>NC_064540.1:3168333-3859166 GCF_023856365.1 Brienomyrus brachyistius
TTTTGTTTGCTATTCTGCTGTGTCCTGAGATCTGAAGAAGTTACATGTACATGCGAGTGCTTTCTCTTGCCAGTGACTTTTACATACTGCAATGTAGAACCTTGCAGTGTTGAAACTGGTACCTTTGACATGAATAAGTAACAGGAAATGGCAGTAAATCTACCGACTATCATTCAGCACTGTGGAGCTCAGCAGCAGACTTACACTGACATTTTGACAATATATCTAAGCATTTTGACTCTCATGGTTACAATAATGCTGATTACACGTTTCTTTTTGGTGGCGCTGACAAGTTCATTGGTGGATATATTTGCTTTTGATTGAAGTGCTAGTTGTTTTGGGTAAATTACAGGCTTTTACAGCTAAACCATAGTGTTGTGCTATATGCATGAACTGTTTTGAGAAATGCACTTATAATCTTGAGAATGTTAAGTATGTTTCATGAAATGTGCCAAAGCAATTGAAGAAAACTGCAATATTTTTATGATCACAGGTAAATACCAGGAACAGGTGTGGCTCATCAGAAGCCGGGTAGGATAGAAAACCTGCTGGATAGTAGCTCACCAGGACCGGAGTTGGAGACCCCTGCCTCAGGGGCTTAATTTAAATATATTCTCAATCTCTCAAGCAACCAAAATAAAGCAGAATGTTCAAGCACAACTCATGTAGCAACAGGAACACATGTTACAATGAGGGTTACAAAATTTGGGAGCTTCAGGACTTTCAGATATATATACCGTAAATACTTACGTCATAATCTGAAGCTCCCTAAATGTACTTTGAGGGCCTTTTTTTATCTAACCATCCTCCACAATGAAGAATGTGATTCCATTTCCTCCTGTTATAGATCATCAGATTGCAGGCTGAGCCATTTATTAGGGAGCCCATCCCTGGAGCAGGTTTTCGGGGTTAAGGGCCTTACTCAAGGGCCCAGCAGTGGTAATGGTATTTGACATGGTAATCTCCCAGTCACAGCACAAAGCTTTCCACCCCCCAAATCAGTGATAGGTATTTTGCAGGCTTTCTCTCTCACATAGAACCCCATTGCCTGTGGTCACCATTGTAGGCACTGGCAGAGATTTGGATGAGAAATGACGGACATGTATTGTAGTGTATTGTAGAGCCGGGTTTCTTAACCTTTCTAACCACGAGCCTTGCCTCTTCATCATTTATCGTGTTGGTGGCCTAATTTACTAACCAGGGGGTGTCCCCCTGAGTTAGTATTGTCAACCAGGGGGGGGGGTTCCTCTCCATAGATCCACAGATTTGTGGATCTACAGTAGAGTCACCAAAGCTGATACTTCTGATTGGGTTTTGGTCAACATAAAAATGCACGCATCCCCAGTGGGTCGGTGCTGATTTGCATGTCTCAGCTCTAGAATTGCCACGGTTATCCAAGGAGCAATCAAAGGAACCATAGCTGTTTTTAATGAACCATTTACAGTTTCAGGGCACCAGCCACATGTACTTAGACATGCATGGCTTAATCTTTAAGGCTAGCATGTGCTTGCTGGCAGGATCAACCAGGTAACCAGCTGCTGTGACTTGGTGCTGAATTGAAGGATCTACCCTCTCTCTCTCTCATGAGGACAGTACCGGAGAAACATATTACGAGTTGAGACTGAGTGAGAATCTGTGTCTGTGGGCTGGTCCCACCTCGCCAAACCGGCACTGTACTGCAGCAAAGAGCCACATGTCTCAGCCACACTTTGAAGTGTCTACACGCTCCCCCGGCCCCCCTCTTTCCCAGCGGGGCATGAGGGGGTCTCAGGATGAGCCCATTAGGACAGGAGGAACCGCAAGCTTGGAGATTGGACATCACTGCCAAACCAGAGCTGCCTCCCACTGTGGGTCCCAAATACCTTCCCCCGCCTTCCTCAGGATGTAAAATATTTTTCTAAGTAGGAATCATGATACTTTTTTATTTTACATTTTCGCATGGTGTGAAATCACGTTTGTATTTTAATTCATGATGATCAGGAATACAGTACTGTGCAAAAGTCTTAGGCAGGCAAAGAAAATGATGTTTAGATTATCCTCATGTTGGTGTAAAACTATGATATTATGCCTGTCAAAGTGTGTCAGCTTAGCCATTTCAGAACCTCTGCTAAAATCATCCTAGTATTTGCAGCGACCGTCCAGTGCAGCCATGTATTTTTTGACTTGACCACTAGCACATCTCACACAGCTGGTCAATCTGTCACTGACTTTTTAAACCAATATATTTAGCTATTTAATTGAGCTGCTGGTGAAATTTAACAAAATCGTGGAAAGGCTGAGGTGCCTCTGAGGAGAAGTTTGGGAACTGAAGCAGTGTTCATCTAGCCATCCAACTAGATATCAGTAACTTTTTAGAAAACAGAAGAAATTATTACTAGTTTTTATTGTGTTACTCTTAATTTGCACATGTTCTAATGTTAAATTGTGTTTTTCGTTCTGAGCCAAAGTACACTTGCTACCCAGATAAACAGCTTTAAACATTTCTTTGGACTGCCTAAGACTTTTGCACAGTACTGTATATATAAAATGATTAAATTAATTACATCAGACATTAATTCCTTGAGATGAAGTCAAGCTTAATGATTCGGCACTCAGCAGGACGAAAGCAGCAATTATTCACGGAGGAATTTTTATCCTGTAAAAGAATTAAATATTTTAGACTCCAGTTAACTTTCTGTAAAGACCCATAAGAGGTGAAAGCTCAGTGATTCTATCATGGAGACAGCTGCTGGAATGAGGGATAAGTGTGGTCATCGAATGGACACAAGTAATGATTTCTTACAGATCTCTGGACTGAGAGAAGCTACCCATGGCTGGAGCCCAGAAATGCAAAGACTGCTTTGAATCACAAAAAGTCAATAAATGCGGTGCTGGAAAATACCCTTTTTTTAAAATAGCTGAATGCTGAGACTCTCACCAGCACATTGTTTATTTGCATTGTCAGGCTGTTTAACTGCAGAGTTCATTCACTCTTCCCATTCCCAAATATGAGCAAATGCTGGCTGTGAATCTTACTTACGAAGTTAGTGCTGAGTTCCCCAGGAACAGGGCTAAAAATATTGCCGTGGGGGGCAGCTCTGCTCTTCTCATGCACTATTTTTGGCACACATGCGTGTTTGCTGTGCCCAACATGGTCTCTCTCATCAGCTGCTGTCACTGCAGTTATGTCGTCCTTGTTCCCCCTTAGATATGCGTGAGGCGTGATGATTAAATTTACAATACAGGGGTCGGTGTGGAAAATTCCACAGGCTCCAGGATAAATATGATGAATTCTTTCAGTGTCACAGATACCCTTCGCTAAACTTCAAATAACGGTCATCATCTCAGATCTGGGATAAGGATAACACTCATAATATATTGCATTACATTTATTTTATTACATTACATTTTTTTCGCAGAAGCCTTTTTCCCAAAGTGATGTTAAATAAAGAAGACAGGGTTAGATAGACCCGGGAGCAACTGGGAGTTTAAGGCCCTGTTCAAGGGTCCAACAGAGGAATCATCTGCCGTCAGATGAAAGGCAGAGCATCCCAACCTATTGATCCACACACCACCCCCCACAATATCTACTTTTGTGATTAAAATCACATAAAAACCCCTTAGATATACACACATTCAGGGACGCCACAAGAGATTTTGGGTCCTGTGACAGCATATCATATTGGGCCACCGACCCAGACCAACCAAATTTAGAGGCCCTTGGATTCGTCCTAACGATCTCCCTATTTACAGCAACTCTGCACATATTTAGCGTTTCTCACATAAAGAATTATGTCGTCATGTAAGATATCGGTAAGTTGGCGGAAGGAAATATTATTAAGCGCATTTAACTACGAAGGACTTTGGTTATTTGGTACAGAGGATCCGAAGTATCAGACGTGATGGACTTGCAGTGGATGTTCTGTGAAGTCTTTACCTTTTGGCTGCGTGATTTCCTTAACTGGGGCTTACAGACTGATAATTGTCTTTCTTTATTGGATTATTTCCATTGTCACATGATGTCATAGTACCAGAAACCAAATAAACCTTATCATGAGTGCATGATTTGTAATGTATTAATGATCTGGCAGCGTCAATGTCCTCGATGCACAGTTTTGTGATCCCTCCCTTCATCGAATAATAAAGTGGCGTGATTTTGAATGCCTGAATATCTGCTTGGAACTATTTCTGCTTTAATCTCTCTTTTTGGCGTCGTAGTCAAGTCAGATGCTTAAACCTCACGGGACGGAGACTGAGCCCTGGTAATATGGGATTAAGCCGTACACACTGGCATAAGCCAGGCCCAAGACAAGCAGGCAGGCAAAAGGCAAGCGAGAACACATTTCCCGTTCTGCATCCTCCTAGTCATCGTATTCAGCGAGCGTAAGAAAGTCACGTTCACTCTGAACGTGTAGCTATGTGTGTTCCAGATGATGATAACGCGATTTATCCACTGGCCCGGATCCTTGCGGGACAGATTAGGAAGCTGTTTGTGGTGCAATCGCATTTGCATTTCCACAAAAGGCACTTTGTCCTTTGGTGTTGTGGGTGACCTTTGACTTGGCCCTTTGAATAAATAGGCCATCCTGATGCCTTGTGAAGTTGCGGCAGGTCACGGCGGCTTTGATTCACGTGCCTTGCCAAGTTCAACCAGTGTTATGTACGAGCAACAAGCTGTTGTTTATTAGTTGTTTGGCTGAGTGGATTTCTTTGGTTTTCCATGCAGTATTAGTTACGAACCGAATAGTTCATGTCCAGAAAGTACAAATCCAAACCAAGATTTTGCGTCAAACAACCAGTTCAGTGTAAAACTTCATGGTGACAGAGTCCTCAACTGGTTAGTTGGAATGAAATATTGGTCTGGATTTTTACTTTGAAATCAGAGTAGTGGTCTCCAGTGTACCCAATGGTCTCTGAAGCATCTCAGTGAATCTAAAAGGCAGCCTTTTCAACTTTAAACTGACGTCACTCAGAAGCTTGATGCCAGGCCGGAGAAACAGGGAAGTTCCATTTAACAGCCTGAGGATGTTGCATGGGAACATGAGAGAGGATTATATTCTTATGGCTGCCCAGGGGAACCAAAAGCTGCCTGGGAAGTTAAATCAAGGAACATTTTGGGGGAGACAATTGTGTCCCAAACATTTGTTCCTCTCCTTAAAAGGATGCCGTCAATACGAACTTCTCTCGACCTGTGAAAGATAAAATTAACCCTGGCTTATCTTTATGTGTGGTCACATACTCAGGTGGTCTGGAGAGATGTCTTCTCGCCAGATAAGCATTAAAATAAGACAGTGGCAGGACGCCTAAAGCTGTATGCAATGGAAAACCCTCAGGTTTTGTCGAGGTGCAGTGACAGTCAGTGTTATGTGGCTTATATGGATGTTCCTGTCTAAACCGTCTGCCTGTCAACAGTCTCCTGTCACATGACCCCCACCCTGCTGACGGCAGCTCTTGTGGTAGACATGACTCTGATGCAGCAGAATTTCGTCTCTTTCCTGAAAACTGTGCCTGTCACCAAACGCATCCAGTGTGAGTTAACAGTTAAGCCTGGCGTGTGGATACAGGATTAATCTCTAACAGAATTAATACATATAGCTTTCTACTGGCCCTTGCAGGGGCGTGAAAGTGTGTAAAAACAGGAACTGCGGCAGTTTAAAAAAAATCTTTTCTTGTTAAATGGCAGTCATTTCCCTTGCACTTTCATGTACAGTGTGGCCATACACTAATTACCTTACAGTTCCCGGTCATAATCCAGTCAAACTGACACGACTCAAGTATTTTATGGCTTTTTACCCTGCCAAGACTAAGTAAATGGTTCACAGTCAGAATTTGTTACAAGGATTATTTAAATAGGAAGTCTCCGTCCTTCCTTGTTAACGTGCAGAGTTTCAAGTACAGTAGCTAGTGTGATTCTGACAAAGCCAGAAGTGTATATATCATGTCAAATATATTTATTTACTTTTGCTGCAGATGAAAAAGGCACATTCGGCAGATATGGGGAAGAAAGAACCCTACCATTTCCCCTTTTTGCTTCCTGTTTAGCAATGATGGAAATTTACTGGCTCCTTTGCTGAAAACAGCGGCAGTCGAATCCACGGCCGCTGCGTATGACCCCAATCTCTTCCTGTATTTGTTATGGTCAGCACAGGTCCTGTGTACAGCTGATACGTATCTTTGCTAATTCAGGCTACGAAATAATACATTCGCTTTGTTATGTGCGCCATAAGAACGCTGTTCAAAGCAAAATATTTTGACTGTGTATTTATTATCTTTTTGGTCCCTAGAACATGGCACAGGTCCAACAAATATGTGTGTGTTTAATCCTGCCGGTTTTTTCATTATGCAATTCAGATCAACGGATGTATCAAAACACTGTGACCCTGTCACAAAAGTGTAATGTGTGGGTTAACTATGTATGTTAACGAGATGATGACATTGTGACCATGTAACGTAAACAGTATTGTGGAAACTACTGAAATTATGGGGAGGGGGTGGGGTACAGTGTGCGAGACGCTGTATTAACAAAACCAAATGAAGGAAACCTGAACGGCAGAGGAATCGTGCCCCCCCCATCGTGCATCCTTAGTGCTCATACGCAGGTTCCGGGGGCTGGGGGGCAGTGGCTGGTTTTGGGCTAATGGCTGCTCCCCATCACAGGTAGCCTTTTGTGGTGGAGGTTGCACAACGAAGCGAAAACCTACCTCCCCTCATTGCCCAGCTTTGATGGAGACCCAGAATGGCTGAAAATCGGTGGCTTTAATGGCCGCCAGCTGTGGGTGGCTGTAGCTCCCAGAGCCCCACTTGGTGCTAGAATCCCAGCGTCCAGGCTCTCATGTGAATTTAACTGAATTGAATCAAATTTTTTTTGCCATTTGCACAGGGACAGAGGTACAGGTGCATTAGAATTCTTGTACAGTTCCCTCAGTCAAGATTTAAAAACGACAACCAAATATGATGTATAGGATGTTTCATTCAGGTTTTTACTATGAAATTAAATAATTTAACATATAAAAGATAAACAAGGTGCTTTAGTGTGACATAAATAAGGTACCTTGAATGTCAAAAGGTAGCCGACGACTGGTCTGTTACGGCGTATGTCTTTGACTGCCACCTGATCTACATTGCGCCCGACCACCACAGCTCCACCTACAGGTGAGGAGTCCACAGGAGGGCAGACCCATGTTATTCCTTCAGGCTACGCCCGGCCGGGCCCATGGGTGGAGGCTCCGGCCACCAGGCTCTCGCTTTCAAGCTCTTCCCTCAGGCCTCAGTCTCCCTAAACCGGGCAGGGTAGCAAGGCAGAGGAGTTTAAGTATCTCGGGGTCTTGTTTACGAGTGAGGGAACAAGGGAGCGAGAGATAGACAGATGGATCGGTGCAGCACCAGCAGTAATATGGACCTGTTCTGTTGTGATAGAGACCTGAGCTGGAAGGCAAAGCTCTTGATTTACCAGTTGATCTACGTTCCTACCCTCATCAATGGTCATGAGCTGTGACCGAAAGAATGAGATGGCAGATATAAGCGACAGAAATGAGATTCCTCTGCAGGGTGACTGGGCTCAGTATTAGAGACATTGGGAGGAGCTCACACATTCGGGAGGGGCTCAAAGTACAGCGAAGGAGGCAGAAGAGGTGGTTCGGGCATGTCGGATGCCTCCTGGACGGCTCCCTGGGGAGGTGTTTCAGGCATGTCCAACCAGGAGGAGGCCCCGGGGCAGACCCAGGACACACTGGAGATATTATATCTCTGGGCTGGCCTGGGAACGCCTCAGTATCCTCCCCGGAGGAGGTGGCTGGTCAGAAGGAGGTCTGGGCATCCCTTCTTAGACTGTAGTCCCCGCAACCAGGCCCCCGATAATGGATGGATGGATGGATGGATGAGTGTCAGAGGTTGCTGGGGGGGGGGTTGTGATTTAAGAGTATGAATCCATGGTAAACAGTGAAATCTTTTTGAAAATACTATCAGAACTCTTCTTTTGAATCCTGGTCACTATGCTTGAAATTTATAAAGCCGTGAGAGAACATCATCTGACAGGATCCGATGGAAGAGACCTACAAAGAAACATCGATACAGATACAATTAAGCGAGGGAAGAATTAAACCTTAAACAAAAAAATTAGATATATGACTTGGGTGCAACTAGCACTGCATGGATGCTTCGTTACTGAGTATCAGAAATGCAGCCAGTAGCAAAAAGCTACCACTGTAACATTTATTTCAAAAACTGCAGATTTTTTATTCTTGTTAAGCCCTGCATAGTTGAGTGAACAATAATAAATGAAAATATAAATCAGATAAAACAAGTTTCCATTTTAACATGGAAAGAGTATGTAACAGTGCATGTCTGACATCCCATGAACTGGTTGTGTGGTGATGGCATGGTCCAATTATAGGCTTTGAATGCACTGGTTAACTCTTTCATCCCATGAAACAGAGCAGTATTTAATGACCCTTGTAGAAAGACTGCCTTGATTTTCCCTGCTGTTATAACTGCTAGAGGAGGTCACTTCGATATGACATTTTCTTGCTAATAAAAGTACTGAAATGGTGAACATACTGTAAATTTATTTCTTAGCAAAGAATATTGAGTGTATTTTTAGTAAATGTTAAGTGAGTAACATGCAAATGTAGAAAATCTTTCGCTGGTTATGTATATAAAACAGTAGTTTAAAAATATGTTAAATTGACAATTTCTCTTTTCAGGGATGTATTAAATCACAGAATATAACACATAGTAACTGTGAAACTGTACAAGTCAGAAGGAGTACATTAACCCATTAACCCATTAACCCACTGACATGCACACCTGTATCTTCCCAGTAGATAACATATCTAAATAGTACTTGCTATATAAGCATAGTAGAGGGTCACAATGCAGGAGTTATTTTTCTAACTTTACAAGTTTTGACCTTTTGTTGTAACACTGCAAATATACACACTGGGGAAAAGGTCAAGGTCATTTCAAGTGAAAACAAGATAGCAGGCCGAATATCTATCTGCCGTTAGTTTTTTAAATTGCTTCACGTGTTTAATAAAGAAGACAAAACACCTTTCAAATAATTACCGGAGTCCTGCTAATTGCTAGCCTGTAGCAGCTTTCGCTAATATCGCAGCTTATATGAATGGAAGTGAGAGCTGGTTTGTGGCAGGAGAGGGTAGCGTCATGGGATGACTTGACTTTGAAGAGGCTCCAGTCTGTCAGGTAGCAGACTGTGGGCAGGAGAGGGTCAGAGCCAAGTGTCTGCTGAATAAATAAATGTAATGTAATGTAGGTCTGGTTTCCTTTAGACCCAGAATGACAGACCAGAGGAAAGTAAATCATTGAAGGGGAGCCTCTGTTATCGTTTAATTGTGGCTTTTTTTTTTAATGCTTGCCAAATAGTACCATAGGGCACATTCAACAGAAGTCGATGGCCAGGATTTATAATATTAGGTCAGGCGGACTGCCAGGTCTATAAAGTACACGAGAGTCACTCTGATCTTATATCTTTGCCAGTTGTCATCACTTTTCAGAGGGGTCATCTCACTGGATAGATGGGTGTTAGAAGATAATTATTACTAATTTAACACATAGCTAGTCACAGTGTACACAGAGGAATGGCGGAAGTTCTTTGATACAGTACAGTGAGTTTCTCAAAGAGCAAATGAATTTCGTAGTTTAATTTTTCTTTCTTTCTTTCTTTCTTTCTTTCTTTCTTTCTTTCTTTTTTACAGAGCTTTGCTAGCGACATCGTCCTTGCAGTAGAAACATAACATGGTAGAAGGTAATGTGATACCAAACTAGATGTGTTGTTAGAGTGGCAGATTAGGGTTAGTGTTTACTGTTTACTACAAATTAAAGTCAGATCAGATATCATACCGGTAAGGAGGGGCGAGAAGCCAGTTTAGAACAAGAGTTTACTTTAATTCCATCCATCCGTCCATTTCAATAACAATATGCAGTATGCCATACATTACGGTACATGCTGGCTCAGTGACTTAAATTGTTTTTAAAACCTGAAATTTCTAGCATCACTCATTTGGGTTCAGATCAGATATCATACTGGTAACTAAAAGCATCTAAACAATAATGAGTTTTGTGACTGCCAGCACAATGAAGTCCGTGCCTTCAGTGTGACATTAAGCCTGTAATACACCCTGGAAAAGACAGTTACAATGTGATTACATGTTTGCTTCAGTGAGAAATTGCCAGTTTGCACATTAAGTTAAGAAAATTCCTAAGCTGACAATAAATTATACAGGTTTACGTAAGGAATAATTGACGACGGGCCGTTGAATTATTAGAAAATAATTCACACCTGAGGTGGTGATGCCGTTACACCTTGGGTGTGCATTATTTTTCTAATAATTCAACGGCCCGTCAATAATTTCAAATAAAGTTATACTACGGGACCGTTGAATGCTAGAATCTGATTGGCTGACGAACGTTCTGAGGTGTGCAATTATTTTCAGGGAAACGCACGGCGAACGTAGTTCCAGGCAGCTCTCTTGACCGCATTACAGTTCCATATCACTTCGCATAGTTAACTGTAATAACGGAAATTAGCATACAGTACCTATACAGCACACAGGACTAACAAAAACAACAACATGACAGACGATTTTCCGAAAGTAAATTTTAATATTTACGGTGAATATGAAACTTTCAACAACTGGGCTGCAGCAGTATTAGTTAGCCTAGTGTACCAACTTAAAGGCTACACATGACATTTCTCACTAGCGAGGTAATAGCAGCGCTGCATCTTAAAGCAGACTTACAGTTTAGAGACGGTGCTTCAGAACACTGTTGAGGGACACACAGAGGTAGCCTAATTCATACAAGCTCTCTGTCTCTCTCGCTCTCTTTCTAATAACTTCATTATTAACTGCATTAGTCTGCTATCAACAGCTCAAGCCTCCATTGCCATCTTTAAAATGACGTTTTGGAACTAGCAAAAGAATCGTTGGATGAGATGCGGAAGAAATAATCCTACTCACAATAGCGATTTAAGTAGAAAAACCGGACGAATTCCTTGAAATATATCATCTGATCGATGTCTTGAGGTGTGGCAACCGTAGTATAAGCGGAATAATTGACTCCGGACCGTTGAATTATTAGAAAAATAACGCACACCCGAGGTGTAACGGCCACTCCGCTTCGCGTCGTGGCCGCATCACCACCTCGGGTGTGAATTATTTTCTAATAATTCAACGGCCCGTCGTCAATTATTCCTTACTTATACCATGAGCTTTTGATTTGATTTATGAGTTGGATAATTAGGTCTCCTGGATGAATAAACTCAATGACATAAAATCAGGCCAGAGAGTGTGAGTGTGTGTGACCTCTGCAATGGATTGGTATCCTGTGAGGGTGTCTCATACCTGGTGTTTTGTACTTTCTGGCTCAGGTTCCACACTTTGACAGGAGATGAATGGATCGGCGAATGCGTCCTGCCTATGTACTTATAATCGTCCCCCAAATCCATCCAGGCAGGATAATTCCCAGGGCTCCTGAGTGACAGGCAGGGGCGCCGCTAAGGGGGGGAAAGTTGGGACAATTCTAAGGGCCCACGCCCTTTAGGGGCCCCCAGAGATCTGAATGGGTGTGGTAGGGGGGCCCAACCTCATATTTTGTCATAGGGCCCAAAATTGCTAGCGGCGCCCCTGGTGACAGGGGCCCTAAAAAAATTGAATTGGTCTTTGTGGGGGCCCAAAATCTCTAGCGGTGCCCCACCCAGTAGGAATGAAATGTTACAGTGCTGGGTGAACCTGATCACCATATAGTGATAATTAGCTTTTACTTTAACATCTGAAAGCTGCAAGACCACTGCAGCTTCCAGCCCCTGAGCTGATGTCATCCGTCTGTTGAGCTCATCTGATTCATTTGACCACCTTGCATTCCTCTGCTGCCCTACAATCCATTATCCAGGCAACATGCGCACAAGGACATGCAAAATGCCCCATAAAGTCAACCATGGGACAGACAGAATGTTTTTCAATACACTACTTCATAGAATATTTTGCTAATTAAACTAATCATATGCACCACATTTTCACTAACTAATATGCAACTGCTCACTTGTTTTACTGGGTTTATTTTATCTTGCAATTTGAAACATACAAATGTGTAAATCCAAATGCAAAAATATCCAGCTGTATAATCAGGTAATATTTTAGGTCTCTTTGGATAAATGCACCAGTTAAGCTGAAAAATGCAATGTAGATGTCAATAAGGACTCAACCTGCCACTCCGCATTTTTTTGCATGACCTCAGCCACAACCAGACGATATTCCTTTTATTAATGAATTATGAATATTACATGTTCTGAACCACTGCAGAGTTGCATGTTTTGTATTTGAAATTTGGAATCAAGCAGGTGGAAGTTATTTTCATCAGTTGCATTTGGTGTCCCGCTTTTACCAAAGTCTATTGATTTTATGCATCAGTGGGCCTAGAACTAACTAGATTATATATTATTATATATATATTGTATCCCTGCCACCGCATCTTTTTATTCGTTTACTAGATGCATATATCCAAAGCCACATACAAGTGAGAAAGCAAGGTTAGCCAGGCCCTGGACCTGTTGAAGGGTAAGGGCCTTGCTTAAGGATCCAGCGGTGACATCACTCTGCCGATCCTGGGATATGAACCAGTGACATTCTGATCACGAGGACAGAATACTAACTCACACAGTCACACACTGCCCTTATTCCTGCTCATATATTTGTATCTTTGTGCATATTTGCCCTTAAACTTTCGGCAACACTCAGATATTGCATTCGGTGTTGGATCTTGTTGGATGCACCTTTATAGTGTATTCATTAAGTATTCATAAAACAATCATAAACATCATACATTTATACCTTAACATATATTAACAGCTGTAATATATATTAATAACAAACATTATAATTGTATAATCATGCAATGTTTGTTATTAATGTATATTAAAGTTGTTAAGAGATGTTAGGATGTTATGGTGTACTCGCATGCTGCTTATGAATGTTCTATGAATGCATTATGAAGGTGCACTGAATGTTCAATTGATGCATTACGAAGGTACACTGAATGTTCTATGAATGCATTATAAAGGTGCACTGAATGTTCTGTGAATGCATAATGAATGCATTATGAAAGTGCGCGTAATGTAAAGCGTTACGAAATATTTAATATTTTGACGAAAGAAAACAACATATACAACCTGTACATAAAAACATATGTTCTGAAAGCAGATTAGGTGGCAGGGGGGAAAGTTGTGGTTTTCTGTTTCTACTGAAACACAGCTGGGATAACATTGCCATGTGCAACAGGTGTATTCTTAGTCATTTCACCATCACCTTTGCTGCTAATGTAGCTTAAATAACAAAAAAATTGCAAAATAAAGAAAAAGTATTACGCCAACATTGCATGTGATCCTGTCTGAATTACAAGCAGCTGCTGAAAAAAATTGACCATGATTTTTATAACGTGGCTGTCCTTTTAGTCACACATCATTAGCGACAGCTTTGTCTGGTGTTGCCAAAATCTAGTGTATCGGGTCAACAAAAACAAACCAGGCCCTATCACACATTCTGAACATAGTTCAACCCAAAGGCGTGTCCTGACTTTGACTTACCTGTCAGGACCGGGCCATGCGGCGGAAAATCACAAGCAGGTGAATCATGAGCGGATTCAAAGCAGGATTCAAATTGTGTAGGATGCGGCTCTTTGCTGCGGCATGAGCATGTTGCTGCGGTACGCGCATGTTGCTTTTTCCACCCTCAGTCGCAGGAGATTGTTTGCAGTTTGCATATAAGAGGCAAAGAAACAGGCAAATAATCACTGACTATATTCACGTTTACACAAAGAGTGCCCAGCGCTGTCCCAGTGCAATGCAGGATCTACCCTTCTTCCCTTATATATGGAGATCAAAGCAGCAGTAAAATACCTTAGTAATTCAGGAAAAACGACGCGATTAATGTATGTGAATTTATTTTCCAGGCTAGGTTCTTTACAAACTAGGATTTACTGCTAGGTTCCGAATATTGATTTATTGTCTTCATCTGCAATGCTTACTGGCAACAGAGAAAGAAGCTGAATTAAAATAGACATCACATGATGACATCATGAGCCTTGTGATCAGTAAATACAATTGCTCCTTCTCTTGTACGACTAAATAGCAACCAGCACCGGACATTTCATTCAGGATGGGCTGAAGCCACCAGCGGTTGAAACCTATAAATTATGAGATTATGTACTTGATGACAGTGGGGAGGCGCCCTTTGGCAGTGATAACTTATTCAGTAATTTAGTCCGTCTGAAGACTGTAACCATGTGCTACATCACGCACATACGAATGAAAGAAAATCTTAAGCTGAACACTATTACATACCGTTAGAGAATAACTAAGTGCTCAGTACACTAGAATATTTAATATTTAATCGGTTGTATGACTTGCCACTGTTTGGATGGTATTTTTAATTTCACTTGTGCGAAAGTGAAAATTTGCAGCAGCCCCGAAACATCAGGATAGTGACTTGGTGGCACTGAAGATCTCCAGCTCTTCAGTGCAGGACACCAGTCCTTGATACTGTGTCACGGACTCACCATGCAAATCAGAAGACAGAGATTAATGCTGTGATCCCTGTGCAGAGAACAAATGGTCTCACCTGTACAATCACACAAATATTTGCATCAAGAACGACTATAATGCCGATGAGAGCTGTAATAGTGTCTCGTGACATTGAGTGTTTCCACTGAATCAGGAAGGCCATCGTAAGTCATTTTAGGGTTTCTTGGTAACATTGGTGTTATCTGCCACCTTCTCATTCACTCCAAGTTGTGCCGTTATTTACTGATCCACAGTTATGTAGATATAAAGATTGTCCTTGGTACTCACTGGTGTCTTAAGGATTTTTACGCATTTTGATTTGAGTTTATTTTCATATGCAGACTGCAGAAAGCGATGTTGTAGGTTAAAGAATCGCAGAAAAATGTAGGCACAGGTCTTCAGTCGTCTCAAGTAAACGTTACGCAAGCAAACAGGAAGGGATCTTGCTTGTTTAAAGTTTACATTTTGACATGTCCTTACAGGGCCCTGTGTGGTATGACTCCTTAGCAGGTCGTGCCCACAAAAAAAAAACACAAACATTCACCTTGCACCCACATACAAATCTATAAACATAAAGTGGTTAGCCGTTTATAATGACTGGGAGTACCACAAGGGTCAGTTCTAGGGCAAAACTTTAACTGCGTGTTAAATAGTTTTTAACACGTTGATTTAGTTCTTTATTTGATTTTCCTGTCAAAAATACCCACACCTGCTCTCCTGTATTCACTGATGTGTATCTTCTGCTGAAACCATCAAACAACGTGTCCTATTGAATATAACACAACATGTGTGAGGTTTGAATCCCACCTCCATTGTGTGAGTGCATGTTCTCCCGAGGTCATGGGGGTTTCCTTCAGGTACTCTGATTTTTGTGGCATACCTTTTCAGACCACCTAGGACGCTGTCCAGGATAAAAGGAGAGAAGGCGAATGTAGGACCCTTTAACTGGAGTATATTTTAGATTAGAAATTTGTAGTTACGACTGCTGAATTAATAGTCAATAACAGAAAAGAAAACTTTATAGATCCAGACGAAGGAAATAACCCTCAGTACAAATACTCCATACATGTATTACTTATCCACAGCAAGTCTCTGTTGGGAAGATGGGCCTCGTCATTCAGAATGGAGTATAATTTGGACTGCAATCCTCGCTCCAACATCACTTCCTGAATCCAAATTCAGTCCTATGACAGTGCTATCATTACCTAAAAGTTCAGTCAGCCTACTAGCCTCCAGAAGCTTATTTCATGCATATTTCCATCCATCCATCCATCCATCCAACACCCACTTACTGTACAGTGCAGTGTTGTGTTTATATTAAGACAGAATGAAATCCTGTGAATTAGAAAGTTGCTGTTATTGTTTATTTCAGAGAGATGGTTATCATAATTGCTATTGGTGTGTCTTATCACAGCTGATTAATCATATGCCCTGAAGTGTTGCTGCCACAAGAATATATGTTGAAATAAAAGTTGTGCAATTGTAGGATTAGCCCCACTGGTATGCAAGTGATCATCTGGAAAATCCACTTATATTTATAAGGTGTGGACACACAGCAATAGACTGGGAACAGGAGAGTAAAAAATTGATGCCAAGTCAAATGATTGCTTAGGAAATAAAAGGTTTCACCTGGTCATTGATTTAGATACATAGATTAAGGGTGACTAAGTTTCTGAGATATAAATAAAAAACACTTTTACTATAAGTGAAGTGTACATTTTTTGAACTATATTAATTTTGATGGTAGAAATGGTTGGAATGATTTCTTTGGATGTGGTATCTAAACAAAATTGTTAACTTGTAGTTGTACTGTCTTACTTCAAGGTCAGTACTTCACCCTTTCAGCTTTTCAAATTGCACAGCACCACTTCGAAAATAATACTTAGACTAGATACATTTACCACAATAATTGAGAATTATCCAGAACAATTGCCATTCATTACTCTTCTGTGGTATATTAGGCCTATATGTTCTGCACTTAGCTGAGTATATGCACCTTTTTGAGCACTTCATTATTATTCACTGTACTCTATATATTCTCTGTATAATTGTTATTATTATGAAGTAAACTACCTACATTTAAACGCACATTCATGTGTTTCTTTGCAGTTTTCACTCGTGATGTTTATATGTCTGTGGTAGATTCGCGGGTACTTTTCCATAGCTGTTATCATATCTTTCGTATTGGCAGTCAACGAGTTATTTGCGTGTGAACGGGAAATAAAGCGAGCGACGTCAATTTGAATCTGCCACTTTAAGAAGACGGATCCTGCTCCGCTGGAGGCTGGCCGGTGTTTTTCCACTCATGCTGATGTCTAATGGTCACCCATTTTAAGAGACAAAGGTCAGAAAGAAAGCCTTATAAATTAAATTTACTGCCTAAATTCTGTTATTCAGCGCCCAGACATCGTACAATAGACAAGTGACAGCTTTCTTCCAAAGGAATAAAAGGAAACCCGTTACAGGTAACAAAAGATCAACTGCACATGAATGTAACTACAATTTCACTAAAAACAAAAAAAGTCTGTATATATATATCCACTTTTTAAATTTATTTACTTTTTACTTAGCTTATATTTCTGCGACAAACTTAATTTTTTTTACCATGCCTCTACATATTAGGAAGGCTTATTCGTTTTAGTGTACCATTCATTTAGTTAAGAGGCGGTAATATTGCATTATTAGTTGGCTATTATATATATATTTTTTTTTTTTATTATTATCACTAAAGTGTACTTAAAAGTGGTACCTTTACTATCATAACTGGACCGTTTTCCTCTTAACTGAACTATATCGCGTTGTTTGCAATAAGGAAGCAAATGCTAAGTATGAAGCAAAGGGAAGGTCTCCAGTTATCAGCGACTGTGGATGCGCCGCCACGGTCGTTAATGTGTTGCGTATCGTGTGCGAAACTTCATAAATGGGAAGCATATCTGAACACAGATGTCCCTTTGCAATGTATGACTACCAGATAAACTTAAGCTGAAGTTGCATAGACGCGCGATGAGTGAGATGTTTACACGGCGGCGGGGAAACAGGTCTTTTAAACGGTGCCCAGAAAACACATGTATGTAATAATAATATCGACACCTCTGTACGTGAAGCTCATTGCATTGATTTTTGCGCACGTTTCTTTACCTGTTAAGTTCATTTTAATTAAATGACGCGAACCGAGGTGAGCGTTCCGTATCTCAGAAGCGGCCAGAAAATAACTATATATACACGAAGTGATATAGGAAGTGATGTTTTACAAACAGGGCCAGAATAAATTAAGGGAAATTAATGTATAAACACAAACGCGCACAAAAATGGGAAATGGATTTCTTACTGTATATTAACTTTTATTTGTAGCATATGCAACAATGCTGTGTAGCGGGTTTTGAAGCAATAACTGGTTGTTCTTCATTTTTCGTTGAAAAAAACTGTTGTACAAGTGCGCGGATGTACGAGATTATTAAGATGGTGCTTTTTTTTAACGAAGTACTCCGTTGCACATTCTGCGCTTCCAAACGTGTGAATACTGTCCACACGAAAATGCGCTTTTTAAGCCCACATTGATTTTCGAAGACATGAATTATAACAAATGCATTGTTGGTGACTCGTCTTGGCTAATAAAAGCGTCAATTCCTGGCACATATACACGTATTTCCGTATCGTATATGATCTGCTGGTCATTTAAGCAAAGACATTGACATATTTATGCTGCTCCTGAATAACAGCCGCGTTTTCTATATATTCACTGGGCAAGGGTGTTTAAATACGGTGACATTGACGAGACTTGTAGAGATGACAGGGAAGAGATGGATAAATGAGCAGACAACAATGGCAAGTTTTTAAAAAATACACACTACCTCAAAAAAGAACAAATAAGAGTGATTAATCCAGCCTTAGTTAATATGATATTTTTATATAATGGTAAAGACTGAGTTTTTACTATTTACACGGCAAGCGATCGTTTCATTATCGTGTCCCATGGAACACGATGTAGTCGGTGGGCGCTGCGTTATGTTTTAAAACATGGGTTGCCAATTGGTCCGACGATTTTGAAAACTTGCGATGCTTTTTCCTGTTAAGTACCCGGTATATGTGGTGCTCAGCACTTTTAGCGTGATTCTTAAAGTATGACCTAAAATCGCAAATTTGACGCGTGGCAGACTCGGAATTATTAACACTTATAGGAGTTCAAACGCTGGTCATGCGTCGACATTTATTTTACGGGCACAGAATAAGGAAATGGTTTTTATTTCTTCTTACGGATAACGATGTCTGTGCCGTGTCTGTCATCAAATTCATTTCAGTTATCAAAGCGGATCTGTGAGATATAATTAGTGCTCATTTTCAGGAGGCACAACAACATAAAAACGTGATTTTGTAATACTGCTTAAGTTCACAGATACATATGTTGCCTTTACAAAGAATAAATTATATTGTACCGTCTTGTGACAGCATCCATAGAGATGTGGAGCTTTGCATTCAGTCTGTTCGGGCAGATACACAAATTCCAAGCACTTTTCTCTTTTAAGTCAGGCAGCATTAATCCACAGGCTGGTTATGTAATACCCAGAGCCTGTTACAGGAAAAGGAAGAGAAATTCTGCCTTTGGTCCGACATGTGAGATCTTAAAAACCATTATATCAATACAAGAGCGCAAGCTCCGCCCCCATCTCTTTTCGTGTTAAAGCGAACAGCTCAATTCACATATGAACTACCTGTTGTTAAGTCTGATGTTTATTTAATGCTAAATAATGTTAGGGTCTTGTTTGTTTGGATTTGGGCTTTTTTTTTGGGCCTGGCAGAATTTCTAGGAGAAATTGTACTTTTTGTAACGCAGATCCTGGCGCTGCTTCCTGTCTTCTGCACTGCAGCCTCGTAAACAAATATAAGTGAAACCGAAGGTATCCAAAGCAAAGCCCCTTGCCGAGCATTACGGTTTGCCACAGTGCGGGTTAATGGCCTTGAGATTTATTCTGTATTAGCAGGTAGTCGGTTGGATGGCAGGATGTCAGTACGCAGGAGTCTAAGGATGCCGCTTTGCCAGCTGGCTGGTGATTTTATTGGACCACAAAATCCACTTCTGACATTGAAAATTAAGCAAAAAAAAAAAAAAAAAAACAGGCTTTTAAGACAGATAACAAGTTATCAGTTGTTTTTCCTTCCCAAATTGGAATTGGCTGAAAACATAAAATGCGAACTGTTTTATGATATTTCATTCCGGGCTTTTCTGCTTTAGAGCTTCGTAGTGGCGTTTTTTCCAGCCTTTTTAGATAATGGATCTTCATTAATTGATAAAGCAGCGGCATTCGCGAGAACGCCTTCTGGATTTTGAGCCTGTAAGATTAATACTGTTCATCAGAGCGACGTCTATGCGTGTAAAATACAGCTGATGAATAACGTTGTATAGATAGCGTCATGTGGTAGCACGTTGTGCATTTTCATTGTGGCCCGGTTAGCCTGAGGACAGCACCCAGTCGTGTGGGATTAGGCAGCTGCACAAAGGTCAGAAAGGATGAAACCCTGCTTATGCCTTTAATCACCTCAGTGGTTTCCTGGGAATTTACTGTCCACGTGCACAATGTCAGCCTGCACTGCCTGCAAAGTCACTGCTATCAGTCATATTGTTAGGAAAATAAGAGTAATGCTGAAAGTGATGGGTGTAAAGACCACAGGTACAAACACCTTTGAGCTAGGGGGTACAAAAATATGCCTTTAGAACAGTGTTTCCCAATCCGGTCCATGGGGACCCCCAGACAGTCCATGTTTTTGCTACCGGGAGCTGGGAGGGAGCAAAAACATGGACCGTCTGTGGGTCCCTGAGGACCAGATTGAGAAACACTGCTATAGGAAGATATCTCTTTGGATACCAGTATGTGCCAAAAAGTGAAAATGAAAGAAAAATGTCAGATAATGCAGTGTGTCTTACTGGGACACGTAAATCAGGTGAAATACATTAGACAGTTTGAATATAGTTTGATATAAACTTTTATTTAAATACAAGGCATTCTAGAACAAGCACATAATTAGAAAGTGACTAGCTCAACAGGCTGAAATGCCTTGATATCACTTTGCAGATAAACATTGGAAGTTCCTGTAATTGGGCCGTTAGCAGATAACCGGGGGGGGTGGGGGGGGTGATTTGACACAGGAGCAGCTTTACCTGGGGAGTACGTTTTCTTACTGCCCTTCTGTCTCCTTCGCGGCGGCTTTGACCAAAACAGAGGCCCGCTTACGAATCCCCGCTTGACCCGCTCTGCACGTGGGGCCGTGTCTATGTGCGTCGAGCACCCTCCAGCTTCCTAAAATATCCCCCTCAGCAGACCCCCCCCCCCCCCATGCTGCAGAGCGTTACGGAGCGCAGAAGGGTTTGCTTTCGCAATAAACGTCTTGGGGGTGGCTGTGTCACGTTTGCGGCTGCTTTCGAGCAGCTTGTAACAGGTAATCTTAGATGCCGACTCTCTTTGGAATGACCGAATCACACGAGTGCAGAAAGGATTTCATTTTCAAGACCTCCGATTGATGTACACGGTCCAAAAATAGGGCCATTATGTAAGCAGTCAGTGACTCACGTCTACCCCAAAGACCAGGACACAAAGTGGGCATGCATTCGACTTGCCTGACGATGCCTTTTTGTGGTTCGAAGTCTTTTACGCCCAACTCTCCAGCCCAAGCTGAAGGTGAATACTACTGCTATCGACAGCATCTTAAGTATACTGGACAAGGTGAGGAACTTTTAGGACAAACTGTAAAGCAGTAAATAACTTAAATCAGTATAAATGAATCAGGCAGATATTGGGGCCTAAACATTTCACCATATTGCCTAGCTGTGAGCCTTACATCTGTTTACTTATGACAGTCACTCTTAGTTATTTTGAAATCAGTATGTGGCATTATCACGCGATATTTTTTTATGTGGAAATTTTTTGTTCAGAATGTGTTCACACGTCTGAGTAATGATGACAATGTGGCGTGCTCTGAGCTTTTATTTTTTTTTTAAACCGGTGCTGCGATAAAGTGAGGTAGTGAAACATTTTTTGAATGCCAGCTAGTTCAGAGCTGGCTCTGAGGGCGGCATGGCTGCAGCTTGCTTTCCGAACCGGTCATGTTCGCGATCGTGCTCGGTGTCAAGGGCTTGAGTTACACGCGCACACGATACGTGCAAAGTGAAAGACTCCGCCGGCGCTGTTGTGGAAGTGGAAATTTACAGAGCGGCAGACGGATTAAAACCGCATCGTCCTCAAGTCAACGGCTGTGCCCAATCTTCAGATAGCATTTAATTGTCTTTAGTCGGGGGGTGGGGTAGTGGTGGGGGGGGGGGGGGGCAGGGATAGGCGGGCCTAACTGTCAGCTTCGTTTTATCGTGAGTCGAGGTTAAGGCTTTCAGTGCAGAGGCATGGTAACAGCTGAGAGGGGAGGACAGGCCAACCTGCCACTGCCATGAAGGAGCTGTAAGTCAACTTTGTGTGAAAGTGTCAGTGTGAGAATGTAATTGTCCAGGTTAATAGGGTTACCTGTGCATTATCCACGCTGGGTTCTAGTCACAGGTAAAAAGATCTTCTGACCAGGTTGACTGCTCTGTTTAATGAATTTCTTTTATCGATTTACTTACACTTAATCTTGTTGTATGTTTCCACCTGTTTGGACAGTTTTGTTTTTTTCTCCTGGTTTAGCAGTTTAAAGTTTCGGGAATATTTCGGAATGGCCAGGAGCTTTAGCCTTTTTGTCAGGCTTTCTGTGAAAGTGCTGAGTGTGTTTGCACATGCAGAGTGTGTGAGGCTGTGATTGTGTATCAGCAGGTGCCTTCTTATGTATATATGTATAGGGGGGGGGTCATGTATATCCTATGTATGACGGGAGCGGTCATCCCAGGCAGCACTGGGTACAAAGCTGGGGTACGCCGTACATGGGATGCCAGTCCACCGTAGGGCAAATACACACACAGACGCAGAGAGAAACATCCGGGGCGTGAAAAGATTGTCAGCATGGCCGTGCGTAAATCTCAGGTACGGCAGTCCTGGATGGCAGAGTAATTGGGGGGTGGCAACTGATTAACGAATCTTGTTCTCGGTGAGCTGTTTCTTCAGGGAAGTGGAACGGTGTAACGCGGACGGCCCAGTTCTGTCGCGTGAGCAGCTTTTTTCGGCACCTTTTCCGACTTCAAAGTGGCACTGCAGACAGATTCCCTGGGTTATTCATAGTGCCCCATGCAATCTGATTAATTTATTACGGTTTTGAGTGTCACCCTCCCTGTCACTCGAGACAAGTGCCAGCCTTTGCAACTGGAGACCTCTGGCGAAACTGGCGAGAGGGATGTTTGGATTGAGGAGCTGCCTACGTTGGCCCTTCTTTCCCCGAAATATGACCAGAAGCCAACGAATGCAGTTAACAGAGAGCTACCGCGCACACATGACAGCTTAGCATGCGCCTTTCAGTCATCCCCCAGTAGGTGGTGTTTTGTCAACCCGTTTCCCCGAATGTAACCTGGTCATTTAGTCTTCATGTCAACACAGTGCGAATGTAGGTCACCAGTGTCTATTGCTGTTTGCGTTACTCGCAGTTGTTTGTCAAAAATAACATTTCTAGTGGCCATGTCGAAATGTTTAGTTTATTTTTTTTTTCAGTATCCAAACACTTAGTTTTGGACATACAAGGGAGTTCTGGCCTCTCACCTCTTTGACTGTCCTTGGTACATCAGTAGCAGCAGGTTCCTTCATGTAATGCTGAGATAGTCAAGCGAAGCCTTTTACGAAACCTCCCAGCTTCTCAGCTTCCTCAGTCCGTCTCACTTTGAATCAAATTCACAAGGTGAAGAAACTAGATCTGCAGGTATTTTTTATAACCCTAATTCATCGTGGAATCTTTTTTTTCTCTCTCTATCTGAGAAGGACCTTGAAAGGGAAGTTTAAGAAATGAGCTACTTTGAATGCCATTGTTTGCCCCAGCAATGCAGAGCATGTGGCCAGTTGGGTGTTAGAGTCTCGGGATATTTCTCACGTAGGTGACCTCAGGTATTGCTGTGGGCTGACTCCGCTTCTCCGGCCCACAATGTAACTTGATACCCAAGTTTGCAATACCAGCTCCTTCTTGGAATAATGTCCTGACAGTGTAAACATGATGGGAATTAAGCCTGGCTTCTACTCCAGAGTTGGGGCCTGGGGACTCTCATTTCCACATGCCACGAATTCAAATCCTTACATTATCTCACCAGGCCATTCCTTAAAAACGGATATCAAAAACAGGATAACTGCCAACATTAAATAAGTGATAAATACATTATTTAAAAGAATGCAATGTAGACTTTTCACTATACATAACATAATTGTACATGAATGAATGAGCAGGTGTGGCTCTAACCTTTATTTTCTTCAAGCAATGTCTGAAATTTGAGGCACTTGGTGAACCTCAATGGTATATTGGGTTATATGGATCTCAAACAAGTAACTATCGCTTTTTTTGTTTGTATGTGTGAAGTGTCTGTTGCTTTTATTTTTAAACAAAATTAATTAACCTGCAGTCAGATATGATTCAAGTCCTCCAATAGATCCTACTGGGTGTGCCACCTAACCTGAATCACTCCAGTTGATTATCTTACAGCTAATTGTGTATGTAAAGTGATAACCTATTAATTAAGAAAATGACTCAATACGCTGAAGTGGATGTTTGGTTTTTTGTGTCACAAAAAAAAATCCTCCTTTCATTATGAATCTTGTGTAGACATATGTGATACTTGCGCTTTGTTTGTGGTGAATCATTTCCTGTCAAGCAATCGCACAGTTGCCATTTCCTTCACTTTTACTTAGAGCCCATTGGGGGGCAGCGTTTTAAGTACAATACCAAGCCAAAGTACACTTATGTGGCTGTGAGAGAAGTAGGACTTTGATACCCCCCCCCCCCGCCGCCAGTGGGATTATCACACAGCGCTGGTCGTGGATGCGACTCACCCACTGCTGATCATTAATTAATTAGTTCCCACACATGTAAGCACTCGGTAATCCGACACGCTTGAAGTAAATGTGAGGGCGTGGCTTTAGGCCCCGCCTGGGGTTGGATGCCTCGGATGACCTCTCGCGTGTTCTTCCCCGTAGCATGGCACAGAAGGAAAAACTGCAGTGTCTGAAGGATTTCCACAAAGACATCCTGAAGCCATCACCAGGGAAGAGCCCGGGCACGCGACCCGAGGACGAGGCGGAGGGGAAGCACCCCCAGCGAGAGAAGTGGGCCAGCAAGCTTGACTTCGTCCTCTCGGTCGCCGGGGGTTTCGTTGGTTTAGGGAACGTCTGGCGTTTCCCATACCTCTGCTATAAGAATGGCGGAGGTACGATGAATGATGTTCCTCATTCCTATTTTGGATTTATTTATCTAATAATCTGTCATGTTACTCAAATTCCATTTGTATAGATTGTCGAATTTACTGTTTGACAAGTAGCTTTTAACTGCTTTGCCCTAATACTAGTCTATCTACTCATTCCAGGTGCATTTCTTATACCGTACTTCATCTTCCTGTTTGGTGGGGGTCTACCTGTGTTCTTCCTGGAGGTGGCACTCGGGCAGTTTACCTCTGAAGGGGGGATCACCTGTTGGGAAAAGCTCTGCCCCATTTTCACCGGTGAGTACCGAAGCTCGATCGTCTGCCGTTAAGTGAATCTTGGAGTGACAGGTTGATGTCCAAAGCGATCTACTAGATTAAGGGATTAATGGATTCCACCGTTAGGAGCCCTGAAGTTCTCTTCTAGCAACGGTAAGAAAATGGAACTAGATTAGTAGAAGAATGCATATCTATCTGCTACCAATTTCATGGCAGAAAGATTTCAGAAACTGGTACCATGCATTCGGGGAAGAGTTAGAAAAATCACAGAAGGCCAACGATTGGCTTACAGTCATACTCCAAAACCTCCAAGGATGGGCATTTGCTTGGGCAAGGAGAACCGAAGAACATGGACAAATGGGACCTCAAGCAGCCTCCTCTGTCAGTCGCTCTGTATTATTATCAGCGGTTGAGTGGCTGATTCAGCTACAGCTTAATCAGCCGCTGTGTGGGGGCAGACCAGGCCATCCCATAGCCGCTGGGTCTAAGGGTCTGCAGATGTCCTAATTGTGTGGTTGCAGTTTCCTGGCATGCGCTCTGCCTGCTCATTATGTTAGGAGGCATATTTAATGAGCGGTCATCAGCATGCCGTGATGCAATATTTGATCCATAATAGCAGCATGGCGCGTGTCATTAGCGGGCAGCTTGAGATGCCCCATGGGGAAGTTACACGATGGCCTCGGTCCAATCCGGAGGGCCGTCTACATCTGGAACCTCCTGCTGCCTTAGAATTTGTGGATCTGGAGGAATTCCTCAGTGGATGACGGGTGCCGGACCCTTCCAGAATCGTTCAGGAGCTGCGATTCCTGTGTGCCAGGTCATTTCCACGGCGCCCGGCCCAAATGGTCCTGGCCCAGATTTTGAGGCGGCATCCGGCCGTTCCTCGCATCCCCCCACTAATTATTTAACAATCCTGCAAATGTAATATGCGACTGCATTGGATCAACAGACCAATTAAATGTGATATTATTTTAGCTAGCGAGGTTCAGCTCACAAGCACGATTTGGATGGTTAAGTTGAGTCTTGGCAGATTAATTTGGACATATGAGTTATAAATCATGGTAACTTAATGGTACGAACACTCAGTTTAACGTTACAGCGCATGTAGTGTTTGTAACTAAAACACTTGGGGCATCTTAGCTGCCTGATGTGTCTCGCGACTCATGTTAACCCTCTTGGACCCCGAGCCGCCGCCAGAAAGCCGATCACTAAAGTAAACTCTTTTCAATAACCCGGCCCATTTTGCCCTGCCCAAGTCTGTTGATCCACCCCAAACCAAATGCACGATTAATTTTATTGTTTACTTTGTTGAACTGGGTAAATCCCAGGGAGCACGTGGATCTCTTGGCCTGAACCTCTTGGAGAAATGTGAGTTAACTCGTTTCTCTGGCAACTGGTATAAAATCAAATTAAAGCACTATGACTGTAGAATCTGGGAATTTACCTATATTGCGGTATAAATCCTATTAAATGCTTAAAAATAGAATCCTAATTAAACCCATATACAGATTTAGAACTTTTGTTCATGTTGCTTTTGGACAGAAACTATTTGGAAAATGCCTGCTGCCCCAGGCCAGTTAGATCAAAGCATTTGCAGATTTGCATAATTGTTAACATAGTGGTCTCTCGCCAGTCTTGTTTTAATTTCACAGTTAGAGGTGTAATCAGGCTCTGGAAGATGCAAGGGTCTTGCTTTGCTCAGCAGTTTCTTATTGGGTGTAAGCGCATCTCTTTATGAGGAACCCGATTGGTTGGAAATGCCACTGTGCATTGGGACTTGCAGGCGTTCATATAAATGTATACCATCTTTTCAGGCTGCCTGGTCTGTTCGCCAGCTCACTTTGCAGACTCTCCGAAGGACACACTAACTGTTTTCTATCCAATTTTTATGTAGAAAGATATGTACGTCATTTATAAATATATTTTAAAATCCACTAATCTGATTTCCTTTTCTGCCCTGTGCAACAGAAGAGAAAAATAAAAGATCTGTCTGTACTTGGGCCCACATGCAGGAAATTCAGTGGCAGAAATAGACACACTCAGACACACGCCCCAGGACCCAAACATGTACAGAGTGTACTGAAGTCTAAGTTGCCATGGCAGCAAGCATTAGAAAACACCAGAGAGATGCCTAGCGATGAGCCTGGCCCAAGACGAGGCCATCTTACATTCAGAAAAATGCCAGGCAAGAAATAAATGGCAGAATGTGCTACGGTTGTTTTTGCTCATTTATATGATTGCCTGGCCTGCCAAACGTAGGATTAGCCATGCGCGGTCGAGACTGCATGTTGGCGGGACGAGATGCCAGTCTTAGCATCGCGGGCTGGGTCTTTGCTGTTTTGCAGCAATATTACCGGTGAACAGCTTGGTGGAGAAGAAAGCATGCATTCACCTGTGTGGCAGATCTCAAACAGCCTTTAATTAGCCGGTTAGCTGTGGAAGGGGGTGGGACAAGGCACCTGTTTGTCACTCTGGCCTACAGAGGGACGAGCAATGACAGGTGGGAGAATCCAAGTTTAGCGGCCAAGTTCACGTTTGATTGGTTCATAACATGAGGGCCGATACGGGTGGTTATTCTGAGTCGCCGGTGTGTATTGACCTCGATTTTGCCTATAAGAATTCTTTTTGCTTATATGAACACTTTTACATACAGAGATTTGCATTTAAAAGAAAATCTCCTCACCCTTCTGTAACATTTTTGAATGGAAAATGTGTTTTTGCAAAGGAAAATAGTACGTTGGAAACTAAAACTAAAACTAATAATAGTACGTTGGAAACGAGTAATTAAAAACATATTTAAGAGCAGACTGGTCACTCATCTCGTTATGTTTTTGTGTTTTTAATATCCTTCGTTCTTAAATATATAGTTTATTTGAAAATGTAACTCTTTTTTTTGTTCATGTTTGTTCCGATTCTTTCTGTGATGGTGAGCAGTCTGATCATGTGCTCGTATGCTCCGCCTCTTTCCCCAGGCATCGGCTACGCGTCCATGGTGATCGTCTCCCTGCTGAACGTTTACTACATCGTGATCTTGGCCTGGGGTCTCTACTACCTGTTCCAGTGCTTTCAGCCTGAGCTTCCCTGGGCCAAGTGCAAGCAGTCGTGGAACACGCCCAACTGCGTGGAGGACACCGTTCGCAAGAACAAGACCATCTGGATGGCAGCCAATGCCAGCAACTTGACTTCTCCCGTCACTGAATTTTGGGAGTAAGTCGTCTGTGCCGGACCTGCCTCCAGCCCACCTCCTTCTCTTACTAATTGTAGCCCACTGATCTTTTATTCCTCAGAGCTCGCCCCCCCCCCCCCCCCCCCCAACCCCTAGGCTACTTCCTACTCGTCCTGGATTTGCTTAGCTACACTGATAACAATCCTGGTCACATGAAATGGGAGTAGCGTCTCTATATCTGCTTTTACCTGCGGCTCTGGCTTCTATGCTCCCCTTTCTTCTCCGGGACTGTGCCGGCGTACTGCCTAGGATGGTATCGCCATAGTATAACATCACCGCTTTGGGAAAAGGAGGAGCTTCTAATTGGCTTTTTGGCTTTTCTGTGACGTGAGCCTTCCGTTGTACCCACAGACGCAACGTTCTCAGCATCTCCAGTGGAATCGAGGACGTCGGCCCAATTAAGTGGGACCTCGCTCTCTGTCTCTTGGCCGTCTGGGTCATCTGCTTCTTCTGCATCTGGAAGGGGGTCAAGTCCACGGGGAAGGTGAGCCAGACCACCAGCCCCTATACTGCTACCTTTTTTTTTTTTTAGTTTAATGATTTCATTTAATGATGTACCTCTCGGCCGAGCACCCCAGTCCTGTCTGCTAATACTGCTCGGGATACATAGCTGTACGTTCGTCTGGTGGAGAGTAGAGCCTCTTTCTGGTCCCTGTGACTGCTGATGTAACTGAGGGAACTCTTTCTGAGGATGGGTTAGGGACAGGAAATGTTCAAACGAAAAGAAACAGAGCAACGCACACATACACACGTACACTGCTGCTGTTTATTCCTTTTGTGAGGCCTGTTGTGGTTTAACCGTCTCATTTCCTAGACCTTCAGCATACGCATGATGACATGATAACATGATTTCCGGTTCAGGCACCAGATAAAGTACATTATGGTGTAAGCATGTGTGTATATATATATATATACACACACAAAAGAATTTTGTCGTGTTTTCCACACAGTGTGAAAACGGTTAAACGCACAAACGCTTGAGATGCGCATCCAACTCAGATGCCAAGAAGTAAATTTAAAATCAGCGAGAAGCCAAGGCCACAGTGTAATGTTTGTAGCTTTTACTGTGGTTAGATCTTCCAGGTAGCCTCAATTGTTGTACCCTCATCCATGTTGTGCAAAACTACTCGAAATGTGTTCCTGGCAGTTCTGTTTAACTGACTGGACTCCACTTCGTCTAGTTTTCATATGGTTTTGTAGGTGCTGCACTCAGCAAACGATGCCTTACTGGTTACAAATATCCCCCCCCCCCCCCCCCCCAAGGTTGTGTACATCACAGCAACGTTCCCGTTCATCATGCTCATCATTCTCCTGATCCGTGGAGTAACACTCCCAGGCGCGGCTGAAGGGATCAAGTTCTACCTGTACCCGGACCTGACGCGCCTGAAGGACCCTGAGGTAGGGACCCGCTCCCTCGCCTCCGTGCTTGGCGACCTTTGACCCCTGTTCTGACAGCACCCAGTCTCTGTGGTCCTTCTGTTCTTCTGCTGTGGGCCAGCATGCAGCCATTAACACAGCCCTAGCTATAATAAAATCATTATTTAGTGCTGAATGCCAGGCTAGCATGGCGAGTCGTGGGTGGCCGTTTTGGCTTCCGTGACTCATCCTACAGCAATCTGGACGGAGTATCCACCGACAGTAAACACCAGACTTAATGGGAATTGATTTAGGGGCGTTGGAGGAAGAAATATGTTGGCTAGAGTTTTATATGGCTGTGTGACCTGTTCCAAAGCTTACAAGGCCAGATAAGTGAAGGCATTAACCAGCCTTTGCATGCCCAAAGTAGTCGATATTACAAGGACGTAGGAGGAATTATGGTACTATCTGCAGCCAACTTGCCTTTTTTCTCCTAAATATACAAATCAAAGCAAACTAAATGGATATAACTGAGCCAGTTTTCTTCTTTTTTTTTGAAAAATGCTAGACTGCAATTTACTATTTTTACATTCCTGTGAGGCGCCTTTACTGAGGTGTTCAGTTCCAGAAGTATTAGATTTCTGTTCAGTCTGGTCGGTGAAAATGTAAACCTTGGAACTGATTTTGTCTGACATGCCTGTAAGACTCATGCTAAGGTCCAAAATCCACCCCCCCCGCCCCCCGCTCCCTAACCACAGGTCTGGATTGATGCTGGAACTCAGATCTTTTTCTCATACGCCATCTGTCTTGGAGCGATGACCTCCTTGGGGAGCTACAACAAATACAAGTACAACTGCTACAGGTAACGGCCCCTCAGCCCTGGGGACGTGTGGTGAGGGGATTAGTGCGGTTAAAGTGGGAACCTAGGTTCCTTCTGTGTTAATTAACAAACTCCATGAAATATGTGTGACTTAGGGACTGTTTGCTGCTGGGAGGCCTGAACAGCGGTACCAGCTTTGTGTCTGGCTTCGCAATATTTTCCGTCCTGGGCTTCATGGCACAAGAGCAAGGGGTGGACATTGCTGATGTGGCAGAGTCAGGTACGAGGGTCCAAGTGGCAGTGATGGTGGGCGCTGCTACTTACGGAGAGTCTGCTCGATATAACTCCTAGCAAAGAAACAAAAAACAGAGGCAAAAATGAGGATAAATCAAAACGATAAAATTTAAACTCAAATACAAAAACGATGGATGGCACCGAAATATTCGTTTCGGCAACCGAACTCAAAATAGGTGGATCGAAGCGCTTGTAATTTAGCACGAGCAAAATTAATTTCCGGTTGGATTTGGCTGATGGACGTTGAGCGCCGGAGTTGAACGTTGAGATGTGTTAGCGTTACTTCATTTCAAGGTGCCTGCAGTGAAAAGGTCTGAGGAAATAAGCTCTGTTTGAGGATTTTATTGTCAACGCTATGGGTAAGGAGTTATCAGTCGGGAAGAAAAAACATTCACTAGACGTCTGTTTGTGACCATTTTAAGCAACTTGAGAGCGAAATGAGACTTGTCTTGTGCCAAATGGGAAAGAGTATGCTCTGTGTACGAAAGTCTGTTGAATTCTGGGTAAATCATGAACGCAAGTTATTTCTGAAGGAACCAGACAATGGCTGTTAGTAACTGCTGGATGATGCCCAAGGCGGATCCTGTTGGTTCTTCCGGTTCTCCCCCCTTGTTATATGATGCTAATTTGGCACATTAATTTAGCACGTTAGCGTCTCCACTCAGCATGCTCTCCCCATTCCAAGTCTTCAAATTGTCGAGAAAAGGAACAAAAATGGTTTCGATGTGGTGATATTTTTCCCCCATGAAGTGATAAAAAAGGAAAAAAAAACTGCTGCTTTTTGTTTGATTGGAGAGTTTCGCTTTGATATGGGAAAAAAAACAAGATGTGTTTACTGATTTTCTTCAGTTTGCTGATTCACTGGGCTACCTTCGTACAAACTAGACCGGAGATTCTTGAATTCCAATCTGTGGCAGTGTTTTTATAGTTTAACTTTTGTATCACTATTTTCAATTGTAGATTTTCTTTAGTTTTCAAGTTGGTTTTATTAGATTTTTATTTAACAATATATTTCTATTTAGTTTGTATTTGTTTTTGTTTAAGTTTTAGTAACTGTTTTTCTAGGGTTAGACTAAAAATTGTAGAGATATTTTATGAGCCTGATTTTTAGAGAATGCAACATGAGTACACTGCACCGATGTCCTGAAAGTGGGCAAAATATGTTATATGTATTATTAATGGTAAAATGAAATATAGAACACGATTATTAGTATGCATGGCAGTGTAAAGTATTTGCCGTTTGTTTTTGTTTTATTACAGTTAGTTTCAGAAGCAATGTAGTTTTTATTTAGTGGTAGTTTCTAGTTTTATTTCCGTTAATGGAAGTGTTTTCTTAATTTTTTTTAGTTTTTGTTAATGGTAATAACCCTGATCTGTGGATAGATGTTGAATTTCCACAACTGCCTTTCAGACGTCTCCTCAGAGAGCTGGGTATAAATAAAGCTGGATAATAGTTAACATTAACTCTAAACCACGTTAAGGTAAGCAGTGTAATAAGGGTTGCCATGCTTGGGCACCTTCCCCAAAGCGCCCCCTGGAGCCGGGAGCTTGTCATCGCTGGCATGCCAGACCGCCAGTCCTGTTCTGCCTGTTTAAATGCCCTGTCGTTTACTTCTGTTTGGTTTCTCCTTTATTCCCTCCTTATCATTCATTTTTATTGCTTCAATATTCATACTGTAGTAAAATTCAAGACCTCGCTATAATGTACCCGAGGAAAGTTATTTGTTACATTGACAACAGCTCCCTGATATTTATTTTATTAAAAGGTAGGAAAGTGTATGCTGGAGTTATCTTAGGAGTAATTTTAATTATGTCTATATGACTAAGTCCCATTTTCAATCTCTGCAAATATTTCAGCAAATATTCTGTTTGCTTCCCCTACTGACGCTACTGCCCCCATTCCGTCTGTACAGTCCGGAAATAGGCATATTTGTCTTTGTATTTCAATGGGATCTGTGCTCCTATCGAAGAGGCGTGGCCTTGGTGCACAGGTCACATGGTACAGTAGCCTATAACATTAACTCTCTGTTCCCCCGCCCCCTCTCCTCTTTCTCCCCACCAGGTCCTGGCTTGGCCTTCATCGCCTACCCCAAAGCCGTGACCATGATGCCTCTGCCCACCTTCTGGGCTATTCTCTTCTTCATAATGCTTCTGCTTCTGGGTCTCGACAGTCAGGTCAGCACCTGCCACCCGTCCTGGCACCGCGAATTCGGCGCCTTGTTCGGTGCGAGGACCGTTTATGTTTAGTACAATGAAGTGGTAGCGAATGACGCATACCTAGAACTCCCAGAAACACATGGGCCTCAGTCTAGCTTTCTGACTGATTGTGCTGTTTTTTTTTGTCACTGCAAATCGCACTAATTATGTGAAACAGAACCGTCTACCTTAAGCGCAAGAAGTGTGGGTGGATGGTACTGGCGAACATTATCTTGTAGCAAATTTTGATCTGTTTTGTGCAAAAAAGAAAAACTAATTGAGGAATACTATGAATTCTGAGGGAGACAAGTGAAATTTTACTGCTTTATAAAAAAAAAAAAAAAAAAAAAAAAAAAACATGATTGAGTGTAAGAGCAAGTCTAAGCCTGTTCAGCCATTGCTCGCTGTGTCCCAATTCGGGGGGTGGGTTCAATCTTCTGAGGATCGAAGGTCGGCATAGCTTTTGTAGACTGTGTCCTTCTACAGATCTACGTAGTGAATCTTCATATAGGTTGGGCCTGTGGTTTAGACTTTCAAAATGTAAATGTAAACAGGAATCATGATTTATTCTTTTACCCTGTATGTCTACTTATGCTAATCAGGGCTGTGGGGGAGGGGGGGTGGCTGGAACCTATCCCATGTTGCATTGGGGCCAAACCTGGGTACACCCTAGACGGTATGCCAGTCCATTGTAGGGTACATACACTGTTTTGAACAGCAGGAGGAAACTGAAGTACACTGGGAGAACATGCAAGCTCCACACACACAGAGTAGATGGGATTTGAGGCCCTAAACCAGGATTCCTGAACGGTGCAATTCACTAAGCCACTATGCCTTCCCACTTTTTACTTATAGAACAGCAATAAATACAAAAATATAAGGACCCTCTGCAACCATGCTTAGAAAATAATAACACTGCTCTGGAATCTTTTCAATATACTTTTCAGTATAGCAATATACTTTTTAACTAGCAAAGGTGAAATGGTTATACTTTAGTAGTATTAGATATATAGTTTAGTTATTGATTTACAGATGAAGATGACAGTGCAGGAGACAATGACCCTGTTTAAACTTTTCCGCCCAGAGCTTGTTGGGTGTTTTTATATCGAACAAGGAGCCGTGATGAAAAGATAGTGAAAGGAAACTTCTAGAAACCATGCTGTCTTGCCTGGGTCCTACAGCTATCGGATTTCTCAGCCAAAGTGAAATTGTAGCTTCTGCTAAGTCGGTCATTCTCACTACTATCGGGATTTGGCGGGGGGGGTCGGGAAGCATGTAGGGATGGGGCACCAAGTCCGAGTGGCTACACTCAAGAGACAAACAAAAATCGAGAGCCAAATGTTATACGATAAATTACAATGAAAATAAAACTTTACTGGGGCAGCAGGGACATGGCAGGGGGACATATTGCAAGAACCTCCAGTTTCAGGACACATAAAAAAGCTTGTATACGAAACTGGAAAACCTCATGATGTCAATGTACACACAAGGTCACATTCAGACATGTGGCCCTGAAGGTGCATGGCACCCTGTGTCACCGTGACACCCCGAATACACACTAGCTGTGCACCAGAGTTGACACACCAAAGAATGTGAGGTACCTGGCTGATTTTACTATAGTGAAGTTACATACTGTAGCACTGAAAGTGTTTTCCCCTCAAAATAAGGCCATCAGCATATTTTTCGAATCGGTAATTCAGGTAACAGGCCAAGAAAACAGTCACATATCTTAGGTGCAAAACAGTTTCACATTTCCATCCATTTTCCAAACCGCTTATCCTACTGGGTCGCGGGGGGTCCGGAGCCTATCCCGGAAGCAGTCGACACGAGGCAGGGAACAACCCAGGATGGGGGGCCAGCCCATCGCAGGGTACACTCACACACCATTCACTCACGCATGCACACCTACGGGCAAATTAGCAACTCTAATTAGCCTCAGCATATTTTGGACTGTGGGGGGAAACCGGAGTACCCGGAGGAAACCCCATGACGACATGGGGAGAACATGCAAACTCCGCACACATGTGACCCAGGCGGAGACTCAAACCCGGGTCCCAGAGGTGTGAGGCAACAGTGCTAACCACTGCACCACCATGCCGCCCCAGTTTCATATTTCAAAATGTATAAATAATCACCAAAGCTAATTGCTGTTAGCACCCAACGTAAAGATACTGTAATAGAAAGCTAATACCCAGGTTTCCCAGAATGGATTGTTTATTTATCTGTCACATGATACAGCCTGAAGGGCTTAATAGATTTAGATATTAAGAACGCTGAGGGGGATGGCTGTTTATTTCTAAAGGAAGATATTAGTATTTCCATGTGGTGTAGCTTTGAAAATGGGGCTCGGGAATCAATGTCAGATAAAAAAAGATGCCTGGTTACTTGTAATTCCAGTTCCAATTACAAACATTTCATTAAACACTCCTCCCAAGTCATAGAGATGGTTGAAAAACACAAAATTGGCATTATTATACAGCTGTACTATTCTAAAGTGGTCTATCCGAGATCCATCCATCTTCTAACTATCCCGCTCAGGGTTGGGGGCGGGCGGCTTCCATCTTGTTATGCTCTCTGACCTGGTTTCTCGTCCTGGTTTCTCTGTCTAGTTTGTCGAAGTGGAAGGGCAGATCACTTCACTGGTCGATCTGTACCCATCCTTCCTAAGGAAGGGTTACCGGCGAGAGGTCTTCATAGCGGTTATGTGCTTCTTGAGTTATCTTCTGGGACTTACCATGGTTACTAAGGTAAGTGGATGAGTTCTCATTGATCCATTTCTCAGCACATACATAGTCACGTTCTTTCTTTCAACGCTTAAAGCTTATCATTTTCAACACCAGTTTCCTGTAGCAGAACCTCACATTGGCTTTTCTTAAATCCAGTCTGCAAAGTGCAGTTCATCGACACCTAGGGATGAATGTTAGTTGACACACGTAATTGGAGAGAATAAGCTGCTTTACACTTTAGATTTAACACTTTCTGAATGATAAAACCCTCATTGATGAAAGGCTCATTCCATATGGATCCCACCCTATGTTTATAGCTTGGCTGGGTTCCTTAACTGCAGGCTTACTTATGGACTCGCCTGGGTAATATATTTCCATAAAGGGCTGGCGGAAATCGCAGAACTATTCGTGGAGCCCCAGAGCATCCTTAAAACCGTACTCACCAGTGTTTGAGATAGCCCTGCCTCTGCGTCCACAGTGCGCACTCGGAATGGCATTCTGTGGTTTGCCATAACTGCCTTCTTTCCCATAACATTATTTCCTGTAGCTTCTCTGACTGGATGCTCTGGACTTGAAAAACTGTCCCTGTTCGGCTGGCGAACAAAAATAAAAGTCCTTTAACCTCAGCTCATTTCCCATGAACCCGCCCCGCCCCCCCCCCACGGTCTTCCATTGTCCTAAATGCTAAAGAAATGTGGTTGGTTCGGAACATTTCTGAGTCTAATTCCCGTTAATGTTTCTCTCCCCCAGGGTGGCATGTATGTGTTTCAACTCTTCGACTACTATGCCGCCAGTGGTGTGTGCCTTCTCTGGGTCGCATTCTTTGAATGTATCGCTGTAGCCTGGGTTTATGGTAAGTCAGCATAAGGCTGCCATGTTGTTACACACACTGATAAAAATACAGCATTGGAACATCGTATTTGTGTATACAAGGCGTTTCTGTATATATTTTATTTGATGTCAATCGTGCACATATATATATTTATCACTGAGTCAGTAAGCTATATTGAAATTACCTGCTTTTCTCCCTCCACAAACAGGTGTTGACAACTTCTATAATGCAATTGAAGACATGATTGGCTACAGACCAAATCCCTGGATGAAATGGAGCTGGACTATCATAACACCTTTCCTATGCATGGTGAGTCATCTGTACTGCAAAAAGTCCCCGTCATTACATTATTGACAATGGTCTGTTTGATAATCATCTACTATCCACATCAGTATAATCCATCAATGTCAAAACTAAGGAATAGTTTTTACTCCCCCCCCCCCCCCCATTCAGGGGGGAGGGGGGCAGCAGCTTTCGGTTTCCTGAATGTGCCGCGGAAACCCAGCGCCCTGTTTCTTGGGCACAACTCAGCTCCTGACGGAGTGGCCATCTGCCTGCTGCTGACAGGGCAGAGGATAGACACAGCATTCCCAAAAGTTGACGTCCGCTTTCTCCAGGAAGTAGTCACTGAACAAGGTTTCCAGGGAAACCTTTCTTAAAACCCTGTGACTCTACAATGGTCTAAACCTGTTCTCCTCTCTTCTCTGGAGGATCCAACAATTCCCTCCTGGGCTTTTTCCAGTGGCCAAACATATTGCTCTAAGTTCTAAATAGGATCAAGATTTCACTTCCACGTTGCTCCACTTTATTTCCTTAATTGTCTGGGTGCAGTAACACTCATGCGATGCCATAAAACTGTGACCTCTGTGGTTAATTTGTCTACCACAATACAGATATATAAAAAACAGGCTTAAAAAGGCTTAAGACCATTTCAAGTAGCTGATTAGGAGAAAGAGTTTTTCATTTAACTGGGAGCTAATGGAAAAGCTTTAGACGTCCCCTTTAAATTCTGTTACTGAACTTCGGTCATGCTTTCATTGCCTTAACCGGGTGATTGATCTTTACGTTACAAAGCATTCCTTCCATGCTTTGTCTCCATTAGGGTTGCTTCATCTTTTCCTTGGTCAAATATAAACCATTGACCTACAACAAGTCCTACGAGTATCCTGACTGGTCCATCGGCATTGGTTGGACCTTGGCCCTCTCCTCCATGATCTGCATCCCCATGGTGGTGGTCATCAAGATCATTCAGTCTGACGGCCCACTGATAGAGGTAAGAACACTTCAGGCGTTTGTGTTGCTGGACATGAAGTAGATCTGCACTAGGGTGCACCAATCCTTTTGGAGCAATGTAAATTTATCCTACCCAAGCTTTTAGTGCACGATTGGCGTAGACTATTAAACTAACTGAATTAATGTGGACTTATCAAGTCATATTACACTAACAAAACCTGCATGGACTTGGCCTAACAGGACCAGGAGTGGAGAGTTCTCCTCTGAAGTAGTGCTTTTGTATCAATTCAACCGAAGGTCTTCCATTCATTAATGAACAGGATTAATGGCTCAGCTGTCAACTCTTAACTGTGCAATTCCTTTTCTTCCTACGGCTCTTCTCTTGCCCTCCACCTGTCCCATCTCGACTTCAGCGGATCAAGGCGGTCGCTGCTCCAGTGAGGGGAGGTGCTAGCTCACGGCCAGCGGACCACCATCCCAAGGTCAGCGAGCTGAGACATCCCCTGGATCCCAACGGGAACAATGGCTTGATAAAGCCCACCCACACTATTGTAGAAACGATGATGTGAGCGCTCTCTATGAGAGGATCGAAAATAATTAGCTTTCCATGTTATATATTCGCTAACTTTTAAAATAGTTGTAGGACCAGGTTTACACGTATCTGCACTAGGTGTTTTCTACAGAGGAAGTTACGTGGTTTTTTTTCTTTGTTTATACTGTTTTTAAGATTCATTATTATTGATATTATTACTATCATTATCATTACTACTGCGGTAGCTAGAGGAGGGCTGACCTGGCACATGACAAAGGAACTGAAAATAGGTTTTTGGTTTCTGTTTTTAAGTCCTTTTTTTTTGCAGGTAAGGAGCATGTAGTCTGTTTTTAAAACTTTGGGGAGGGAATCGGGGCCACATTTGCAAATGTAAAGATGCACTGAATTTTATGGCGACATTATGGCATTTTGGAGTATAAGGAAAATCGGACTCCCCCTCTAGATTTAAATTGTATTTTTATATTGTTGTGAGGGTGGCATTCTGTGGTAAGGTTACAGCTGTCATTGTTGTTGTGTTATTGGGCATTACATAGACCTGCAAGGCCCAAAACCATACTGAGTCTGCAGATATATTGAAGACCCATCGAGTCTGTACAGACTGGCCTGTTGCAATCTTGGTCTTGGCAGTCCTCTGCAAATGTTGGTTCTTTGTTAAATATGGGTTCTCATCGAAAAAGAACCAGCATTAGACAGTGGTCCACAAGGACCAAGACAGGGAACCACTAAGAGAATGTCCAGCAATGGGTCAATTATCAAAGAAACTAGCTTGAAGGACACTACTGCTATAGTTTCCCTGAGTAAACTTCAGGCATATTCTTCAGGTTTTTGTTGTATTTCTAGTTATACGAACTAGCTAGAGAATATGAAGCACACAACATCACAGTGATAAACACTTATCTTTCTACCCCACTAAGAACTAGGAGAGACGAGTCATGATGTTACGTTAACGTCTTACACCACTCGAAAACGGACTACTGATGCGTTCTGCATGTGCTTACCAGCGAAACGCATACAAAAATGTTTAGCGTCCTCCACTAAAACAAAGCACTTCTCCTTGTCTTGGTGCAACCCCCCATGTCTCACCTGTCCAATTAATTTATAGCTGAAAACATCATCGATGCATTTTATTCATGAAAATCGACAAAACTGAGCTACAGCGCAATTATGTCACTTTACGCAGATCGCATCCCATTTATGAATCCTTCATTCAGCAAAAAACATTTACGTCTGTTTCATAGTATTCATAAAGTATATATGCATACCAATATCTATATTTTCAATCACATTCGCCTTTTTTTTTACTTAAAATGTTATACTGTCGCTAATTATAAAACATTTTATTGAAAGCAGAGTGAACCACTTTTTATTTTCACACTTTACCCGTTAATCAGCAAAGCTTAAGTACAATTTTTAATGTGCAATATGTTATGGAAATAAATAGCATTTTTCTTGTTTCTAGTAGTCGGTACATTACATTTTTTAAATTAGATAATTCACACAATACGTCAAGAGAACTGAAAAGGGAAGCCTTTTGTGTTATGTTTCAGAAGGGGTGTGGGAAGAGTTTTCTCTTGCCTCCCAAATTATTCACATTTCAAATTTGAAAGTATTTTGTTCAGTAAACTCCTAGTGGCATGACCTTACTCCTACATGAAGTTTTAGCCAAACATGGGTACTATTAAGATCATATCCTCAAGAAGAGACCGTACTGTGCTTACGACACTTTGTAAGGTGTGCGTAAGGTGCCTCTCCAAACTGTTATTCAATTAGAAGATCACATCAGACTTCTAGTAGGAGGAAACAAAATTTTTATGAATGCATTCAAGGCTTCGGAACCTCCAAAGAGATTAAAAGTTTCATCCCAAATGCCGGATGCTGATGCACCTTTACAGAGACTGGAATTAAATTCATCTGTATTGTTTCTGTTTTTCGTGTCACATCTTACATAAGAGCCCTACCGTTTTTTTTTTTTTTTTTTTAAAAAGAATGTAAAATAGGAAAATGTTTTTAATTCATTATGAGCGATTTGAAGTGTTTTATTTTTTATAATTTTTAAACCAAGCTGTAAGCAAAAAAATATTTAAAAACAGGTTTTACAATATCTAAAGCTTTTTTATTTCTAAATAAACATTTGTCTTTGAAAAAGTTTGCGTCTTTGCTTCATTTTCAGTAAATTTTGCCTTCAGGCACCCAGAGGACCAGCTAATTCTTTAGCCCACCCATGAATAAAGTGAAAAAAGCCTTTTTCATAATTATACTTAAACGGAACAGTCAGTCTGAGCTACCTTCAGCTTATCTTATTACACTTACACTCTTAATACTCAAAAAATCTAGACATCATTGGTAAAGTTTTAAGTTATTGATTCTCCAATGGACAACAAATGAGACTGACTCTGCTAAGTATTTTCCCCGGGATGGGTCATGGGATCACCTTCCCTTGTGTTGGAAATAGGGTGACCCCCCCCCCACAATTGACAATGTGAGCTACTTCAGCTTTCATGAGCCACTTCAAAAATGAAAGGCTCCTGCGATTGGCTAATTAGTTCCAATTCTTCCTGAGCTTTTACTGGCTTGTTTCCCTGATTGAAAGACCCATCTACAGTATTAACATTAGCTGCAAATGCATTATTAGAGGAGACTGACCGATCAGCACACAGCAAGAACAGTGCTGAAGCGAAATCCAGGTCTTTTTAATTTAAATAGTAGTTTGCTAACCATGTCCTGGCTCATAGTGTCCCCACTAGCATGGATTAGGTGGCCTATGTGGAAATAATAATAAACCTTTTATCATAGACACAGCCCCTGTCCCATACAACACCAGAATCAAAGATCTTGAAAAGTAACTACTGTATAGATGGATATACGTAAATTGTTATTAGATGTATTTGACAACATAACAGTGCTGAGATAGTACAAGGAGAATTCCATCCATCCATCCATTTTCCAAACCGCTTATCCTATTGGGTCGCTGGGGGTCCGGAGCCTATCCTGGAAGCAATGGGCACGAGGCAGGGAACAACCCAGGATGGGGGGGTCATCCCATCGCAGGGCACACTCACACACCATTCACTCACACATACACTGGCTATTACGGGCTATTTAGTAACTCTAATTAGCCTCAGCATGTTTTGGACTGTGGGGGGAAACCGGAGTACCCGGAGGAAACCCCATGACGCCATGGGGAGAACATGCAAACTCCGCACACATGTGACCCAGGCGGAGACTCGAACCCGGGTCCCAGAGATGTGAGGCAACAGTGCTAACCACTGCACCACCATGCCGCCCCCAGTGCTAACCACTGCACCACCATGCCGCCCACAAGGAGAATTCAAATACCTTAAAAATGTCCTTCATTAAATCATGATATTTATCATGAGATTTAAGAAGAATAATTCAAATTCTTAATATTTTTCTTAATATTTAAAACATTTTAATATTTCAAATGTATTGTCATAGTTCAGACAAGATCCATTGGACTTCGGCATCGTTCTTGGCACCAGTTTGCTACGTGTAACAAGCTGAAATTGTGCAAATTCAAACAAAACATCGGCTGCTGTTTGGATTCATGGCAAAGCAGGAGATACCAGTCTGCTGATACTGTACCGAGAAGCTCGTGCTTCTGTTTATCTAGAAGAGAACAACATTCATCCATCCGTCTGCCAGCCGGTTTATCCTCCACAGGGTCACAAGGTAAACACATCATATTTTAGTAAGTTTGCTGTTACATCGATAGATCATATTCACATATTCGTGAGAACATTATAACAAAAATTGTAAATTATCTTGTCAGATCTTTGTAACTGCGCTACAGTTCATCGCGACAAAGTTGGCTGAGATTTAAAAAAAAATAAAAACATCAATTTGAACTTCTTTTTTTGCTGTATCTGCCAGTCTTTGACCATATGCACAAGACACTTATTCAGAGCTGAAAACTAAACACCTAGGGAAAAAAATTCCGATCAAAAGAATAAACTACACTTAGTATAGCATTTGCCCTCCTTCTTGCTGCACAAGAAATTGTAAGTTTAACTTTGTGAATAAAAAAATGACTGCTGGTTGAAAAACAGATGGTATTGTCCATCAGAACGCTTCAGTTAAAACTTCTCGTTTCATGTAGGATTGTTGTGCTGATGTTAGCAATGGGACACATCCAACGTTTCACTGCTGCTTCAGCTTCAGACCGAGAATAACAAGCATATTTCCCCCAAACCAGGAAGCGGCACAGATGACGCCCCTTCCAAGTCCAAGCTGTGGATTGAACGCTGGGTTTGCCCAAGACCCTTGGGAGGACAAGGCTTTAAATAAGCTTTTCCCCCTTTGAGAAGAAAGCTAGCTTTGCTTTATTAAAACTTTTTCCATTTCACGTCTGCCAACGTGCTCCCAGAACTACGTTGTTTTCACTCTAACTGCTTTTCTGGGAACAATTGGAATCTATTTTAGTCAGTATGAGGAGAACAGACTCTTGCGTTCAAGAAGTTTTCTGGCAGAAGCTGCTCACTGTGTTAGCTTAAAGGTGTTTACAGGTGTGTTGCGTGTTTACTAATGTTCAATTTTGTTACAAGGAGACAGGCCGAGAGATGTCCTGCTCAGGGGTTTTCTTGCTGACAGCACAATCTAATCTGCAACAATCCCCGGTTTACATGGCCTGAAGCTCAACATCCGAAATCCACACAGCAGAGGATTTTGACTGTGTTAAGCATATAGATATTAGCAATTGGGAGTCAATATAGAATAAGCATTGTCTTTTCATCCCATTGTTTAACTGTAGTTGTTTTTTTCCCCCAGTGCCAGTCATTAAAATGTCAGCTTCCTGCTCAATATAGGGAGGAGAACAGGAAGCGGTTGACCGATGACTTCTGCTTCACGCACAGACCTTCCTCAGCTGGGCCACAGAGCTACTGCCGTCATACGGTAAACTGGCCAGCGGTGGAAAAATACAGCGTTCGTCTTAAAAATAGATTGGCGCCATTCAGCAGGTGCTTGGAGGGATGGCGCCGGCCCGTCAACTGAACAAAAATGGAAAAAGGCCAAAGGAACGTAAAGCATGCAAAATTATTCAGCCAGAGGATCACATGACATAACGGACATTTTAAGAGGTGGAATTTGGTTCCAAGGGCAAATGAGTACAGGCAGTCCTCGGGTTAAGAACGACTGACTTACTCGTGCTTATGAACGGACTGGCACGAAGCCTATTATATAAAAAATTAGAGTTAAATTCAAGCGTTTGTGATGAGTATACGCGTTACTTTGTGATGCTCATGAAAACATTGTGCAGCTTCAGCTGCCCATGGCCTAGAGCTGCAGTGCAGGACCGTATGTAGTTACTTGTATCATTACCGTAACGTTATTACAGACGATATTATTATTTTTCCTACTTACCTACAAACTTGACTTAAAGACAGACTTAGGGAACGGATCTCACTCATAACCTGGGGACTGTCTGTATAGTACCCATTTACCTTAAACTTCATTGAACCTGCGATATGGCCAGCAATGGCCTGACAATGTAAAACAAATGCAAGACTGGCACACTGCGATAATAAGGGCTGTAATGTTGAAATCTTAGGGATATTCAACATATAATATACTTATAAGGGGGGGGGGTACCTAGAAAGTGTGGGGGCCCCTGTTAACTACACAGAGGGCCCATTAGTAGGTGCGGTGGACCAAGAATCTATTATCAGGAAGCACTCAGATCTGACGTGTGAAACAGTATGTTCATCTGGGCATTAGCTTTGTCGTTCAGCACTGTTGCGCAGAACTGAAAACAGGGTGATGTGTTATTGAAACCCACCAGATGGGAACAAATCATGAGATGGACTCTATCCTGTGACTTCCCGCCCCCGCCTGCCCCCCCCCCCCCCCCCCAATCATGTGACTTCTCTTCCCCCTTGCGGTCCATATAACACAATTGCAAGCTACCATTAACTGCTCTTAGGAAAGTAATTTATTTTCAATATAAAACCATGCAGTCGATACTCATGTAGTTTACGGGTCAGCCTTGGCCTAAGTCTCCGCACTGAAAATTTTCTTCCAGTTCTCCCCTGGACTGGCTGATTCATCATTTCACATGCCCACAATCAGGTTACACGGCCACTTCAGTGACGTTTTGATGATCTGCAAACTCAGCTCCAGCAGCACACAGAGGTAAATCAGATGAAACACTTGGTAAATCAGATGAAAACAGACCCCTCATTATAAATCCTTCCCACATTGCACCTTATTACCCCTGCCACTGGACGTTCGGCTCCTGGCTTCAACGATACGCCTTTCAACCCATGAGGCAAGCCTTGCATTCCGCGTGTTTAATCGTAAGAAGGCTTTCGGAAGTCGATCCAGAACAACACACATGGCCATCTCACACAGGACCATCTCACACAGGGCCATCTTGCACAGGACCATCTCACACGGGGCCATCTCACACAGGACCATCTCACACAGGGCCATCTCACACACGGCCATCTCACACAGGGCCATCTCACACAGGACAATCTCACACATGGCCATCTCACAGAGGGCCATCTCACACAGGGCCATCTCACACATGGACTCACAAAGACAATATAGTGCAATTTCACCTTATTCTTTTTAAATTTTTATTAAAAGTAAGTGTTATAGTCCCTTGATAAATAATGTTTACAAGTTCTTTCAGCCATTAAGCTAAACTTGTAAATCCATTTTCTGTTGCGATTGTGCTTATAGATAAGAGAGAAAAATTTCATATAAAAATACTTTACAGAGAATAAATCTTTAAAAATACACATTGATATCAATGCATACTTACTTGGAAAGTTGAAATGCATAGGGATGGACACATTTAAACCTTAAAAGCTCATTGAAAACTGATATGAATCACACTTCTGGATTCCACTGAATTTTGTGTGTGGAAAAGTAAACTCTGCATGACCTTCATTAATATCAAGTAGAACACAACGACTTACAAATAACAGCAAATATTGTACACTTTAAAAACGAATAAACATTTCAGAAAAAAAAATCCATCTCTGACGAATACCACAGTCTGCAATCATTCTTTAACAACAAAGTATTAATATCACAGAGGGAACAGCAAATGATTATCGTCCCTTTCTGTGTGCCATATTTGATACATGTGCGCTTGGGAACTGAAAAACAAACACATGAATTTCTTAAAGTAAGGAGAAGGCTTTAGTGAGGGTGACGACAAATATGGGGAATATTCTGAGCTTTTTCAGAATTCTTAAACGCACATAGTGATCTTTGTGCTTTAATGGAAGTTGGTATCACTGGGGTTTTCTTTAGCAAGACAAAATCATTTTGTTTTAAACCACAGATATCTTGTGAAATTATGTTAGCAAGAGTATGACCACTTAGGAGGGAAAAAACAGGAACTGATAATCTGAACTAATCAGCAAAGTAACCAAGCATTTTTTTGTGTGATGTAATGATGATGTTTGTTTTAAATCTTCAAGTTGTAAAACCATAGAGCCATTTTGTTTGCATGCCAAATGTCCCCACAATGTGAAAAACTGTTATTCTGACATTGTCGGGACCATCTTTTAGGGTCCTCACAAGGGGAGACTCAATTTTATAAAAATCAGTGGCTGCAATCAAAAGCTATTTTGTTTGGTTACTTATGGTTAAGGTTAGGGCTTGGAAGGGGTTAAGGTTGTCATAGTTGGGATTAGGGTTTTTCCCATTGAAATGAAGGACAGTCCTCACAAAGACATGAATACAAATGTGGGTGTGTCTGTATGTGTTTGTGTAATGGGGGGGGGGGGGGGGAGTCTCCTAGAAAACATGCATTGATAAAATAATCACCAGTCCTAAAAATTATGCATAAGGTATGAGCCTGTTTTCTCAACTACAGATGCAGGAGCGATTGTTGGGTTGGTGTCTCCCAAAACACCGGTCTGACAAGCAAGAAACCGAAGGAACATGGAATAATTCATGCTTGAGCACATGCAAGATGAACAAAAACAAAGCCCTCCCCCCACAAACAGACAAATCCAGATTAAGTAAGCAGACCAACAGGAGGAAACCGAGCAATATAAAATCACATTTATGTGCAGAAACTGTCCCTATATAACGTTACATATGAACAACCACAGAAAAAGGTCAGCGATCTCAAAACACAGTGATTCCCCCACTATATCGTGGTTCAGTTATCGCACCCCTGCTATATCGCGGTACAGCTATCGCACCCCTGCTATATCGCGGTACAGCTATCGCACCCCTGCTATATCGCGGTACAGCTATCGCACCCCTGCTATATCGCGGTACAGCTATCGCACCCCTGCTATATCGCGGTACAGCTATCGCACCCCTGCTATATCGCGGTACAGCTATCGCACCCCTGCTATATCGCGGTACAGTTATCGCACCCCTGCTATATCGCGGTACAGCTATCGCACCCCTGCTATATCGTGGTTCAGTAATCACATCCCATATCACAAAGTTTTCCCCTACGCATCACAGTTCTGTGTTGTGTGTGTATATATATTATGTTACTCATATCCTTAGCCCGACATCCACATATCACACGTGTTTACAAAGTGTATTTTAATGAGTTTACATGTGTTTAAAGCAGGTTTATATGGTCTATCTATCCATCCATCGTCCAACCCGCGTATCCTACTGGGTCGTGGGGGTGGTCTACCTATATTGCATATTTTCACCAAATGGGAGGGGTATTTTAAGGCTTAAACTATTAAAAAATGTTCATTTATATGGTCTTTCTATATCGCGGATTTTCACCTATCGCTGATTGGTCTGGAACGTAACTTCCGCAGTGGGCGGGGGATCACTGCACATGTAGCCTACTGTTCTTTTTAAAAAAAGAGGAATCTTGGTAAATCAAATGCTCATTAATAAACTCATGGTCACAGTGCAGGTATGTTCACACAATTTCAGTGACATCATCGCTGCTGACGCTCCATTGTCTGTTTACTGAAGTATCACTGCTATTAAAAGGTCACTGGCATGGATACTGAGCCAAATAGTTTAAGATTTAGATTTTAGATTTAGAGCTTCAGCAGGTGGTATAGTGTGCAGTTCCGAGAGGCAACTTGTAGGCAGATATGAAACAGACAAAACTGTCATGCTAGCATTGTGTTGTGAATTTAACTTAATCTGAATCAGAGTGAAGTTTTGAGGCTGGAAAATACCTGAGTGTTCTGGTACTCAGGTCAACAACAATTTGTCATTTCTGGGAGATCTGTAGGTCTGCATCTAAATTTTGCAGCCCTAAAAGGTAATTTAACAAGGGGTACTGCTAGTTTAAGATTATGCTGTACCATTACTTGCAAAAAGCACCCCCCCCTGCATTTTATTTCAGGCTGTGGTAACTCCCCCATGACTCCAGAAGAGTCTGAGTTTATAACTGTTTGGTAATTTTAAGAGTAGCTTTTTCATACGCTACATGACTTAACATGCTATGTTTATGACTTGTTTTTCGCTTGTATCAAAAGACTGGAAGCGCTCGTCTACAAGGTACTGACTGAGATTAACGCACCCCCTGACTGACGCGCCTGTACGTGGGAACCGATGCTCTGCGGTTATGTCACATTTTGTTCGGACATTGATTCCCATCTTTGAGGAGAGAAAATAAACAATAGAGTTAGAGGCCTTTGTCATGGAAACCTTCCTCCCCTGAAGTCTGATAGTCCAATGACTAATCTGGATGTTTCCCAAAGGCCTCGGAGATGATTCACCACAGCAGGAGCTCCTCTAAACTGCAGCTTCACATTCTCCATCAGCCACCACTTCATGTGAAACGGACTTCATACTGACAGGGTTATGCAGAAGACGGAGGCGGGGGGGGGGGCTATACCACTGATTTTACTTTCAATCCAATAACAAGTAATAGCAATACTGATAAAGACATTTAGCTGATAATAAAACCGGGTGGGGGCAGGGGGGGGGGTTCTGCTGAAAATAATATCTGCCTAGTGTCGGGGGGGGGGGGGGGGGGGCACCACTAGGCCCCTGAAAGTCCCAATAATAATATGAAAAGTTAAATGATATTTTGACATTAGAATAATCAGAATGATTGGTACAGTAGAAGCAACCCGCAAATGCTGAACAACACCCTAGAAAACGAGATGTTTCCTGTTCCTTCTTTCTTCGTCACATTTTTTTTTTTTTTTTTTACATAAAGCTAATATCTTCTTATCAAATGAAAAGATCTTTCTTTGGCTAAATGCACTCTGGAATAAATGAATTCCTTTCTAAGTGTCGAGAGATGACACTACCTGCTGATCTATTTATTTTTATTTGTGTAGTGTGTTGGCTCGCCGCTAGCACAGTGAAGTTAGCATCTTCTTCTACGTGGGCGAACTGGCATCTCGCTACTGACCTTGGCGCGGTGAGTTTGGTGGTTTGCGATGGACTGGCATCCCTTCCAGGGTGTGCCCCTGCCTTGTGCCCTGAGCTCACCAGGATCCTGTACTGGTTAACAGGTTATGAAGATGGTAGATGGTTATGCAGTGTGACAAGCACAACAGCACCACACTTGGCAAGCGGCTCTAATTACAGTAGATAAAGCAGGAATGCGGAAAAGCGTGCGCGCCGCAGTGTCTGGGAGCAGTGAAAGCTATCACCAACGCTCACGTGTGTCGTCTCCTTCCCGTTTCCCTCACAAAGGAAATGCAAACGCAACGCTGATCCGCTCAGTTCTGGCAGACAACCTCTACTCAGTTTAGTCGATATAAATATATAAAAAGCTTTAAAAAAGGTAATTCGAAAGCAGAGTCGTAACCGGGGCCAGCAAGTCGGTAGCTAAGCATTTTTTTACGCAGAAATCAGTGCCTTGTACTTTGTTTTACTGTGTAGAGGGATGCGTAGTGACAGCCTGCACAAGGACACCATAAAGTGGGGTAAATTCGCACTATCGCAAGGGCCCCTGAATGAATGAACAAATTTTCAACATTGACTGATATGGGCTGGGGGCCCAATATGATACGCTTTCGGGGGGGGGGGGCAAAATCTCCAGTAGCACACCTGGGCATGCAACTTATTAAAGTTAAACTTATTAAACTTACTAAAGTTATGCTGTAGTTAGCATCATCCATTTATTAATGGGAAAGAATTGGGTCTCGATTGGTTAAAAACCTGAGCCTGAATGTCCGTCAGATTTATTCCTGTGACGTGCAGCTTTTTTTGTTTCAAAGACCCCGAGCGGCGACCTTTTGCACGGCGAGGCTAGAGATGGGGAAAGAATGAGGACACAGCCGGTCAAGTACATGGTTTAAGTGTGTCCTCCACGGGGGTGGGCTTAAAATAGTGCCGGGGAACGACGGCAATGCCTGGCAAGGGAGTATGGGTAAAATGGCGCAGGCTAGCTTCGCTGGGGAGGGACGAAGCGTGACTGCGGGGGGCTTAGGGGAGCATGAGGGGGGTGACAAAATGACGGAGAGATGAGGGTGACGAGAATGGGCGGATGTACAGACACAATGGCGCGGCAATATTCGTTCAAATCCTCACATTCTAAAAAAATTAAATACAAGGGTTAGATTTTGCTATCAAGTGGAGTATAAAAGGTTCCTTCTTTTTTTTTTTGAGAATTGTCTTAAAATAAAAACCAGAAAAGGTTGCGGCTTAAAACGCATAAAAGCCTGCCGCAATATTACAATGCCTTCTTCCTAAAAAAAACAAACAAACAAAGCCTTCTTTCTTCCACAGTCTTTGTTTAGTGTCTTTGTTGCATTGGCTCCAGCATCTTCAGACCAGAAGTCCGCTTCCCTGCGCCTTGAAAGCCTTCCTTCCTGCCTCCGTTGCCATGTCAGCACCTGGCCTCTGTCTCGCGAGCCAGAGCGCCGTCAGCTCCTGGTCACGCCCGAAAATAAAAGGACTTCGGCGATTGTTCGCTCTCTCGGAGTTCGTGTTTCGTCAGTTTGTTGTTTTTCTCCTCGAGGCTTTTGAGAAGGATAAAAAAAAAAACAAACAAAAACACTGACGACATGTAAAAAAAACGAATAAAATTGAAAACAACTCCCCGTTGAGCTGTGTTCAGTAAAGTATCCAGAGAGAACAGGTCCAGGTCTAGACCAGGTCTCCTCCTGACGTGGCTCATAAGTCCATGCAGCTGGTCTTGTGCTCCCTGGAGATGGGAAGTGTAGCAGATGCTTCCTTGAAGTCTGGCAGCTGCCCGCTTGTTCCCTGCACCAGGGGATTCCTGCTGATGACCAGCTCCAGCTTGTCCCCAGCCTCAGTGATCAGGGGCACAGCCAGACAGCAGTCGAAGTCCCTGGTGCGGACATGGTTCACCTGCCGGGGGTCAGACTGACCCGGTCAGGGCAATGGCATCATCTGGGTTACCTATGCATTTAGGACCTTCTATTTCCTATAATCTTACTGCATACTACTACTATACTATTAGCTTCTGTAGCAATACAAAGATTGTGGGGTCAAATCCGAGGAGCATGATATAAGATATAACCCTCTGCTCTACTGTAAGTAGCTTCGGATAAAAGCATCCAGTAAATTGAAAGTACGACTTTATGGTTCATTTTATCTCGGGGCTTCAAACATGTGACAGAGTGGCTCCATAGATAGAACCAAGCCTTCCACCTCCACAGCTGTGGGTTTGACTCCCAGCTATATCTTTGCATAGTTCTCCCCATGTTTATGTGGGCTGTCCCTAGGTACTCTGGTTTCTTCCCACACTCCAGAAACTGGATTCATAAATTGGCCAGTTTCTGAGTGGACGCCCTGTGATGAACTGGCATTCCACCCGGGGCATCTTCAACCTCATGCTCATTGCTTCCTGGAAAAGGCTCAAAGCTTGTCGCAGGCCTGTACTTGAGCAGCGGAAGTTCTAAAATAGTGTTTCTTGTTTTAGAAAGGAAATAACACCAATCTTAAGTAGTTAAGTGATTAATACACACGTTAACAATTTCTGTAAATCCGTCGCAAACATTAAGTCATTATCTTTAGCTAATCAGAGCATTTAATTTTCTCCAGAAGTTTTTAAACAGAAACTGCATTTCGTCTGAATATCACTGACCAAGCTGGTAAATAACGATTTAAATATTCCATTAGCCCTTGATCCAATGACATTAGCGAGATGTAATTACCCCAAGCCACCAGAGGGATTGTGTTGTTAGTCTATTAGTTGTTTCTAGGGCTTTGTGGGAAGAAAAAAAAAGACTCAAATAAAAAGTTAAGTCACGTTGGGATCAAGTTATGAGCATATTTCATTTCCTACTGGAACTGAAGTTTATTTTTTTCATGCATGCAGCCTAGCAAGGGCTGGACTTTATTAAATGTCATTAAGGCCTAATCGGAATCACAATGGCTGTTTCTGGTTGTGATTTCCTATATTCTCTCTCCAGTTTCCTAAGACATGAGAAAGCTCATGAGATTTATAACAGGTGTGGAGGTAAGTGCTGACCTTAAGGCCTACCCCCGTTAACCAACTTTTCAAAGGTTTACCAAAAGGCGGTTTAATCCTGTCGTCTGCAGGGTATCTATTAAGTCACTAAATTCATTCCAGATCCACAGTTTGTGCCAGAAGCTTCTCCAAAGTGCTGGGATCTGCCTGGAATCACGGAGCTCTACAGCTTTTCTTGACAAACATGCTTGACAATGCACAGATCCCTCTGTCGCTGCCATGAAGGAGAAACGCCTGAATAAAACTGATAAAGAAGATTTCGGGCTGCACTTTTGCCCAGCTTTGTAAATCAAATGTGAGTCAAAACATCTTTACATTATTGTCCATACAGTATGTGGCTTTGGAACGGCTTCATGTTTCAGTGATTTTACCCTCCGGCGCTGCCCAGTATTCAATAAGGAATCATGCAAAAGGGGTTGCAGGAATGGATAGTGATCATACAGTATCATATGCTGGTTAAAGTCACATAGATCTATATTGAATCTTCAAAATATTCAAATTACTCATATTAATAACTATAATAATTAACAAATATTTTTGTCAAAAGAATGGGAAAAAATGCAATCTATTTTGTTAGCCCTCCGTAGCAGGGAAATCCATACAAGTGGCCTTTAATCTATTAGTTTTAATTAAATCAGATTCACGGACAAAACACCAACAGCGGGTTGTGATTTTCTCTGCACCCTAGAGTCGTCTCTGCAAGTCACCACAACCTCGCTCTCTCAACTCATCTTTGGTCAACGCTTCCTGTTAGCCACCATCCCTGATGCTGTTTATATTTACCATCCAGCTCTCTGCGGTAACTGCACAGTAAAGCAGAAAGATAGCAAACGCCGCTCTGTTAAGGCGACGCGGGCGGCCGTCCTTCCGTGCACACCTGCAGGATCCTGTCGTAAGGCGCAAGACCTGCGCGCTCGGCCGGACCCTCGGGACGAATCATGTTGACGTAGACGCCTTTCTCCAGGAAGCCATCCGATACGCTGAAACCAAAGTCGTCGCTCTCTGGGTCCTTCATCACCGTCACCTGAAACCGATCGAAAGGAAGAGCGCAGCCTTTAGTCAACATTCAGGTGTCATACAGAGAGTCAAACCACGAAAGAGAACCTGCCCCTGCTGTGGTCAGTCACCAGTCTGTCTGAAGCTCAGCCAGTAGGCGGGCTAACGTGTATGTGACAAGATGTCTGTGGGGACCGCAAGACAGGGACGTGGCCGCATAGTAAAATTACAGGTTCAAACTCCCCTGAAATGTGTTTGTTCCCACTGGGGCACATAGCCAGAGAGCTCGAACCTCCCTGAAAATTCATCAAACTCCCCTTGAAATTCATTTCTGGCCATGCCCGTACCTACCATTGAGGACACCGAGACCAAGTCTTCAGGATTTTTTCTGCAACTTAAATAACAGCAACCCTTTACGTGGTACAGCTAATACATTTCACCTCATTATTTTAAAAATACTGGCTATGGTCCTGTTTTTGTTTTTGCTGTCGAGACACCAGTGCGGCAACAACAAGACAATAAAACGATAATATTTATTGTCAACTATAAAATTGGTGAGCAATTTTTTGCTATATGCACAATCCCATAAAATACGGGACGGGTGTCGACTTTAGCTTTAAAACTTTATTAAACCAGGTTTGTTGGGGCCCCATTTTAATGGAGGCCCCTGGGCTTCTGCCTGGGTAAACCTGTGATTTAAGTGCCCCTGACTGTACCTTGTGCAGCTCCAGGGGTGTCGGGGACAGAATCTCCTGCATCTCCTCCTTGATCCTCCGCGACTCCCAGGTCTTCTCGGACACACGCAGGCTGGTCTTCGCCTTGGACTCGCCGTGGAGCTGGGGGGTCTTCTTCAGAGGACTTGTCCCCGGCTGGCCGGCCGCGTCCCCCTTCCCGCCGTCCACGCCCAGGCTGAGCGCGCTGCCTGTCATGATCGAGGCCTACAAAAACGTTACATTAACATTAAGCAAAAGAAACCAGATAGAGGCCAAAAACCTCCGAAAAAAGTCTATTTAAAAAATATTCATATTACGAGGCATTTTTAGAGGAAGGCTGTAAAATATATACAAATAAGGTGTTGCTTAAAGTTTAAAGGTGGCACTTTTTGTTTGTTTTTACCAAAAATGTCTCTAAGTGAATTTTTCAATAAACAATAACCCAATATAGTACCTCAATTACTCTATACAATCTCTGCTGATGACTCCACAAAGGCAGAAAATGAAACCTTCTTACTGATTTTATTTTACAAAGGCCATTGTTTGGCTTGAATGCTTGTCTATCCCACACCCCATTTGTTTTTTTTTCTCATGGTACCCGTTCGACAACTTTCTCTGTGGTCCGGAGAAGCCTGCCTAGTGTGGATAATATAATACACAAAGCTGCATTTAGTAGCTGTATCTGTTCGACTGCCAACTTTTAACAGCCTATTATTATATTAAATATTAAAGCTTTATAGACTGCTGATGGTAAGGCAGTGATAAAAGCATTTTAATAAAGTGCTGTGTGGCTCAGGACTGATCGGAAGGTCACTGGTTCAAATCCCATGGCTGGAAGAGAGATTTCACCATTGTGCCCTTGAGTGAGGCCCTTAACCCCAATTTGCTCCAGTGACACTGACTGACTCTGCTTTCCCAGTTATATGTTGCTTTAAATAAAAGCACCTACAAAATAAATAAATTACATTTTTCAAAAAGTGACAAAAATTCAAGAAATGATACCTGAAATTTCCTTCTATCTGTCTCCCTGTCTGTCTATCTGCCTGCCTGGTCTGTCTGTCTATCTGCCTGCCTGGTCTGTCTATCTGCCAGCCTGCCTGCCTGTCTGTCTGTCTGTCTGTCTGTCTGGTCTGTCTATCTGCCTGCCCGTCTGTCTTTAGAAAGTTTTCAAATACTCCAATGAGGTCACAATGTTGTTTTCTGGCGAGTCGTTCACATATCATACCACAAAAGATATAGCTGCTTTTACATAAACATAAACCAAGTGGGGGAAAGTTTTGGTGGTAGTGATGGGGGGGGGGGATGCAATAAGATTTTTAAGTGATCATAGTTTAAGCTTGAGCATTTCTGCATAAAATGCATATGGTGGGAAACCCACTGAAGATATGCCAAGGAGCCAAGTTAAAAATGCGACTTACACATAGGATTAAACGCGGCACTCAGGGCTGTTCTCAATCATGCACGTGAAATTGATTTTTAGTTTTTGTTTTCTTAATTCAGTTTTATTTTCATTATTCATTTTTTTAATCTGAGCTCCGTTTTAGTTTTAAGTGCTCTGGTCATTTTTATTGGTGTTTCATTTTTCAGGGCTCATTTAAATTGGGTTTTATTATCAGTTTTGGGTTTTAAAAGAAGCCAGCGGCAATATAAGCTATGAGGCCCGTTCCTGCGGAGCAGGCACTTTCCCGGCAGCGGGCGTGAGCAGGAGCACCAACGAGGCAGCAGCCGGGGAGGGGGGGGGGGGGGCGTTTTACCTCGATCTCCCTGAGGAGCTCCGACTGGCCGCAGGTCTCCAGGTCCTCCAGAGCCTGGCACCAGAAGGCGTCGCCGTGATCCAAAACGAGGCCGTCGCTCTGTGCATGGCTGACGTATCTGTGTCAACGCAGGAACCGAAACACGTGAGCAATCTGCCTGGCGGGCCGTGGTGCCGGCAAGGCGGCACAGAGACACGGACGGGCATTGCACTGGGCCGGCCAGGGGGGCGGGGCTAGGCGGGGCAGGGCAGGGCGTGGAAGGAGGTGGGGGTCCAAGTACTTTGGCCTCCAGGCCCAGCTGGGGGGGGGTATTCATTTAAAAACTCATCTTAAGGATTCAAGACAAAAAGCTTCATGCAGATTACTGAAGGGCCACTGACACTGGATAGCAGTGAGGCACGTGGGAGGTCATTGAAAAAAAGACAACAGACGTGGGGGGGGGGGGGGGGGGGGAGTACATTTAGGGGAGAGACGAGGAGCCCCACAGGCAGTTACTAAGGTAGATGGAAGACAGTGACTCAGATCTGAGAGACAGAACACCTGAGAAGAGAGAAAGAGAAAGAGAGAAAGATGCAGACAAACAGGACTATGTGAAAGAATGGAAAACAGAGCAGTGAGTCTCTTCATAATACAATAAGGCTGGAGACCACCGGTACACCCTGAACCTGATACACACAGGTCCGGCACGTTACTATGGGCCTCTGAGGCCTCGGCTGAGCGTGAAGCAGCATTATTGATGTAAAACCGCAAGGATTTCGAAGAAAAGGACACTTCTAGGCAGAGCGATCAGAGACTGAATTTCCCACATGGAAAATCTACAAGCAATTCATTTTTAGTTGTGTGTGTGTGCGGGTGCGTATGTGTATATAAAGCTCCAAAAAAGGAAAATACAACAAGCTGGTACAGTATATACATGTCAAAAAACGACGACAAAACATTTGCCTGATCCATAAAAACCTCCCATGGTGCATTGCCTTCATTCTTACCCCGTGGGCTTGTCCCAGTCATCCTCGCTGAAGCCCCCATCGCTGAATGGATAGTTCTTGCGGCGGCCTGCAGGGGGAGTCGCGCTCCTGTGCTTGGAATTCCGCCACTCGTGGGGATGCAGGGCGATGCCGGCAGCCTGCTGGATAAATGTTCCTGGGACAGAGGAGGGGAGAGGCTGGTACTGGGATGCTGATCACAGCCAAAAAAAAGTGTGAAAACAGCCTAAAGGAGCTGATATTCTGATGTGAAACAAAATATTTACATTTATTCAGTAGGTACTTTAGTCTACTGTGACGTGTAAGTATTGATCAGCCAGTGTCCCTGGAGCAAATGGGGTTTGGGGCCTTTCTCAAGTGATATGGTTCTATGGAATTTGAACCCATGACCCATGATATGGGTACAGATGCCCAGGGACGCCACTGAAGGTTTTGGGCCCCATGAAAGCATATTATATTGCACCTTACAATGCAATTACTGGTAATTGCACCTTACAATGCTATTGCTGCTAATTGCACCTTGCAATGCTATTGCTGCTAATTGCACCTTGCAATGCTATTTTTTCCCTGTCAGTCAGAGGCCCTTGGATTTGTCCTGACTTCCCCTTCAGGTGCCCTTGCAGACCCCTAAGCCACTGTGCTACACATTTGCCCATGAGCTGTTTCCGACAGTAAATTGATTACATTTTCACCTGGGAAGTTTTCCAGAATTTCCGAAACCCAGTTTTTCCTACTTTAAAGTCCCAACTCTAGGCTGTAGGGTCATGAGGCCCAAAGTAAGCCCACCTTGGCTCCCGTAGCCGGTGTCGACACCGGAGCTGTCCCACGACTCCGTCGCCGAGTCCACACTGGGAATGGTGGTAGAGAAGATCTCAGAGAACTTGCTGGTCTTCTGAGAGTCGCTTGTCTCGTCCTCGTTGTCGCTCAGGTCGTTCTTGAGAGCTGACTTGTTATCGCCTGGGGCTGCCAATATAAACTTGATAAATTTCTGTCTTCTGAGGATACAGAGGCCCCCCCCCCCGCAGACACACACTCACCATCGACCTGTTTCTTGATCTTCAGCGTGACCGTTTCCCCAGCCATCTGCAGCAGGTGGATGGCTTCACTGAGCGGCTTCCCTTTCAGGCTAACGCTGTTAATAGCCAGGATGCGGTCCCCCACGTGGATTGCCCCTGTCCTGCATGTACAAAGATGTGGGGTGGGGTGGGCGGGGGGTGGGGGGGAGCTCCCTCTGGTACCGTGCAGCATTTGTCGCAAGGCGAGACCCAATCAAAAGGCACATTTCTGGAAAGTGTCGTCATGCCAAAATAAAACTGCGACATAAACTGAGAATCGAAACACAAACTCAACTAATTTATCAACATCAGAAACCTGAGGAAAAAAAGGAGATAAACCAATAATTCAGCTTTTACTTACTGCCCCTTATAGATACTAGATCTAACACAAGGGATAGTCCCTTTAATTAATATATATATTTTTGTCCTGCTTGGTAAGACATATGACGTTACTGTACATGCTTTGTATAAGAGTCAGACACTGAGGTCAAACAATGATAAGCCGGCTACCATGAAAGGGAAAGCAGCCAGGACTTAGACCTGATTACATCACATACCGACTTAGCCTGGTGGTCTGTGATACTGAAATGACGGCGTCGGCACTAGTGACTGTCTCTGCAGGATCTTCAGATCAGCCACCACAGGATTTGCAAAGCTTTACATTATCGATGCTGACAGTTATCTGACAAGTTGCATCAGGTCACTTCGCAATGCTCGACTGCGCAAGTTAGTGTCTGGCGGCTTCAAACATCACCGGGCTGCGATCACAGACTCGAAGGTGGGTATGACAGAACTTGTGTGTGCAATTCTTTAAACTGGCCAGCAGAGGGCCTCGTAAACATAAATACAAACACACACACACACAAACAACTTCACGATGGAGGTACCCGGCCTCACCTCTCAGCGAGGCCCCTTTTGGTGAGCCCAGAGATGACTATGGGGTCAAATGGCTCCTCTGTGCCTGAGATTGTGATGCCTAGAGGTCCACCATACCTTTTCAGCTCCACAGTGTAAATGATAGATCCTGAAGTCTCCTGCTCATCTGATTAAAAGAGGAAAAAAAAGATAGTCTAGTTCAATCTATGTTACAGACGACCTGCAACGGCAAACACCTTTCATGGGGAACAAATACTGAGAGGGCAACAGGATTAGCAGCAATTGCACTGTAAGGTGCAAATAGCAGCAATAGTATTGCAAGGTCCAATTAGCAGCATTAGCACTGTAAGGTCCAATTAGCAGCAATAGCACTGTAAGGTCCAATTAGCAGCAATAGCACTGTAAGGTGCAATTAGCAGCAATAGCATTGCAAGGTGCAATTAGCAGCAATAGCATTGTAAAGTGCAATTAATCCACAAAGAAACTTCAGGGAAATGAAAATCTGATATTCTTTGATATGGTTGGATTTACAAGTAGGTCACCAGTGAAGCTTGTCTGGAGATCCAGCAGATGTAGGGGAATGCAAAACCAAGGCACACACATTTCAAAAGCAATGAAAAAAGGCTGTCAGAGCCAAAGACTTCAGTAATCTGCTAGTCTGACTGAAGAGAATTGGGTCTCAGATGTAGCAGCAGAGATCCCAGGGCTGTTTCATACAGTACGGGTGCTGACGTGGGTGTATGGAGGGCGGTACCCTTGTATCAGCAGAGGTGGTCCCCACCACAGTAGGCAGCATCTCTCTCACCCCAGAGGCAGCAGATACCTATTCACCTCTGCTCCGTGGTGAGTCCTGACGAGTTCAGAGGCTTTTGAGATGTTTACCAAGTCGACATTTTGCCATCAAGGTTCAAGCGGCAGATATTCTGGCACCTTCAGTGCAGCAGAAGACGTTGAGCTGACTTGTCCTACCTCTCCTGTGGAGCAAGGCCTCGAGTATAGTGCCACTTTGAAGGAGTCCCGAATGCCTCCGTATTGACTCTGAGCTAAACACTCAAACTCAACAAACTTGTTGCCCCAGATTGTTTATACTCCTGGTTTTCATCACAAAACAAGGTATTTTTGCTTTGGTTCAAAAAAAGGACTCTGTCTAGCAGCGACTCCTGACCTTGAGGAAACAGACAAGGCCAAGAGTCCATGACTCATTGGGCCTCTGCCACGAGTCTTGATCCTTACTGCCACCAATACCATCAAACATCGAATTGCATAAGATGAACGCAACACAGGGCACTTTTACTAGAGTCTTATTGTCCATGAGGTGAGTCAGTTTCTCACAAACATTGGTTATTTTAATAGCATGTGTTCATGTAGGCATTTTCAAGTCAACCCCATTCTTTGGGGAACATGTCATGCATGTAAGTTCAGGGATACCAGTATTTATCATTCCAAAGCCGTGTGGCTGGTGTCAGATCAAGCCTGTTCCCTCCATCTCGTCGCTTCCTCCTTTCATTCCACGGCAAAGGAGATTCCTTTTCTTCTGCACCTTTTCTTCACCTGCCTTTCACAACTGTTGTCCTCTGAGAAGCACTGAACCCTCTCTGAAATGTTTATTTTCTGTCTCTCAGCAAGATCACAAGCCGCAGGAAGATGCACGGTGTTGGACTATTCATGGGCATTAAGATGGTATGTTTATTTCTGGCAGGGAAAAAGGCCATTGCTGGCAACTGTTTATTTTAATCCCCTAAGTAAACACTCCCGGTATAGTTTCTGCTTCTTGCATTATTAATGAAAATGCAAGACACTCAATCGATCCTTAAAAAACAATACAAACTCCCAAACACCATTTCGACGTTTCAAATTCAAATGGAAACTCAACGGAGCCCCGCGCAGCCCACTTAAACCCATCTTGGAACTGGTGGTCATGCGCATCCAGATTGACCCTCAATGCTCACCGGAGTTGTCCTCATCCTTGCGGATCTTCAGCTTCACCAGGTCCTCGCTCTGCTGCAGGATCTGCATCGCGTCCTCCGTAGAACAGTTCACCAGCCGCACGTTGTCAATGGTCAGCAGCTTGTCACCCGGTTCCAATGTGCCAGTTCTACAAAACATCGAAGATGTAGACGAAACGAACGATAAAGATGGAGGACAGGTCAGACCAATCTAGTGAGTCCACTGGAGGCCAAGCCAAGAGTCAGATTCAACAATGTGCCCATATTTACCTAGTAAGATACCACTGAGTCACCAAAAATATGTAATACAAGTAAATACAAATACTGCGAAGGGTTGGCGCCCCATCCTGGGTTGTTCCCTGCCTTGTGCCCAGAGGCTATGTGACAGACTCCAGATCCCCCATGACCCTGAACAGGATTAGGGGCTACAGAAAATGGGTGGATGGATGGATAAATGCAAATAAGTGTATATAAAGTACATGATCAATATCCTTGCTCAAGCTCAGTTTCAAATAAACTGCCATACCAACTGAATCACACCAAGACAGCAGAGATCTGTGTCAGTTTCCAAAGACAATCTGGAACCTCCACCACCAGAAAGCAATCCTGACAACTGCCGAGATACTGCAGCCCTTGACTCTCTACTGTTCAAAAACAGGCTTTGTGCTTTTTAATCATTGCCATGGTGATGGAACCGGGATTCGGACTAATGAGATTCAGTGATCTCCGTCTGCAGTTTGTCACAATTGTCAAAACAATGTCAGGGCCCTACGTTTGAAACAGAATTCACAAGTGAAAGGCAACATGCTGAAATCGTGACATGCGATAATTAAAAAGCTGATGTCTCACCCTGCTGGATGTACAAGGCATTACATCGACACTGAATATTCTGCAATATGAAGCTATGAGAGGAAAAAACAGACATAAAACTCACAGAACAATATTCTTATGCAAATTACCGTTCTAGGCAAAAAATTGCATAAGTTTGAATTTTGCTGTTGCTGCTGACAATACACGACAATATTGTTAAGAGTGTATAAATAATATATTTAAAATAATTTCTTCTTTCCCCTTTGTAACTATGATGCTCTAGCTTTCAGTAAGATCCTCTTAAGTGGCACAGAATTTTTTCAGTCTGGAACTTTAAAAACATATGAAACAGAAGTATTTTAATTAGAAAATATAAGTGGGATATTCCAAGTGCTCTTTGACATGTTAGAGTTAAATACGTACACATCTGCTTTTTGAGTTACTCAGCTACTGGAAAAATGTATCCATTAAAAGGTTCTATTCTATTCACATTACTGGCTACGACATCTTTAATGACAATTACTGTCCCTATTTTTAGCTAAAAATGTTCCGCTCCCATTGTTATCTAACAGGAAAAATATATTCCAATTGTTAGAAAAATAAATCTGTGCTGTATTTTTCTTGTTTTTGATTGTATATACACGGTAGTTCTCAGTTTTTGTTTGCCAAAGAATGCAGCAGATAAGTCGCAATTCAGCAGCCGAATGTGAGAATAATAACTTCAGATTTAAATTAAACTGCTCTGGCATCACTCAGACCAACTCAGGCTTTCCCACCGAAGTTAAAGAACATAGTTCCTGGGCCATCTTAACCAGGAACTTTTGTGTCTCCTGGCCACCCGTCGCATTCCCACCTCACAACCAGAACTGTGACCTTTATGCTAAATAAGCACGGCAGATGCGAAAAGCTCATAGGTTAAACTACACATTCAATTTCACACAAAACTACTGTACACCGTCACCCCAAATCAATGAAGGATGAACGAATAATTTTGTTAGTTATTGGGGTCTGAAAATATGGGACAAATTGCGTTTTATTTATATTGTATTTATATAGCCAACATATCCATCTTTCATTTTCCGCAGAATAAAAAAAAAAAACAATGTAACGTTATCTTGCTAATAAGTACTACCAAGTTTCACCGGTGGCATCGGTGATATTAGACACAAGTATGCTCGGTTATTGGTCAATTTTTTCGATACAGAAATACAGAGACGCAAGCAACAAAAGAAACCATTAATGCGTTTTATGCTATTCAGATACAAAAATAATTCTGAGAAGCAGAATTGCTTTATTTTATCTCCAATACGTGTATCTCTTTTCCCCACACTTCTGCGTAACTTCCAAATTAGCGTCACGGCTTGTAGTCCACCAATCAGCAAGATTTACAAGCTCTACTCAGTACTTCAGTATTTGTCGAGTAAAATGTACTTAGGGATTTTCTCCACCGCACTTCTCCCAAACCCGTTTTACGTCAACCACTGCCGACGCCCATTCCCAGTACTCAAAGGCTACATCCCAAAACCCCTATGTGCTCCACCCTCCCTCAGTACCTTTCCTTCGCTCTGGAAGTTTTTCCGAAATCCGGATGTTTAAGTGCTGTCCCAATACCTTAGAGAAGGAGTCATCGCGGACCAACTTCTGCTCAAATCTCCCCTTCGTCAGGGAAATTTTGAAGTCTAGTTGAAAGTATTGCTAAAGAGAAATTCACTTATGGTGACAACCATGCATGAGGTGGCATAAAACTTTCTGCTTCACTGATGACTTCATACTAGGAGTGCAAATGAGGAACTTAATGGATTAACCATAATGGATAAGTATTTTGTTATGCTATGTATTTTTTGAGACAGTATTTCTGTTGAAGTTCTAATATGGAGCCAAAAGCTGCTAATGTGATGAGATAGTTAATGTTCTAAATGTGCACCTGTCATGCCCGGCTCGTACGATCCTCCTGTGTGCCACGCCCCCCCTGATTATCCACGTGTGCTTCCCTGATTGTACCCAGCTGTACTCTGTTGTCTTGCCTATTTCAGTCCATGTCTTGCCTTAGTTCTTTGTCCGTCATTGATGTTTGTTAGCGTCAGTGGATGTTTCCCGTACCTGATCCCCATATTAAACCCCCTAGTTTCCCCGTCTTCTGCCTGCCTGCCTGCCTGCCTCGTATTTCGCCTGCCTGCCTGCTTCTTGCCCGCTTGTCAGCCCGTGGGCTACCTCGCTTTAACCAGCGAGCGTGACAGCACCTTTATGGATATTTATTTAATTTTTATTTACTTGTAAGTAAATTTTAGTTTTTTATTAGCAAGTTGCAGCAGTATTGACAGAGACTTTTTATTTAAGAAAGGCAGTCATGCTTTGTTCAGTAAACCACCGTTAAATGAAGTAGTAAAGTATATGTTTTGTTTCTTTTACTTCTACTGTACTGAACCGTGACGTCAAGGCAGAGGTATGTACCAAACCGTAATTTTTGAGTACCGTTACCCTACTTCATACATTCAGGCGGAGCACGGTAAGTCAACAAGGATGCAAGAATGTCCCGATACTGCTTTTTTGTCCATGCTACCATCGTCTCTCACACACTCATTCCTTCCCCCATCAACTTCTTGAACTTTCAACTTTAGAAGTGAATAACTGAGGTAGAGGGCGAGGGAGCAGTAAAAAAAAACTGTTTTGGGATATAGTCAAGAACAGAAATATAGAGGACAGTAAAACTCCCCGGATGTTATTCTTGCCTCCCACCAGGTACCAAGGATGCATCGCCTGCATTCTCCCTAAATGAGAATAATCCCATGATTCATTGTGTCCGAAAGTTAGTTCTTGGGAGCAAGTTAGCATGACTACGAGTATGATCCTCTTGTTCTTGGTATTGAAAAACACCCCTAGCTAATCCTGAGCAGGGACTGTTCCAGAATTGACTCAGAGGAGCTACAATCTGGGCAGTCTTCTTTAAGAGACCTTGTCAGAACTTTTTCCAAAGAAGGGAAAGTTACACAAGAGATATCAGCATATAATATCTAGTCAGACTTATAAAACTTCTTAGAATTGTATATTCCCAGAACCTAAAAGTACACGATTACAGGTGATACTTGATACAAAGTAACATACAATATTCCGTTTTATTAACCACTTGGATATGTGGAACCTGGAACCATGTAGCTTTAGTACATAAGTCAAGGGTACAACAGCAGATCTTCTACTCACCCCAGAACCAGTACTGTAGGTTTCAGGGTACAGTACCTTGCCTTTAGCCAAGCCTCTACCAGCCAGTTCTGTGGTTATCTATTTGTGGCACATTTTCAGATATGTTGCCTGAACAATTCAAATGATTGACAACTGAACTCAAGAAAGCGGTAGGAAGCTGCCGCTAAGCCTTCCTGCACATGAGACTGACATATTTATCTGAGAACACCTAGTGTAGTAGCCAGTGCTGGTCTTGAAAACGCTCCCTTTTCATCAAACGGCATGATGACCTGGGCTTTTCAATTACTGCCACACAAAAGGGGACAAACACGGTAAGTTTCAAAGGCAAGAAGCTATTCCTATCAGGAGGATGATGACAGGGGCCCTTCCACTAATTTCACCATAAACCCCAAGCTGAAATCACAAAAACTGTCCTTCCCGCCCCAGGACAGCACATGCGGTACTGATGAGTGATGCATGCTGGGATATGTGGGCCCAGCAGGGGCTGCCGTAGACAGACATGTTACATACCGGTGAGCCACGCTTCCCTTCTTGATGTCGGAGATAATCAGAGGCTCTCCCGGCTTCTTACTCGCTAACGGAAAGACGGAAAAATGACTTTACTTTCAAACTCAGGAAAAAAAAAAAAAGCCCTGCACACAATTTATTCCTTTCAGGCAATCTGAGGACGCCTGCTACTGCTGTCTGAAGGTCCCCAGAGCATGTGCTTGTCAGACAAGGTGCAGTATAGCTACGCTATACTCATCACATGTCTATTAATTGGGCGGGGGATATTTTTTCTGGTTGACAACCTTATTGAACTGTTTATTTTTTTTCGTCGCCAGGAGGCACTTCCCATATTCCTCAACACAACTACAATGGAGACGTAAATCGAAGCCTTCAAAGCCATCTGCATGTCGACGGCAATATGAGAAATATGTGCTTTCCTTCAAAAAATAAACAGGAAATAAATACTGAAGATACAAAGCTCACATAACAATAAACAGAATTGAAGTGTGGGACTAAAGAATACACATAACAGAAAATATATAGTAGTATAATATCATCTTATGTTTCTAGACGCGGTATTACAGTCATATCACACAATATTGTGTTATAGCATTGTTATTGGTCAGGGGATCTTGGGGCTGCTATTGGATTGAATGTGTCTGTAACAGTTCACAGCACAGGAAACAACCTGAGGACAATGGTTGGCTATTATTAACTTAATGGAGAATCGGTGGAAGAGAACAAGACACTAGCCCATGCGTGTTCCTATAGCTCAACAGGCAGCGCTAATAACACAAAGGTTGTGGATCCAAATCCAGGCAGGTACATGTAAATTGTAACACTCCCATCTACTGTAAATTGTTCTGGATAAGAGTGTTGGATAAATGAATGCAGTGAGTGAATTATTTGGATCAACCAGCCTCTTGTATAGATTTTTGAATTTCTCCCCGAACAGGGAGGACAGGAAAGACAAGCACATCCCTGTGTTTTTCAAGAGACCACCTTGATACAACATTTATACAAATGCTGCAGAGGCACTCGGAACTTTTCCTCAAAGTGAATTACTACATGCCAGGGTGTCCCAGAGCTTTGGAGTGGGGGTTAGAAGGGAATGTAAATACTAGCTGTCAAAGGCTGGGGAGAGCTGCCGTGCTGCCCATGGTCTGCGTTGCAGTGACGGGACCATAAACGGACAGAGTCAACTTAACAATAACAGAGGGTCGAAGGACGCTTAAGATGACAGGGGAGTGAAGCCAGCTGTTCAACATCCACACTTTACCAAGGCCGGGAGACCTACCAGAAGGAGAAGACCCCTATTTCCATTTATGGCATTTCCATATATACAGAGGCAGCCATTTTGTTTCAAAACAAGTTTTTTTTTTAAAGTTTGTATAACTTTACAGTTTCCTTTTAAAGAGCTTTTCTTATTTTAAATTCCCCCAAGTGTTGTAAAGAAGGCTTTTGAATTAACTATCATTATTCCTGCATTTTTTCAATACGCCTATTAATTAGGATACACGCAAAGTAACTGGCAAATTAGGTTATTATTTGGATTAATGCTATTCGTATTAAGGAGTAAAAAAAAAAACGATTTCAGAAACTACACTGCGCTTTGTTGTTAAGAGTACAAAGCTTTCATTATGAAGGAAGATAAATGAAAGCATAATCATTTCAATTTAACTCTAGGTAATTTTTTGAAAAGCAGAGATTTCCTGCTGAAAGCAATACATAATTTTAATGGCGCACAATGTGGCTTCAAGATTTTCTTTTTGTCAAAGTACAAAAATAATGGGAGAAGAGATTGGAAACATCTGCCATGCAATTATGACATTTGGTGACAAGTTAAAACAGTCATAGGTCACATTATGGAATACAGTAAAAGTTAAATAAGACCCAGAGACACCCTCCTCTAGGTGACAGCTTAACAAAATATCTTGTGTCTGTCTGGGGGTGGGAACCTGTTATGAGATCTGGGGGGGCTGAGATAGGATTGCGAAGGGAAAGCTTAGAATCACTGTGTCTTCTCGTTGGCAGCGATGTATAGCCATCATCAGAGGAATACAAAGTTGCGTGAGAGAAATCCGGTGTGCTCATGCCACAACCGGGATTAAGGATATGAGGCCTGAAGAAGGTGCTCATCATTCAGTCCGCATTGGAAGCAGGCTATCATCTTAGAGTATTTTCTAGCAAAATGCAGTCCCATCCATCCATGAGAATGCAATATTTTCCACCGTTGAAGAGTGAAATCAATTTATCTTTCCGCGTAGCAAGAGTATAAATTCTGGGTAACGTACGGCGATGCTATGCTCCGATGACGTTACATCAAATAAATCGAAATTTGACTGATATACACACCAAAAGATACTGATTAATGTCGGCAAATTCATGATTCCTTTAGATGGCCCGGCGCTGAGTGTGCCTCAGGCCCTGGGCCTCATCCTGTCAGGCCGCCCGGCCGCGTGGGACTGAATTCACAGGAAGATTAATTCGCATGGTGGGCTGGTGTCGCCAGGCAACATAACCCCCCGACCCCCCCGGGTTGAAGATGCTCACCGCTGATGGTTATGCCCAGCTCCACTCCTCTCTTCTTGGGAAGCTTTACGTGAAATGTACCACTGCTGGGGATGACAGATTCTGGGGGTGGGGGGGGAGAGGGGCCTTCACACATTTGCAAATCAAAACAAAACTTCTGACAGCCCCAGGTCATGCAACAGAGACGTTATAGTAAGTTACACATGCAGAATTCTTATGGTGTTCCAGTTCTAAGACTGGTGGTAATTCATTACAACGCGGTACTGTAAAATAATGCAACTCTATGTGACAGTGATATGCGTCGGTTTTATATATCTTTGTCTGTAATCAAATTCAGCCCCGATATTATTTATACTTGAATAATTCCAAGCAACACAAATTGAGTTGAATTGAGTTTAATGAAACTCTTTAAAGAGTCTAATATCATTCTGAGTCACTTGGTTCTGCAGAAAATCACTGTCATGCCTATTCGATATCAGCATTCCTATCAAATCAACCACTTCGGCAGAAGACCAGCAATATTCTCGCTCAGCGTATATAATTTTACATCGACCAAGATCCAGGTCAAACAGACATAAAAGGAAAATGTCACTCTCCTCGGATCTTGTTCTCCATATTATTTAGACTATTTACCATCTGTAGCCTGTTACCATTCACAGTCATCCATCCTAACAGCTAAGCTTAATATGCAGATTAACGTTTCAATGTATTGTATATACACACAGACACCCATATACAGAAATAATGGCCCTTGAACAAACAACATATTCCAGCCCAGAACAAATGTGCCAATTATCTCTTCCACCACTTATCTTTAGCACAATGAATGTAGTAAATCTGTACTGCAATAAAAAAATGTGTTAGAAATGCCAAAGGTAATTCCTCACAGTAACAAAGGGAAGACAGACTGTCCATCACAGAACTCTGTGAAATGTAAAGTCTAGTCTGCAGCTCACATCTAAAGGAGAAAACCTGCAGGGTTCTTTTTCATGTCTGACTGATATAGTTTCACGCAAATCACGTGTTGCTAGTCCAGCGAGAGCTAAGACATAGCTAAACACATAAAAAGTGATATAGTTAACTCATTTGAAATGCATTTTATGCAGAGGTTTATAAGTAAATAATCCCATTAATATCACAGAATAAAATAAATAATATTCATATAAAATATTTATGTTTCTAAAAATGTGTTTACTTCATTCGGCATGCATCATTTTCGGTGTTTACGTCGATCTCGACAAATTCTGGTGAAGTCTGAGAAGATGTGATATTTAGCTACTGCCTTTATGTATACAAGCAGATAAATTGACAAAAGCATAAAAATATTTTTAAGGTCTTTGTGAAATTTGTGAAAAGTGGGACCAAAAAGAATCATAAATGGCGAGCTCTGAGTAATTTGGAAGATATTACGCTAAGAAACAGCTGAACTGAAAAACTGAAAAAAAAGATGTAAATTTTAACCTGCCACATCAAACTCCACCTCCAGGGTGACCTTATTGGCCAGGGCTGCATCTCGGAGCAGCTGATTGGCTTCCTCCAGTGTTCCATCCTCTGTTGGTATGCTGTTTATGGACAGGAGTCTGTCTCCAACCTGCAGTAATCCACACCTGTCGACAAACACACACACACACACACACACACACGCACAATAAAAAATCTATTATTACCTCACCTACATGGCTGTAATTTCTAATTTTTTAATCATCTCAACAGCTGGATATTTCAATGAAGTAATTTAGATATGTTTTGCTCAAGGGCAGAGCAGCTGCTCGTCTTCCATGGGAACTGTTTGTCCAAAGATTCGTTAAGATAGCTGCTGTTTTCCTCAAGCCAACGAGGCCTGTTAGGTGTCGAGTGACAGGATTTCTGGCTTAGGGATGCATGACAAATTAGTCTAATTTACAAGGGCAGTCGATCTACTCACTGGCGAGATATTAAAGTATGAAACGAGGACAGGTGCTCTTCATTTGATACAAACCTTCTTACTTGTTTCATGCAGAAAGTCTCGGGTTTAATTCGGTAAAAAATGCCGCAAATCATTACTTCATTTGGTTTTCAAAAAATATACATCACATTAGAAACAATCAGCAGTTTTACGTAAAAACATCAGTTTCAAGTAATGATAAATTTAAACCCGTATTATAGTTCTAAAAGAGCTGTTCTGAGCTAAAAAAGTTCACCGACAAGCTGTCTCACTGGGGTCTTTTTAACTAGTAACGCCTTTGCAATAACATAAAACACCAAACATTTGTGTTTAGTTTCCCTCTGGGATTCAATGACTATAATTGCAGATGTTCCCCACTGTCAAACAAGTTTACACAGGATATAAAGGATAAAAGCACCAAGTCAGAAGCACAGAGTTATGCTTGCTTGTCTTGCTTGCTTCACATCCTCCGTGCACCATCATTACCATAAACTGCAGGGCATCAGTGAATGCCATTGGTTCGTAATTTTCTGTTAAGAAATTTTAACTTACCAATCGGGGAGGAAGCTATATTACAGTACATTTTTTATTAGATTATTATCTCTCCAAAGTGAAATACAGTTGCAAGACAAGGGTCAGCCAGTCACTGGAGGATTTGGGGCTAAGGGGGTTTCTCCAGGGCCCACCAGTGAAAGCACTGGAACATGTGATCTGAATCGGCGACCTTCCGATCACAGGCAGAGTGTGAGTGACACAGAGCCACGATCTGGCTCATGTGTAAAAAACGAACCAAGCAGAGAAGCAGCTGTACAGCTTGGCATGGCGACCAGCAGATGTCCACAGGCTTAAAACTGGGTCAACTGGAAGTGACCGCGATGCTCAGATCGTATTCAGTGAACTGCTGTGAGGTCAGACGCATTTGTATATATTAATAATGGGGTGAAGCTGGCCGGGTGGGAATGGACAAATGTGAGGTAATGGAACCTTGGAAAAGATATTCTGAGTGCCTGGGAAAATCACTGAGAATGTGACAGTCGAATTATATATATATATATATATGACAAACGGTCTCATGAAAGGTGACTTTGGGGTCCCTTGTCCTTCTTGCCTGCCAGCGGAATACGAATGATTCGGATGTTGAGCAGCGTAATCGACAGCGACACCGACAGTTTTGCCAAGGCGGTCATTTAACTGGCAAGCCGGCGGATGCACCATGTAGAGCTGATGGCCGAACGCCAGATTCCATTAGCTGCCCGCTGACCGATCGCTAATCATCGGCATCTTGCGGGAGGGATAAGTCAAGTGGCACTTTCTGTGGGTACGGGGCCATTTCTGCGTCCTGGGGAGGGATCCAGGGCTGGGTGCTTAGCGGCACGTCACGGAAACCTGAGGACGAACCTCACCGCAGCGATGAGGGAGACGGACGCCTTTAACGGCGACTCCAAAACAGCAAGGTCAAGCGGGACACCGAATGAGGTCCTTCTGAGACTCGAGTTTACACATGTGATATGTCACTCTAATGGGAAATTAAATGAAAAGGAAAAGATGATAATGAGATATCCAATTTCGCAGCACACTTTGTAAACAAGACCCTAACATGCCCTGACTCCGAATATGTTCCGAATATAGTCCCAGCATTAAATCTCACTGATAGTAGCAGTCCTCCTGTTGCTATTCCTGCAGAGTCTTGACCCAGATATGAAAGTAATCAGCTCTTATGCAGCCTGACAACTGCCAAGTGATTTCAAATGAACTATAAAGAAAATGACTTTTTCCTTTTCAAGATCCCCGAAAGATAGGACTTCAGTATATGTAGAGCGATTTTAAATGATCAATGCGTCTACCTGTAATTTAAAACTAAGCACTGGGAGGCAAGATGACCCACAGAAGTTCTGTAAGTATCTCACTCAGATCCATATCGACAGGAAGTGCGGCCTAAAAGTAGACCTACTCCTTTTGATTCATCATCTGCCCATTAGTTCTGCATAATTCATTATAGGTGACACTAGGACCCATGGCAGGAAGGATAGGACACCCACAACATAAACCAAATGTCTTTGGACTAAGGGAGCTAACTAAACTACACAGAGGACATGGGGTTGGAAATTGCACCCCCTAGAGGTGAAAGGCTGCAGTGCTGCCCCATGAGATGCCACATATTTGTTATGAGAAACATAAACTGGCATAATTTCAGCTACATAACTGGATTCAGGGAAAAATTCCTTTAAGCGAGTATTTATTTACTCTATTTCGATGCTTAGCCATCTTGCCTCAAAGTTTCTTGTTCTGGGCAGGGATATTATAGTTAATTAAAACTAAAAGTAAAGTTCTAAGAAATTTATTTATAAACCAAAACAAAATTAGATACGAAACATATTATAAACAAAAACTAAACTAAAACTATAAATATTGCTTCCATAGTTTCTGGGATAGGCTCCTAAAAGTAACTGAAATTAAATAAAAGCAAACATCAAATACTTTCAGTTTCAGTTTTCTACCACTAATTTACTAACAAAATTATTTGATTACCTTTCGTGACCATGAATAACGGCTGGAACATAAACTGAGACTTTATACAAACTAAACAGAAATATATCTTTACAATAAAGACTAATAAGAGCACAAACTATAATTACACTGGTCCAGGGCAGCCTTGTGAAAGACGGTCAAACAAGGAAATGTAACATTTTAAAAGCTGAATTAACGTTAAAGGTTTCAAAACTCTGCTTGGAACCCAGACAGGTCTTTATCATAGACATGTTCAGTCAGTGGAAGTTCCCTCAGATGAGATCAGACAGGAAGTGATGATTCACATTAAACTAAAGGCCTCGAGCCAAGCCCTGCGAGCTCAGAGGCCGCAGTTCTTTAGGTAAACCGAAAACCGGAGTGTCAGATAACATGAGCTACGGCTGTTTTTGGGTGTGCGGTCAGACCCTGCTAGACGGAAACATCCTGCAGCCTTTATCTGCGTATCGGGACTCGTCTCCCACCACAGACTGTGTTTTCCTCATCCATTTTTTACGTTTTTTTTACAAGTCAGAAGTCAGGCTACAGTTTTTTTTTACAAAGTCAGACTACAGCCCCGAATGTGACCACTCTGATACCTCCTCACCTCTCAGCAGAGCTATCCGGCTCGATGAAGCGGATGAGGGGGGGGGCCGAGAGCGTCTCCGTGGCAAAGATACCCCCCTGGAGCTGGACGCCAAAGCCGTTGAGTGGGTCACCATGGAGGGTGATCTCACTAATCTCTGTGTGCACAATCTGGCCACCTGGGCCCACAGTGCTGGAGGCTAGAGAGACTGAGGTCGGGGAACGTAAGAGGAACGGGAGAAAAGGGAAATGATGCTTTAGTTGTTATTTGCACAACTACAGGTACGTTGGAAGGCTTCTTCAAGGCTCCACAGACATGTGACTGCTTTGTCAAGGAAGCCAAACTGGCAACCTTCCGATCAGAGTTACAGATGTCTAACTGAAATGGAAGCCATGAAGTGAGATGAGCACAAAGAGAAAGACAGACCTGGATCATTTCTGATGCACCAGTTTCGTATGTCATGCCAGCCAAAGGTTATTGCCGTTATAATTAGGACAGGCGAGCCAAAACTTGCCGTAACAGGCTAGGAAACGACGGCTCATACTGTGAATCAACAGAGACCATTAAACTAGATCTTAATGTCTTCAAAAACGTGGTGCCCTAAAACTGTGAAATAGCACTTTTAACGCCGCCCGCGAACATATGCTACACGCTAACGTGGCACGACTGAACACGACGCTCTAATTATGACAAAGCGGTGACAATGGCTTCAATAAATGCTCCACGTGGCAGACATTAACTGCAATATAATGAACATTCCCACCATCATCATTAATGTCGTTATTTCATTCGATCCGGCTTGAATGTTATTATCAGGAGAAGACCATTTGGCGAAATATTTAACGAAACTTGAATTTGGCCTGCAGGACGAGAACGGCAATAAGGGGATAATACTTCCTTATTTCTTTACAAAACAAAGAGGCACAACCCAGAAACTTCTACGTGAAACAATTAAGTTTCCCAAGACTGAAGAAAGCTATCTTGTGTGTTCAAGCATAGAATAAAGTGAATGTTATTGCAACCTTTGAATTTAAATTAGTGAGAGAGCTTGATGCCATCACTAAATGCAGAAGCATGTTTCAGCAAAGATCTAAACAAATTCTGCAGTATGTACAAGGTTATCTATAAGTTAGATACTCAATTTTGAAATGAATAATAGCATTAATGACGGAGCTCTTCAACGTGGAACCACTGTGATGCATAAGTCAAACCTCACTCAGTCCTCTGGTTCAGAGAAAAGTCAGGATGATATCCAAAGCTCCTGTGTGCTGGTGGATCACTGTAATCCAGCCAATTCCTTACTGCCCAGCCCATAATTAACAAATGTTCTCATTCTTTTCCATTCTATTGCCCAAAGAGTAGAAGGCTAGTCACCATGCCCCAGATATGTCGTGAGTCAGGCACCTGATTGGTTGGTCACACCTCTAATTGATAGGACCCCCCTCCTCTACAATCTGACTGGTTATCTCTCAGAACCAATCATTTTTCGTTCTGCCCTGAGAACATTTTTGTGTAAGTAAAACTCCCATGAGCCAAATACAAAGTAGCAAGATAGATACACGACTGACTACAGTTCACCTGGGTAGCCTTGGATGGTGCATAAGCCCAGTGAAATCAAATTGGGCACCCGCTTCTTTGATTACATTTGTGGACAAAGACCCCCCCCCCCCCCCAAAAGCAAGTCCCCTCTTTACCACAGCTAGACAAACCTTTTAAGGTTTTTTTGCCCTCCAGGCCCTCAATATGCATGCAGTGGCCCCCTCAAGTCACCTTTACCTCTTACTCATGTGTTGGGTGACGGGTGACTACAGATGATCTAACCTGGCAGTGAAAGTCAGGGAGTCAACATGGCATCATGCTAGAGTTGCCTCACATACGCGAGCTCTTGTGTTCCTTCTTCCTCTGCCTCCTCTTCAGCATGGAGTTGCGCGGGCTCATGGGTGGTGCCGCACGTGGCAGGGTGCTGGAGTTCTGGCTGGCGAAGCCCGACGTGGTGGTGGAGCCGGGGGAGAAGCCACTGGACAGAAGCGCTGCGGGCCACAGAACATCACTCAACAGTGCAGTGTCCAGCTAAGCTAAAACATTAGCATATCATTAGCAAGGTGCATGTACTGGGACAGAACCACAGGGGCAAAGCTGATTGGGCCCCGGAAAGGCCCCTCCTCTGTCACTCACTGATTCAAAACATATCATTGGCTAATGCTAATGCTGGCCTCTTTGTATGAATTATGGCCCCTCTTATGCCCCTCCACCCCAACACTAAAAAAAAACCTAGAATTACCCCTGACAATTATCCATGTAACACAGAAATAGCAAAAAAGTCATATAAACTGTAATTTTTCAAATTTTTTTCACTCTGCACGCTAATTCTGTGCTTTAAGTAACTGACACTCGGCAGACTCCAACCGCAACCACCCCAGAAATAAGTCTATCGACTACAGGAATAGTATGATTAGAAAGACATATTAGCTCTGCTTGGATGGGCTTGTTCAAAGCCCAAAGGAGCCCACTGACATTTGCAGTAGTCTTGACTGGCCGGGTTGCTCGATGACGGCCACGTGGGGGTCTTGCAGTGTCCAGGGTGCTGCATGTGGCAATAATTTACGCAGGGGTCCCAGCAGTGGGCGTTATCACTCTTCTGTATTTTCACTACGAAAAGAAGAACAATCATGCTGGCTGATAAAATACAGTACAGTGGAAAGGTGTTAAAGAGTCGAAGAAATTCTCTGTAAATGATCTTCATGTGGGTGTAAAACTATGATTCTATGTCTGTCAAAGTGTGTCAACTCAGCAACTTCAAAACCTCTCCTGAAGTTTGCAGTAACCAACCAGGGCACCCAGGTATTTGTTGACTCGACCACTAGCACATCATGTTTGACTAATCGATACCTCAGTAGGTTAAGTTATTAAATTAACCAAGGATGACGTGAACAGGGGCGGCATGGTGGTGCAGTGGATAGCACTGTTGCCTCACACCTCCGGGACCCGGGTTCGAGTCTCCGCCTGGGTCACATGTGTGCGGAGTTTGCATGTTCTCCCCATGTCGTCGTGGGGTTTCCTCTGGGTACTCCGGTTTCCCCCAGTTCCCACAGTCCAAAAACATGCAGAGACTAATTGAAGTTGCTAAATGGCCTGTAGGTGTGCATGTGTGAGTGAATGGTGCGTGAGTGTGCCCTGCGATGGGCTGGCCCCCCATCCTGGGTTGTTTCCTGCCTCGTGCCCATTGCTTCCGGGATAGGCTCCGTACCCCCCGCGACCCAGTAGGATAAGCGGTTTGGAAAATGGATGGATGGATGGATGACGTGAACATGTTCCACCCCCTCCCGGGAAAAAAAGAAGGAACCCCATAGCATTAAGCAGGAAGCACGTCTGTTATTGCATGCGAGCTGCACTGCGTCGCATGCACCGTTAGTGTTACGGTTCGGTCTGGCGCTCACTGCAGCCCATCCTCCTCGCTGTCGCGTCTGAATGATAATGCACCGCTCTGATACCTGGGATCCAAAGCGAAACGTGCCTCTGAATTAATGCGCCGGCTCATTATCGCCTGACTAATGAAGTCTTCCGTGCTGCAGGCGCGCCTCTAACGGCACACGGCGGGACCGGGACGGGGGAGGGGGTGCAGATGCTTTGCCCAAGGGCCCCATCAGAAAATAACGATTCCGGTCCACCGCCTCTGCCTGCCGAGACGTGTTAGCTACTGCTTCACCAAACACTGCTTTTGTTCTCTGTGGGGGAGCAGGTTAGCTCCTGGTGAAGGACGCAGACTCCAAACCTGAAGACCGTGCTCTTAATGACGGAGCACAGGGGCGGCGACAGCCTCCGGTAACACAGCCAGCGATACGTTTTACGCCCAGAAGTCTCACTTAGCATGGAGGCCTCACAGCTCCAGGGTCAAGCTGAAGTTGTTCAGTCCTTCCCGAAGCTTTGTTCATGCACTTAACTTGTTCAGTCCGGGTTAGTGTGGCTCAAGGTGTTCCGATTTCCTCATGCAGTCCAAGAACATGCAGAAAGGTGAAATGTGTTCCCTAATTTACCCATAGGATGTGAGTGTTCTCACAGACACACACAGGGGTACAAACAGGTTCTCACAAACACACACAGGTGTACAAACAGGTTCTCACAAACACACACTGTCTTTATCGGCTGTTGCTCCTTAACATGCTCATTGTGACTCGTACAGATGTTGGTTGTTTTCTCTCATCAGCAGGTATTAAAGCAGATTATCTGCGGTTTTCTTTCTTCTTTTTTTTCTTCTCTTTTCCCTCGCTCTCTCTCTATTTCCCTTCTTCTCCATCATTTTCGTCCTTCTGTCCCCCTCTCTCTCCCTCTCCCTCTCTTGAGGAAATAAATAAAAATAAATAAATAAATAGAAATAAAGTAGTCCTCCGCAGAGGGGGGGTGGTGGAGGGAATATAAAAAAAAAAAAAAAAAGGATGTGAGTGTGTGTCCTGTGATGGACTGCCATCCCGTCCAGAACGTCACCAGCCTCCAGCCCAGCGTTTCTGGGCCGGTGCGTAGATTAGCAGGCTAAGCATCTGTTCCTGTGATCGGAAGGTCACTGGTTCGGGTCCCAGCCTTGGCAGACTAATCACATGTCTGTGGGCCCTTGAACAAGGCCATTAACCCCCAACTCCAAGGGTGCTATACACTCACTGACGCTGTGTTGCGATTCCCAAGCTTGCTCTCATCTCAGTGTGTCTCACGGAGTAGATGAAACAAGAATTTCCCCATAGGGATTGATAAAGTATCACTACTCTATTCTAGGAGTCCCTCGTGACCTGATCATGTACGAATGGTTACAGGATAGATGAAAACAACAGCTAAATAAGCTTACATGTTGTGACAAAGACCTGAATTAATTTAACACACTCCACGACCTCATCGATCCATAGATACTTAAGTAAAATATGACTAAAATGTATTTTTCTCAGATTTCTCATGCTAGACGCCTGCAGCAACCCGGGCCCCTGATACACAAACATCAGCTGTTTTTTCGTTGGGTTAGCAGCTCGTTTTGCTTTCAGAATCAGTAATAGAGGCTTTATTCCAAACGACATGACTCTTAATTAAGAGACGCGTATCGGAGGAATAAATGTTTGGCATAAACTTTGAAATTCCAAACTAACTTGGAGGAAGTGAATAAGACGCTTGAAAATTTTGTTTGGGGGGGGGCGGGGGAGGGGGGAGGGTTTATAACATTAACGTCAAGGCCTCCCACTTTTTAAATCTGCGATTTAATGCCTAAACATTGCTAAGCAGCCTTCACTAAGTCCAGGAAGATCCCTGCTAGCTTGATACATTTCTATTTTAGCTTCTTTGCAAGACAGGATGCACTAAAGAAATCACAAGGGACTTCAGAAATGTCCGGAAACCAGGTTAACTGCTCAACACCGCAGACCGAAAAAAAAATAAAAAATGAAATGACAAGACTGAAAATTCGGAGAAACAGTACACCGGCACCCTTGCCAAATTTAAAACTGCAAATCCTTGCATCTCGCAGCTTACGCTAAGCTCATCTCAAGTGACTCTCAAAAAAAAAAAAAAAAAAACATTCTTATCTTCGTCGAGAGGTAAGAAAGTTGAAAATTGATGACACTGGACTGTGCTATGAGAACTGATGCGACAGGCTGAAACGCGAATCCCGTAAGGAGATTAGAAGTGACATCAAACGTTTAAAAGGCATTAATCATACTGTACAGTACATGACAGCGACGGTGTGTGCAATTTATAGTCGTTTGGCTAATTGATGGAAGATTCATTTTCTAACAACATATGCATTCTATAAGGCAACACTTAAGTGGTAAAAACGAAAATACTACAAAGCTTTTAGTCTAGCTGAACCTTTCATGCTATAAGCAGAAGCCTACAGGCATTTGCACAAATCTTTACTTAATACTTGCATTAAGATTACTTCCTACCCTTTTGTCTTTGATCCTGTTTTGTCTTCTAGTTCTCTCGTATACAAGTCTGTTCAACAACCTACAGAGCCCCAAAGCCCAAAAAAGCCCCACAAAATATCCTGGTCAGCTTGAGCCCACACATTCCGGGTGCCGCTGGAAGCCCCAAAACTGACACGGACAATATTCACCCACAATCCCCGGCGGCCTTTATTACAGGAAGTAACTTTTACAGAGAAAGGATCATCTTAAAGCCTTGAAATCTGCTTCTGCATTAAATTATCTACACTTCACTACAGTCCTGGCTTACTAATCCACAAGCATAGAACGTGAAATGTCACAAGATCAATATTATCATACCAAAGAGCAGAATGACACCAAGGACATTACGCATGTGAGGAAAGTCTTTTTAAGGAAAGGAAAGACTGCTTTAAACTCAGCCTGACATGTCTCATGGTCTCATGGAGCACAGCTCTGTCGTGATTTGCATCCCCTTACCTTTAATCTTGCCTAAGATGCTCACTTCCACAGCTGTATCCTTCAAATCCCTTGGAATGTGGATTTGAATTTTTCTACTAAATTATAAATAAGAGTTTAAATTTGGGGAAAGGCCTAAACTCCTGGAAATTGAGAATAATCGTGGAATTGTAACACTGTTTGAAAAAGTTTCCTTGACCCTAACTGTACTGTAATTCTGTGATATTTGTGGGGACTGTAGCCGAACACAGCAACACCTCGCAACAAAGGCACAGTTGTGATATTGTGCAGTTCATGGTTGCATATCCATCCATCCATCCATCCATCCATCCATCCATCTTCTGTAACCAGTTGTCGTATTCAGGATCATCAATGACAGGACCAGAGCCTAACCCAGAGACTACAGGCGCAACACAGGGAACAATCCAGGATGGGGCACCAACCCATCACAAGGCACGCTCACACACCATTCACTCACACACACACACACACACACACACCCAGGGGTGGTTAGATCATTCCAAGTAACCTCAGCATGTTTTTGGGCTGTGGGGGAAAACGGGAGAACCTGGAGGGAACCGCACGGCGACATGGGGAGAACCTGGAGGGAACCGCACGACGACATGGGGAGAACATGCAAACTCCACACACACGTAATGAATTATAAATGCCGCCTGGAAAAGGCTTTAGGTCAAACATATGATAACTGCATAAATGTTTTGTAATAAAACACTAACTTCATTGGGTGTCTAGCTAACATAAGGCGAAGGAAGGAAAATAAATCAAGATGCCACAATGTTCTGCTCGTGACAGACAAGCTATGAAGATTGATGTTCCACAGGCGCTGGCAGCTCAGGCAGGCAGATTGAACTTTACATTATGTATATTTAAATACTGTATTTGGGTAAGGTAACTCAACAGCATACCTTACAACTGAGCCCAAAATATTAATACAATAATCTCGGAGAATGGGTTACCCTGAATTCGGAACCTACCTGCTCTAATCAGCCATTATTACTGACTGGCTCTGTTTGGCCAGTTAGTAAGTGGGAATTAAACAAAGGTCGTTTTACACTTTTCTATTCTTTTGACAATTGACATTTTCTCAAGATTTGCTTATTTACCAAAATTAAAGTAGCATGTTTTGGTTTAGAAGTAAAACAGAAATCATCAGATTTCTGTTGGAGATGCAGGAATGCGTAACTGGTTCACCGATTAACTTTGGGGTCTCCTGAGATACACCTTGTCCCCAGAGGTGGAGATTTCAGGTCCATAGAGTCCAAATCCAGACCAGGATTTTGTTTCAACCAACCAGTTGAGCATAAAGAGTCACAAGTCACAGAGCACTCAACTGTTTGGTTGAAACAAAATCCTGGACTGGATTTGCACTTTCTGGACCTGAAATCTCCACCTCTGCTTGTCCCCAACCCTGAAAATCCCCATGATCCTCTGCTTTGCTCACCGGTGTCCTGCAGCTGGCTGGGCAGCCGGGTGTGGTGCGCGGGCAGGATCTCCAGCTTGACCTGATCAGAGGTACTGGCCAGCAGCTGTGTGGCTTCCAGCAGAGAGCAGTGCTCTGTACTGGTGCCGTCGATGGACAGGATGTGGTCGCCTGCGTGCAGCGCCCCGCACCTGCGACAGGAGGAGAGCGGCTCTGCTGTGAATGCGAATGGCGGACGGAATCATAAACAAACGGAAAGCGTAGTAGTAGGGATGGCGACGCAGGGGGTTCAGTGGGCAGCACTGCAGCCTCAGGATTGCGGTCGTTTAGATCCGCCTCCAATCTGCGCCTGTGAGGTCTGCGTGTTGCATGGAAATTCTTGAGTACTCCACTATCCTTCCACGGTGGAGTAACTGGTGTGTGAAAAGCAGCCCATGTGCTTCCGCAATTAGACCCCGGGCTCATGCAGCACTGACCGTCTACTGGGTAAACAGGCATGGAAGATGCATGGATGAATGGATGGATGGATGCAACAGGGAGTATTACAAAAATAGCAAAGGACTAATTAGGCTGTTTACAACATACAACATACATTTTTTTTATGAACATCCTTTAAATACAACGTATTATTTATGATGCTTATGTGAGGTGGGAATACTTTTTGGCACCAGAGAGGTGGGTGACCTCTGGTGCCGGACGCAAACGCCCACCTGTCCACCACGCTGGCCGGCTTGATCTTGTCGATGACAATGACCTGCTTGCTCCTGTGTGCGGCTGTGGCCAGGGTGATGCCCAGCGCGGTGCCAGGCGACTTGGCTATCTCCACCAGCAGGGGGCCCGAGGCGTTCGTCACTGTATCTGCGTGGCAAATCACACACAGGCGTGTACTGGTTTTGTCCCCCCCCTACTTGCGGCCAGGGGGCAGTGATTACTACCACTTGCGTGGGCTCCCCAAGGTTGGGTACAAACAGGGGCAGTAATCAGGGGAAGCATGGATAATGGTAGCTTTTGTTGGGTGGGGGGGGGGGGGGGGCACCTGTCATGGCCGCCTGTCTGGACTATGACACGCACAGGTCTTAATGGGACTTCAGCAGAAATTTCCACTTCTGCCATTATTTTCCCATGTTTTTTTTATTCTTGTGTTTTTTACATGTTTATTATTACTTTTGCTTTTCACATGGCAAAGTGTCCTCTGGCTCCATTTGACATTCTGCTGAGGAGGCAGCTTCTGGGATGACATTACGTAGGTCTGAATACAGATATTTATACACTCAGCTTATATGCACATACTGTAGATTTCATCATACTTAAAATTCCCATTAAAATGTAACAATTATCAATATTGGCTTGGCATATTTATTTCTTAAAAAAATTAAAGAAATCCCAGCAATGCCTTTTGTTTTTATTAATGACCTAAACGTAGCATTTAGCCGACGCATACCTTACCAAAAAAGCGCAATCACTGTGATATGATGGAAGTTTATATTACCTTTAAACTAAATACTTACTGACTATGTGCGAATGTCAGTTTAAAAACAAAAAACAGCAGAATCTGTGTCTCTGTGAGGCTGCACACTCAGGAGGCTTCGGAATTTTAAATCGGGGCCATGAAAGCTCATGGACAGTCGCGCAGATTTCCCTGGGAGCACAATCTCGACTCAGAAGATGCATGATAATTCCCACCCCGATTAGGCTGTCCATCAAAACCGAGCCATCAGGCAATGAGGACATCGCTGAGCGCGGCGAGGATGGCGATAACGTTAAAGAGATACAGAGCTCCGTGCCCAAGATGGAAGGAATCAGTCAGCGATGCCCACATCAGCTGGTACGGCAGGGTGGAAAAGCGTGTCATTAGTAAAAAAAAAAAAAAAAAGGCTTTGAAAATGGAGAAATTCCACGCAGGCAGAGAGATGCTTGACCAGCGTGAGGAAAGTTACCATCTGAAAATAAAATCAGGCCTCATATTTGGCACAAGATGTCACTGTAATGTCACTGTAATGTCACTGTAATGCACTGTAATGCTGGTAAAGGCAGGCAGTGAGAAAGGGCCGTATTCAGCAGAAGGGAGACAAAACTGGTCTCTTGGCAAATTACTCCTCCACAGGCCAAAACCTATCGCTCTACATGGAAGGAGTCTGAGGACAAGAAAGTAATTACTTCAGAGGAAATGGGTGTCCTGTTCAAAGTCCGGGAAGAACACAAATAAGCAAAATATATATTTAAAAGATTGGACAAAAAGCGCAGGGTAAATCTAGCTGAGATTTACTGACAGCTACCGATTCCTGAACGCTTAAATCAACATACAACTGAAATAGCTAGTGGCAATATTTGTGGGGACTTCCCTTCAACGCAAAATTCTGACAAATGTTCATACTGGAAGCAGTATATTTTGTGGAAATCACCCCAACAATTTTGGTTGTATCTCAAGGACATGATACAAGTCCAGCGGAACATCTGGGGGTAAAGAATGCAAAGATGGTATTTGCGCTCTTGGAAAGACCGGTCTTACTAATTTGCCTCCCAAGAATAAACTAGGGATGCAATCAATGATGGGACTGGTCTCGATCGGCAAGGATGCAAAAGATGTACGTATTCTTAATATGGGCAATAATGACATCCAGGGATTTTTATTTTAGGCTCACCCATAATGGAGACGTCGTACTCGATCTGGAAAAGCGCCTCCTGGCCACACTGCGTTAGCACGGCCAGGGCGTCGGCATGGCCGGCGGTGTGTAGGGGCACTGCGTCGACACTCAGCAGCCGGTCACCGACTTTCAGGGTGCCCTGCCTGTGGCGGGACGGAGAGAGGAGGAGGACAGGCCGGGGGAACCGTGCGTCCATGTTGTTTATTACGAATCATCGAGGGCCGAGCTCATCCTCAAAATCAATACGGAGCGAGGAATGACGGTTAATGAGGTGAGCTTGAGATAGGGGAGCTGAAGGCTGGAAGTACATCACAGAGAAAGTACCTCCACACAGCAGTAAAAGACCCCAAATGACACCATGAATCTCCATGGAAAATAAACAAACATTTCATCTTAAAAAAACCACACAGATCATTGCTTTCCAATCCAAAGTGCCTCATACTCCTTGACTGGGCACAATTCAGCTGGGGACACTGAGGCTTCCAATAGCCTTTGAATAGAAGATGCCCGACGATGTGATTTCTGTCTCAGAAGACAACACCGCTGGTGTGAGCCTCGGCAGAATAGTCACATGTGCGTGGGCCCTTGAGTAAGGCCCTTAACCCCCCGGCCCAGGGGTGCTGCACGCTGACTGACCCTGTGCAGTAACCCCCAAAGCTTGCTCTCACCTGCATGTGTGTCTCATGGAGAGCAAAAAAGGGGTAAACGAAACGAGAAATTCCCCGCTGGGATTAGTCAGTGTTATACTCTAACCTGCGTCGGTAGCTACCGTTAGTACTCAGCCAAGAAACAAACATTTGAAATTTGGCACGTTATATTTTGGACTAATTAAATTCTGTGAAGCAAACTAAAATCCTGACCTGTGGCTTGCCTTTCCCTCTGGCCAGGAGATGTACCACTGACATTCTGACTTCTGCTAGGAGGACAAAAGATCTCCAGACGTTACCTGTCCGCAGGTCCTCCCGGTCTCACATAGGTCACCACCAGGGGACGGGACTTCTGCCAGTCTTCGTGAGATCCTCCTAAATCACCACGAGAAACATCCACCATCATAACACCATGGCAGCGCAATCAAATCTGCAAGTTGACACGGGCCTTGGGTCGGCCATTTTGGGACACTCATTATACTGCCAGGACACACCTCAGTGATTCAAGTACAAAGAGCCTCCCAGGCTACATTAGATGAGCAGAAAGCGTACGCAGGACATGTCGAGTCAAGATTTACCCATAATTCTTCAACTGGGATGAAAACACTCAGAATAAATGAGGGTGAGGATGATGGACGTGGACACAACAGCTTACCTCTCATCACGAAGCCGAAGCTGTTGCCTTCTTTGTGCAAACATATCTCGATTGTCTTGGAAATGACACCTGAGGTGCTGTCCGGAGCTGGGAGAGGCACAGAGACCGAGAGCTCAACACACTGCTGACAGAAAATAAAAGCAAATCGGCAAGACTGATACATTACTACATTTCAAAAGGTCAGCAAAGTGCAGATATCTTGTTAAATCTTCGTTATTGTGGAAAATGTGACTCAAATACGTCAAATACAGGCATTTTGAAACCAAAGTACAGAAGGAGAATTCTGTCTTATGAGGAGTGGTAATATCTACAAGAATCAAACCAAATTTCATCTGAACACCGTGCGCTTGTCTTTTCAGTAAAAGTACCAAAAATCTGTAGAAATACATGCTACATTAAACAAGGGTGGATCCTTTACTGGATAATAGCAAGTATGCTCTATGGCTGACAGACAGCACATAAATCAAACCTGTTCGCCTGCTCGAACCATTACGTTCTATCTAACGGTGCATTCTAAGAGAATAGGATCTCTTCTTATCAATTTTAAACATACCCGTGACACCTTCCTTTTTTGGAAGTCAGCCATTGTGATCATTTGCAGAAGTTGCACAGAGAGGCACGACTTCAACCTGCCAAGTTCTGGGTCAAAATCCTGACCCATAAATGCAGTGACCTGCAAAGTGTGCGCTAATCTTTACCTGCATCACGTATATAGCTGAATTTTCTCTTTAAGGTCTGGACTGAATAGAGCCTGTAACATCTTAAATGGATGATTAAATCCCAAATAATGAAACCTGTGCTATCACGCACCCACAGGCAAATTTAAAGAAAGGCGATGATTTTACTGATGGATGACGGGGCAAATGATTCGTTGTTATGCAGTCAACACGGAGGAGGACTTGCTACAAGAATCCGTAAGCATGAACACATCTTGTCACATGTTTATAACATGCATTTACCAACTCCAAGCCAGGCCAAAGCGCTGAATACTGTATATCCCAGGCCAAATATCCAACTCTGTACCTGGTGGGGGCAGCTCATACTCCACCTCCAGCATCACCCGCTCGCCGACGTTCTTCAGCAGGCTGATGATCTCGTCATGGCGCAGCTTGGTCAGGTTGATCCCATTGACCGACTTGATGTAGTCTCCCACGTTAAGCTGGTCACTCCTAACACACAGATATGGGCTGTATAGATACAGACTAGCCCACATGTTTGTGACACCTAACTGGCAATTACACATGTGATCCGTCATCTCTGCACTGCTACATTTGTCTTACATTGATCTAATGATCCAATGACTTTCATGCTCAGTCAATCTTGGAGCCATGTTCGCAATTTCATGATTTACTTACGACATACAAATCTATTAATGCATATCCAGTACACATCAGATATTCCATACTCGGCAATTCTGAAACTATTCCAAGCTGGCGGAAATGTGTTGAACAGTCTATATCAGACTTCTTTTGCGGTACACCCTGTTTAATAAAACATTCAAAATTCTTTTTATGCATGCCTACTAGATGCTAGACGTTTAAAGTACATACTGAAAATATATAGTATGTAAGCACTGATGCTGAATTATACTAATGGTACAATTTTAACACAAGTACCTCACCATTTAAGCAAAATAATGCATTGCTCAGCATATAAGTAGCACTCAATAGTCCGTGTGTGTGTGTGTGTGTGTGTGTATTTGTATACATATATAAATCAGAGAAACACTGTTTATGTTTAACTCTCTTCTGGGCCATACAGTTTGGCACAAAACTCACATGTGGGAAAAGAAAAAGTAAAAAATTGATCCAAGCGCTAATTTCAAATAGAGAGATGACTCCTACAAGAGGCTCCATATTCCTGCAAAGAAGTCTGCTGATATGTACAGGGATCTTTCACATTAACCGGTTAAACCGCAGGCAAAAACTATTGGAGAAATAAAAGGGTACGCAGTCAAAGGACTAAACTGCATAAAGCCAGAGAGAGGGAGGCTGACAAAGACTGTGATTATGTCTTTGGGGACGATTCTATTATAGATAAAAGGAGCGACCAGTTACTCCTAGATGGAAATGCAACCAGGACACATGGTTCTACTGTAAGCTGCAGCTCAATATGTACCATAAAGGAGAAAAGCAGAGAAATGGGGCGTTTTCATCTCGCAGCCTTAGTTAGGAAAAAAAAAACTAAACTTGGTCCAAAATGATGGAGATAATAACAGATCAAAGTGGTTGTGGCTCATGAGATCCGGCTGGTGATTTAAGAGTTTCAAAAACACCGGTACTGCAGCCTAGCGATGAACATGTTCTACGGACACAGTAATATGACATTTACATTCATCAGATGCTTTTATGCAAAGCAATGTACATTTTCGAGAAAGCAGTGAGAGCCGGTCCCTGGAACTATTTGGGGTTAATGGCCTTGTTCCAGGGCCCAATAGTGACATCATTCTGCCAACCATGGGATTTGAACTGGCAACCTCCTGATCACAGGCAAGTCCTAACCCACAGAGACCGCACACCGATCATGATTATACATATATAACATATATAACAGAAAAAACTGTAATTCAGAAACATTCATATCAGTTGCAAAATGGGTTGACTGGTACCATGGTGTGGGGGTTCGAGTCCCAGAAGAGCTCCTACTTTAATAGCCTTGTTTCACCTGAATGGCTACAGCAAAATACACAGCTGTAAAAAAACGGGTACAGCTTCATGTTTCTTTGAGTAAAAATGTCTATTACAAATGCAAAACTCGAATTACACACGAACAAACAACTCTTGCTATTACTTCCCAGGAAAGCACACTATGGAAGTATGAAAAGGTGCCACTTCTAACCAAATCAAAATGTCAGTCTCTTGATTCATTTCACTTTGCTTATTTTTTACAGACTTGATATATAAGGGTTCTATATAAGGGTTCTGAAAAGAAATTTACCAGTTCAGCTTGCACAGTTAAGTTTAAAGGACATTATTCATGCTCAGGCGTAAATATATTCACCCTAAATAAGCTGGAATGGTTAGCCTAAGCTACCTCCATTCCAGGGCAGCTTTTACAAGTAGTTAGATCAGGAAAAAAAAAAATGAAATCCCCAAAGGCATTTTCTGCATCATCAGCTGAGCCTTTTGAAAATATTCCCCCTGAAAACCTGCCCTTAAGCATCGCTGAGTAATTCACGGAGCATCCTGCTGTGACTCTCCTAAACACACGTTTCTGTGCTCTGTGTTTCGTGTGTGTGTTTGTTGAGGAGTCACGCCAGTGCCAAGCAGGCACACACACACACACACACACACACACACACACACACACACACACACACATACACGTAGGGTATACCAATCCTTAAGGGGCCCGCTCATTCACTTCTATGCTAACGCTAACTATGACAACCTTAAGCTCCACACACGTTATGTGTCCCCATAAGGATAGGTATACCCGCTCACATGCACACACACACACACACACACACACACACACACACACACACACACACACACAGGTCTGTAACTGTATCTTTGTTGGGACTGTCCATTCATTTCTATGGTGAAAACTCTAATCCAAACATGATGGCCTTAATCCCTACCCAACCCTAACCTTAACCATAAGCAACCAAACAAAATATGAGATTTTTACTTTTTTGATTACATTCACAGATCTTTGTTAGGATCTGAAAAATGGTCCCCACAACAGCAAAATATGCGGATTTTATTACATTGTGGGGGACACACAATCTAACATAAACATAACAGACACACGCGTTTGTATTCATATCTCTGTGGGGACCATCCATTCATTTTTATGGGCATAATCTTAATCCCAACAATGCTAAATTTAACACCTACCCAGCTGCAACCTGAACCATAAGTAATCTAACAACATATACGACTTCTGGCAGTTTTAGTTTTTTGGTTGCAGTCACACATTTTTATAAATTTGCATTTCCCCTTGTGGGAACCTGAAAAAAAAGGTTTCTATCATATAGTGGGGGACATCAGGGGAGGACTGACCTGGCAGCGAGGCCCCCTGGCCGCAGGTTGGAGACGCGGGGCTTGCCGTCCTTATCGGTGCCCCCGGAGATTGTCAGGCCCAGGGTGCTGCCCTCCTTCTTGATCAGCTCCACCACCGTCAGCCCCCGGAGCTCTCCTGCCGAGAAACAAAACCGCAAATGGGGGGAGAAAACAATCAGGAGCCCCTTTAGGATGAGCATTACGCATCTGAAGACACACAACATGATGAAACTGCCTCAAAATATGATGCAGATCTTTGGCAACATCTCTGATGACTGTTTAGGCAATTATGCTACAGGGGGAGACAGAACCGTGTTTTGCCGTGTGCATGTGGAAAATTCACATTTAGTTATAATTATACACGTAGCTCAGAGGAGAAAGATTTTTAAAAAAATCTCTTTTTGTCCCTCTCCAGCATAAATCCTTGTTTATTATTTTAGTCTCAATATTTGATAGGCAGCGACTACAGGGCAGAGATGCTGTGGCTGGTTATACAACCTGGTGTCCTTGTAGCACTTGGGCCAGGATGGTAACTGTCATGTCCTACAATGAGCCCAGATCAGTGCAGGTTTGTTGTGTTAGCACATCTGGGTAGACAGGTGGAGCAACCTGATTCTTACGGGGGTGGGGAGTGGATTACAGGTTGCTTGTTAGTGTGCACTGGAATCATTACTGGAATAAGCAGAATTACAGATAAACTCGAATTGTTAATCTCACTGGAAGCTGTGGAGTTTGCCCGCTATGCGTTTCTGCCATGAAACAGAGCCTACAGAAATGCATAATTTATCATTAGACAGTGACTTGGAGAAAGAAACGATGATAATTGCTGGCTCTGCTCTTTGAGCTCTGCCTACCCCCCCACCCCCCCCCCCCCCTTCGGAACCGCGAAGCTGTTGTGCTGAAAAACGGAACAGTGGGGCAGACATCGCTTGTCCCAGTTTTGGGGGCACGAGGAACATCTAAAAGACCCTGGAGATCACAAGCAAACACAGTGGAAATGCGGGGGGGGGGGGGGGGGGGGTGGGGGGGGGGGGGGAGGTGCCTGCAGGCAAGCTGTTAACTGCTGAAGTCCCCTTTCTTTAATGTGGCACTTTGTGACATGAAGTCACAACTGTAAGAAAATGAATCAAGTTCACAGGCCAGCGAGACTGAGCAAGAAGGACTTATTAACTGGAGTTATTCATAAAAAAAATAAAATGATTAACTGAACATAAAAGTGAAACCTAAGCAGTCAATGAAGAATCATGCTTTATAAATACTCAAGCAAATTAAGGAATAAACAAACATCATATGCACCAGGAAATAAAAAAATAAAATTTTCTTTTAAGCCTTTGATTTCCACATCTGGGGAAACAGATCTGATGACATTTGTCAGTCCTAATCACGTGACATGTTTGTCAGTGAATACGGATAGCATCTTCAGAATCAGGACCATCCTTCATGAACAATGCCATGCAACAGACTGATCTAAAACATCTCACTACATCCTGTATATTACTGCACTGTGATCAAGATACATTATCTGCCTGTATTTTTCATCTGCAGTGCAATAACTCCGAAGAAGAGATAAAATACTCAGGGTCATTCGGCTAACATTAAAATGCTATCAAGATCTAGCACACCTGAAGTCACACAAATTATGACAAAAACAACCAATGCCACATGGGATTTATTCCACAAGGCAAGATTTTTACATTAGCCAGATAACATAAGACAAATGTAAAAATTGTCTGATAGGCATGTCACTTATCTCTCCTCCAATTGGACAGTTTTCATGTTTGGCTTAAGTTATCCAGCTAACTGGGAAATTCTTCAACAGTCTTAAGCTGGCTGGGTTAAAGAATCCTGTCCTTCTATGGATAGATGGCCGAACTACAGCGACTCAAAGGGAAAAGTTGAGCAGGCAGGGTCATGATGAGGACGCCACAACTCGACGCGTGCTTCACGGCGCAGCTGGGGACAGTGAGCTGGCATGGGGATCACACACTTGGATCACACACACACACGGACACACACACACATACACACACACACACACAGATGCAGAGTGACAGTTCTGAGTGTACCTGGGAGACTCTGTCGTCTGGAGGCCAGGGTATTGTCGGTCCCCGCTGAGTCGCGGTTCCCCTTCGAGTACGGGCCTTCATCTAGAGGAGGAAGACGGCATCATTTACCTGCTTTGCTCACCCACCGGGACCATGGAAGCGGACCAATGACAAGAAGAGGCACAAGCGGGCCGAGCCGACTGGTCAGCCATATGTTTGTCGGGGGGGGGGGAGAAAACGCTGGAGATTTTTGGGATGCAAGTCGTCATGGGAAACATTGAGGGGGAATTAAAAACAACGGAAGTACGGCATACAGGTTGTACGTTATAATGCTTAAATAGTGGTTAATGTCGGTTTAATTCAACACAGGAAATGCAAATTAAATTCTACACCCAACTCCAACAACCATATCCCCCCCCCCCCACCCCCGAATTCATTCATTCTTCTTTGAACTTCGGTAGGTTTTTACGACTGTGTGTAACTGAATTTGGATCAAAAACATGGAACATGTACAACATAGGTGAGCTTTTATTCCCCGACCTTAGACTCCATCTATGTACCTGGACTCAAAGACTTACTCCAGGTCAGAGGTTACCAGGCATAGTGGGGGGGGGGTCTTTTACTCCCAAACGATACCCTTTTAGATATCACCACATCACATGCAGGGTGTTAAAGTTGAATGACGTGTTCCGATAGCAAGGCAGTGACTGCTTGCTCCAAGTTTTGCCATCACAGGACTACAGAAAAAGATCCCCTTCGTTCACATATTTGTACTTTGTAGTGTAGCAGGCAAAACCCAAAGACATGGGAAATGAGGACGGCTGCCATGTTGGTCCATCATCAGTGAGGCTTGTGAAAATGAGAGGAAAACAACCAAGTTTACTGCACGATACCTGCTTTTCCGTTTGCTTAACAGAGGCATTTATCATCTCAAAAGCTCTCTGCTGCATTCATCAGGCAGCGGCTGATTTCATGCTCGCATACATTCTTTGCTGATGTATTTGTAACGGGATTGTAATCTAACGGATAAGTATTGGATTAAAAGTTTGGCTATAATCTACTGCGCTCTGTTCCCCTACCGCACAAAACGCCCTTCTGGATGACTGCCTCATCAGCTGAAGCTCAACATGCTGCCACTTTCCAGGAAATTGCTAACCGTCTAATAAATATTGCGTCGACTCCTGCTAAGAACCTTGGAAATGACTCAATATGCTCAACTCAAAAAAAAAAAAAAAAAAAAAAAAAAAAAAAAATGGTTTGCCTTCTCCCAGATGCAGCAGGAACCGCTCATAATAATTCTAATACGATTTATGATCTCAACCTTTTCGGAGAAAAAAAAAACCCAATTACTCCACTCTGCGAAGCAGCCGTGTTCTTTGGGCAGTCAGCCAACTGTGTTCCATGATGGCTCCGTGCCACGTTTGTTTGCTGAGGTGTGAGTCTGAAGTCTAAAGGGGCTTTTGGTCCTAATCTAGAAGTCCGTGCCCTACAGGCATCCGTGATCTTTTGCTGAACACGTATCCCAAGTTCCTCTTCCACCATTCAGCAGTGAAACTATTCTATTTGGGGTCTCACCACTACCAGACTCTTTGGCCGCCCCCTATTTTCTCAGACATAACAACGACAAAAAACTTCAACAGGTGACGGAATGACAGCGTTCCAGGGCCCCTGTGGACCAATGGCTCACCAGCCATTATGGACCTGCTACATCCATCCATCCATCCATTTTCCAAACCGCTTATCCTACTGGGTCGCGGGGGGTCCGGAGCCTATCTCGGAAGCAATGGGCACGAGGCAGGGAACAACCCAGGATGGGGGGCCAGCCCATCGCAGGGCACACTCACACACCATTCACTCACACATGCACACCTACGGGCAATTTAGCAACTCCAATTAGCCTCAGCATGTTTTTGGACTGTGGGGGGAAACCGGAGTACCCGGAGGAAACCCCACGACGACATGGGGAGAACATGCAGACTCCACACACATGTGACCCAGGCAGAGACTCGAACCCGGGTCCCAGAGGTGTGAGGCGACAGTGCTAACCACTGCACCACCATGCCACCCCCGGACCTGCTACATATGTCTGGAAATACTTGATCCTGATTGGTCACTGTGTATTACATTCAAATTACATTCAATAATGCATTTGCAATTAACTAATAGCAATCTACTTGGATAATACTACAGAAAGTGAGAAACAAGCAGCATTAGGGAATTAATAGTAACTTATAGACATATATAGTTTTTTTCCAGTTATATTTTCTCACTGATGTCAGGCAAACTGGCAAACTTATACAGATCGATATTTTACAGAATAATTCCCATACTTTCCTCAAGAGTAATCCTGAGACTAAAAACTAGAAAAGCTCAAATATTGAAAAACTAGCGGAATAAGTTACCTATAGATTCACTCCAAGGCTGGGTGTTTTGATCATGAGGGAACTACTTTGTGAACCTTAAAAATACAGCATCGTTTCTAGGGCCATCATAGCATCTTAAGGTGCCATGATCTGTCCATCCATATGTAATGACAGGGGACTGGGGGTTCTGTGAAGGCCGCTGTCATTGCTTTCATTTGTAGAGCTATTACAACTGATTTCACAAATGGATTCTATTCACAAGGTCCCTAATCTCTTCGAGTTCCGATTTCAATCAATCTTGATTCGATTGATGTTTCAGTTACAATACCGATCTTGTTTGGAAATGAGATGCTCAGAGAACTAATACTGTAAATTTTACAAGGGACCTTCTAACCTTGTGCGTTTTTTTTAAATGTGACCCAAAAGTAAGCAGATTAATTAACTTTTTAATTAACACGACCAATAAATTTTGGATCGGATGTTTTCAGATTGCACATTGGGATGACGTCTCGTTAAACGGTTTGTGGCATTTCCGCGCTGCTTCACCTCCATTTTGCACATCTTACAAATGACTTCGCTTTTGTCCTGTTCTTCACCGTCTTCATATTTCTGAAATCTGAAATAACATCCAGACATCTGCCTTCAGGCTTGACGGTACCTTCAGCGAAGCAGCTCCCACTGTGCATTTTTATCTGATTCTTTCCGTCTGCCAGAACTCGTGGCGCGAGGTGGGTCACGCGAGACTAACAGGGTTAAAGCTCCACACATCCCTGGGGAAAAGGCTACAGACTATAAAAGGCATATATTAAAAAAATCAATCCTGCGATTTTATGGATCGATATTGGATTACATAAATCAAGATCGATTCGAATCAGGAAATTGATTGCATAACCCAGTACTATTCATTTACAGTGAGTCATTTGAAGTGGTACGGTCCGGCTTTTACAGTGGATCAATGTTTCACGCACATGCCCATATTAATTTCACCACCGCTCAGGGCTTTCGGCCACTTACCGACGGCGTGATTATATCACCCTCCTCTCGAGTTTCCTCGGTTTGACGCTGCCCTGCCGGCCCACCTTGGGGCTAATCGTTGCTGACGTAACTCTGGCAGCAGGATCTGCCCAATTGTCACATTCAATACGGCTGCTGTGAACAGAATTGCACCCCCACTTTAACCGATTTTAATCGGTAACCCGATGAATGTTAGATTCTTTCCGACAAAGGTCCCGAGTCCACTCATCATCATTGACCAGATACTGAGCTATTGTTCCCCTAATAATCCATTTACCCCAAGGCGTTTAGAAAACAGCCTCAGAACCAGATAAAAGTGAACAGTCTCAAGAAAATAATAGCCATTTTAGGAAATAACAGTCTATGTTTTTTTCTATATCTATGACCATTGACATTTTAGCTCCTATTCCCACCCACATCCCAGCATGATCTGGCCTGTAGCAGATTTCAGCCTTGGCATATTGACATATCAGCATCTGAGTTATGCAACACAGAAATAATGATTTTGTTCATCTTCACTTCCCTGTTTTCCATGGCAACATTACAAACCATCAGAAAAAATAAAACAATGTATTTTAATTAAAATACTCAGCCCTGATTATTTGAATTTTTTTTTAAGTGGGTAATGTAAGAGGGGGCCATAATTCATGCAGAGGGGCCAACCTTATCATTAGCCAATGACGTGATTTGAATTGGTAAGTTACGGGTGAGGGGGTGTACTCTGGGGGCCAATCTGCTATCAGCTGATGCCAGTGCCCCTGTGACTCCCCCTCTATAGAAGCCTCTAAAAATACTATTAATTTAGAAGTGAATGTATGATTTACATTTTAAGTGCATACCATTTTAAAACGGCAACCATCCTTCGCATGCATCATATTTTCGGTAAAACTAACGACTGCTGTACTACCCATTTTGACCTGAGTTTGGACCCAGCTCGATGTGGCTCAGATAGGCCAACAAACGCGTGTAGTTCTCTTCTAATGCTACCTGTCTGTGTATATAAATACAGCCAGAGCTGCAGACAGCAGTAAGAAATCTGAGCAAAACGCCCCAAACACACGTATTTCATTCAGCGCCGGGGCCCAGATCTGCTGTAGGCCGGGTTCCTCTGTCATTCAGACAGCAAGTCTAAATGTTAATTACCAGGCATTATCTACTGCTACAGCAGCTGGCAGATCAGGCATAGAGTCCGGATTCTAGCATTACGGATATGTACCATGTGTTTAACCCAGTTACACAAAATGGCCAAATAATCACCCATCCTTGTATATAAATATTTAAATCTAGCTCCATTTATCCGACACTTTCATCCAAAGCAACTCACAGTATAGAGGGAAGGGTTGCAATTAATGTGTGGTCCCTTAAACCCATGGCCATTGCATTGGTACTACCATGCTCTACTTGCTAGAGTTACATGTGCTTTAAAAATGAGAGCACAGCTTCCCTTTATGTCATTTTATTTTAAAGGAACGAGAAACGTAGGCAGAACCGTAGCCTTGCACCTCCAGGGATGTGGGTTCCATGTGCGTGGAGGTTGTGTCTCTCAGTGTGAGTGTGGGTTCTGACTGTGGTTTGGTGTCTCCAAAATTACCCATTGTGTGTGATTGTGTGGGTATATGACATCCCACCAAGGGGTGTCCCTGACCTCCTGGAATTACAATAAACCTGAGGTGGTTAACTGGTTATCTAGGGTGGGTGAAAGTTTAGATTAGGTTGAACCTTCCTGTTTTGGGTTGAGAGACATCTGATGGGTGAATGAGTACATACACTAAAAGACCCCCCCCCCCCCCTCCGCTAGGTGTATCGCAACAATTGTAAACACGACATCCAGTAATAACCCCAAGCACATAAGCACAGTCGCTATTTGCTGTATGTCCCATCTTTCACAAGATTCTCACCTGACAGTAAAAGCCCATTTTAGGTACTGACAATGCCCCCCCCCCCCCCCCCCCCCCCCCCCCCCAATCGATTACATCTGCACCTGCCATTCCCGAAATCTTTGTCCAAGGAAAGTTCATCTGAAGTCACTCCAACTAACTGTGCATCGGAAATGGTGTGCTAATCGCCCCGTAATTACAGATAATTAGCAAAGTGTTTAAACACAGATTCGTGACCCAAGGGTCCCTTGAAGTTCTCCGATCGGTTAATTTACTTAACTTTTAGACACTATCCATAAGATTGCAATCTATCATAATTTTTTGTCCCACCTGCTATTTTTTTCCCCCGTCACCACAATTCGACAAACAGATTATCTGTTTAATAACTTTCGTAAATATATGTTTCCACCTGCAGCTACGTGACTTACAAGCCCAGGCATGACTAACCATCTCAATCACCCACATCATCAACCAGTCAGAGGCTTTGCTCACGCGTGTGGGAGAATATTACAGATCACCACTTAGAGCTCAACACAGCAAGCCCTCCTACGTCCCCCGTACAACAAACGGTACAGTGATCAATAGCAGAGGTGAGCCTGAGTTTCGAAATACTGAAACATTTTATTTTTGGAGCCGCCAGAAAGGCTTGTTTGAAGCGTATGATAAAGGTTGACTATATTTTCCCCTAGTAAAACCTTGTTATCTATTTTGCACATGGCAGCAGAAATTCAGGGTCGTAATTGATTACCTGTGTGGTGCACGCTGCTTAGGAGTCTTCCCACCCAACCAACATCTTAATTTTTAATTAAACTGGAAAAGTTTCCATTTAACAGCTTGCAAAAAACAGAAATCATTTTTAACATCTCAGCCTTCAAGTCTACAACAAATGGAGTCAGTATTTTCACTTTATCTGCGTTCATAACAACTCGGAAAGAGCCTTAAGCACCATGATTTAACTGTAAAAGAGTATTAATTATGCTTTTTAAAAATTCTTAAGAGTAATATGGTGGTTTTAGATTGGTATCTTGAGGTAGTGATTAAACCGGAGTGTCTCTGCTTCTCGTATTGATGCAGGACAAAGACTGTTACCCTGCGACACTGCAGAACCAGCCTCCAATAAATATTCCAACCCCCTCCACCCTCCGGCCCCCCAGTGTCCTGCTGCCAACATGAGTATCCACCACTCAGTGCCGAGAGAGAGTGCCTCAATTAATGAAGTTCAAGCCACTGCGGAACGATTTGGAGCAGGCAAAAGCCTTTCAGAAACTATCATAATGCCCAATAAATAATTAAGATGAGATAATGTACAATTTTAATGATGTTTTTCACATTCTCTGCTCCGTGCCTAGAATTAGCTCTAAGCCCTTTTTCATCAGCCCTCCCTGGGCCCGACACACGCAGGAGAAAAAAAAAATGCTGAAAGACCAAAGACACACTATACAATAAACAAATGACATCTCAATTTATGGCTGGTAAAGCTGAAGCAGAGTCTCACGTGACACTGGCTGCGCCATGCGAAGAGCAGTGAAGCAGTGCTTCCATTCCACCATGGGGACGCGGATGATCCAGCTGTATCGAAGATGAGTTGTTTACAGTTTACTCTAAGACGCTCGGATGTGTTTCATATCTCCTCTGTTCAGGCGTATACCCTAAAATCTTTCTATTTTTCTTTTACAAATTTCACTCCCAAGGAGGAACTAAGTCTAGCACCCTTTTGCAAAAAAATGCATAGATACGGATGTGAGGAAACGTCAAAAAGACCAAGTTTGTAATTATATCTTTGTGGGGACTCTCCATTCATTTATATAGGGAAAACTCTAATCCCAACATGGCAACCTTAACCCCTACCCAGCCCTAACCTTAACCATAAGTAATGAAACTAAATATGAGACTTTTGGCATTTTTACTTTTTTGCATTCACGGCACTTCGTCAAAATAACAGGTTTTTATCACATTGTGGTTGACATTTGGTCCCCAGGATGTAATATAAACATAATCCACACACAGACACACACACACAGATACAGCTCAGGGAAAAATTAAAAGACCACAGGAAAATGTTTCACTCAATTCTCATTTTCTTGGTGTGCATCTGTGAATATATATATATATTTTTTTTGTTAACTGCAGCCTGGTTCTTCTCTGTTCCTCATTAATGAAGCGCTTCTTCCTTGGTTTATGGAACTTCAGTCCTGCTTCTACGAGCCTGATACAATCTATCATATAGCCGTGCACTTCATACCACTTAGTGTTTCCCATTCCTTTTGAAGGTCACTTGAAGACATCATCTGATTCATGAGAATCTGTCGGATAAGTTAACGGGCATCTCTGGCATTAGAAAGTCACTACCACCCTTCACCCGGCTGGGGCTGGTATCCAGTCATTCCCAGTGTCTCCTGCTTCACCTTGTTCTGGTGCCATGTTGTCTTAGAAATTTTGAAGCTTAAAGCATGCTGTTGCTCAGCGTAGCCTTCTGGATTAAACCAGGTTTTAAAAATGCTGTCTGAGGAGGGAAAACAAATGATCCGCCAACAGGGTTGTTGGGTGGATCGTCAATGAAAGATATGAACGAAGGCTCTCCCGTCTGGATCAAACCAAAAAAAAGGGCTACAAAGGCAGAAATGGCAGATAATTTTAACGGTGGTTATGGAGTCACGACATACGGTTCATCGAGCCCTGCAGCATATGGTGCTATGTACCTGGCTGTCCATACAACCCAATAGAAGATGAGATTCATTAGCATAGGTGACCTTTCATTGTTCCAATAACCAGGTCCAACACTGTCCGTTGTAGGTGCCTTCGACAGTTATCATTAGCTTCCATTAAATTTTTTCGCTGTTTATCGGTTTAGAGCATTCAATTAATCTTTGGAGTTAGCAGATGAATGGTTATCTAAACTAACGTTTCGGTTAGTTGTGCCCACCACTGCATAACAAATCATGAAAACTGTCTGCCATTAGCAGTCTACCCAGTTGTCTGGCCATAATGATTTGGCCCTTTCGAAGTTCCTCAGGTTTTCACCCCTCTCCATTTCTTCTACCGTCAACATGTTGAATACAAGAACCAAACGTTAGCTTATCACCTAATATATCCCAGACACACTGACACACACTGCTATATTTTATGAGACAATCAAAATTATCGGCTTCATGTGGGGGGTGGTGATAACATTTTGGCTCATCATGTATATATCTTGAACAGAGCTATAGTTTGCTTTCAAAAATATGTCAGAATTTTACAATCTTCAAAGGTTCATCTCTACGATGGAAACTGGGGGGAACTCTGTCCTAAAAAAAGAGCCATTGTTAATTTTGATGCAGATGTTTATTTCTTAATGGAACGTGGTAGCTGTTGGTAGATTTGTCAACAGTGAAGTGCAAAGATCATTTACCAAGTACCTGATACAGCATTCGATTTGATCTGGGTCTTGTCCATCTATCCATCACTGCTTATTCAGTAGACAGTGATAGTGGCCCAAAACTATATCCTAGCAATCTAAAGGCCAGTCACTGACACGCTATGGAGAATACCCCTTCATCAAATTTGGGTTTTTGGACTGTGGGAGGAAACTGGACAACCCAGAAAACCCAAAGAAACAGAAAGGAAGCATGCGAACTGTAAACACACAGCACTGCGGCCGACAATCGAATCCACAACCCTGGAGGTAGGAGGCAACAGACCTACATGAGATGGCACCGCACTGCCCATTTATTGATCAGTGAAACACAATAAAGCATCATTGAAATTCAGCTTTGCAGAGCTAACAAGGTAAATAAAGTCAGATGATGTTCACTCAGTAGAAACTTGAACAATCCTGCACTGGTTGTCCAGGGTTTTTCCACGACTTCATTGTGAAGCTTATAAATTAATGACATAATTGTCAGTTCCAGCCCATTAAATGGTAAACTAATTTAAACACGCAGTTACTTAGTGGATCAATAAATTATTATAGAAATCCACTTAAGCACATTCCGGGCCCACTCAAAAGTATTTGTCAAAGCAATCTTTAGCATCGCTGGGCTAGCAAAGAAGCCAGTGCAACCACTTCACAAGAGACATTAAAGCAGGGCTCTCCGAGATAACCCACTGAGTCAGAACATCACAGTAGAGGACTCAGTCATCTCCTCGCAGCCTATCGTGTGTATTCAGCAGGAGCCCAGGACCATCAGAACAGAAGGATGGATGACTCTGACTCAGTGTCCCTCTGACTATATGGTCTGCCCTGTGGATGGTGGTGACCTATCCTAGATAATGTCCTTCCAGGCTCCAAAGAAATACAGGCTGGAGATCAACGTACAAGATAGTGGGGCTGGCTTTAATGCACTGATACTGCTTTCCTAAACGAACAAATCGACGGCAGACATGAAAATTGAGTCCCACATCGACAGAGATGTACCCAAAAACGCCGATCTCTGTAGATGTACTCTAATTTCAATAGAACACCAAACTCTCTACCAAGACTCACACAACCTGCTAAGCTCTTGCGTTGCCTCACGTCTCTTTGTTGAACACAGTCCTACAAATGAATAACCTTTGGTGTTATATTGGTATCAGTCTGAGACCATTACCCTTAGTAGGGGAGCCTCACATGCAGCCCTACTGGTTGGGCCATCTGATCAAAACATAGCTACAGCTGCCCCCTGGGGACTATTGCTACAGCTGCAATGGCTCTAAATCTCGACAGAGCACATGGATCCGTCTGCATCCCAACTGTAACACGATACACATGGAAGGCCCCACACTTTGAATGTAGGCTTTTTATAGTAGCCCTGATTTACGAATATCACTGTACACAGAAACACAGGCGAAAGTGCTGTTATAATGCAAAGTCGTATCTCCGGAAAAAAGGGGCATCGGTGAGACACCTAAACATTAATCTTGAGGACTGAACTTGAAGAATGGAACTGTAGGTTAAAGGGAAGCAGGTATTGATTTTTCAAAGTAATTTTTAAGATACGATTCCCACAAACAGTGGTGGCAAAGAGGCAGTATAATTTTTGCAGAAATCGCACCCCTCTTTTCTGAAATCATTCCCTCTTATCTAAATGCTTTTTGCAGCTTATCTCGAAAACACTGAAATATCTGTTGCTGATTATGCAAATGTGAGAAGCTTTGAAAAATCCACAATAATTAAAAGTGCAAGGAATTGTGCTTAAAAAGTCCATAATTATATTTTCTATTTTCCTCTTTTGTTGTAATCTCAAAATAGACTGGGAAAATAACCGGGAGCATCAGAAAACAACCTGCAATTAGTTCAATAATTACTTGCAAATTGCTAGTTCTATAGACCCAAAATTATTCCCCGAATGCTACACAAAGAATGAATATATAGAACTTTCCAGAACATTCTCATGGACACGAAGTATGAACCTGTCTCCTATAGCAGAAATAGCAGACGAATACGGACAGATGTTGAAAAAAGAAAAGATAAAAGACTGATAAAGGGATGAAAGATATGAAGGAGATATCAAATATGGAAGACGACTGGTCTGGGTTTATAAATAATAAATATGTAAAGATATACGCTAAGTTTTCATTTTCATGGTTGGTGGAGGTGGTAACGGCAGTGGGGCTACCAACTGGGACAAATAGTTAGGTGAATCTCGACCTGGTTGTGTAATAATCACCGAGAAAAGGCATTGCGTTACTAGAGGCGCCTATGGGGATTACAAGCAAAATGCGCTGCTCATTTTGGTACATTTTTCTCTAAAACAGAGCGAAAGCAGAACAGTAAAGGCGTTAAACCATCGTTTGAAGTGCACGCTTCCATTCCTCAATGCCCCTAAAACATGAAAGTCATTTTAATTCGTGCTGGACTGTTGCTGTATTTCAATTTTCCACCAGCAAGCGTAAACTTGGAGTTACTTTAAGCACTACACATTACTGAAACGGAGCTACTAAACAGTACAAAATCTCCCACATGGCTTACTTTCAATACATAGAGGAAAAATTAAACTAAGAGTTTTAATATGAAATAGTTTATTTAAGTATATATCTGTTTTAATTATGCATTGCGCTAAAAGCAGCTGCTAGTCTTGAGCATTTTTACGAGTGTATTATATATTCGTAATAAGCAAAAAATGCAAATGAGGAAAAGAGAAAGATGTTAATATAGTCGTGGCCTAGATATGGGAATAGTAATTTACTCTTCAATATAAACAAATAATAAATGGTTGCAATTTATAAATATTTAAAGCACAAATACGAAGGGTTTACCGATACACCGATTAATATAGTAGGCCTAACATAGGAGTTATTACGGAATATTTATGGATGTGGAGTATGGCATGAATATAAGAAATGCACCGCATGGGATTTGAAATACATTATACGGCGTTGGTATGTGTGTGTGTGCGCGCGCGCGTGTGTGATACATCAGTTTATAATCCCACGTGTGTTAGGGGTAATAAAACTTGCTGGATTTCTCGAAGGCGCCTAAGCACCCGCTTTAATGCCAAACGCGTTCCCGGGAAGCGGCGGAGCCAGTCCTTGTCAACCCGCCGTTACCCAGCGCCTCCCCTCCCAGCAGCAGTGCGCGTCCCCACCGGGAGCGCATTACTTCGCCCGGCGTAGCGTGACTTCAGCTTCTGCTCAACTACCGAATGACTGCGCGTTCGCCTTAAAACAACCAGCGGATTTAACGCTTTGCAACTGGGGCTTCGGAGAGGTGGGAAAAATGCGGCGATTACTATCATCGCATACGCGACCATTTCACCAAACCATCTAGGGCTCTAGGCAAAATCGAGTAACTTACCCCCTCCGAAAAGCACATGTGCGCCTGGTTTTCTAATCAAATGACTCAATGAAAAGGACAACTTAGCCAAAAATTAATAGCAACCTACATATATAAGAGTTTTAGGTACCTAAGCAAACTAAACCACCAGGTTAGAACAAATATTCATGCTATACTTTTGATATGGACAGCCTTCATCAGTGTGTGACTAGGCACCAGCACTTTGATGATCCTGTTGTCTTAGAAGAAGGATGCTGTTAGGAACTAGCGCCAAAAATGCCAAATTGGCATCTTTTGGTCTCTCAAACATACAGCAAACAAAAGAAGTCATCCAAATGCAGGTAACTGCAGCAATTGTAGTTGCAATACACCATGGTGACGCACTCGTACCTATAGCAAGAACGTTAGCCAGTCTTACCAAAGTTATTCTTCACATCCCTCCTGAGACCACAGAGCATGCTGACTTGCCGTCTTGTGAGACCATCCAGCAACAGGCAGACCTCAGCTCCGCTTGGTACGGTCCCACCTTCTCACCAGCGCACAGCTCAGCTGCTCTGCACCAGCTGACGCCTCGACTGAAACTGCGGTGGCTCGTATCTCATCGGTCTGGCTCGAGGGAAACTAGAACATCTCTTTTCTCTTTACCTTCCTCTACTGCAAAATGGCCATTTGGACTGCAAATTCAGAAAAGCGGCAGTTCCCAAGAGAAAAAAAATTTTAAATCACCCAAAGAAAACCCTCCTGTTTTATACAAAACTGGCAGAATTCACAACCTCCAAAGGTAATTGAATAATACGCTCCACCAGCTATTCTTCAGCAGCAGGTGGCTTTGTAAAGAATGAAGCACCTCACTTCAAAACGCAAGAAGCTGTAGTTTTATGCTTTTCCAGTATCTTCGTCAAGTTTTATATCCTCTTTACAAAAGCTGCCCTGACCCTGCGAGAAGCGTTTGTCTGTTTTTTCCTTCCCAGCACATACTTCCTCTGAGAAAGAGAAACAAAGAGGTTTTCTCCCTCCCTCTCTCCCTGCCCGCTCTCCCGGCTCCCTGCAGCCCCTTTTACAGGTACTGTTCCCCAACCTCCCAGCTCTGTAGCATTCAATCCTCCTAGTGCCAGAATAAATACCCTCTCTCTCTCACACAGACATGTACACCCACACACAAATTACACAGTTTAACCTACAGCGTCTCACTCTGCTGGTAAAGCATGACAATGCAATCACCCCCCCCCCCCCCCCATGGTTCTCCATTACTCAGAGGGGGCCCAGGCGGCAGCCCTGCCCCTATGACAAACCTCGCCCATGACTTGTTGCCTGTCTCTCTGCCCCGGGAGGGTCATGGTTGGCTATATCAATTAATCATGGATTTGCCATGAATTGTTGGGGGGGGGGGGGGGGGGGTTCAGAAATGCCACAGAACACGAGGGCTCAGGTTTTGTAAGACGCTCGTTTGCAGACCGGTGCCTATTTCAGGTCAAGCTAAGTGGATCTGGCCACGTCTAATCTCGTGCAAAGTCTTCAGCTTCTTGAGGAAAATCAATGAGAGCTCTGCTAAAAACATGGACCAATATTATACGAAAAATAAAACATTTAAACTTTTCCTTTAACACTAAAATATGGGATTGTTACATCATTATGGAGACAAAGCACGCTTCCGTTAACGTTGTACTTGTGCCTGCACAGTTAAATAATAATTTGCCTACAGATGGGGTATTTCTCTTGATTTATGTCTGTTAGAGATGGAAATTGATACCTAAAGGATTTTACCTTATATCATGGCGTTAAACTATCTCCAAGTTAATTTAAATCATCAGCAACATCCCCACAACCCTATACTGGATCAGAGGGTGGAGCATAAATAACATGATATATATTATAATATTTTGCTACTTAACAATCAGGCAAAAGCATCCAAAGAAGTTTATTGCCAGTAAACCCCCGTGCTGTGGTTAGAGTCAGCATCTCTGGTCGCTGAACAGGGCATACCTGTAGTAAATATCGCACCTTTTCACTCTAACGCACATCCACCACCCTTTGTCACAAGGTCAGGAAGGTAAGATTACCAAAACAGATCTCAAACTCCTGCTTCATAGATCTGTGGAACTCCAAGAGAACCTTGCTAGCAAAGCACTCTGGGACACCGGGACATCTCAAACGTTGCTGTCTGTCAGCAGCTCCCTCATTTTACATATAATGGCCTTTTCTATACTTACCAGTTTCAAATATAGAGACTGCTTAAAGGATTGAAGCCTTAAGCCACTGCACTAAGTGAGGAATCATTTAGGGTAGGTGGGTGTAACGTTTGGTGGGATTAACGCAATTAAGCGTGTAACATGATAATCGGGATGCCTAGCACATCTGCTTTCCTATTTCTGTCCGCTGCTGAACGCACCTTAAGTAATTCAGTTCAATTTATTTTTATATAGCGCCTTTCACAACAGAGTTGTGCCAAAGCACTTTACGTGGAGGTGATGTGATGATACATTAAACATCATTAGAGAGAGTAATACAAAACGGAAAAAAAGAAATTAAATAAAGAAAGACAGATGACAACGGAGGAGAGGAACCAAAAACTCACAAATAAAGAGAAAAAAAACTTCTGGGGGTGTAAGGTCAACTGGCTGCCCACCCCCCCTGGGCATACAGTGCTAACATTACTGGACACAGAAAAGAGTGGACTTGCTTGCTAAAAGGTAGGTATATATGTAAGTTCAACAACATCCAGTCAATTTTGAAAAACACAAGGTACTCGTATTAATGTGATGGAAGGCCTGCTTTTGGGTGACTACCCCAGACATAAATGACACAGGAGGAGTGAGGTAGAGAGAGAGAGAGAGAGAGAGAGAGTGCTCTGTGGCCATTTGGGAGGGTTCTGTGGGAACGACTCAACTTTTAACGGTCAATTGTTTACTACAGCAGTCAGGATAATGAACTCGGAAGCCTGGTCTAACGAGGTGTAAACACTAATCTCAGCTGAAACGTCAGCCTTCATAAAGCATAGGAAAAGAAAATCCTGACAAATCAATAATTTATGTTGTCCCCTATTTTTACTGGCCTCCCCCAAAAATGTTCATAATTTGACATGTTAATTTGCTTCTAGTAACAGGCACGACAATGGGGGCACCTCAACAGTATGCAAAAACGGACTAGGTCCTTTCATCACATTTCTTCAATATATTCATACACACGAAACTGAGAGTTGGTCACATAAATCCTGACATCCATGAATGAATTATTCCCACGTTAGTTTAAGCTGAGTATACCTTGACACCGTAAACCGTGGAATGTAGGAATTTAATCTTGGTTCCCACCTTCATTACAGAATCAATATGCAAAAATATATTCGACAGACTATTCTCTATAACAATATTCGGTAACGCTTTACATTAACTGCACCTTCATGATGCTTTTATATTGCATTCATAAAGCGTTCAGTACGCCTTCATAATGTATTCATTAAGTATTCATAAAACATTCATAAACATTATGTATGTATACCTTAACATCCTAACATCCCTTAACAGCTGTAATATACATTAATAACAAACATTATATTATAATATTAACAAACATAATTGTATAATCATATAATGTTTGTTATAAATGCATATCAAATGCTTATGAATGTTCTATGAATGCATTATGAAAGTGAATTTAATGTAAAGCATTACTGAATATTCATTATAAGACTCATTATAAGATGTTTTTTCTCGAAAGAAACATGTTTCATTGTGCCGTTCAAACAAAAGCAGGATGCCACCAGTCGTACTGTAACATAGGAGAGGTGAGGAATGAAATGGTGAGTTACTGCAAAAATAATCAGGCATCTGCTGCAGATTAGTGCTTTAGCTTTTTACAGCGTTACAGAAAGATGACAGAAAGGTGAGATACTGTAAAAGATGGTGGAATTTTGGGGGCGAATGCTGGTATCGACTGTTATTGAACCATCTGATGACAGAGCAAAGCCAGCTTCTGAGAAGATACATAACCCCGCAGAATCGACGTGGCAGGTGTGGAGGACACTGGCTAAATCCTGATGCAATGCTTATGAAATTCACCGTGTTTTAAAGCACATTTAGAGGCTTAAATGGCCATTGAGTCCAGAGGCAAGTGCTAAGGGTGACGTTACTGAATACGAATGGCAGCTTTGACTTCATTATTAAAGATAAAATTGCTATTCACTTGGAAAAGTAGCACAGCTACTTTTCGCTACCAAATCATGTGTTTACATTTACAAGGGTGCCACTTTACAATGAGGCTACCCATATAAAGGGCTTATGAATGGTTTATAATCTGGTTATTAATTAGGTTGTAACACTGTGAATTATAAATAGACAATTTTAAACAAGTTATAACACTGTTTTCTTTTTATTATTGAGTTACCATTTACAAGTGGCAAAAGGGAGCCTTATTGTGAAGTAGTACCTTCACAATTAATACATAGATGGATGGCACAGTGGTGCAGTGCTTAACACTGTTACTGTGTGTGTGGAGTTGGCATGTTCCCCCCCCGTGCTGATGTGGGGCTTCCTCTGAGTACGCTGGTGTCCCCCCCCCCCACACTCCAAAGACATGCTGAAGTTCATTAGAATTGCCTGTGTGTGTGTGTGTGTGTGTGTGTGTGTGTGTGTGTGTGCCCTGCGATGGGTTGGTGCCGCATCCTGGGTTGTTGCCTGATTTGCACCTGTACCCTCCAGATCCACCATGAGCCCGCAAAGGACTTTTTTGTAACAGACTTATATAGTTCAAGAATGGAACTGTAATGCGTGAAACAGCATAACCATGATACACCATGATACTGTACCTTGGGTATACCGCAGTATTTTCAGTTGGCAAAGATTTCACCACGATTATATAACACCGGGATAGTTATGCTCCTGAAAATGCCATCAAAATGCTGTATACTGCCGTATAATGTGTAGGAAATATGATATGTGAAAATTTACATGGCGCCTAAACTTAATCTTAGCTTCATGTTCTAAACAGAATGCTTTGGTCAGAATCACCCCTCTGTAGCCACTGGACCCGGGACGCACAGACGATACACACACACACACTCACACCCAGAGTTTTTATTCGATAGACGGAATACATGCCAGGAGCTGAAGTAGGGATTCTTGCAGGGAGTGCTGCAAACAGCGAATTAGTTTTGCATTAATGATAAAATGCCATAATCCTCTTTTACTGTTATTATCCTGTTAAGCTTGCGTTTGCTGGTCGTCTCAGGAGCTGTTTCCCTGAGGGTGTTGTTAAAAAAAAAAAAAAAAAAACTCATATTAGGGTGACTCCAATATAAATATGACTATGCCCTTTTATACACCCCTGTGCTTGGAAGGAGCTCAAGCCAGAGCAGCTGTAAAATAACAAAGCAGCAATCTGCTCTTTGCATAACAGAAGCTTCACTTTCGGATGAGGCAGAGAGGTTCATTTCTGAGGTCAGTCTCTTCAAATTAATTCCAGTGCAGGGCACTGTATGAGAATGATAGAGGTTGAAAAAAAGAAAATCAGTTGTAATCATGCCATCCTTGTTCTGAAACCCGTTTTTAAACCTGTTTTCACACAGACCTGTACTCATATCTTTGTGGGGACCGTCCATTCATGTCTATGGGTAAAACCCTAATTCCAACAATGATAACCATAACTGCTTTTCAGCCGTAACCTTATCTATAAGTAACCAAGTCTTTTCTCACGTAGTTTCTTGATTGCAGTTTCTCCTTTTGGGGACAGAAAAAATGCCCCCCCCACAGTATCAAAATAACAGGTTGTATGTGGTGTATATCTGACCCACACACAGACACACACACACCCCCACCACCATCTGATCTGCGCCCACAGGATTGGAAGGAACATGACCAATGGCAGCTAGGTTAACCAAATTTTGGGCCGGGCCTGGATATACAGACCTAGTTGCACTGCTAGTGTGGACCAGCGGCTTCTACAGTTATTGATATGGCCTCAGGTCTCCACGGATCAATCCCAGAAGACATAGCCAGTGATTTGGTTCCTCTAACCAAAGTCTGTGATTGTGAGCTTTTGTTACCCTTGCCTTGTACCCTGTGCATCCTCGAATCGCACCCAGGCCACCCCCATGACCCTGGACTGGATTAGTGGTCAAAAGATGGATGGAGATAAATGATAAGAATTCATACAAGCTTGTCAGTAGTTTGTCAGATGTTAGAGAACATGTATGGATCACTGCCTTCCTGGCTGATCACTTCTATGCTGAATACAGGTGTATAGGCAGGTGTAATTCTAACAATAGTGGTCAAGTATCAAAATGTTCAGACATGCGCTACATTTCATTCCGATATTAAGTGTAATTAGACTGACCCTGCAATCGAATGCAGGAGAAACAGGACTTTTGCTGGAGTAAGATCATTTGAGAGTTCTTGTCCTGAATACTCAATTGATTTCAAAAGCACTGCATATATTAGACCATGACTAATTAATTCCAAGGGGGGTGGGGGGGTAAGGACAGGGGCAGTGGATCAGTGATATAAGATATTTTAGCCTTGTGCTTGGCACTGGGCGAGAGGGCTGCCTGTCCCACTCTAACATCTGCCGAGGAGTAATGATCACTATGATTCCCTATGCAAATTTAAGCCTCTGATGCTACAATTTTTTTATGTCTCTCTCTCTTTAAAAAAAAAAAACCTAATTACTGAATCCGTTACACCATAAAAACATAAGTTTCTATCTATTATAATATGTTTGCCATAATCTAAAGTTTATCATTTACATTTATAGCACTGTCTCCTGGATAAGCTGTTAAGGAAGCTGGATGAATGGACAGATGTATGGATGGATGGATCATACAAGAATCTATATGACTATATATATATACACTGCGGCCATGACTCATAACCAGTAAAAATTAAATTTGACTTATGAGAAGAATGCACAGTGGAGCATAAAAATTGGATTACCCTGTTCTCCATTTAGATTTAAATGTAAATTCCCGCATCCAGCCAACATGCACACATATAAAGCAAGTCAATTATAATAAAGCTACAATACAATCATCACAGCCTCAAGATGTGTTTGTCCCCCCCCCGTCCTCCTTGTTGCGGTGACGCTGCTGATTTGTTTTGAAGAAAAGAAGAAAAGAAATTCCAAAAGGCTCCCGTCAGAGATGGATGGGAGCTGAGGGGCACGTCCGACTGAAGTGACGAGGAACCAGGAGTTTTAAAATATACCAAAGTCGAAAGTGTGAGCCCTTCCTAGGTGCGTCCCACAATGGATCATGGTCATTGGAGTTTCAGAAAAAATGCTGAGGACACTGAGGACTTGACTGAGCCATGGTGGGCATGGGGATGTCGGTGACACCGCGCCTGGAACACGAGAGAAACCATTTCCAAATTCCGTCAGCTTTGATGATGAGGATTACATGTAATCTTATCAAACAGTAACAGTGGAGAGGGGAAAACAACACAAAATCAAAACAACCAAATTCAGAGTCCTCTCTGTTCCTTTGCCATCAGTGTCTTCCTTCATGCTAATTAGTGACTTTCTTCACATCCCCAGGCTCATAAAAGAGCCAATCAACTTCAGCGGGGAGATAGCGGTCTCGCTCAGTCACCCTTTACATTTCCTTTTACTGACCCTGAAGGAAGTCTAATGAAAAGGAGGCCCGTTACAGAGCAGCCAGCCGGCTTAAAGCCCCTGTCCCATGCTGAGAAAAGTCTCTCATTCCTCCAAGCCATCCCGCCCACCTCCCCGTATCAAACGACTAATTAGCTCACACCAGGAGATCAGATTCACACTTGACCAAACTATCCTGGTCACAAGCTTCCTTGACGTGAAAAAAGAAACACGAAAGCAATTGTTCGCTAAATATCTTTCATTATACCCCAAAATGTGGACAGTGTATATCCATCCCTTGTTCTACCTCATATATTAACTCCATTAATCCAAATGAATCGTTTAATTAACCTCTTAATGGAGAAAAACATCTTGACAAGGAAAAACATTTTCTATGAATTGTTTATAAATGTTCCAATTTAAGGCATCCTTGCTGTTCGTGTGGTTTAATGACTGCTTGCGCAGAGAGGGGAACCGTCATTAAGGAATCAGCGGGATTCTGAAGTTTCGAATGCACACGGCGTACTTGACATGCAAATAGCTTTCTAGAAGATTTCCCCGCTTCCACAACTGAGAACCATGATACAGGCTATTTTTCCAAGTTGCACATCTGCACATTCAAAACATGAATGGGAGAAGATATCCATGACGTGCAAGCCATGGAAGTCATGAAATTTCACGGGAAAAAGTCATCATTGACTCTTTAAAAAAGATAGAAAAAGTACAATTGGGTTTTGTGGGTCAAGACAAAGAATGACACCATAGATGTATCACCCAGTCACCTACATATATCCATCCATCCATCTTCCATAACAGTAACACTTGTCAAAGTCTTAGCCTGAAGCATTAATATCTATCCATCCATTTTCCAAATGGCTTATCCTATCTCGGAGCCTATCTCGGAAGCATTGGGCACGAGGCAGGGAATAACCCAGGATGGGGGGCCAGCCCATCGCAGGGCACACTTACATAGCATTCACTCACACAGGCACACCTACGGGTAATTTAGCAACTCCAATTAGCCTCAGTATGTTTTTGGACTGGGGGGGGGGGGGGGGAACCGGAGTACCCGAAGGAAACCCCACGACGACATGGGGAGAACATGCAGACTCCACACACATGTGACCCAACAGTGAGACAACAGTGCTAACCACTGCACCACCATGCCACCCCAGCATTAATATTAAGGATGATATTCCTAAAATACCTTTTAAGCTCTTGAATACATTGTTTGGCAGAACAAGCAAAGACACACACTTATCACGATTCGTAAAGCTGGTGGATTTTACACCCACAGCTACACCAATCAATGCTTGAAATAAAAACAACATGATGAATATTTCAGATATTACCACATTACCTTTATATTGCAATTCGTCACACGTACTCATGCACAAATGCACACGTTAATTCCCAGCGAGATTCTTTTTGCATCAAGCGATTTCCATTGAAATGAGCCTTAAGTAAGGTATACTCAAAGGCCTATGATTATGATTGGGGCTCTTTGTCTTTCCTGCTTTTCCTCAGATGAACAGATGTCTTTTTTATTGAGAGAATCCCAATTACGCGCAGCCCAGTCCCAGGGTAGAGATTTTAAATAACACGGCACATCTTGGTTGGGCTTGCCATGAACACGCTGTACAGCAGCACTCGAATAATTAGCAGCTTCCACATCAAAACAAAAACTCAACGCAACTGACGGCAAAAGTTTTTGTACAGTGCAAACTAGAAGCCTTGCATCCATATTTATGGATTTGTTAGCCTAATGGTCTTCATAGCATCCACTTGCTTAACATGATAACACAATGAAGATTGTCAACTTGACAAACATGTTGATCTCAAGAAAGGTAGACAGTAAGACCCAATGCAGCAGGTGCTTGTAGCAAGTACAGCAGTGAAGGATTGTTATTGTGGACAGATTGCACAAAGTATACTTGTGTCAAATTTGTATTTAGTGACTATTAAAGTCACTAAAACCTTAGTCCTAAGCAGTGAACATTATGACATATATATGCACTTGAGTGAGTAGCCCTGAAACTTCACACCCCATGCATGCACCGGTTTCTTGCTGCAGTCTGAAAACATGCAGTTTGGTGAGTCAGGGTCTGTGTGATGATTGGTAATGCTAATGCTAACTATGACAACCTTAACCCCCACCCTGCCCTAACCAGAACCAAAAGTAACCAAACAAAATACAAGAGGTTTTGCATTTTTAATTTCAGTCATACATTTTTATAAAATAGTGTCCTCCCATATACAGTAGGGACCAGGAAACTGGGCAAAGATGGGCATTCATCATGTTGTGGGGACATTTGGTCCCCACAAGGTAAGGTATACCTAGACCACACGCACACACACACCACATGCACTCACACACACGACATGAATAATACACCAGGCAACATTATTCTAAACATGACCCAGCAGACGCTTCTTCTTCTGCTGGTCATTTTAAACAGATTGGCGGGTAGGGGCATGTTCAAAGGGGATCAATCTTCCTTTTTTAAAGCTCTTTCAAGGGATTTTAGAATGTGTCCCCCGGACTTCTGCATGTAATCCGAATCCTAATAAAAGTGGTAATTAATCCCCGTGAGTTACAGTGAGGACTCTGTGCTCACCGCTCTGGAGACAGAGAAGTGCAGGCTGGTCACAGCAACTGACAGCTATTAATTATGCTCGAAATTTCACTGCCAGAAATAAAGACATACTTAGCAAGTAGAGCGTAGCTTGCATTCTTTTGGTCATTAATTGAACTGTTAGTATTTGAAGGTAAATTCACAATACTCTTATTTTGAGAAAGTAGCTGCCCATTACCCTTGAATTTATCCCATTTGTCCTGGTGAGGATTACAAATGCAGTGCAACACTAAACCCCCTCCCCCCATTCAGAAGTGCCACTAGAGATTTTAGACCCATGAAAGAATCATATTGGGCCCCCAACCCAGATAAATCCAATTATGTTTAAATTTTTAGGTCCCCTGTCACCCAGGGATACAGAATACAGCTCTTCCGGAGCCAAATGATCAATATATTCTCCACAGCATGTCAAGGGTCTGTCCTAAGGCCCCCGAATGGGGCTGGCCAAGGGATTTTTAGGGCTCTTTGGACCAACCCAGAATTTTGATTTAAAGGGCCAGTGACTCTACTCACTGCCAAGGAGCCTGATATTATAGCTTACATCACCAGGGTTAGGGGTTCAATGCCCACCTCTGATTCTGTGCATGAGTTGCAATTTAGTCCGGTAAGGCCAGTTGAGACCTCATAAGCTCATTGTATTGACATTTATACTACAGTACAATACCATTAATTCCCAAAACATAACACAAAGTAAATAACAATGGCAAGCCAACTGAATTTGATAAAATACTTTCAAATAAAAAAAGTAAATATGCTAACTGTTTTTCTAAAGGTCAACATGCTTCTTTTCGTTGTCATTTATTATACAAATAGCCTTAACATTTAATTAATCAGGCCTGAAACAATTCACCAGGCTCAAAGCACCAGTGATAAATATTTTACATTGTGTCATACAAAAAACTGACTCATACTGTATGTCAGTTTCATTGTAGATATTCTCCTGCTGAAAGGTGATGACAATGCATCCATTTAGAAACCCACCAGGAAAACTGAGATTATTGATGTTCTCTAGCACTGAAGTCATATGAAAAAAAACTATTAGCCTGCCAGTGCATGTCTTCCTAGAATGTAGAAAGGGTGAAAACCCAGTGTAATTAAAAATGACATGTTGACAAATTCTTAAAAAGGGATTTGCAAAAGAAGTTTGTCTCTCTTAGTTGTAACAGAGAATATAATTATAAGCTACCAAGGAAGCAACTGAATTTAAACTGAGAATTTAACAAAGAACACACATGAAAAACAGAAATTGTGACAAAAGCCTGTAAGGATCAAATCAGATCTGCCAGAACTAAAGCGTTCTTAAAAGAAAGAATATTAGTACTGAAAATGATTGGTAATACTTTTTAACTGCAGCGTCATAATGCATTCATTACGCATTCATAGAACATTTAGTGCACCTTCATAATGCATGTATAGAACATTCAGAAGCAGCATGTAAATATACCTTAACACCCTAACATCCCTCAACAGCTTTAATAAACATTAACAACAAACATTGTGTAATAATAACAAACATTGCAATCATATAATGTTTATTAATGTATATGAATGCATAATAAGGGGGCAGTTAATGTGAAGCATTACCAAATTATTTAAGCAGTTTACATTATTTAAAAAGAAAACTGTCTTTTAGTCCAATTTTTAAATAAATGGTTTTCACCTGCAATGTTATGTACCAAACCATTACTTTGAAGTATAGGGAAAGTACATAATGATTTCCTGACTTAAGGAACTAACATTCAGTTATTCTTTTGTGGAATAACTGATGTAGGCTTAAATGGCCATAACTTTGGCTGCCAGGGCTGTAAGAGATCACTGTGGTTTTGATAATAGGGGTGACTTCAGCAGAAGACTGAAATTGCTGGACCTTCCTGAGTCCTGTTGGCTAAAGAAGATACTTGCATGGACATCTAAGGACATCGTGAAGGTGAGTGCATGCTACTCAACTGGGCCGCCTGCCCGTTGCTTTGAGGCAGATTAACAATTACAAATGCTCTGACTTCAATGGTCAATCGTAGGAGCGTAGGAGCAGTAATTTAGGACAGAACCACACAAACCCATTATTTCACGTAAAGATTCTCCTTTGTCAGAAGAACAAAAAACGCAACCAATAGTAGTAGGAAAAGTCTTAGCAAACGGCAATCTTTTAATTTAGTTGAATGTCAGAATCAGGCTTGCTGGCAGACATGGGGAACCCTCCATCTTTGCACACTTTGTCCTCTTAAGGTTCATGCCTTGCAATATAACCAATAGCTTATTAATCAAAAATTTGTTAACTAATTAACCGCTGTTTTCCTAAAAGCATCATTTAAGTCCTTAAATTTCCCTGGACTATTGAAACATAAAAAGATTACATTATGATGTGATGTGACTGACCCAACATTAGCAATGATAAAGCATACAGAAAACAGAACACCTAACCCAATTCTAAAGGAAAATGCGACTGGTAGCTATGGAATTCCAACTCTCCTAGATTAAACCCTTTAAATTCCTGAAACTGTTCTTAATGGTAAATAATTCTATACAGTATCATGGAAATAAAATGGGCTTGGAGTCCTTTAAATAAAGATCTATGCATGTTTAATGGCTTGCCACATGTTTGCTCAGCCGAAAAGCAAGCATAGAATGAGAGTATTCATTTGGGCTGACCCCTCAGCTAACGACATACCATTTCAACAGCAATTACAGAGCAATTACACCCATTATTGGCCAGCTAGTGATTTATGCAGTTCGCAGCATAGTTTCTTTACTAATTATGCACAATATAGGGACGGTAGAATGTCCTCCCACAGAAAAGGGCTGATGGCAAGGCTAACTATGCTTCCTCTCGGCGGCAGTGCCTGCCACCCGTTTACCTAAAAGCAGCTTAAAAGGCATATTGCTCTCCAGTGAAAGCAACAAGGACTATTCTATTAGAGACATGAGAATGTTTCAGCGGTGGCAGTCTGCCGATCTGGGGCTGTAATCAAAACTGATGGTGTCTTTGCAGGTTGAACTCCTGTAGGGGAATCAGGGGAGCCATTCATGGCGAGCTTGTGTCAACAGAGGCATTACCAACTGGCCTGTTTGTACTTCCCTGGAAGCACACTGTCAACGTCAACAAGCCCACCCAATAATAACTGAATTATAATAAGGTGCTAGTTGACTGAAGGGAAACACCCAGTTTTGAATCTTTTATTTATTATTTACTAAAAGTCCTCAATGAACAACATTATCACAAGGTCAGTAAATACTAAGCCCACTATCAATGACGGTCATTCAATCACTGGGTATTTTAGTAGGGCTGGCAAAATTAGGGCATTAATCACTGCAATTAATTTTAAATATGTGACAAGTTAAAACGAAGTACCACAATTAACTCGATTAACATAATTAATGCGCTTAACGCAATTAACGATGTCATCGCGCAGTGCATTATGAGGCAACCACATAAACCATATAAATGACTGCTAGACACTTTTTTGTACCGCTATCATTCATGATCTACTACATTGTTATATCTGAAAAGTACATCCTTTTGTGATTATTCTACATTAGTTTAGTGACTGATTTTACATTTAAATATGCATTATAATAAGCTTTAGTCTTAAGAAGAAGTTTTTAATCGAAATTAATCCAGATTAATTTTTCGTAAAATTTGCAATTACTTTTTTACTTTGCGACTGCTAATTTTTTAATCGACTGACAGCCCTAGTATTTAGTTTTACTTGATATCAAGACCGCCTGCCCACCAGGCAGTGGTCCACATTCCATCCATTAGTTTTCATAATATTGAGTCAAAATGTTTCTATTTCACTTCTGCCCACATTAGAAAATGACATAATGAAGACTGGTGTCACCATGTTTTAAAGCTTAAGTTACTTTGAAATAGTGTTGGGGTCGGCATGGATGGGCTCATTTTCCCAGAGGGGTCATGCTCTTCCAGACACTGATCCTCCACGCTCATGCATCAGACTGGGCACATCCATCAAAGTGCCTTTTGCTGCCATTCATTGACTAACTGTGTCTTCGGTTTAGCTGTGTGTCATTTCTAGTGTCAGTGGATGCAGTGTCACTCCTTGCTGCATCCAACATGTTCAACGTTCCTGCTATACTCTACTTGTGGGACTGATTTTTGAAATTTCAAGTTCTAGGCAACTTGATCCATGACTTTGCTGCTCCTCTTTCATCATCAACACCATGAGCAAAGCATGTTAGCACCACATGACATAGATCAAGTCTGTTTTGTTGAAATATGAGATTCGGATGTTAATGTTAAGTTTCGTGGGGTTAACATGGCTAATGACAAAATCTTCAAATCCTCAGTAAAACACGTTAATTTTAACGCATTCTTGCGCATGCCTCTTTTCCCCAGAGTACGAGAGAAGCATGCAGCCTCTTCTGACCATGTGCACCATAAACGGCACTTCTTCCTGTTATTCCAGCATTTAGCTCAGCCCGTTTGGCCACGGGCACCAGCAGCCAGCCAGAACTTCAAAGTATGTCCTCAACCCCTCTTCTTTTCAACTCCGCATCCGTCGAAGCTCAGCCGGGAAGATGAGGCCTGCTGAGACAATGCATAAGGGATGAGCCTTCTGGAGACGACTGACTGCAACGTACAGAGACGTGCAAAAATCTAATTTCGAAACCATTGCGTGATTTCCACAGATTTGCAGCATCCCTTCTGACAAGCATCTTTCAGCTCTGTGGGTGGTCTGTAATTTACATTAGAATCTTCTGTTCTTTAAATCTGAGTCCATTGTGTGTTTGATTACATCATTATTGCATCCCTGATCTTGTTATGAAATACTGATTCACAATTCCCATTTTGTCTCAGAACACATCTGCATGTTTTTTTTTTATTTTTTATTTTTGACAAGCTGCTAATATATAAGAATAAACTTTCACAGATGGCCGGTAAACCGGTTCTCGTAAAGGTGTTAAATTGCAAAATAAGTTCAAAGCCATAGAAGTTGAACACACAATGGTACAAAGGAACAAATGAGTAAACCGAATATGTTTCGAATCGATACTCTGCAGCCTCACCAAAGGCTTTAATGTATCAAAAGCTTCACTTGTTTAGCTGTAGGCCTGCTGAGAGTTTAAGTACATTTCTTTTCCTTGCAAATTATTACAAGCGAACACTTTCATGATCAAAGTGTGAGCTTTCCAGATAAACACATGATGTTCCCCAACATGGCATACGGCACTGAATGCAGGATTCTTCCTACCGGCAAAAACAAGACTCCATCTGTACACCACAGCCACAAATCATTTAGGAACAACAGGAGGAGAACTGACTTGATAACCAGTAGTGACCTCTAGGTTTGAGTAGACGCTCCTGATACCCGAAGGCCTTCAAAATTTGAGCAACATATCAACTAGTCTTTCCCCTAATCGCTGGACAGTCTTCGTAAATGATAACAGAGAAACCCGATTCATCGGAATCTCCAGAAGCACAGGTGCAGCGCAGTATCTTTGGTACAACACAGTTCTGCAAAAGTTGATCCTTACAGTTTAAAGCACTGTTTTTCAGTCCGATCCTCGGGGACCCCCCAGACCGTCCACGTTTTTGCTCCCTCCCAGCTTGGGGTCCCACAGGACTGGCTCACAAACTGAGAAATACACTGCATTGTTATAAATGTCCTGTGAAAGTGTCCTTTGGGCAAAAGTGCAAGGAACCTGCAACCAAATATAAGGCGCGAATCACAGGTATGTGAAAACAGGCACCGGCGCTGATTTTGGCAAAGAGTGACAGGTGACCCAGCTGAGGATCCGCGAGAGCAAACGCTTTCCCGCTAAGGAAATCAGCTGGAGATTGGCGGATAGTTAGGCTGGACAGAGTGCACCAGGATGCTAGGATTGGAATTTGGGTATGTTTGGAGGACACCATTGTGTCAGAGGACTTGGGAAATCCCCAAGTGGGTAAAAATTGTCAACTGAGATGGGGGGATGGGGGTGGCAACCACTGTGTGTGTGTGTGTGTGGGGGGGGGGGGGGGGTGCAAAAAATTCTTTTAAACCACTAATGATTGGTTAAAATTTGTCTGTCTCCATTGGATGGCCAGACGGTCTGATCTATCAGTATCTCACTGCAGCAGAGATCATGTGCTCGGCTTAGGAATGAGGCACAGTGATTTAATAGAGATGTATGGTGTACAGCATATGTACTGCAGCGGGAAGTGCTGTCTTCGAATTAATCATCCCTGCACAGCGTGTGCCGGCTCTGCGCGACTCCCGTGCCGCCCCAGGAGTGCTGGCATTGACAATGAGCCCCACTGAGTCTGACCTCGCTCGCTGTACCCTGCTTCCCTGATGCACAAACACAGGGGCGGCTTGCGAGAACAGCTAGCTACTTGTCACGACAACGGGGAGAAGCATCACGCAGAAACAACCAAACCAAAAGGCAGAAATCAATGCCACATCTGTCTATAAGTATCACCCTCAGGCCAAAACAAAAAATCAAATGCACTAATAGCCACTGAAATGGTGACAATAAAAAGGACAAGGGATTATAGCACATTATTACCTAGCGTGAATCGTACACTCAAAACCCAATCAGCTTCGTACTGATGATGCGTAGGATTTCGATGCACGCAGTACAAAGTAGTGTCATGCAATCCAAGCACTATGAGACTACATCGAGCGCACAAGTCATCTTCATATTCATTTCCTAAATATGTCTAAATGCATCCCTCTCAAAATACACTCAATGATGCAACTAATACTTCTGGAATGTGTAACAACGACGACGGGAACCAGTCATCGGGATTTACTGATCTGCTCCATGAAAAGATCTGTAGGTGGAGGAGATGGCAAGCACATTCTCAATTCCCATCTCGCCTGACTCAGAGTTAATATTAAAACAACATTATAGCTCAAACTGCCAAAACCCAGGAGAGAGATATTTCCGAAACACTTCAGGAAGCTCCTCCGTTCCAACCGGCAACCTCCCAGCTTAACGCGAAATGCGTTTAAGTGTTTTCCACTTGCATAGAAGATTAAAGCAGCTTCACTGCAGTTTTTTAAGTCGATGTATTTAGGACAACTGCAAAACATCTCCATTAAAAAAAAAAACTCCTTCACAAACTCCAGCCATGTTCTCTTCTGCTGTAAAATTCCCCACGAGCTCACACTGCAAATTGTGTTTGAAATGTAAACAAAAATCAGTATTACAATACGTCCATATATTGTTTCCTCCTATTTAAATTGCTTAAGTGAAGGATGCATTGGAAAATAAGATTATGATTCTCTTCTAAATCTATGACAAATGCAAACGCAATCTCTGCATTAAGACCTCTTTTGACACCACAAATGAAAACAAAATCAGTCATTCACAATCAGCAAAAAGGCAGGTAAACACTTAAACCAATAAGCACACTGGCATCCACTCACAGGCATATGAGAATGAATGCAATGATCTTCATTAAGCTGAAGTGCAGGTTTGTTAGTGGACAGTACGTGTGAATACGGAAGAGCTACACTGCATTCTTGTGGCTATCAGCTCAACTGCTGCGTTTATTAGCAATGCACCAAAAATACAATCCCATCTCGCAGCTGATGGAGGAATGGATGCAAGCAATTATGCAATAGGCAACGTATTTTGGTTAACCTTTTCAAATGGTGCGGTGGGACCTAAAGTTGGTCGTGGAGTGTGTGGTTTAAAACAAACAAAAATACCCCCATTATACACAACTTTAATCCTGAATTATCCTGAAACCAGTTAACAGCCTCTGCATTATACCATCTATATCATCAAATCTTGAATTCTATCAGACTGACATTGAAATACACAAGAGAACAATCAGTCAATGCAAGTCATACACCCCTCATCATGCCTCGATTACAGTCAATAGACAATGCAGCTGACATTTGATAAGAGAACACCAATATTCTGAGGGTCGGGCATGTCTGCTGTTAATTGATTACTTAAACACGGGAGTTCTCAGATAATTAAATAGACAATTACATATGTACGTTTATTCCTGATTCCCTTTCTACAATTCAATGTAAAATATTACTACTCTTCACTGATGCATCTTACCAAGGACACCTACCCTCCACACATTTTCTCACCAACAGGAGGCAGGTTCCAGCTACCTATTGTTGCCGGTGTCAGCTGATACGCTTAAGGATTTTTTTAAAAAGAACATTTTTGATATTTTTCCTTTGTACATAGTTTTATTTTGTAGCACAATGTTATTTAAATTATCAATTACACTGAATGACGCCCATTCAAAGAGCTGACTTCAAACTTCGTGTTAAAACTTCAGGTGTCCTCCTCGAGAAGTAGTCGCAGGCGAGTTACGTGAAACTCTTATTTTAAACATCAAGAAAGTCGGTAAAGTCTAAGCATGATTATGCTAAATTAGCAGTTTCCTGCCAAATTTTTGGTTATTACTCTCAAGCATGTGCAACGACTCAATTAATATTCAAGCTCCCCCAGGCGATCGCTGCAATCTAGCGCGTCGTTACTAAGTATCGTTTATTGATCTTCATAACCCCAAGAACAGACACGACAATATACTTAGGTCCCCTAATGAAATCGCCAAATCGGAGTATCCGTGTCGGATTATGATAAATGCCTATACAACCCTGCCTTGAGTGCATCGCTGGTTTGATCATTCATGGGCGTGTCACAGGCTGATCACACACATTCATCCCGTAATAAGTGCATTTGGCCCCCACAGAATGTTTAAGCATCCAGGTTCATATCACGGTAAAAATGCCAACCACAGCACTGTCATAACGGCCTGCCGCGATTTGCATTCAGTCGGCAATGACGCATCGGGTACCTTTAAACGTCCTTCTCCGTAAAATAGCCTGGAAGAAAAGCATTTTCCCGACGCGTCTTCCAGCTCCGGTATTATTATCCCTTGTGCGCTAAACCGCGGGACATGCCGGAGCTGTGGGACGGACTCTAGCAACTTGCTTCTCTCTCACCTCACATCACTCCTTTCTTCCCCCATCCCTCTCTCCGCCCCTGCCGGTGCTCAAAATAACGGGCCAAACAACGGGAAAAAAGTCAGTATCACAAGCAAACAAACAACTATGATATTTCTTACTAAACAAAGGCGGGCGAATTCAATTCTCCTGTCTATATACCATCAATGTCCAATTGTGCAGCATTTATCTTTTTCATCTTACTCGCTGAATATTACAAGAAGTAACCGTGAGAATAATCTCCCTCTCGCCTCTCTTGCTGTCTGATTAATACATGCAAAGTATATGCTCAAAGCCTTCGGGACTTTTCATGCCCTACTTTTTATGCGCTGTTTTCCCTGAATTAAACTAGGAGATAAACGAGTTTATACAAGAGGGAAGTCCAACAACTTTTTCAGCTCTTACACTGATACTAACTGCTATTCACAGGGCCAGAGATGCCAGGTCACCTACTGCATCTTGGATGATGTTGTCTACTTGACAATAAATATTAACAGGTATTTTACAAACAAACAACAAAAGTAATCATTCGAAGGTAGATTAGCATGTCATATTTTTAGTAAAAAGTTAATTGAGTGTGATCTCTCAAAATACGTAGTCTTGCCATTTGTCTAATCTTTCAGACACATTCATCAATCTTTCAACCACTTCTCAATGTGATAGGGTCATTGTTTAAAGAGCAGTTAATTTTAGGATAAGAAACTATACTGGTCCTCGTCTAAATAAATGATTAAATAATGAATTACTTCCAAAGCACTTTCAATTAGATGGGTGGGAAGGTTCTTAATTATTAATGATTGCACTTTATCTGCTTTCTATTTTTCTTGAAGGACAAAACACACACAATCAAGGAATATAATAGAGAAAATGGAAACACATCCGTTCATGATCTGTAGTCTTCACAAAACAGTGTCAAGCAAGCAGCTCCCGTTGAAGGTCTACCGTAATACATAGAGTAGCAACACCTCATAAATACACCTTAGGGAAATTCTCTCTTTGCATGCCCCATCTCGCTCTCCATGAGACACACATGCAGGTGAGAGCAAGCTTGGGGGTCACAGCACAGGGTCAGTCAGCATGCAGCGCCCCTGTGGTGAGGGGTTAAGGGCCTTGCTCAAGGGCCCATGGACATGTGACTATTCTTCTGTAGCCCCCAACTGGCTGATCTTCTGATCAAACATACAGAAGTTCAGCCTGCTAATCCACACATCGCTACACACACCAGACCTTCAGAAAAACATTTCACAGAAAAAAAAATAAAATTAAACTAGGGCACCCTGTGTGGAGTTTGCATGCCCCCCCCCCCCCCCCCCCCCCCCCCCCCCCCCCCCCCCCCATAAACAAAACAAACAGAACATAAAAGAAATATTGTGGTTTCCCGCTCCTGGTTAGTGCCATGGCAGTATTTTAAGAAGCTCCTTGTTGCTGTTGCTATTATTCTTGCAGTTCCAGGTGGTCTCCCTAGGGGGCAGAATGACTTTATAACCTGGGGGTTGCCGCCACTGAGGGAGGCTATTTAAGGCAGCATTTGGAGGGCTGTCTCTCTCTTGGTGTGTTCTTCAGCTAGTTAGGTAGCAGTGTGCTGATTTGTAAAGTGTGGCAATGGCAGAAAACAGTCTTTCTTAAAAGGCTTAAAAAACTGAGAACCTGAGAACAAGTGAGGCTCATCAGAAGCCAGGTAGGATAGAAATCCTATTGGACGGTAGCCCTCCAGGACCGGAATTGGAGACCCCTGATTTTCCGGACAAGACCATTGTTACCTGCTGCCTGTCCTCATGATTTCTGTCTTCTGTCCTCTGTCCTTTCATTCATCACCTGTGGTCATCCCCGAAACAGAATGTTGCATTTCTCTCATCTAGCATTGGTACAAAAAAGGGAACACATGCAGTGAGGTGGGCTGTGGGGTTTCGTGCTTAGTAAAGAAAAGCCTGGCAGATAAAAAAGAGAGAGAGAGAGACTTTCAGAAGCATCCGGAGATCAACCGTATATAAAGAATAAGATGACAGCAAAGGAGCTAAACTCAATCGAGATGCACAGTCAAACTTTCATCTGTATCTTTCCCCGCCCACAGTGTTCACAGGTGGGCTAAATCCAAACCCAGAGGCACATCTTCAAGACAAATTCACACACTGTACAAATAAGATGCTCACGGTTAATCTAAGATAGCAGACCGAATCATAACATAATGCCAAGCAAATATGTGTCAGGCGTATTGTAGATGTTATTAATAGCAGCTCAACATTTTTCATTAGCTGTCCATCTAGTAGGTTGTTTCACATACACTGTAAACATTTGAGCATGGCCCAATTTATTTAATTTCATTTATTCATTTATTTTATTTTCTGGCTGTTTTATATTTTATATTTTTCCTACTTCTAGTGTTTGGAGGACATTAATAAACCTAACAATAATTTATCACTACCATTCCTCTCAGTCGTCCTAAACTGATTAAACATCCTACCCCTTTGAAGACACAGCAGTTAAATATATAAATTAGTGAGTCTGACTGGAAAAAAGCCAGCAGATTTAAAAAGGTCAGGAAACAACAAGTCTAACAAAGTACACAGAAGGAAAGAAAGAAGAAAGCTGGCCGAGAGCCTCAGGCCATGTTACACCGTGCAAATAGGGTACAAAACCAGCGACTGGCAGGTAATGTTCGAAGAAGTCTGGCCATGAAAAATAACTATTAAGGATTCTTTCAAGACAGTGCAGAGAGGATGGAAAGACTTCAAATCCTTCAACGACGATCCACTGGAGAACAGGTCTAGCGCCAACATCCACAAAAATTCCAACTCAAATAGCATTCATCGATTTTTTTTTTTGCAGTTAAAAAAACCGCACAGTGTAACTTTGGAATCTTTCAGACTTTCAGGATTTTTTTTATTCGATTCCACTTCTTCAGCCACTATAAAACTCTTTCAAACTGTTTTTTTTTTTTTTGATCTCAGGTATCTTTGGAACATCGCTGGATAGGTATTTCACAATACGTGGTACTAGCAATTTGTATTGTTAGACAAATATTGTGATTGCGCTGCTTCATCTACATTTTGGATACTGAATTCTTTCTTTTTTTTTGTAGTTGACTCATTAGGATGCCATGTTTTAGATGAAAGAATATTACAATGGCTAGGAAGAAGATGACGACATCCAACATGCATCAGTGCCAGTGAAAAAAGACAAAGGTAACTTGGCATTAGCTGTTATTTATCTGGCTGTGCGGAAAATCGCACATTTTATCTTTGCTTTGCCTAGATCTATGAGGCATACGGAGCGTAAGAAGACCTGCTTGGCGGGAAGACTAGACCTATTAACTTGAGCACCAAAGGCTGCTTGAGGACGACACCATAAAGAGTCAGGCATACCAGCCAGGGGGGCACTTTGACGTTTCCAGCCCCTTCGGTTTTCTTAGCAGCCAAATTGCCTTTTCTGACATAGACGTGACCATCCACAGGGGACGGCCCTTCAGCTGAGCGATCTTCATCGTGCTCCCGCTTTCCTCAGACTCCATAATCTTTCCGCCTCCACATGAGTTCTTCTGGACCTTCCAGACTAATCTAAACACCACAGAGATCAGCCGGGATAGAGAGATTTCACTGTATGTCTTCTGTTTTCACAGATATGGACACAAAGTAGTGAAAACTTCATGGTAGGATGTCTTTCAGCCCAGTGATGGATACAGTTGTTTTCATCGCAAATGGCACATACCATATGGACACGATTTCTACCCACATCACACAAACTACATGTATAACACGCACCTGTGATGTTATGCAGTTTATAGATTAGAGTCAACATTTCCACCTTAAGTGTGCAATATATATCACTATACTGTATATCTCAACTTTCATTATCTGGGATGTACACTGCAGCTTACCAATAGTAGAGTAAACTGACCACATTTCACTGGAGTACCCGTGAAGGATTTCTATGCAAAACCCAACTGAATGATTTTACTTTCCCTGGATGGCAAAGCATAGGAAAAAAAAATCACTGTTTTGTTAGCAAGGGCCTCAATTAAAACATTAAACTGGACCATTGACACAAGACCTACATCAATCAATTTGTTGAGTACATTTATTTTCCTCTGGCTTTATACATCACACAAAGGAAATACCCCCCCGCCCCAATCTTATTAGCAAAAGGTTTCCCACCCAAATCCACATAAAACATAACAATAGTTTTGGAAAAAATATTTGGCCCACCTGAGCTCACGGACTCCTTTATTTCCTGAAGCGCTATGTAATTTTTCAATTATGCTGAATAGCCTTTGCTCTGTTTAAGAGATAACAGCCCATCTCTTCATAAAGATATAACCAATTAAAAGAGCAGCCCTTCGCGAGTAAGTGCGGCTCAGCAAATCGGCGACATCCGAGATACGGATTGCAATTGTGTCATTGTTTAATGGTGACATTATTCAGGACATTATTGACATTTTTGTTTTTCAATTGCCCAGGTTCATGAAAAACGAAAAAAAAAAAACGAGGTAATATCTTCCTGAAACGCGTCCCCCACCGAGTACAAACTGATTACTGTGAGACGGACTGTTTCATGATTGAGAAGAATGTCCTACGTTTTTGAGCTATGAATAGAGAGGCGTACCACATGCATGTTACTACAGTACATGCATCTCCGTTCTTATCCAATTGGAAAGGACAGTTGCCTCATAATAAATAAGCAAAAGAAGGCAGCCCTGATCCTACAGAGATCGTACTACACATGCTTGACCTGCTAACCTGTTTATTACTTTTTTTAGTGTTTATTTCACATATTACATAATTTCTAATTAAATCCAAAGTAGTGGCTTTAGCCAATTCTTTTGTCACCACATAGACAGAACACAGGAAAAATGTACTGTATGACTCCCATGTGACGCATCTCAGAAAGGGGCACTTACTGTAAACCACTCACTAAGGGGCACTTTAACCCCTCACTAAAGATTAAACAGAACCTTTGTGCCGTATTATTGGGTATCAATATAATCCTGACCTAGATAATAGTATGAGTCCGAAATTCTGCAAAATCTAAAGCTAAAAACAATTAGCTATAGAGAAACAACTGACTACAAGCAAATTTTAATTTTTAAATATACGCAAGTTGCAGCAGCCAGGTAAGATGGAACCAGATACATTTTAGACAATGTGTGTAGCTTCTAACAATGTGTTGGGCACAGAATGCTTCCTGTAAGCATCTTGTACATCAAGCATTGTAAAGGCCTCATGACATTTAATGTGTTTATATACTGTAACATATAAATGTAGAGATCACACTTCCTATGGGGACCCTATGCATGACACACTGTCAGCAAAAATATATAAATATACAAATAAAATCATTAATGCATATTATGTTATACCACATTAAGCTTGTGTGTAAAAAACATAAAATATGCGATTATTTGATATACATTAGAATTAAAGCATTATCATTTCATCCAGACCACGTAGATTTTATTTCTGCAGCTTCATGCTTGGACCCCTGCCTCTCCTTTACCTTCTCAGAGCATCGTAATAATTGTTTGCTGTCATTTTTAACCTCAGGTTAATCCCAAACCAGTGTAATCGCTTCCAGTGGTGACTCATAATTGTACAGAAGCAGCAAAGCAGCACCATCGACATGTTGGTGACTGGGCTCAGCCCACCTACACCTCCTCTTGAACACTCTCCCGTTGTGTATTCCTCCCACCACGGTTACTGTTCTACCTAGTGATGTTCTGCAGTGCACTTGGTTTGGGGGGGGGGGGGCAGGGTCTCTGGGGGGCCACTCTGAAAGGGGAAAATTAGCTGACCTAACACTTCATTTGGCACCAACGCAGGAGCACGCATGCGAGCGCAGCGGGGACTGGTGTCGGAGCAAGTAGACGGTATCCGAGCAGCTCCTCCCCATGGTCATGGTAACCAAGGTGTTGGCGTGTTAAGCGACTATGGCGCATTTGCTCACGCGGCAGACTTTCTCACGCAGCTACCTTTGTTATTTATTAGCTACCCCTGGAATGCACCTCGGCTCGCACGTTCCGCGGTTTTACGCTGACGCTTCAGGTCAGCTAACGGGATACTGGCGCTTCCTGGCCCAGAACCCGAAAAACTCAAAAGCTTCGGTGCAGCTCCCAGCCTGTTTAATTTGGTCCTTCTTAATCATGTAAGGGCATCGATTGCCCCCCTCCCCCACACACATATCTCTACTGAACAACGAAGACCAAATATTTAAAATGGCGAAAGGCTGTAAAGCACAGAAATTCTGTATCGGCATTGCTATTGTAACTTGGCATTAGCAGTTACTTAGCAGACACTTTTAGCCCAAGCGACCCATATTTTTTGAGAAAGCAGGGTGAGTAAGTCCAAACACAGGTACAAGCTTGTAACTCACTGGGCCACACACTGCCCCATCAGGGCTCTGGGCATGAGCTGCCTCATTCTACACAGCCCAGTGTTCTCTGACCAGCTCCTTAATTATTATGCTATAATTAACAAATCATGGCTGTGCGATATGACGATATGTATCGGGTGACGACATAAAAATGTTCGTAGTTTCATATTACGCTCGATCGTTTATTTTGTGGTGTCGCAAGATGCACAGTTTACAGGAACATTTTTTCATCATTTGGGTGGCAGTTTGCAAGGTTACGTGCCTCATGGGATGTGACACTTGTATGGAAGTTCTTATCTGTATCCCACAGAAGACTATCCACAAATATGGACCACGATCCCCAAATATTTAACTATGCACAAATAAGTATTTTTTATTTGGGTTGTGTAAAATAATACCCATAAAAATGCGGAGCGATTCCCACACGTGAAGCGTGTTTTGTACATTTGTGGATCCCTTCCCGTTTATTTGTGGATCGCATTACATTTGTGACCCACTCCTTTTTATTTGCTGATTTTTGTCCAATTCCTACCACAGGTGATCTGTAGAAAAAATCCATCGGTTTCCTCTGACGGAGCGTTTTCTCTCCCGTGACTCGTGAGTATTACCAGAACAGTAATACACGGGGTGCACTGCTAACTCAGCAAACCTGGCTGTGTGTTTCTTGCGCACAGGTTGTCCATTTGCAAAACACTGCGTTTGGCAGCAGGTCAAGTTGTTTTAGTCAGCGCCAAGCAAAACGTCGTATTCTTTGTAGCGTTTCTGAATTCTCTGTGGATTGTTACTGTGGGGATTCCTCATGGACCGAATTTTACTGTACATTTTTGTTTTGGATTTTGCTGCATTACCCTTATTGGATGGGTTGCTTTGGATTTACTTGCTCTTCACGGTGAGCTGCCCTGCTGTTTTGACTGTGTTGTCTTGACTGTGGTGTCTTTCCTCTGCATGCCTGCCCTATCACATTCCCTTATTTATTCAATGAATCACCTGTTTGTGTTTTTACGGTCCTGGCAAGCAATCACAAAAGAGTGAAATCATTAAATTGGGTCATAAATGATATCGAACTTTTATCGAAGGAAATTGAAACATGATAATTATCGTTATCGCTTTATCCCTAAGCCCTAATTTCCATCTGAAAGAAATATTACTGTCAGACTGATTTGACAAGGTGCAAGCACATTGTATCCTGCGACAAACGGTAGACTTGCCTCTTAACATATTCTCTAATTAATTACTGCCCCATGCCATTAACGCCATCACCTCTGATGATTTTTTTATTACAGATATTTACCTTTTGCCAGGTCCAGCCTTCTGTATTGCTGTACACATGGGCATTAGGTAAGTGAAAACGTAATTTAATAACAGAATATCTCGCATCCACAGACAAATTTCCTTTCCTCTTCCTCTAATTGCCATTACATGCAATTTGCCAACATGCACTAGTTGTGTCAAGCTACGACACTGACAGGATCAAAAATTCATGGCTCTGAGCGGAGGCGGACAAGTCAACAAGGCGGCCCCTCTGACATCGGAAGGACTTTGATCACGGAAACACCAGAACCGCTCGAACCCGCTAGCATCCCAAACATGCAGGTCCGTGGGGATTCCACGCCCCTCGTCAGGAACAGGTATGCAGGATCGGGGGTGGGGGGGGGGACCACCTCCCCACCCCTGACAAACACACACCTCTACACTCCTACCCCTGAATCGACACCTAGCAGGCAATAGCGCAAATGCTGAATTTGACATTTACCTGATGGATTATATAAAATATCATCCTCAACCGTCAGAATAAAAATTCCATAAAAATTCACAAATTTTATACAAAATGACACTGTTGAGAGAACAGAGTCAGTCACTGGAGAAAGTGAAGGTTAAAAGCTTTGCCTCAGCACCCAGTGTTGAAATCATTCTGCCTAAGTGGGGATTTGAACCGACAAACTGCCTATGACTGAGCCGCACATCGCCCTCAACCTGGGGCTTAAATCCAGGTCCTTCGGCACTTTAGCAGGGATTGTCATTCAGTTGAGCAATCCTGTTAACAGCTACAACCTCACAGCAATCAGCTATTCCTTATGTTTAATTGGAACACGGGATTTAGCCTGTTTTAAGTAATTAATCAAAATTAGCATGATTGTCTCACACCTCGAGTGACTAGGGTTCGATTCTCTGCCCCAGTTCTACGTGTGAGGAGTTTACGTGTTCTCCTCACGTCGTTGCGGGATTTCCTCCGGGTACTCCAGTGTCGCTCCACAGTCCAAAAACATGCTAAACATACTAAAATTGAACAGGAGTTGCCTAATTGTCCATAGGTATGAATGATACCCCATCCTGGGCTATTCCCTGCCTTGTGCCTGTTCAGGCTCCAGAGCCCCATGAGCCAGCATAAAACAAACAGGCATGGAAAATATGAATGAATGAATAATTGAAAATGATCTTGCCAGGTATCAGCTGGCTCCAGAGGCCAACAAGTGCAAACAGCATCCGTTATGCAGTGCACAAGTCATGTGAACAACGTCACTTACTTCAGAGATTTAAAATGATTTGTACGTCACGCATTTAAAATGAAATGTATATAAATATCTGCTTATCAATAATCAGCAGAGGGGCACTTAGTACTGCATGAACCCAACAGACTAGCCGATACAAATACAGGAACAGGAATCGCAGGCCCCTATTGGTTGGCATTAGCGCAGGGTTGTCCTCAGTCAGGTGACATGCTGGCTGTCTGGGTCAGCGCCTGGGTCAGAGACGACGAGAGGTCAAGATGCACAGACCAGAACCACAAAGGCTGGAGCATTGAACTGAGCAGGAGAGTAAAGGTGTTGGACAGAAGGGAGGATGCTGACAGCCATGAGCTCTTCTGGGGGGGGCGGCCAATGGAGTCACGGGCACCTGTACAAAACATATAGCCACTCCTGTTGCCTTCATAAATAAATAAATTGGGCTGAAAACAATCCCCCCCCCAACAACCCCCACGAAATCAGTATGCTTCCTCCCTCATTTCCCTTTCATCAATGGGACCAGAAACAACAACCCCCCCTTTGGCACCCCCATCAATATAACTGGCCCCTGATGGCCTCCCCAATCAAATGTTTCTGCAGGGGCCACTGTTCATATGCCAAAAATAAAATCTTTGAAAAAAAACATATAACCTTATTCACTGGGGGGGGGGGGGGGTCCTTATGTTTCACAAAGAAACAAATTAAAACACTCAGTGTATTCAAGACATACTGAATGAAGGGAACCACGCAGTCAATATTAGTGTGACTTAACCCCCCCAACCATGATCAGGGTAAGCGATTGGACTATGAATGATCAAAAAACAAATTACAAGTTTAGGTGATATTTTTTTGCATGACACAGTTTAGGATTATGGTAAGTCACCAGCTGTGGCATGACAGGAAATTTACCGCGCACCAGCAGGGGGCGATCAGCACCATGCAGACAGACCACGACGAAGGCTTCCTCCCGGGCGGTCCGGAAACCACCAAGGAGGAATGCTAAACGGGCGCGGTTGGAGGCCGCTAATTGCACCAACCGGGGGCTGAGACTCACTTATTCAGCACATCTTAAACCCAAGCTAGCAGGAAGGTTGGAGTACAAGGAATGGGTAAGTAAGGATGCTTTCTCTGCCCTCGAGAACTGACAGCCAGCAGGGACTGGCTGCCCCTAGAATGATCGGATCCACGCTAAAACTCCCCCTGTATCACTGATTGGAGAAAGACATGCTTCTTCACCCCTTTTACCAAAGCCTTTTTATATATGGTCCATAATATCTTATATATAAAACGCCACTCCCCAGTCTCCAATGCCTCTCACCCCCACACACAGTGCGCTGAAAAACACAGTTGGAGAGGGACCCGAAGTTATGACCACAATGGCTGTATAAAGGAGAAGCAGTAGGATCCCGCAGCCTAGTAAAAGATGGTAATAAAGGCCCATCTGAAAGGATCAAATGGACATCGGCCTCCGTGAATGGCTCTTCTCACACGGCCGCAGCAGAGACTTCAGGCAGAAAGCTGGCTGAGATCATGTGCATACTGTAGTTCTTTCCCCTCCACTAACAAGTGCAGCAATTTCCAATCCACAGGAGTCAGAGGCGATCATCAGGATGTCAGCTGTCAGCTTCGCCCTGTGACGTATATCAAGCTCAGTGTGGTGTCTATCAATCCGGCTCTCGGTGGCAGATACCGAACTTTCGGGACGCTTCCTTTCGTGGCAATTCTTCAGGGAGGAATTTTGAATTTTTTGCACAAAAATGTTGCATGTGCAAAAAACATTATTATTTTTTTTAAATGGGCTTCACAAATTTTGATTCGAGAAATACATGAAATACATGAAAATTCATTTTGTGTGACGCTTTTATATAACTTTAAACAATCTGGCTGTGAATACTAATCTTGCATGAAACAGGTTTAATGACCACAGGATGTAAAAATTGAGACCCTGATTAAACTGGGCCATTACGGGTTTATCATAATGGCCTTTAGCAAACATGCCTTTTCATTGCTTGTAGCAGCTTAAGCTGCCTAGAGGAAAAGCTGCCTGGGTAGCTGGTCTCGGAGCTTCAGAGTTTCATCCGCGAACAACAACTGTAAGTGTGTTTCCTCGCTGCCTTTTCTCTAAATCTGCAGCTTATTTTCATATAATATCAAAATTTGTTGCATCAGTCCTACATACTGTTGTTCTTGTTAAATCTTCGTTAACAGCTTTGGGGAAAATTCAATTGAACATAATTTCAACAGTAATCTCAACAGTAATGAATTTTTTTCAAAGCAACCATGAAAATCATAATGCCAGTCAGAGAAAGAGCCGACATAAAATAATAATAATTACATTTACAGAAACACAAGGCGTTGGGCTTTGAAACTCTAAGTTCACATGCTGTGTTACTGTCGTGGTTCTTTGCAAGACCCATAAGGTGAGTTTGGCAGTAACATAGAACCGTCACGGTTCTAAGTTGCACTCAGAACAAGAACAAACCGCTTCTTTTACGCACAACAGAATCAACACAGATGATGCAAATAAAAAAAAGACCCTTGTCACAAAGCCCCGAGAATGACACCACAGCGACAGTGACTCCAGTTTGATTTGACTTATTTTTTTTTTGCTTGAAACGTAGGCGGTAAACTCAAAGTAACAATTTTCACCCCCACATCCACACAAGTCTCAATGCATTCTGGGAAATCCTGAACCATCAAACGGTGCCGCTTGTGTGATGCTGACGCTCCGAGCTGCACACAGCGGGAGGATCTTACATTCTTACGGCATGTTAATGTTCTGCGTTTGACCGCACCCAGGAAATCAAAGGTAACCATGGGCGATGGCCAGAAGCACTGGAAGCCCGCAGGAGGGATTAAATACCTCCACACTCCACCAAAGTTTAATACACTTTAAGCCATCTTGGCAGCTGCATAAATTAAAACACCGTTATCCCCTCCAAGTTCATATGAACAGGCAGAAGTTAAACACAAAGTGTCTCAATGATATCAGTATAATAATAATATTAAACTAATAAAAAAAACATTAACAGCATTTGATTGGATCCATGATAAATTATTCGTGGGTTTGAATTAACAAATAACTGGAATTTTGGAAAACACAAGGTAAAATGTGGGGTGCTGGATTGAAAAACACTCCATAAACTGCATTTTTATCCATAGCTAACAGATAAACTTGGCTTTGAGTTGATCTGTGCAGTTTGAAAGCACACTATTGACTGCAGAAGTAACATGAGAGGAACCAAGAAAAAATATATACAGTTTATATATACAGCTTATTACAGAAAACCTGGTACCAATATATCTGCAATATAAGAACAAATAAATATTGTCTTGCTATCTCAGTACAGAATGTCTGTTGTGATACAGAATACATACAAGCTAGAGTAAGTAACATCAAAACAGTATATATCATATTCCGGTATTTGGATTGTTGTTTATTTATGGATACACACAACATAGCATTAAAAATAGAATCATGTTCAAGTTTTATTTATATAGATGAATTAATCTGCTGCTTTTCTCATATGGCGACTTTTCAAAGCATCCTAGGATAACATACTAACAACATCCTGCATGCTAATGTCTACGTCAGACTGCCTTAAATCAGTATCTAAAATGGTCTTTGAGACTTTCAGACCAAGTATTACCAAAATGCACCTGCCCTCCAATAGCAAGTTTGAACTAGAAGTGCTGATTTTCGAACCGCCACTGCTGGCCAAAATTTTCTGCAACTTCATCATAAAGCGAAACTTTAACCAAAAGGACAACGATGGATCTGTGGCAAAGGAATCTGGGAAGTACTTCACTATTTTAAAAAAATAAAAGCAGGCACACAATACATCAAACCACAGCATTTCTGTGATCACCTATCTTTTGGAAATAAATCCAAATTGTCCACACTGCTTGTCTGCCGCCGATACATTTCTGTTTTCTGCACGGGACGTAACCCTGTTCATTATCATTTGACGAGTTGAGTTTGGACCCCAAACTTCAGCTGCTCGTCGATGCTTCTAATTACACGCCATTAATTACATGCACGGCGACATCCGGCGAGGTCTCTCAGCTCTTTCTAGACTGAGCCGGACGCACTCAATTTTTGGGAATTCTCCAGAGCACCATGCACTCGCAAGAGATCGCAGCGCACACCACACGCATGACAAAAAAAAAAATACTAAATCAGTGGCATCTACTTGAGACGGACAGACAAGCACATGACAGAGAGCAAAGCATCACCTCTTAAGATCGGAGGTACGGCTGTTAAGGGGTACCTTAGTAACCAAACGGGAAGAAGCCCCCAGGTACAGCCAGCTCAGAGCGATTCCCCCCCTCCCAGAGCGACCACACGAGAACACAAAAAGCTCATTTAAAAGTGGTGCATTGCACAATACCCTTGGTCCGCCGCTTGATGACCCCCAGCCGGCACTTCAGTGAAACGGAAAACATCTCCCCTGTCTTCCTCTCCTCCTTCTGCCCTCATGCATTCATTGTTAAAAAAAAAAAGGAACGTAAAACCGAGGCGGGGTGGGGGGGGGGGGGGGGGCGGGGGGTGATCTGGAGCGGCTCCGCCAGTCACATGGTGCTTAGCGGATCGTTCCCGGATTCTGGTCACCGCGGGGAGGGGTGGTGCGGGGGGGGAGAAGGCGGGCTCCCTGCCCATAATCTCTCTGCCCCCACCCCACTTTCCTCCTACACATTAAATCTCTGTCGTAGCTGGAGGAGACTGTCCAGCCGCTTAGATACGGGAGTCCATGATGGGGGGAGGGGTTACATAAAGTGTCAGAAGAGGAGAAAAGGACTGCTCACCCTCCAAGGTATACTAATCATTTGTTCCAACCAGCACATGATTTATACGCCTTTTGTCTCGCTTGCTCGCTCTGCTCTCCGCTTCTCCCTCTTCCTCCCTCACTATTCTCCCCCTTTTAGGAAGAACGACGGACAGAAGCGCAAAAACACACAACGTACAGATCAGACACCGTACATGGAAAGACAGCAATTAGATTTCTCCTTTTTTAGCTGATAGACAACTCAAAGACAATGTGATTAATCTTAACTGCCAGACTGGACTCAAAGCCCATAACTGGGGCATTTCCGTCGGCCTTAATTAGGCCACATTCTCCTAAAACGTGTCACTAACGAGGACCGGAGAGAACAAAACATGCTAATTAGGGAGAAACCTGTAATGAATGTGAAGGATAGACTGCCCCCCCCAACCCTCTAATTCATTCACTTTGTTTAAAAACATCACAATAATGCAAAAAGGCATTTCCTATATGTGAAAATTAGTTCCAATAATGAACACTTGGCTAATTCCCCAAACTGTGTTTCAAGGCCTACTAAGGCTATACCATAACACAATATGTAAAATCTTTGAAAGGAACACACAGGAAACCTTACCCTAGTTGTGTGAATTTGGTGCTAACCTTAGAAAATCATTCACATGCAAAAAAATAACAAAATGTGGCATTGTGTACCGTTAGCTCATAAAGGGTGACTTCCAACACAGATAGATTTATCCAGTGTGGAGCATAAAAAGTACCACGACAGCAGTACGCCCCCTAGAAACCTCAAGGCATGTGCTGTTACAGCTAGCAGATTTCCCTATTCTCATGCACATTGGCTTCTGGGGTAACCCCATCCTATAATTCCTCATGCAATAGTGTCTGTGGGGTACCTCCTACCCAGTTATCATCGATTCTGATCTAACAAGTGCTGCAAGGTCTGAAAAGGTTGGTATTCAGAGATTTGATTTGGGACCGGGTGTTCTTCTCACTTCTAGGGAAGTCATAAAAGATTCATTTTCATTCTTGAGCTGAACAATTTGCTTAGAAATTGGCTTCTCAATCAGGCCTTCTAGCAACGTCTATAGCCTTCTTAGGGAGATGTTCAGCTGTCACTCTAAAAACACTAACAAATGAATGTATTCAACTGTATGACATCAAGTCATTGTGTCTTCCTTTCCGGGACAACAAATCACACCAACTCCACAGCAAAAAGAACAACTGCGTCCAGCTTCTCGAGTCGTCTCGACTTTTCCGAGTTCAAATTGGGCTTCGTTTTTTTCTTTCTTCTTTATAAGGCATGAAAGGTTTCCCCAATCTTACTGATCGAACTGATGTGTATGAATGGGACAGCACTCCAGATTCACAGAAAGTAGTTTGTCTTACAGTTTAATAAATAAAAGCCTTGGCAGTAAAACCTTCAAGCTACAGGGCTTTTGAATTAAAGAAGTTTAAAGAGTCTGCAACAGATCCCCACTATATCTGAACATTTAAATCTAAAGTGAAGACCGTTTAAGACCCGCTTAGCCTTGCTGAAACTGCCAGAGCCACAGTCTCGATTTCTTTAGATGTCTGTCTTTTTTTCTAGATTCATACCACCCCGAGCTCTGTCCCCTTTGTCTGTGATGTGCTGGGTGAACATTGCTTTGATTCCTGTAAGCCGCAAAAACCTTCACTGGCCTAGAAGGTAGCGGATATGCAGCATTACTACAAGCAAGTTGGTCAAGCATTAGCAGATGACCTGAGAACCAACAGGAAGTTCAAAGACCGTAACATATACTTCTTTCACACTTGTTATCGTGTTCACTCGAGTAATATATCACTCGAATAACATGCCGCCATTTTTCTCGAAGATATCCCTGAGCTGTTTAATCAACCTCAGAAGTCCTAGACATGTTCCAGAAGGAATCTGTGAGGGATACTGGATTTTTTTCTTAGAAATACATTCTTCCAGAGATGTAGCATTCATACACCCATCTGTCAACCTTCCAAAGATTTAATCCTGTAATCCTGGTGCCTATCCAAGAAAGCATAGGGCACAAGGGAAGGACACACACACACACACACACACACAGATAAAAAATAAGGCAAGGAAAAATACATAACATTTGTTCAATGGAAAACATTCATATCTGATCTTACCTCAAGCCAAGAACACAATTTTTTTGTACAGAAAGGCCAAACATTTTTTCAACCGAATGCAATGGAAAACAAAATCTCAATCTTGATAAGCAATTTTTGACAAAACTCACATATCCACTATAGAGGTTCTTAAAGCTGCAAAGCCACATACTGTTATATAATTAATCTAATAGCAACTTCAGTGTCATAATGCAATTTGTAGCCAGCTTTATGTAATACATATGTTGCAGAATAAATTTGCTTAAAATGAAGAGTCCACATTTAATTTAAATTTTATATTTTTTTTATCACAAGCAAATTTAATCAAAATAATAATTAAAAAAAAACTTTGGACATTATATAGTTACCAGATAGTAAGCATCAACAGTTTTGCACAAGGCAACTCTTCAATCAACTTCATACCTAAATCACAACCTAGAACCTGCTGATCTTTAAGAGGTAAGGAGCGTGCACTGATTACAGCATATTCCTGCACCCACCCATGACAAATCACCTCAGGGACGAGAACCCGAGTGCAGCCACGTGGTGGGTGACACCTCAGCACCACACTAGCCCAAAAGGAACAGTGTGAGTTCTTTCCAGTGGCTGGAGTGCCAATCCTGCCACCAACCCCCAAATTTTCCCTGTAAGTTGGAGGACCTCCTTACAGGGCTGGATGTAGATTAACGTCATACCCAGGATGGAGCAATAAGGGCCTTGCTGAAGGGCCCCTACAGAGTAGAATCACTCCGGGCATTCATGGGATTTGAACCAGCAACCTTTCAGTTGCTGGCACAGATCCCTAGCCTCAGAGTCACCACTCCACCAATACTTAATCTTTACGAAGGAAAAAAAATCAGAAATCAAAGTACGACCTGGTGTCCACTGAAAATAGAGATCATCTGTTTCCACTTTGTACATGTTGCAATTCAAAGTCAATCAAATCAAAGCTTGGGCTGAACATGCTATTCAGAACATTCTGGACGTGACAAATGCCAAGCCATGGCATTCAAGAACATGGCTGTTCTACAAACGGAACTGACAACAGTTTTTGAAAGCTGACTGTTTCCCATTTGGGGCTGATTTTCACCAACCGTGTACTAGGAGTATTGAGGGTACTTTAGCTCATCGGGTCCAATTAAAAGGTTCATTCCTAAGACCCTAAGAAGTAGGCCTACACAGATGAGAAGCTGTGTTTGATTGTCTTTTAGCTTATTTTATTTATATTTTACTATGAAGATTACTGACAATGTGGTTGGGGCAGTATCTTAATCTTTTCAAGTTCGAACCATCTGCTGATTCTGGAACTTTCTAGTAAGCTTCCAGAACCTAGACACTGCTATCCTTCACATTGTTCCAGCCTAAAGCCCAGCTTCAGGCTAAAGCAGGCAAATTCACATTAGACCTCGACCTCAGTCCTTAACATTTCCTGGCATGCAAAATAGAGAGCATTAAACCGGAACGCTCTGTCTCCTGATTGGGTGTTCGGGTTCCCCAGTGGCAAGCTCAAATTTATATAGACTAACAAAATGCTTTCAAAGGTTTATTGCTGTTCAAGAACACAACATCAGTTATGTTAGCTGAAGGTAAATTTACAAAATCACCAACTAGTTATGTGATGTTCAAACCATCAGGTCTTTACCATGATTTCCCGCTTCCCACAGCAGAGTTACTGTATCAGTCATAAATCCACTGTGGCTGATTTTCCTGACAGTAACAGCTCCGCCCACAAACAAGCTGATCATTTACTCCAGTGTACTTCAGCTTCCTAAGGACGCGGCGGCATGTGACATCCAAGGGATCGTTTCTTCGGGTTGCCAGTACATTGAGGGCAAACGTTAACATCTGATGACAGACAACCTGCAATTAAAAGATGTGTAAGCATGCACGGAATGCAATGCTTGGATCATTTCCCTAATAAGATTAACTCCAAGCTATGTTGTATAAAGATGTTGTGTTTAATTTTAGAATTACTAGCAGTGTCCTGAAAATACAGAACATGAGGATTGGCCATCAACTTCGGAGCTGCTTCCAAACTTCCGTAACTTCCTCGGGTCAACCGAATCCTGCAGTACGCGCTAATATGCATCTTAAGCAGCATATAAACGACTAATAATGACTAATAGCACTGTAGCTTACTTTGCAGACCTACTATAACACAAAGTGTTTAATATATCGTGACACACCAAAGCATTTTACTACTAATATTCTCCCGCAGAGTTTCAGTGCTCGCTGGTCACGTGGGGCATTTGAAGAAAATTATGCTAATTCCATAACAATACACCAGTGGGGGACATAAATACAGCATCTTTGTAAAATATAAAAATAAAATACCAGTGGAGCAAGAGGGATAAGTGTTGATGACTAGCAACATAAATATGAGTAATCACACCCAGGTCATGTCACAACTGATTTTAGAAGTTAAGGTCAGTATGTAGTTTTGAGGGCTTTAAGTGTTTGCAAGATTTTATTATCATTATTATTATTTTCCCCCATTTAGAAAGATTAATGGCAAACTGTTGAGTAACATTACTCCAAAGCCTTACCCTGTGTTGGGTTACTTATCTTTATCTGTAAACAAATGCTGTCCCATTATCACCAGTTAAAAAGTCCATAACTACCAGTTAGTAAGAATAAAAGAATACAAAATAATGACGTCATCAAGTACATCCCTCACAAACCCCAGACTTAAAGAAAAAATACCATCCTTAGGTAAAGAGAAACAAATCAGCTTGCTAAGTCCATGTAGCACCTCTCCAGCTACATCCCCCTGGGTTGTTTCTCTAGACCTTAGAGGGTATCAGTTATCAGTGTTAATGGACAAAAGTTGTTCAGTCACAGTGAGGTCAGGACTATGGTCGGGACCTGAGCTGAACAATTCAGGAGAGACGCCTATTGATTACCATTGCTGGAGGATTTCGCTTCTCTGTGATTAAAGGGGGAGATTATTATAGAGTGCTGCATCACAGATCGGGAAAAATAGGAGGTAGGCGGACACTCAGGACTCGGTCCTCCGACATCGTGCGCTGGAGCGTCTCCAGCCTCGGCAGCTCGCGGTGCCGGGCCTTGGTTCACACGCCGCCGGCCGGACGGTCCCCAGTTCCTCTCTTCATGTCTCCCTCCCCCTCACGCGAAATCAGAACCGTCTAACTGATGCAACGCAAAGCAACAGCAATTAAAACCCAAAACAGCAGCGCCATAGCCAGCAACAATTTAAAATGTTTATAATAATAATAATAATGATAATGATGATGATAAAAACAAATGCCCACAACCTATAGCTTTTCATTGACATATCAGGTAGCTTAAAAACAGAGATTAATTTAATTCGATGCAATCTGCCCCAAACTGTGTGTATCTTGCTCAGTGTTATAATTCTCTTTTTAAGGTTGCTATACCAACAGACCCAGTACAGCTATTGCTGCATGAGGAGCGGATTAGAAACCTGAACAATACGGGAATCTGAACAGAAAAGGGAGATCCTTTCCACAGCGTCCCTCATAATGGAAATACACCTGTAATTGCAAAAAATAAAAAAAAATGACGGCAGGAAACTGTCTCAACCTATAGAGAACCAGAAACGGTAATGCACTGGCTTTGGGAGGGGGAAGACGAAATTGAATCCCTCCTCGGATTCATGTCTTATCTGCAAGTGTTAAAGATATATTACTGCGGTTTCAGTAGGTAGCAGGACGGCCCGCAATGGCCAGCCGAGGTTCCAGATCGACCCTCCTCAGATCTAATCCCACATACCACGGCGGATACGCCCAGCTGTGTGCCGATACATCTCGCTGCTTCACCTGTTTAATATGCTTCAAAGCGGACCGGGTGCGATTTATGTTTTGCTGTTACTACTCACTCAGAAATAATTGCCTGTCTCTGGCTCTGCTCTTCCCCGTTTCCTTCTCGCACTTACAAATGAGACCCGTGGTTTTTCCATCACCTTTAAGGCCGGTGATAAGAGCGCGGAGGCGAGGAGCGCTTTCAGGCGGCCCACTGTCACTTCATTGCGCTCCGCTTCTGTTCGTCAGTAGAGGGTTCGGGGGTGGGGGGGCCACTACAGAAGACCATAGCAAAGTAATTAATGTTAACCACCGACAGAAATCCGTTATATGAAAAACCGCATTTCCCTCGAGTTTTTGCAATTTACAAAAAAAAAAAACTTGTTTATGTATTGCATGCAGATTTATAAAAGCTTTGAACAGACAATTTAAAAACGTCACCTTAAATTACTCTGGAGCTCACCACGATTTATGTTTTTATATACATTGATACCCACCTCTTGAGTTTCCTGCAGTGATCTGCTTGAAAAGTCCATGGAAGTAAATATTGAATCAATAAATTATTGAATTAGTGCATTTGGAAAGACGGTTTGTCCACAAATTACTGATATAATGGAGACAAGATAACTTTACGTGTGGTTCAGAGAAATATCATTATAAATTATATACAGTCCAGTAAAAATGTAACGTGTATGGCAAAAGTACCCACACAGAATACCATTTACAAATGTATATAATTCCACCTAAATAAGCCAAGAACTGCACCACTGAAGCATACTGGCATATCTGCTTCATTATACATTCACTTTCAGGTTTTTGAAAATTCAGAACTGTAGTTCTGAACCTTAGAACTACATGCACGTCGGAAAAACTACCTATTCCCAAAAACGTACAGCATGCATAGATCTTCCAAATTAGAAAAATGGCACAAAAATCTTCAACTGTGGTGGCCAAATTTCAATATGTGATGGAGCAAAGTATATACGTGTGTGAGGATGTACTGAGTGGGGACGTGGGTGTAAAGGCCCGAGGATCCTTTTCATGGTACCTGTGTAGGGTGCAGCCAATACACAGGTTAAAAAGCTCACTTGCAAACAAAACAGACGAACAACAATCTGCCCCCCTCTTGGCTGCTGCTTCAGGAATAAGAAGGAAATGAAATTAACAGGCAGAGATTATGGGGTCAGCATCAGCACTGTGGTTCAGATTATCATGGCCAAAGCAAATCAAAACACGACAATAAATACAAATCGCAGACGACAAGGCAGGTACAAAACATCAACGCGCTCTGCTCATCGGCCCAGTCCTCCAGAAATGGAAGATTGCCACGGGCACCCACAATCTTAATGGATTAAGTCTGGTCAGTAATAATGTGATCCAAATTATGCTTAGGGAGTCAGTTAAGCAACTGAGGAAAGCCAGATATCGATCAGCACCTCTTGTCTGGGACACAGATAAAATTATATTTTTTCTTTCCCTGGGGACAACAAAAGCAAAGCAATACCAAACACTTTACATGATAGGATTTCTCGGGGGAGAAGATAGCGGTATGGTCTGGGTTACCAACCAAAAACATCATTTTATACTCGACATAGGGGCTGGAATAGATGGCTCTGGATAACAAGAGTTACAGAGATTCTCCCAAACTATTGTTGCAGAAACTCAACAGGCGACTCAAGGTTTTATTACAACTCCTTTCCTTGAAATTGTAAAAACCATTAAGCTACTGGGGGGATTGAAAGTCGAGTGGCCTGTCACGAATGTGAGCGGGAGTAAGAGAAGATTGTTCAATTGCCGCCAGCTGTTCTAGGATCTAAGACATACTTGCAATATTCGGGCGTCTGTCTACTGGTCTACATCAGAGCACGTTCAAGTGATTCAGTGCCTTGTTTCAAATTAAGCAAAGCGTAAGTACTAATACCTTCCCCTGTGGATCCACGCTGGTGTGTTTTGCATATAAAAGCAAATAAGCTAAGAACAATAGATGAAGCTATAATGAGTTACAGAGCAGCTTTGGAAAAAGAACATCTCATGGGTTTAAGATGCAAAGTGTTTAAAAATATTTGAACCTTTAAAAAATATCCATGATAAACATGAGAACAATGGAACCGCAGCACAGCCACCCAAAGCATTTCTTCGTTGTTAATGATAATTTTAAGGAATGATTACAGATTACATTATTGTGTTTTTTTTTTACCAAAGAGTCATCAATCAAAACCAATTCAACACTGTCAAAGTGTCAAACTACTCCCCCCCCACCCCCAACACATTTCCCCTCTATTGGAAATTAACAGTAAGGAAACAACAGCTAAAACTGTGATGTTGTTGGAACGATAATGTATTCCCTGGACGTCCCCCCCCCCTCATCTAATCTCTACTCCCTCCGCAAAATGAAATAAGTCTCAAAGTATCAACAACACAATGTTCCATTAAATCCATCTATCAAATACTTTTAGAGATACTTCCTTTGCTGATACTTAGCATGGCTGCTTCAATTTTGGAGTGAATTGTCTCAAAATAAAATCAGGCATAGATCTTCATGCATGCCATGTTTCGGGGAAGTGGTAAAAGGAGCCATACTTTCTGAGTCATCACGCTGCTTAGATCAAATCTTCGCTTTGCTACCACTGCGTGAACGCCTCAGTTTGGTGTGAGTTGGTGAGTTCCAGATATTCACCCATACAATAGCAGTGTCCGAGCAGCAACTTTCTAAGGTGTCACAGTGATGCAACAATTTTCCCATTTTTGGCTAACAGGAAAAGTGCCTGCAGCGGCAATGGTGTAGTCCCTAAACCATACGCATTCCCTATCTGGCAATATGATAACTCGGAATTCCTCTTCCATATAAAACTGACTTAAGTCGTAGCCCTAAAAGTTTGGCTGAGCATTAAGCAGCTATTTTCAGTTTCTGACTTTCCCTATATCTTGATTGTCTTTATTTCAGTTTATCCAAATCCACGTTTGCAGCTCCTCTGTCGTCGCCGTAGCCTCAGGGTCCGAATCATACCCAGGTGGGCTTCCTCCAGAGACTTGGACTCCCACAGTTAAAAAAAAAAAAAAAAAACGGTGTAGATGTATTGGTGTCTCTATATTATCCATATTCTATGAGAATGTATTAGACTGGATCTCATCCAAGCTGCCCCCTGTTATAGGCTCCAGGGTTGGGTAAGCAGTTGTGGAAGTTGGGTGGATGTATCCATGTTGCATTTAGATCATTGTTTCCTAAACAGAAAGTGGGAAAAGCAGTTTCCACTGGATTGGTCCCAGAATGAAAGTAAGATTGTAAAAACACTGCACTGTAATAAAAGGCTTCACAGAAAACCACAAGAAACACTGGACATCAAGTCAAAGTATTTTTATTGCCGTCTCAGCTCCATGATGCATGGTGACACAGTGAGATGAAACGTCATTCCTCATTGGTCACAGAGCAAAAAAGAAATAAATAGAGCATGTCTTACATATTTCTATTCTAAACATGACATATTAAGACTGTACAATCTAGACATAACCATAAACAAATAATGTATAGTTATACACCTGATTAGGTGTGCCAAACAATTAAAACACTCTATATTGGATTATTAACATCTGCCAGATGTTAAATCTGTGCATCTAGTGAAATATTAATACTAAGATATAAATATTAATATTAATAATACATAAATATTTGAGTAACTTGCTTGACAGCTAATGGATAGTCTAGTTAAAGGCAAGTAGAGGGGTAGTTATATTTAATATCATTCGTAATGCCGCGACCTTTCAGAAGCAGTACATTTATGTGCTTCTTGCTGTGGTGCCAAATGTGTGATGCATTGTGGGTATAAATATGAGACATTAGCATTAGCACCTCGGTGACGATTTTCTTCTGCCATAATTTTTTTTTGTAACAATGGCAGCTTCATGAAACTTGGCAACAGACTCAGGGGTTTCGCTAGTGTACAAACACTGGAAGTCTCGCTACCTAGACGTTTCTTGATCCAACTTGGAAACGTGCAGTGGCACATTTTTGAGGCAGACAATATCGGTACAGGCTCAACAAAAAGTCAGATACGTGAGAAAATCAATTTGCCTGCAGTTCCAATACTCCATCTGAACTGTGTAAACGAAAACTGTTCCATGTCATAGATAAGAGGACCGTAAGTTCTCAACCCTCAAAAGAAAATTTCAAAGCCGCGAAAGACTCAAAAACGGATCATCACTTATTTTTCACAGCACAGTGCATGCCGCTTGTTACTTGCACTTAAAGAATGACTCTGGGTTTCAGAGACTGTAGTAAATATTTTTCACAATAAATGGAGAAAATTGATAGATAAAGGAAGAAAGGGAAATTGTGCGCTATTCCCATCTCAATTTCTTATTTCAGTGTTTCCCAAACCCCCAGACACTCCACATTTTGCTCCCTTCCAGCTACTTGCCAGACACTCCACATTTTTGCTGGGAGCTGGGAGGATGCAAAAATGTACACTGACTGAGGATCCCCGAAGACTGGGTTGGGAAACACTGTCTTGTTTGAGGCAATTGGATAAGTCTAACAAAGACTCAGATGCTGTCCTTGATGCTGAAACACTGTCAGTAAAAACTCCATCTCTCCACAGCTAGAATAAAGACTGCTGACTTTATTAAGTAACAAAATCGCGTCACACAATACGGCGCATAAAACTGCCATTTGCAGTATAATTTCCTGTGTATGATACAAAGGGGGTACTATACTCCTACTACTGTACTAATTGTACTCATTTTTAATAGCTTCAGTAAATTCAAAGAAACCCTGTTTTTACTTGAGTATGTTCTGAACAGACACTGTTTGACACATCACTTCCATGACAATACCACGAGGGCCGAGTAATTTTATATTTTATATTCATGGTTGTAACAAATTGCAGCGCTCTTATTATATTTTGCCATTAAACTGGCCCCTATGGTTGGACAGCTTACTGGGTATCAGGATGTATAGGATTCTTCCAATGTCCCAAACAAGTGGTTCAAGGGAATCACTGCCCCTAAAGTGCCCATAGTTTGGGTGCTCCCTGCGTATGTTCTCTGTCAACTGGCATACCACCCATGGTGCACCCTGTCTTGGACCCTGTACTTCCTGAAATAAGCACCAGGGTTAGGTTTAGACCTTGCATTAGACGAGCAGTTTAAAAAAAAATTATGCCTACTGGTCCTGTACAGGCCATCCTGTTGTTATACGTAGGCTTCCGGTAGTAGGTGAAATTCTAGAATAAGCTTATACCTGTAGTTCTAATCCTCCGACAGGGAATAATACATTTTGGGACTGACACATCACAGACACTTTCTCTTTAGCACAATAACTAAAAAAGTACTTGATGGATCTTTTTCAAACTTCACAGATACATTGTATGGGTGAAGCTCTGGAAAGGATCAAATTGCACCAAAACTGAAGCAGTGTTACTTAGTGTGACTTGTGAATTGACAGTGTGCAGCTCAGTGGGCTAAGCCTCTGTACCTCTGATGAGAAGATTGCTGGTTTATGCAGTCTCAGCAGAACAGTCAAGTCTGTGGGCCCTTGAGTAAGGCCCTTAAGCCCCAGTAACCTGGGTGCCACTGTAGGTGGCTGCTTTTCGCTGCCAAGCTTGCTCTCACCTAAATAGGTGTCTGTGTATTATGGAGAGTAAGATGGGGTAGGTGAAGAGTTTTCCCCACAGGGATCAATAAAGTGTCGTTATTATGTTAGGACAGCTAAGCCGCAAATCTGGTGAACCTGATTACATAGAGACAAGTCACGCAAAGTTGGACTTTTAATAAAGATCGTTTGGAGAGGTGGTGAGAATGTATAGGGTAGCTACTGTAGAGATTGTTGAAGTTGGGGGTGTGGGAGGGGAAGGTATTATATGGGGAGGACGGGGTGACCAGGCCATGTGGGAAATACAATGTTGTTCCAAGTTTATTCTGTAACTTCTACTGCATTTTATCCAAAATACTTCTACCTATTAGTGCTGTAACGATACACATCAATAGCTACATTTACAATAGTTACATTGACAAGCAGCAGAACATGCAGAAACATACAGCTGTATCGCTGCTAAAGCAGCGTATCAGAGCATATCAGTCTGCATCCAAGTGTAATGTTAACATTCGGAGATGAAAAATGTGACCCGTTTACCAAAAACACACAGTACTTCTCAGTCACAACAAACTCTTCAATACTGTTTTTTTTTCAGTTTTTGTGTAAGTTCTTATGGGACAGCAGACGTGTCACATTGTCATTTGCGTATCTGTGCTTCATCGTGTTATTTACTCCCATTATACTGTAGATACAGACATACATACAAATAATATTCACGCTCTTTCACGTTGTAAGATATGGAGTTAAAGTAATTTAGGCTTGCATGTTTTTGGAGTACATATCAATGGTGGTGTTTTGTGTATCATTCCACTGTATGAATATTATTTTTCATTTTCTACTATTTGTCTGAACAAACTCATGGATTCATTTTGGATTCATGGACTCAACTAGCAGTGCTGGCTCAAGTCAACTTCATCACCCAAAAGAGGTTCAGCCAGGTAACGTATGACAGCCACTGTACATATTTACAAAAAAATATTCCACACGCCAAAATATAGCACTAGAGACTGCTTCAAGCCGGAAAGATACAAACTTTGACTGTTCAATTCTTAGTAACTGTGAACATTTTCACCTTCTCTGTCACAGGGAGCCCCAGAAGACCTGGAGGAACTGTGACTTCTGTAGTGGCATCACTAAAAGAAGAGAAGTTGGAAAATGATAGTAATACAATGTAATTATTCATTCCTACACTTCACTGTGGTGCTTTTGTTTCATAGTGTATTTGCACTTCTCTCCCAACTTACTCACTGTGATTTCAGGAGCTACTCTGAGAGAGCTCTGTCTTTAGTTTCCTTCTGAGAGAAATGTAGCATACGCATGACCACGCAACATCAGCTTTTGCATGGCAGACATTCTGGAACAGCAGTGTACATAGAGCTCACGGCTTGGAAACACTGCTCAGGAACACAGCTGATGCCTTTACCTAAGGTGATTATTTATTATAATTCATTAATAAGCTCTATATTGTAACTTAGTAATAGGCTAAATGCTGCTGAAATACAGCTATAGTCCCTGTACTTCCTGAAATAAGCAAAAGGGTTAGGGTTAAACCTTGCATTAGATGAGCAGTTACAAAAAAAATTATGCCTACTGGTCCTTACAGGCCATCCTGTTGTTATACGTAGGCTTCTGGTAGTAGGTGAAATTCTAGAATAAGCTTGTAGTTGTAATCCCCCGACAGGGAATACATGCCATTTTGGGACTGATACATCACAGATACTTTCTCTTTAGCGCAATAACTAAAAAAGTACTTGATGGATCTTGTTCAAACTACACAGATACATTGTATGCAGTGTACATAGAGCTCTGGCTTGAAAACACTGGTCAGGAACACAGCTGATGCACTTACCTAAGGTGATTATTTATTATAATTCATTAATAAGCTCTATATTGTAACTTATTAATAAGCTCAATGCTGCTGAAATACAGCTAGAGTCCCACTCCCCTTTCTTCTCCCATCAACTGACCTCAGGTTGCCCCAAGATATTTATTACTGCATTTTTGACTGCTGTCATTCCTAAAATAATGATACCATATATTCAGCTCAGGAAAAAAGTTGAGACATTTTTTGTTTCACTCATTTCACAATTTATGGGTGTGTGTCTGTAAGTAATGTTAAAAAAAAAAATATATATCCATCCATTTTCCAAACCGCTTATCCCACTGGGTCCCGGAGCCTATCCTGGAAGCAATGGGCATGAAGCAGGGAACAACCCAGGATGGGGGGCCAGCCCATAGGAGGGCACACTCATACATCAGTCACTCACACATGCACACCTACGGGCAATTCAGCAACTCCAATTAGCCTCAGCATGTTTTTGGACTGTGGGGGGAAACCGGAGTACCCGGAGGAAACCCCACGACGACATGGGAAGAACATGCAAACTCCACACACATGTGACCCAGGCGGAGACTCGAACCCAGGTCCCAGAGGTGTAAGGCAACAGTGCTAACCACTGCACCACCACTGCCGCCCCTAATCTAATCTAATCTAATATAATATAATATAATATAATATAATATAATATAATATAATATATTTGTTGTATGTTATTATTTATAATACTAGATTTTATTGTATTACATTATACACACACACATACGCACACACAAAGATTTGCAATTGTATCTTTGTGGGGACTCTATTCATGGTCCCCATAATGTAATATAAACATAATACACACACACAAACACACATACACACTTGGTAAACTGTTAAACTGTTGTTCTGCATTTCACCAATTCATGCATTTTTGGGAATTAACTGTAGCTACACTAAAAAACAAGATAACTGTAAAAAACAGCCATTTTTAACCTGTTCTGAAAACGTAGAAAGAGTTCAGCTTAGATCGATGGTTCTAATATTTAAAAGTTCCTAGAGTAATTTGGTTTTCTTCTTAACATGACCAAAGGCGTTAGTGCTCTTTGGCAGGGTGATAATACCCATTAGCAGTGAGCTTGTACTGTTAATTTGCCTTCCACATGTTTTGCAAGGGAAGCTTGTCCCTTTGGAATTCAGGAGTGTTAATCGCTCTTTTGATCAGGGTCAGTCCAGTGATGAAGCAGGTCTTCCCGTTGAGTTTGATCAGGGTTAATCCTGTGATGGAGAAGTTCTTCCTGATGAGTTTGATCAGGGTTAGTCCTGTGAAAGAGCAGGCCTTCCCGATGAGTTTGATCAGGGTCATTCCTGTGACAGAGCAGGCCTTCCCAATCAGTTTTATAAGCATCATTCCTGCGACGGAGCAGGGCTTCCCGATGAGTTTGATCAGGGTCAGTCTTGGGATGGAGCAGGCCTTCCTGATGAGTTTGATTAGGGTCAGTCTTGTGATGGAGCAGGCCTTCCTGATGAGTTTGATCAGGGTCAGTCTTGGGATGGAGCAGGCCTTCCTGATGAGTTTGATCAGGGTCAGTCTTGTGATGGAGCAGGCCTTCCCGATGAGTTTGATCAGGGTCAGTCTTGGGATGGAGCAGGCCTTCCCAATGAGTTTGATCAGGGTCAGTCTTGTGATGGAGCAGGCCTTCCCGATGAGTTTGATCAGGGTCAGTCTTGGGATGGAGCAGGCCTTCCTGATGAGTTTGATCAGGGTCAGTCTTGTGATGGAGCAGGCCTTCCTGATGAGTTTGATTAGGGTCAGTCTTGGGATGGAGCAGGCCTTCCTGATGAGTTTGATCAGGGTCAGTCTTGTGATGGAGCAGGCCTTCCCGATGAGTTTGATCAGGGTCAGTCTTGGGATGGAGCAGGCCTTCCTGATGAGTTTGATCAGTGTCAGTCTTGTGATGGAGCAGGCCTTCCTGATGAGTCTGATCAGGGTCAGTCATGGGATGGAGGAGGCCTTCCCGATGAGTTTGATCAGGGTCAGTCTTGGGATGGAGCAGGCCTTCCTGATGAGTTTGATCAGGGTCAGTCATGGGATGGAGCAGGCCTTCCTGATGAGTTTGATCAGGGTCAGTCATGGGATGGAGCAGGCCTTCCCGATGAGTTTGATCAGGGTCAGTCATGGGATGGAGCAGGCCTTCCTGATGAGTTTGAACAGGTGTTTCCTGATCAGGTGTTTGTTTCCTCAGCAGTAGAAAAGCACGCTGGCTACCATGGATTGATTACATGCACAGCAACTTTCTGCACACATGAAAAGACCTTAAGCTTTACTATCACAAAAGCGTAAAATATTCTGTCTGACTTTATTTTTGTTTTAAAATATATATCTTTCCAGTGCTGCTCAAAGATATGTCTATTAAAATGAGTATTTAATTCAGCATTTACTTGAATGTTTAATGCAATTTAAATACAGTACATGCACGACTGTGGATCACTCCCTGTACTTTTAGTGAATTTGACAGGAATATCAAGTTAATCTCTTATGGAGTCATTCTCAATGTCTGATAAGAATCACAGTTTAAGCCTGAGTGTGTGAATGCTGCCTGACTGCAGATGAGCAGGGGCCAAAAATAATCACGTGACCAGTCACATGCTTTTCTGGGCTTTTTCCCCGCTATCCGAAAGACGAGTATCCCTATTCATAAGCCAAAATGGCATAACGCAAAGAGGCAATTACCATTAATTTATACAGTAAGGGAAAAATTTTGGAGTGTTCCCAGAGCCAAAAAATAATCAATCAAATGCATAAAACTAAAAGAACACTAGCATATAGTACCAGCAAGAATTATAAATGCACAGCATATATAAAGAAGAAATAAAGTATGTACATTGTAGTTTCACGTACCAGAATCAATACAGTAGTATTGTTGCTGAATGACATGAATTCATTTTGAGGAATGTGTTATTAAGCGATTTTGCCTTTGTAAGAACACCATAGAGTGTACTAACACAAACCTAGATGGTATAGCCTACTAAACACCTGGGCTATGGTATATTCTAAAGAACATTAACAATGGTACTGTATAGCAAATACATAAACCAGTAACATAGCTATCATTATTATCTAATACGTCCCGTATGTAATTGCATGTGCTATAATTTTATACGACTGGCAGTGCAGGATGTTTGTTTACACTATCATCACCACTAACACGAGTAATGCGTTGTAACATGACGTTACAATGGCTTCGCTGTTGCTAGGCAACATGAATTTTTAAGCCCCATTATAATCATATGGGACCACCATCATATACAGTATGCTGCCCGTTGTTGATCGAGACGTCATTGTGTGGCGCATGACTGTATATCTATACTTGGCTAACTGATAAAAGCAAAAGAAAAAAAGTTCTTTTGGTCAGCGAAAACAGGTGCCAGTGTAGGTCTTTCGTAAAAGCAAAGTAGTATAAAACGAACATTCGTAAAGCAGGGGATATTTGTACACAGAAATGGGAGATTTTCAAGAGATGGACATGGACTAGTGAATGTGAATAGACAAAGACATTTTGTGCATGTTTAAAGTTGCACACGGTAGCCAAATCCAAGTTGCAGCAATGAAACGGAATACTTAATGTGTAAGATCTTTTCAACCGTGATCAAACGCCACAGCGAGGCCTGAGACCTATTAGATCCTGGGAGGAAAAGTGAAACACTGGGCTATTCCATCGATTCAGATCACCTGTGCAGAATAATCACCTCAAGCAGCTTTTTATGCTAAGCTAGAGCATGAGGGTTGGAGGCTCCCCCAGGCAGCATAGGACACATGGCAGTCGTACACATTCATTCATTATTATTCATCGTTGGGGAGCAGTGTGTGGTGCAGTGGGCTAAGCCTGTGTGCCTGTAATCAGTAGGTCGCAGGTTCAAACCCAGCCTCAGCCTGTGGGTCCTTGAGCAAGGCCCTTAACCACCAGCTCCCAGGGCGCAGCTACGGGTGGCAGCCCTTTGCGGATAACTTCCTCTACGAAAAAAAAGAGGAAGTTGTGGGAGGCGTAAAGACAATTTCCCTACGGGGATCAATAAAGTATCGATTATTATTATGAGCAACTCGGAGATCGCAAAATAGCCTTGAACTGAGGGAGGAAAACCCATCCAGCCCGAAGACAAACAAGTAAACTACACACACAACGCAGAGGCAGGTGTTGAAAACCAAACCTGGGTAGCAACAGGGCTTCCCACCCAAAACCATCACTGTTCATGTGTAATTTTACAGAAAATGCGGGAATTAACTATACAAACAAGTAAAAGCTTTTCACTCCATAAAAGAGCTAACTGACACACTGCAGCACGCACAGTAAGCTATAAGTGTTTTGCATTCAGTTATTTGTGGCAGCAAGCAGCCTTGTGATTATGGACATAAACTTGTGACCCCCACAATATGATGAAGCAGCAATATTACCTGATTAAGACCATGACCTTCAAACATGACCAGTTCAATCCCTGCAAGGTGTCCTGCTGTATCTCCCCCGAGCACCATAGCAGGACTGTCCCAGTAAAATGCGTATTGATAAAACTGCAAGCTTCAATGGGTAGGAGCGTTGAATGAGTAAATGTGAAAAGGAATGCAGTTTCACATCATTATTGCATAAATCCAACTGACGGTGCACTTTCAGCATGTGCCTTCCCAAAACTCTCCAGCCCATCGTTTTTTTAATAGTAAATGTGGTTTTCAGCTTATGAATCCAGAAGAACATCATGCTTTAGGAAAGTTGCCTTCCGACCCCTTGAAGCAGACCGCTGTTCCTCTTATCTGTGAATTCCCAGGTCACCTACAAGCGAGTTTTTGCCTTCCTTTGTCTCTAAGCATGCCTGTAGCTAGGCTTGGGTGGTGTAGCGTTAATATGGCATACTGCAGTATTTTGGGGTTCTTCTTTCAGCAAAATTTATTGCGCCCCCACCCCCTGGTCTGAAAATGAAATCGTGGGGGGGAATATATATCACTCAAAATACCATACTAGTGTTACTTTTCAAAATACTGTATATCACAGTATAATGTCTGGTCAATATGACAGTATAATAAAAATTAGATACCGCCCAACCCTAACTATAGCTTTTATTGTTAACGCATGTAGCTTGTGTCGTCGTGGGGTTTCATCCAGGTTCTCCATTTTCCCACCATGGTCCAAAGACATGTTAAGGTGTACTGGAGTTGGCAAATAGTCTGTAGGCATGAATGGTGAATGTGCCCGGCGATGGGTTGGCACCCTGCCCTGGGTAATACTCTGCCTTATACCCATTCTTTCTAGGATTGGCTCCAGCCCCCTGCCACCCTGTATAGGGCAATTGGGTTTGGGGAAATAAATGGATGGCATGACACTCAGACTCTTACATAAAGTGAGGAGGGTGGGAAGGGAAGCCGTGTTCATCTCCTTCATTTTTGCAACCCATAATTCAGCTGGAGGCATCCCAGTGAGCACTGCAGGGGCTTTCGTACTTACATGTGTGTTTACTCACAATTTATATGGCTTGTACAGTGATATTTTAAAGTTATATCAACATGATATGTAACATTCCACCTACAGACTGAAAATATGTTAATGCTGCAAAAATATTAGCATTTCCACGTAGGTCAATTTGCTATCATCTCATCCTTGAAAAGGAAAAAAAAACAACAGTATTGTTACTCCAAAGTAAATGAAGTTGAATGAACGATTAAATGAACAATTACGTGTAATTATTAACTATCGTTAATATGTTTACATGCAAATCTGAACTATCCTATAATTATCTCATGACTTCTTCTGCTCTCCCAGTTTTACCTGTAAATTAAGCTTCCCGGGAAAGGAGCAGGAAACAGTGGCTAAAGTGCCACAAATGAGGCTTATATAAGGACGCAGCTTTAAAAATATTCAGCTTATTCCAGCAGTCAACAGTCAAGTGGCATGTTGGCATCAGAGATGGTTTGAAGTGGCGGTTGACAGCAGCTCTCAGTCGTACGTGACCCAGTACTCTGTTCCTTTGTACTGCTGACAGGGTTTATATGTGGAATACTCTCTTTCACACAAACACCATCTCTGTCATTCATCATATTACCAGAGTAACCAAACCCAACTATAAACATGGACAGAAGCTCCGGGAAATTTGCAGTTCACCAAATGTGCACTGTGTTATGAATACCTAACAGCTCATGGACGACAGCTGCTCTGTAAACAAACAATATTCTCTCTTCCTGCTTTTAAAAATTATTTTACCTTCTGGCAGTATCCTGCTCCCCCCCCCCCCACCCCCATCAAAAGAAAATCCAATCTGAACAAATTTTGTGTGATGTTTGCAAAATAGCACAAAAAAAAAAATACTCAAAAAGCTTCAGAATCTGAAATCAAATTATGTCATAGAGTCAAGTCTGCATAAAAGAAGCCCCTTCCCCACACTCAGCAATCAGCTAGACCTGGGTGACTATGACAGCATGTCGGGGGGGGGGGGGGGGTGTTCAGGTATGAACTGACCACAGTCCACCAATGCAGCCAATGCAGATGCAAATGACTTCATCAATTACTGCCTTAGGAAGCAACCTGTTAGTTTGAAAACTCCAGGAATTCCCAAGCACTTTATAACTCAAGAAGAGAATATTATGATAGTTATGTCCTTCTACTTGTAGGTTATGACAGAAAGCAACTGCACCTTGCAAAAACGCCACATGATAATGAAAAATCAGCCACTTTAACAGCTACAGCCAAACAGATTCCCAGAGGCCAGAGAAGAATTACGTAAAAGCCATTTTAAATATTTGGGAAATCACTCCTTCGTCATCAGTGGTTACATTTCCTACAGCTCATATCAGAAAATAAAGTCCACAGACTGACACGCACTCACACCCCAGTGAGACCCAAGCTCGTCCACCCTGACCAGTGAAGTGATCATGCTTTGAGGTTCGCAGAGCTGTCATCCTGGGGACCCAGCGTGAAGCACATCACCGGTAGCAACAGAATGACAGCCCTTCAATCGCTTCCAGTGTTCACCCCCCACGGGGGTAATAAGTGTGACTTCGGGGAGCCTGGGTTGGTCCCGACTCCTGCACAGACCCACAGAAAACCACAGCAGGGAGCTCGGTCCACGCTGTGCACCCTTCAACTCCCTCAACGTAGCCGAGGACAGGAACTTACTTACCGCTGATGCACAGGCTGAGGGAGCATAAGCCGTCCTCGCAGCCCTGAGCGCTATCTTCATCACACTGGGAGCTTCTTGCTGTCTTCCTGGGGGAAAGCCTCCTCACAATCTTCATCATTCGGTTCACTTTGTCCATCTTCCCCACCCCTTTCTTACTCATTGATCTCCCCTGTGCTCTTCAACCCTCTATTTCCCCCCTCTCTCTCTCTCTTTCTCTCACTCTCTCTCCCCCTCTTCCTGTCTCCAAATGAGGCGAGAAGCAGTGGGGGCTGCCTGACGCTGTTTTTCTTCTTCCACTCGGAGCTTTGAGAGCGGGAGGGGAAAAAAAAAATGAATTTATACCAGCCCATAATTGCAGCGCCAAAGCCCTGGACTCAGTGTGGAAAACTGCCCCCAGCTTTTTGCAAATCTCTGCCCTGGTCTCTTACGATGCTTCCACTTAATCAGGGTTGCAGCGTTTCTCTTAGTTCTCCGATTCATATCTGTCAGCGGGGCTGCATGTGTCTGCTCTCCAGTCCTGCTCGATATGTGGAAACATGGTACATTTACAGACTGTAAAGTGCACTGGAGGTGTGAGTGGGAAAAAAAGGTTTATCTAGCGTAATTGGACAGCCATTATTTAAAGTGAGTCTAACAGAGAAGGTGAAGACAGCTGGAAGCAGCCTAAAAGTTTGACTCATCCACTAATCTCTAGTGACTAATGTTCAACTGTGGGCAGCTCTCCTTTTAACCAGCTCCGTTCATTTCTTCCCACTTCAACTTTTCATACGCCGGAGGGTCTGCTGCATTAGTGCTGATTTTGCATGGTATTGTGAATGTTTCATCCTTATTTATATTGAAAATGGGAATTTCAGGGAAATGTGACAGACATACTTGAGATTAGAATAACCAATTAACGGTTATATTTACATTAAACTCCCTGCGTCATTTTACACATTTCAGTAAAATATATATTTATATACATTTGTATTTTCCCAAGAACTTACAGGAAAGACAGAAACTTCCTATAATGTAGCATAGTATAGGAATATGTAAGTGGTATAACCAACCCTAAGCATGTAGCAGAAGCTGTCCATGCAGTATGCGATCCGTAAATAGTGATGATTTATATGCCCCAAGGGTTGGTATTGCCCTTGCTTTAGATGCATAGGGCATCTGATGAAGAAGATACACTTTTAAAGTTGGTTTTCAGTTTTCAAATATGGCTTCCTCCTTCATGGGCTCATACAAGACAGATCGGTGCTGAAGCATTTCTTCCCTGTTAAGGCTTCTTCTCTCACAAGACGTTGTAGATCTCTGAGGGGGGGCGGGGTTTGGCTGCCATTATTTCCAGCTATGGAGATCTAAAGGACCAAGAGGCCACCAGAGAAGTTTTATTTTGTGATTTAAATAATACGAACCATGGGATTCTGGTTGACACTTAATAGAAGCAGGGCTTGTTTAGGAGTTTGGCAGTTGACTCTTTTTAAGAGTTTTGATATTGTAGTACTTTCTATTGTTCTAATACCAACTTTTAACACATTTATGCTGCAGAGACTGTGGTACAGATCATAGCTCAAGAAATTAAACTATTAACTGTTTAACTCAACCTTATATTATGTAATCTAATCAATCAATTGCTCCTGTCTCACACGTACTCTACGCTCTGTGACTGTCGATGGCTTCCGTCAGCTAAATGAATCTTTTTTCCATTACGAGATAAAATTCGGTTTAATAAGTTGAGCAGATCAAATGATGAAATATTCTGTCAGGTAGCATTCAGAACATGGATTTTGGCTTACAAAAGCAGAAAAGAGAGACAGTCGACTTTTCCAGACTCTTAGAAGCTTTTGAAGACAAACCATACATTTTTAATGTCTGTGGTTTTTGCACTTCGTTTCCATTGTAGGTGGACATTTGCAGTGAGATAAGATGGACCTAATTGGATAATGCATTTTCTGCAGCCTTCCTTTCCTTTGTAGGTAGAAAGCTGATAATGATGCATCTGGATGGTGAGCTTGCTGGGGTTTCTCTCTGAGGGCCACGCAACCTCTTTCTAAATCCATGTTGTCGATAAAAGCTCAGCCCAGAAAACCTTAATCTATGGATTAGAGGTGCCCTCCACAACCTCCATAATTTCATATGTGTGGATTCCTCAAGGTGAATACTGCTGGTGGGTTTTTATATCTGTGAATGAAGAAGAGCATCACCCATCTCAATCACCTCCATATGTTTCTCCATATCGGCTATCTAGCAATCCGACGTGCAGCATGTATATTATCTGGTTTGAGTCATTTCTGTCGTAACATGTCATAATAGCATAATCAGATAATGCCCAATTTGAACTCATCTACATCTCCTTTTCCTTTCATTCATCCACCTTCCGTGTGCATGGTCGTGTTGAGAGAACGGGATGTCATTCCATTGCAGGGCACATGTTAAGGGCACACATTAGCGACACAAATAATCTAATGTTTTTGGGAGGAAAGCAGAAATAATGCTAACTCTCTTTCTTTCTCTCTCTCTCTCAAACACACACATACACACACACACACACACACACACACACACACACACACACGCACACAGACCCCATATCTTTGTGGGGACCTCTTCTATGGACAAAACCCTAATTACAACAATGAGAACCTTAACCATAAGTAACCAAACAAAATACAAGTCTTTTGGCATTTTGAGTTTCTTGATTAGAGTCACAGATTGTTATAAAACTGAATTTCCCCTTATGGTCCCCACAAAGTCAAAATAACAGGTTTTTATTACATTGTGGGGATGTGTGTAATGTATATCTGGACCACACACACACACAGAGGTATAAAAGCAAGGAAAAATCCGTTATATTTGCTAGATGGAAACCATTCATATTTGATCTTAGGACATTTGATCTTTGGTCTCTCTCTCTTTCTCTCACGCACACACACACACACACACACACACCATGGGGCAGGAATGAAACCCAGAACCATGGCGGTATGAGGCTGCAGCACAGCGACGCAGCACAGCGACGCAGCACAGCGACGCAGCACAGCGACGCAGCACTGACCCAGAGCGCTGGTCCTACTCCTTTCCTACTTCTGCACTCGTCTTTCGTAACATGAAGCTGCACTCCCTCAGAGGGCCGTTTCTGCTCAATCAATCATTTTCGTTACCTTCAGGTCAAACCTTAGATTGTGCTTACGAGAAATGAATCCCTTTTAATAATTTCCTTTTCTTTGGGACACCTGTATCTGGAGGTGATATTTTTAAGCAGCAGAGAGGACACTGCGACATCCTTTGCCAATTCCGTCAACTTGTCTCCAGCAGCTTATAAGTTTAAAACATTAAACCTAAGCTCAGTTGTTAGCGATGCAGCTTTATTGAATAGGCAAAGAACAGGAGTGTAAACAAAATCACGTGTAAACACTTGGTAAGAAATTAAGCCGATTACAGATTTTATTGCTATCACAAAAATACTTACATATGAATATTTTGAAAATACAATATATTTGGAGTTGTTTGTTGCTTTTGTGGAATAAAGATTACTAAAAATGTAGGACACTACCTCAGATGTTCATAAATACAAGCGATAACTGTAGAGGGTACAAATGAGGTTCCAGACAGTGCTTCCAAAACGGTGCTTTGAAGCTGGTCTTCATCTGAATTTTAAATGACTGTATCACTAAATTAGGCTGTTTTGTGTATCCATATATGAGTGTTATTTTAACACTGCCAGTCAAAAATAACCACCGGTTCAATCTGAGTTTGAAATGTAATGTTAAGAAGATTATTTTTGACTGAATAAAAATGCTAATTTCAAACACCAAGCAGACAAAACATACCATTTGTTACTGGAAAAAATTTTCATTTAGAAATGATCATTTCTAAAAGTAAAAAAGAATCAAGATAATGACCGTATAACATAGCAAACCCCTCAGATATTTAGCTAAATATTTGCTAGATATTTTGCTATGTTCAAAGCCAGAGATTGTTAGTAGGTTATCAAACCTCCTCAAAATTTACCCAGAGACCTATTCAAATTTTTTAATGAAATCAATACGCATTCAGATTTCAGTTTGATGAAGAATGTTATCCCATGAAGTATCTGAAGTCAAGCCATTATAGAAATTATCCATCCATCCATTTTCCAAACCGCTTTTCCTACTGGGTCGCAGGGGGTCCGGAGCCTATCCCGGAAGCAATGGGCACGAGGCAGGGAACAACCCAGGACAGGGGGCCAGCCCATGGCAGGGCACACTCATACACCATTCACTCACATATGCACACCTATGGGCAATTTAGCAACTCCAATTAGCCTCAGCATGTCTTTGGACTGTGGGGGGAAACCGGAGTACCCGGAGGAAACCCCACGACGACATGGGGAGAACATGCAAACTCCGCACACATGTGACCCAGGCGGAGACTCGAACCCGGGTCCCAGAGGCGTGAGGCAACAGTGCTAACCGCTGCACCACCATGCCGCCCCACATTAAGCTATATATTGAATAAATATAAACAAATTATATGTATATTATTAGTATATTTTCATCCACAGTGATGTATACAAATATAAGACTAGTACTGTATGTGTAGTAAAAGAAGAAGTACAAAGGTATACGCATCTTTTGGTTTTTTGAAGCCTTCAGACTGAATGCACAGATCTATGTTACCAGAGAAGCAGTCTCGTCTACAATGCAGTATATTTCTATATTTTGCCTCAGCTAAAGGCAGTGAACCTGCTGAATAGAGAGCCCAGCTTTCATTCCCCCCTCTATTCAGGCCCCAACACCTGCAGTCCAAAACAAAGCAGGCACTCATCAGAAAAGGCGCCTCTACACACTCCCATTATTACAAGCTGCTTTGGTTCTGTAACGGACAGGCCTGGAAACACAAACAGCGGCTTATCTGGAAGCTGACTAATTAACAATGTGAAAAAAATGCCAATCAACAACGTCAATTTCCATATGAAAAACACCTTGACCGAATCATCACAGGCACCACAGTAAACAGCAATATTTTTGCACAAAAATCACAACTTGTTTAGTACAGACTGATATTGGCCGTTTAACTGACTGACTCATCGAAAACTTGTGGTAGAGGGAGCGTCTTCAATTCATTTTTTTTTTTGTTAGACAGTGATGTGTGGGGCCAGCCTGCCCTATAGGTAACACAGGCGATCGCGCAATTTGATTAGGGGGCATAATAGAGCAAGCAAAAAATCTGAATATGCGATATGACGGTTATTTACACCAGCAGTAATCTTTCACTTTTCTTGTGAAACATACGCCAGGTAGCTAGTTAGCATTCAGATACCGCGTGGTACCAAAATGTTTTTAATATAAATGAATTGACAAAATTTGTCTTCTCTACTGGTGGGGGATTGGAGGGTGTTCTCTGTCTGTTTAATACAGAACCCCAAAAGATAACAACTTAGTTAGAACATGCCCCTGAATGAATTACGCTGAATGAATGAAATGATGTGTAGCTTCGGGTGTTGGTGAATGTTAATACAGAGTGAGTGTGTGTGGGGTGGGGGCATACATATATTACATTGTGGGGACATATTTATCACGTTATATTAGATATTATAACATAATAACTTTTTCCATTTATTTACAAAAAATACATATCACATTAGAGACAAGCAGTAGTTTAAAGTAAAACATTCATTTCAAGTAGAATTAAAAAGTTTTAAAAACTCATTGACAAGCATCTCTGACTGCTTTTTAATACCACCTTTGCAATAACATAAAACACCAAGCATATGTGTTGAATGTCCCTGTGGGAACCAGTGACTACAATTGTAATTAATAGAAAATTGGCAAAAACAGAACTGAATGAATCAGTCAAACGAAATTATGACATTTAATGAAAATAAAATGTCTTTGTGGAAGGTATGTTCAGATATGTTAAACATTGCTTGTTTGTTGCAATTTCTCAAAAAATTTGATGAGTTGAAGATCTACATTCATATAATGTGTCTGTAAAGGTTCGAAATAATCAATCAGTTATTGCATTAGTGAGAAAGTGGCAGCGGCCCAGTCCCAACAATATGTGTATTTCCATCCAAGGAATACTGATAGGGCCAGTAGAGTCCTGTGATTGGAAAGTGAACCTGTTTTAGGAAACACATGCATTAACTTTTCTTTTGATCTTTGAGTTACACGTTTTATCTGACCCATGGAAAATCTTTAAAGTAGATTTAAATTCTTGGTTCTGAATTTGATAATAAATAAATAAGGAATGTTCTGTTTTTTTTTGCATTTAAAGATGAGAGAAATGCTGTGTTGCTGTGACATCAGCACATGACATGCTCGGGGGGGGGGGGGGGGGGGGGGGCTGCTTTGCACATCTGCAGTGTCTCCTATCTCTACCTGCCCCGGAGAGCTTCATGAATGCGGAGCGAGCAAACCGTCAAGCCGTCACCTCCCACTCCAGTCCACTCGGGCCTCTGCCACAGTCACCTTCTCTCCGAGTCAGGACCCCCCCCCCCCCCAATTACTTATCCCTAGCTTTGCCCCCCAGCAGAGGGAGAATTCCCAAGGTTTTTCCAGATGCCACTAAGAACGAGGAGAATGACTTGCAACACACATTTTTTTTTAGCCAAAACACACTTTCAAAGACTCGTAACTGGGTCAAATGTGTGCAGTGTGGCGATAATGGTTCACGTTTTTCTCCTCTTCGCCGTGCTGACAGAGGCGGGGCTGCGGCATCAGGGCTGCAGAGGAATGTGAAATGGGATCAGTCGCCCAGCAAGAGTGTGCCCAGACCAACCGGCGATAGGAGATTAAAGCGGCTGGGCTTTAATCACCGAGTCACGGAAAGAGTGAGAGTCCATAATCAACACTGTGTGCGGGTGTGTGTGCTAAACGCAGCCTCGGGCTTCTTCCCAAACAATATCTTCACTTGGTTCATCAGTGAAGGTGCTGGCCCAGATCAGTATTGGCCTGGGCTGTAGCATGATTGATGTCAGAAGAACTGTGAAAGAGTCAGAGCTTTGTGAAAAGTACCAGAAGTATAATATCACACGTAATACACAATCGTATCGCACTGCTAACAGGAATCCCCCAACCCAGATACCAAAAATGTATATTCCTTGCTTGAGATTAAAAAGCAAGCCTCTAGAAGAAAGCCAAATCTCCCTTTATTTGTTTGCTAATCCCAACAAATCTGGAACTCTCACAAATTTAAGGATTTGAGCTTCATTTAAAAAAAAAAAAAAAATCCTATTTTCCCCTACAGCCAGAAATGTTCTTTATTTAGCTTAATGTTGCTATGCTCCATGCAAACTGTGCCGTTATGAGCTTTGAGGGGTACAAATGGAAGCGAAGTACGCGGCCTGCCGTGGGAATGATCCGCCGCCTCTAAACGGAAAGAGTGGCCACCGGCAGAGCGGCGGTGCGAGAAGAATGAACGAAAACCCAGGAGAGACTGACTCATCATCGTTTTAGTGGCTAGCTAAGGTTTTTCTGATAGTAATGCTCTGGCCAGATTCACTTGTCAGGCTATTTCCCAACAAAGATAACACCATAGTGCATCTGCTGAGAACAAAACAAAAAAAACTAACCATAAGATGATCTGCCCCCATAACTTTACTCACTTCAACAGGACAGCAGCACCTCCAGTGTTCTGCCTGTCAGGGCCATGACACCTAAAGCTATTCCCACGCATCACAGGGCACAAGGTCCTGATTGAGATGCCAGTCCATCACCAGGCAATTTAGAAACACTAATTAGTCTAACTGAACGTCATTGGACGGTGAGAGGTAAGCACAACCCGACCCATCATGGGAAGAATATTCAAACTCACAGCACAGAACAGGGGCAGGAATGAAATCCACCCCCCACCCCCCAGCCCTGGAGGTGCGGAGTACCAGCCACCATATCACTTTTTCACAAACAAACAAACTGCAGAGATGTTCTACTTTGAAAGGTGACTTGGCAAGAGAGAAAAATTTTGGGAATGCTGGATACACAACATTGTCACATGGAACCGGATTTGACACACAAAATAAATCAACCCAGAAAGGAAAAAAAAAATCACGTGGGTGGCAGCCAAACTAGATCAGCGGGTTACGCAATATTTTAAAAACAACGACATCAAGCAGGTGTCTATATGCCCACACCGTGACTGCAAGACAGATTCTGAAATCACTCTGTATTTTCCCCCCATGAACCACAATATTTACCCTGGTGATGCCATGGGTTGGCATTTCAAGTGGAAATCATCTATGTCAACATATTGCTATAATACTATAATAAAATATTATATAAAGATATCACGGAGTGATAATGTTGAGCTACTTTCCATATACATACTGCAAAAATTCAATGCTTACCAATCTTTAAAACACTGCAAATGCTTTTAATGATAAAAAAGTTATAATTGCATCCCAATTAACGATGCATGCATTTCAGAGTAATTACGGCATCATTTTGACTGTGTTTAGCTGGTTGAACTCAAACTTCTAACTGCTTTACTGACAATGAGGGGGAGGTAAGAGGGATTGGTCACACTAATGCCCGTTTTCCAGGATTGGCAGGTCATATCCTGCCTCTACTGTGTGTCGGCGGTTTGCTTGCTCTCCCTGTGTCGTGCAGGTCTCCTTCGCATTCTCTGGTTTCCTCTCGCAGTCCAAAGACACCTAGGTAGGATAAATTTCCTGCAGTGTGTGTGTGTATGTATGTGTGTGTGTGTGTTGTGTGTGCAGGAGTGTAGCTAGATATTCTGCCCCCCTGACAAAATGTCATGGTAGAATTTGCCAGGTAGAAGATGGGGGTGGAATTCCCCTCAGTAAAATTTGCAGAAAGCAGATTTATATCATCCTTCTGCATATCTGGGGGCCCCTATAAAGTACTGACCCCCTGGATCTGCCAGGGTGTCCGTGCCCCCTCCAACACTCCTGCATGCATGTGCCTTGCGATGGACTAGCACCCCATCCAGGGTGCACCTAGCCTTGTGTCCTATGTTGCCTGCGATAGGCTCCAGCCCCTCTGTGAGCGTGGCCAGGATAAGCAGGTGGAAGTTGGATCGACGCACTGGCTATAAATCATCTGCAGGAAAAACAGCCTTCTTGTTAAACTGCATGTAACAGTAGGACGACAAATCTCCCCAGCAGATGGACGGCCGCTGAATCGTCACTTCACTTGTTTTCCTCTGAAGCCCGCTATGGAGGACACGCTCCAATGCAGCCGGGGGGGTGGATGCACTCCCCGGGGGGGTCTCCCCCGGAAGCAGCCCCATTTGTATAATACCGTGACATCCCAAGTGATGAGAATAGCTGTGACTGGTTTAATTAAACTGCGAAAGCTTATTTCTGCACTGCCACTTTGCATATTGCCGGTAAACAACTGACACCAAGTATATGTTTTGCCACTGCGATCATGCTATAATTTGTCAAGTCAAGGACCTTTTCGCAGGCTCTAGTAGCAACTCAGGTCAGATAGTAGCTAGCTTTTTAACTTCCAAGTCAGTGTATAAGTTCAAAAAAAGCAGTAAGACGTCACGCAATGTTTCTAGGGATAATCTTACAGATAATCTTATCGGCAAAGGGCCAGTGTGTATGCAGGTCTTTGTGATAACCTTTATGTCAGCTGTTCAAATCCAGGTGTGAGGATTCTTCAGCGAACCAGGACTCCAATAAGAAACCTAATTAGGGAGTTTGCAGTGAGAAGCCCCACACAGAGCAGCCCTTTCTGGGTAAGATTGGCCACCCCTACTCTAGAATACTAAGTAATATTGACAATGTTCAAGGAAGTATTGATAGAAAATATCATACGGTCAAATGTGAAATTTAACCAAAAAAAAAACAGATTAAAATACAAACAAACAAATAAATTTTTGTATAGCGCGTTATCATAACATTATATCATCTCAAAGCGCTTTACAGCATCCCCACCCAAAGCCCCCAGTGAGTAAGCCAAAGGCGACAGGGGCAAGGAAAAACTCCCAAGAAGGAAGAAACCTTGGGAGGGACCAGACTCAAAGGGGGAGCCCAACCTCCAGGGGCCGGCAGGGAGAGTCAAATAGGAGAGATGGTTAAGTGCCAAGTCACACTGTCCAAATCACAGGAGACACAACCGGGGAGCGGGGGGGGAGTGGGGGTGACAAGCCGGTGCCGACTCTCCCTCCAATCGCCAGGTAACCAGAAGTAAGGCAGCGGGTCATACATGGAAGATGACACAGGCAGAAGGGCGAGCTGGATGCAGGGACGTCATTGGTAGAGGCGACGTCACATGGCAGCACTAACTTATGGGTATATAAGTTATTGTAAAACAAATTGTGCCAGTATGTAAGACATAATGAATATACTATAGGGAGTTAAATTAAACCTGTTTCGAACGAGCACCATGGTTCTGACTATCATTAGACTTGAGATATAACTGTAACGTAATCTCACTATGAGAAAAAACATGGGGCAGGAACTGTATTAAACAGACTGGAATATATATTTTAAAATGATTTACGAACAGTAAGACTGTACTTTACACTATTTAGCAAGCTATATTTTCTAGGTGGATTCCCACACAGCAATAGAATGCAAATAACTCATCATTGAATCACTGAGCATTAATTTCCACCTGATGTACTGGAGAAAGTGCAATAAATCACATGTGCTCCAGCAGGCTAAATAAATTGCGCCTGTCCTAGATCAGTCTCTGAGATAAACCTATGGAACTGTCACCCATACATATGTACATTTTGCCTGGGCAAACAGACCAGGATCGTACACTGCGACATCCACGTGCATCCACTTGACTCTAACCATCGCATGGCATGCTGGGAAAACAAAATGCTCTTTTTGCTCACTGCCCTAATTCAGTTCTTCGAATGGAAAGACTTGACTGGTTTTTTCCTTTTTTTGAGTAAGAGCCACAGTATTGGAATAACCTCTTACTGTTTCTCTCCATATTGTAGATACTTGCAGTTTTGCCGAATCAAAGACACGGCAGTTTTTAACGTTTCTTATAAACTATTAAAGAGAATATTATTCTGGTTCGTAATGTCAATCTGTTTTATGGAACATCATAAAAAGAGGACTGCAGGCTATTTTTTGACCATTTCTAACGGGCGTTATAAACGGCCAGACTGAGGATCTGTAGTATAATCAGTTCCCAAACTGTTTTTTCACACCAAAGTTTGGGTTGACATTCACCCAAATCAGCATTGTTTAGATTTAATCTATCAGTAGATTTATCATTAACTTGATATTACCAGACAGCTAAGCATGTCCCTTTTTCCGTCCGGCATTCATACATGACGTACAATCTCAGGGGTTTCTCCTTATGAAACGTCACAGATATTTTTTCATTAAACTGCATGTCACAATGGCGATCCTCTTGCTCAGTTGCATTAAAACATGCTTTCTTTTCATGTAGGGGTAGGAGCAGGGCTGTCACCCGTCTCGCACAGGACAGGATCATCCCATGTTGAAAAAGAAGATGTGGTTTCCCCACATCATGCCGTTTTGAATCAATACAGGATGTGTGGCCTTCATTTTCAAACACGTTGCATCAGGATTCCTCCTTCCCCCAGCAAATTTTATTGTCAAATAATTGAAAGAGGAAGCAATTTAACAAAGAAATTTAGCAGAAAAGTTATACAACCACTGCTGAAGTTAGTGTGACACATTCAATTATGGCAAAATGCATGCGATTCTACAGACAGGCTGAAATGAAGTTAAATTAAAATGCTTAAGTGTGTGTGTGAGCAGTACTTTTGAGGTTTGTATTTTGTTTGGTTAATTAAACAACCTTAATTATGGTTAAGGTTGGGGCTGGGTAGGGGTTAAGGTTGTCATTGTTGGGATTAGGGTTTTGCCCATAGAAATTAATGGAGAGTCCCCACAAAGATATGAGTACAGGTGCGTGTGTGTGTGTGTCTGTGGAATAGGTTTATGTTACATTGTGAGGACCAAATGTCCCCACAAAACAATTAAAACCTGTTTTTTTTTTTTACATTCTGGGGACCATTGTTCAGGTCCCCACAAAGTCAATCTGTGAAAGCAATACAAAAACTAAAAAAGTATTTAGTTTGGTTACTTATGGTTATGGTTAGGGCTGGATAGGGGTTAAGGTTGCCATGTTGGCATTAGAGTTTTCTCAATAGAAATGAATGGAGAGTCCCCACAAAGATATAATTATAAACCTGTGTGTGTGTGTTTGAATACACACACATTTACATACACACATACACACACACCCGAGCACACTGTATATATGTAGCATGCAGACAGGGTTAAGAGGTGCACTTCCTGCCTGGCTCAGCATTACAGTGTGTAAGATCTAGGTGGCTTTAAATGGGGTATGAATGTCAGTGCCAGACAAAATGATCAGCGCATCTCGGAAAGAGCCGCCCTGCGGGCGTTTTCACACACTACAGTGTCTGGATGCAAACTGAGTGTGACGTGAAGCCATCTAGCGTGTGGCAGCTCTTTTTACGAAAACGCCTTGTTAGTGAGTGAGGTTAGGGGAGAATCGCCAGACTCCTTAAAGCTAACAGCAAGGACACGAGTGCAAAAATAACAGCTCAGTACAACAGCGGTGTGCGGAAAGGCTCCTCCTAACAGGTACCTTGTCAACCCATGTAGCCGTCCTGGAGAATAAGGGGAGTCCAAACTGGGGGCACAGTTAGCATGACGGGGGGGTCCAAAGCTATGCTGTGGTCACAGAGAGGATGGTGTCCAACCCAAGACACTACGGCCAATTTACAGACACAAGTTCATCTTGTGTGCATGTAAATCAGTGCATGTTTTTGGACTGTGGATAGAACCCAGCAACATGTTTCTCTGGAGACATGATGCAGCAGAGTAACTTTATATATAGTAACATATTTCATATATACGTGTGTGTGACCAATTCGTGTTGTTAGGGCAATAATAAAAAAGTGGACAACAACTGGAACTGTTACAAACCCGCCTGGAAGAGGAGTCAAGCTTATTTTTCCCCCACGTACAGTCAGGAGGATCATAAGAGAGGCAAAAAAATCCCTAAGGATGACTGTTGGTGAATTACAAGACCAAGTAAAATCTTGGGGTAACCACGTCTCTGAAAAACTCATGCTAACAGATTATTTGGAAGGTTTGTCAGAAAAAAGCTTTTTTTTTTTGTCAGTTAACCACAAATGTAAGCAGCTGGAGTTTGCGAACCACTACTACAACTTTGACTGGAACTAAATTCATTGGTCTGATGAAACGAAAATGGAGCTTTTTGGCAATAAACATAAGGTGGGTTTGGCGTAAAAAGAAGGATGGCTGTAATGAAATGAACCTTATATGAACCTTATCCCGAATGCAGAATATGGTGGAGGTTCTGTGATGTTGTGGGGCTGTTTTTCCTACAAAGGCCCTGGAAACCTCGTTAGGGTACATGGCATTATGGACTCTATGGTATGGAAATACCAGGACATTTTAAATCAAAATTTGGCTGCCTCTGCCAGGAAACAAAAACTGGGCCTTCATTGGATCTTCCAGCTAGACAGTGATCCTAAGCACATGTCTAAATCAACACAAAAATGGTTAGCTGACCACAGAATCAAGCTTCTGCCATGGCCATCTCAGTCCCCTGACCTGAAGCCCATTAAAACCTGTGGGCTGAGCTGAAGAGGAGAGAGCACAAGAGAGGGCCGAGGACCCTGGGTGATCTGGAGAGATTCTGTAAGGAGGAATGGTCTCAGATGCCCTGCTCTGTATTCTCCAACCTTATAAATGTCATAAGAGAAGATTCAGTGCTGTTATACTGGCAAAGTATTAAAAGCAGGGGTGCCAATAATTGTGGCACAAGTGTTTTTGTTAAGGATAATTATTTCTTGATGAAGGATTTTTTTTCTTGGAATAATTCATGTTGATGAAAGGTTGGATTTTCTCAATTTTTCAGTGTGACACGAAGCTGCTTCACCAAAAGGTAGATTTTTTTGTAACCCTTTTTACAAATCTTTACAAGGGATAGCAGTAATTGTGGAGGGCTCTGTATATATTGATATACATTGTCAGGATTCGAGGGTGAGGACGGGCAGGCTGGCGTGTAGGAGGCAGGGAGGGACGAGGCAGGCAGAATACAGGGAAAACTGGGGGTTTATTAGCGGAGAGACGGCTACGGGAAGAACAGGACATCGCAACGACACTAACATCAATGACGGACCTCGGACAGGGAAAGGCACAGCTGGGCATGATTGAGGAAGCACATGTGGATAATCAGGGGGCGTGGCACACACGTGGATAATCAGGGGGTGTGGCACACACATGGATAATCAGGGGGCGTGGCACACATGTGGATAATCAGGAGGCATGGCACACACGTGGATAATCAGGGGGCGTGGCACACACATGGATAATCAGGGGGCGTGGCACACATGTGGATAATCAGGGGGGGTGGCACACACGTGGATAATCAGGGGGCGTGGCACACACATGGATAATCAGGGGGCGTGGCACACATGTGGATAATCAGGGGGGGTGGCACACACATGGATAATCAGGGGGCATGGCACACATGTGGATAATCAGGGGGGGTGGCACACACGTGGATAATCAGGGGGCGTGGCACACACGTGGATAATCAGGGGGCATGGCACACATGTGGATAATCAGGGGGGGTGGCACACACGTGGATAATCAGGGGGCGTGGCACACACATGGATAATCAGGGGGCGTGGCACACACATGGATAATCAGGGGGCGTGGCACACACATGGATAATCAGGGGGCGTGGCACACACATGGATAATCAGGGGGCGTGGCACACACATGGATAATCAGGGGGCGTGGCACACACGTGAATAATCAGGGGGGGTGGCACACACGTGGATAATCAGGGGGGGGTGGCACACACGTGGATAATCAGGGGGCGTGGCACACACATGGATAATCAGGGGGCGTGGCACACACATGGATAATCAGGGGGCGTGGCACACACGTGAATAATCAGGGGGGGTGGCACACATGTGGATAATCGGGGGGGTGGCACACACGTGGATAATCAGGGGGCGTGGCACACACGTGAATAATCAGGGGGGGTGGCACACGTGGATAATCAGGGGGGGTGGCACACACATGGATAATCAGGGGGCGTGGCACACACATGGATAATCAGGGGGCGTGGCACACACGTGAATAATCAGGGGGGGTGGCACACACGTGGATAATCGGGGGGGTGGCACACACGTAGATATTCAGGGGGCGTGGCACACATGTGGATAATCAGGGGGCATGGCACACACGTGGATAATCGGGGGGGGGTGGCACACACGTGCATAATCAGGGGGGGGTGGCACACACGTGGATAATCGGGGGGGGTGGCACACACGTGGATAATCAGGGGGCGTGGCACACACATGGATAATCAGGGGGCGTGGCACACACATGGATAATCAGGGGGCGTGGCACACACGTGAATAATCAGGGGGGGTGGCACACATGTGGATAATCGGGGGGGTGGCACACACGTAGATATTCAGGGGGCGTGGCACACACGTGGATAATCAGGGGGCATGGCACACACGTGGATAATCGGGGGGGTGGCACACACGTGCATAATCAGGGGGTGTGGCACACATGTGCATAATCAGGGGGTGTGGCACACATGTGCATAATCAGGGGGTGTGGCACACATGTGCATAATCAGGGGGTGTGGCACACATGTGCATAATCAGGGGGTGTGGCACACATGTGCATAATCAGGGGGTGTGGCACACATGTGCATAATTAGGGGGTGTGGCACACATGTGCATAATCAGGGGGTGTGGCACACATGTGCATAATCAGGGGGTGTGGCACACATGTGCATAATCAGGGGGTGTGGCACACATGTGCATAATCAGGGGGTGTGGCACACATGAGGATCGGACGAGGCGGGCATGACATATATATGTTGTGGGGCTGTTTTTCCTACAAAGGCCCTGGAAACCTCGTTAGGGTACATGGCATTATGGACGCCATGAAATACCACAGCCCTCCACATATATATACAGAGCCCTCCACAATTATTGGCTCCCCTTGTAAAGATTTGTGAAAAGGGTTACAAAAAATGTACCTTTTGGTGAAGCAACTACATGTCACACTGAAAACTTTAATTAACATACATTTTTTCCCAAGAAAAAAAATCCTTCATCTTATATATGATGAAGCCCTACAAAAACACCAGCTTATGCTTCCCCTGTTGTCTTGAATTATGGATGACAGTGTTATAATGTAGTGTTACCAACAATACACAATACTACAATACACCACAATACAATACACTACCCCAGAAAGGTAGCAGCCGTAGTAGCCGCAGCAGTAGTAAATAATAATAATAATAATAATAATTATTATTATTATAAACAATAAAACAGCAATGCTTTTTCTTCATTATTGGTCTAAGCACAAGTACAGGAGCAGAGGAATTCTTCGACTGCCACATGCCCTGACTTGCTTTCATAGATTGATGGCCACCAAATAATTCAGTTTATCTCAATTATTCTTGGCCACTGCGGCATCACCTATGAAGGCAGAGAGTTTCCAATCCTCAAAACACATTTCAGCTCTATTTCTGACACCCAGATGAAGGCACAGGGCTTCTAACGGGCAAACTGCGGGGGGGGGGGGGGGGGTACAGTCTCCCCCAGCTGTTACATCCAAATGCTAGATGTTGTGGCAGAAACATACAAGACATAGAAACCAAAGCAGTAGCAAATATGATGCTGTAAGAATAATTGAGACACGAAGTGCGAGTCTGACATAAACTGAGACATTTTAAAAATCACTAAACAGGAAGGGGAGCAATGCAAGGAGAGGACATGAAAAATGTAATTTTTGGGCCATGAAACTGGCACACGGAGGATCAACTGGACCGAAGCTGTTTGAGCCACTTTTGAAGATTAAATCGTTAAGGGCTTAATCGCGGCTGTGTGTCACGCGGCCACTGAACCCGGCAGCGAGCGAGATGCCATGAGGTCTGACGGAACGGTAACAGGCTGCCTCCTATCTACCCAGCGTAAAACAACATTACATAAAACACAGAGTCTGTTATATAAAATAAGAGCACTCTCTGTGGGTCAGGACTGTGCCCGTGATCAGAAGGTTGTCAGTTGAAATCCCATAGCTGGCAGAGTGATTTCACCCTCGGACCCGTGAGCGAACCCCTTAACTCCCAATTATCCAAGGGTCCGGCTAACCCTGCTTCATCAATTATAAGTTACTTTGGATAAATGGTGTCTGCAATATAAATGTAATGTCAATGTGCTTGACCCGACCCGTAAGGACCCTCCCCTGGGCTGAACCATGAATCGACGACGTTCTTTGTAATCATTAAATTGGAGAGGGGCTGCACTACGCTTCACGTATATTATCAAAAGTCCCAATCTAGTCTGTTCCCCCCAAAATGAAACCTTGCACAATATTTTTATTTTAAAAATGTATTTTGTTCAAGTGTTGAGACATGGGTGCAATAACCATCCGTCTTCCAACAGCTTTTGTGAGCAGAGTGGTCGCTCTGAGAGGGATCTATACCAGCAACCAGATTTACCAGCAAACTTTTATTAATGAAGAACCACTATAATGAAGCATGGAAAAACACAGACAAGATTTCGGCAATCGCTCCTGGTCTGAGTGGGTGGCCACAGAGAAAGAGCAGTTTTATAAGAGCAGATTTCTGCTCCTTAGACGAAATCTAAGGACACACAAGGTCATAACTGTTTCAACCACCGGCTTCCAGACACCTATGTGGATGCTGGTGTTATACACTTGGGGAGACAAAAAAAAAACGTATTAAATAAAGCGCTTAAACTAGTTTTAAAAACAGCATGGGAAAAATAAACTTAGAGCCAACTGCGAATAAAATACATAAGATGACCAAGGAGACGCCATCACAGTCATCCCGTGTCATGGATGCTGAGATTGGCTTCTGGTTCACGGTCAACCTATAGTGAATAAGCAGTATGGAAGATGGATGATGCAAAGACTGATGGATGCAAGGATGGAGAGATGGATGAAGACAAACGAACATTATACATCAATCTTTCTCTTATCCACTCTTATGACATACTCTTGAATCTTGAGACTATTTGTCTTTTTGAAATGTATGTGCTAACATATCCAGCAAATTTTCATGCTGAGTAATTGCCATCTAAAGATAAAAAAAAAAATCAGAGACACTCAGCGGAAGAGTATTTTCTCTCGTGTTTCAGCTGTTCACTCTGGGAGCCACTTAAAATGAGCACAGAAATAGGGTTTGGCGCTCGGCAGTACACACACTTCGGGCAGATCAGAGACACAGATTCACCTTATAGCATTAACATAGAGCGAACATTCACAGAGAGCCAGGACTGAGAACAACACCATTAACGCTGGAGGTGTGAGGCTACGTCGCTAACCACTGAGCCATGTGCCAGTCAGCTGACCTAAGGCACCAAACTGCTCGGGGTCACATGGGGGTCTGGAGCCAATCACAGGCAGGGGTACATTACGGAATGGACCGCAGTCCCTCACAGCGCACAGGCAAACGCTACACACAAACTAGGGCTGCTACTTAACCCAACTCCCCATTACACCACCGTTTTTCCCTGGGCTGAAAAGAAAAGTTTGTTCTTTCAAACCGGTAAAAACAGGCCTGTAAAATGGGTTTTAATTTGTTAAAGAGACATGGTGCACAGGTGTGGCTTCTCTCCTACAAAGCCGACAGATGGCAAACCTCATTGCAGCCTCCCCACATACACCAGAATCTGTGTCCACATCAGAGATCACTATGATATTCCTTTAGTTAATAGTAAATTAATCATTTTCGCCTCCTCTGTGCCAAAACCCTTATTGCCGCCTGTCAGGAAAAGGAGACACACAATTAAATAGGGTTATGAACATACTCCATTTCAGGGGAGTATAAAACATTTAATTCCACGTAGAGATCCTGAGCCTTGCAGCTAGATTCCGCTGCTCTCTGCAGGCATGTGGTCGGGGCGCTCTCCATGTTCCTGCCTCTCTGATCCAAGCCTCTTTGATGGTTCTCCAGCTGGCTTCCTCACAGCTCCTCTGCTAATTGAGCGGCGTGCAAGTTTCGGGGGACTCCGTCATTGCCGATGCGGTCTGATACGGTGTCTCCTTCTGCCACCACACACTTCTGGGTGCCCGAGGAGGGTCGTCCCCTCTGGGATCCTACTGTAGCTTTTAAGAAGCACGAAGCTGATCTCTCCATCTTCGGCGTAAAACGAAACGCTCGTTAAGTTGTTAAAAGAGTAAAACCAAACCGGGACGTTCCGGTTCTCCAGAGACCTTGCGGTCGGTCCGTTTCGCAGCCACGAGAGATGGTAATTATTTCTAAAGCTGCTGGGATAAAAAAATAAAAATAGATCAATAACGTCGCCAACCTATTATTTATAAGGACCCCATGGATTTCCATGCTGATATATTATCATTTATGATAATGACGTCCGTGGAGTTACACGCGCCAGAGGGTCAATAAAACTGATTTAACTGTATTGCAAGTTCTCCATCCTGCCCTGCTTGTCTGCGTTCAGTCATCATTCTTCCGTTCCAGTTGACTGGAATAAGTGACTTGAGCTGAACCTTGAGTGTACCGGATATGATTCTCCAGAGATCACTACACTACTGAAGGTGCAGAGAGGCAGAAGACTACAGTAGGAGACAGGAAGAGATGCTTGATGCAAATCCAGTACATGCTGCATGAGCGTGTCCCTTTTGCCCACGGAAAAACACCGAAAAGTGGGACAGCGTGATAAAACTTTTATTTATTTATTTATTTAGTTTGCATATTTATTTATTTTGCAACTGAGGAACTTCAGTGATTTCAGCAAAAATTCAATTTTTTTGGCATGCCTGGGAGAATATGGCGGTATCATTCAGTTGATTTCCACTTTTTTTCCAGCACTATCATCATCATCATTATCATCTGGCCAAGGAGAGTGATCCTTCACTCATCCAACGTTCATTTCCTCTTATCCAGTCACAGGGTCGCGGAGAGTCCGAAATCCATCCGAAGGAACACAGGGAGCAAATGGGACGCCCTGGATGGAATGTTAGCCTATTTTCTATTTTCTAACCCATCAGTCATTCTGCACTTGAGCCCACTAACAATCCCTCCCCTTACATATTTATCAGTTTTTATCTACCTGATTGACTGCAATTTTGCACAGCATCTTCCAAATACTGTTGCACTTTATGTCATTGTGTCCTGTCCTTGTCCAACTGCCCTGTTTGCCTTTAATTGCCCCTCGGGGACAAATAGAGTTATTTGAATTAAATTGATTTGAATTGAATTGAATGCAGAACTGTCTGCATGCAAATCCACCATGTATTACACACAGAGGATGATGCAAATTCAACCATTTCAGACCTCTGACTGTCCATCTTAGCGCCCTGGAACTACATGGTAAAATGATCTGGTTCTGTATATACAGCCGCGCGCATTAAACTTTGTTCTGCTATAATGCCTTGAAATCTGCTGACAAGCGGGGAGACAGCACCCTCTACTGCTCAAATTGCAAGAAAGTTCTTATGGCACTGGAAGAGTGAAATGCCAGTACTAGCCTTCCGTGTCAACCCCCCCCCCCCCCCCGCATCACACTTTTTTTATAATTAGCCCAATAAACGTATTTAAATGCAAATTTGCTAATTCAGTACAATAAAGTGCAGTTCTTAATTATTCCACTGCTGGATAAAGTACAAGGTTGGGACTATGCACCATAGTCCTATGTCAAACGACATGACAATCATCTGCACAATAACCCACGGTGCATTGCTTCCAAATTATGAGAAATGTTAAGTTAAATTGGTAAATACTGGAAAAAAAACTGCTACTCACTGCCATAGTAAAATATAGCATTAGATCAGTTTTAGACCCAGTTCTAGTTTTGGAAGCTTAGAATCCAACACAGTTTGCAGGTCATTCCGGTTCAAACACATCTTAACTAGCTTATTACCAGACTTAGTAGGTATGTCCAGATTCTGACCCCCCAGGACTGGAATTGGGCAATTCTGCATTAGATTTTAGAACAAAAAATGACTACATAAAAAAACTGTCAGTGAAAATTCTTTCTTTCTTAACACTAATCTCATCTTTTAGAGAGTAACAATCTACATTTATCTAGCAGGATATAAAAGTATGTTACTTTGAAATCTATTGAAACCTCAGATGAAAGTAATTTTAGCCCCAAAAAGCAGAGTCTGTCAGTGCACTCCTTTTGCAAGTATAAAGGAATGAGAGAGGGCCAGCTGTGGTTGCTGGTTAATGCAGTTGTGCCCCCCCCCCACCTGGCCCATGGGGTGCCCTGTTATGGAGGTGAAGGTGAGGACAGGGCAGCCTGTGGTGAAGCTGACATGGAATCAAGGGGACTGTGAACAGACACAGCGCCTGCAATGCTGCTCACCGGCAGAGAGTAAACAAACTCATCTGCACACAAATAGCAACTATAGTTATTCCACCCTGTTATGCCGCTGCTGTATCGCTTCTTGTTTACAGACAAACACATTTTACAAAAAACTTAAACCCTTGTGTCCAGCCTGTGCTGTATTTTGCACTTTAAGTATTGTGAAACTCTCCATCTCACAGCTATTTCGCAACGCGATCCTAGGAAGCATTATTTATTGCTACTGTTTACCTGTATATTCATGGTATGACAATGAAGCCTATTCCACTTGACTTGATTGCTCAGGCTGCATCTACAAATTGCCACACATGTGTGTGCATTTCTGCCTTTGACCGTTGTGGATTTTCCACATGCTCTCATCAGTTCAGTGTGTGACACACCCTGAACACAGACGTACAGGGAAGCCAGGCAAATCAGCTAACATTTTAATTCTCATGCTAACAAAGAGCCCAGTATCCATTTTGAAAAACTACTCCAGTTAAACACAGTGAAATGGCACCGATTATGGAACTGCACACGTTTTTCTGGTCTATTCTAATGAATAACAATACGACAAATCAGCAACGCTCTCACTAAACCATGACTGGATCACTCCCATTGCCTCTCAAAACCCTGGCATGTGGCCTCGATAACGTGGGCCATTTTTACCAGCCAACGTCAACAACAGGGCACAAAATGAGGACTGAGGAGCCCGGTAAAATCTCTTTTTTAATAAATACGTTTTTCCTTTCACAAGAGATGCAAGGAGCATGGTCTACATGCTAAAATCCACTACGTATGTCATTTCCCATGCAAATTGCTCATGCACAAACTGTGTTACTTCCCTTCCATGACAAATGGCAGAGAGACAAACACACGCGCTGTGCCTTCTCCCAGGATCGTGATCTGTTGGGGCCAACACCAATCCCTCGCTGTAGACCTGCCAGATATGCACTGGCCCCCTACCAAGAGCGCAGACAAACAGGAAACCTACCAACCTATCGATGTTAGCCACCTGAAGTCACATGTTTCAAATCCAAAACAGGAGGATTGTAACGGGTAGCCCCGGCATTTTTAGGAACTCTGATAACATTTGCTGATTATAACCATGTTAGTGTTCTTAAATTAAGATTAAGATTCACTCTGTTGATCCCAACGGGAAATTCTGGTATTCGACTTATCTTTTACTGGTCAACTATACTTGGCACGCTGAGGTCAAACAGCGACAGGTCAGTTTCAGACTCCAACTGAACCTCTCCTAACTGTAACTTCTAAAGGGAAAACAATACATTTTTAATGTGTAAACTACTGTTCATAGCACAGAGCAACATAATTGCTTAGCATTACCATTACAGTACACGATGAAAATAACAATAAACCATATATAATAATAAATTAATAATAAGCATGAGATTTACACTTTTTGTACCCAGCCAGACAAAAAAAAAGAAATTCAACCTCCAGACTTTCAGTTGCTTTCATTTGTTTCAGTGTTACCCACAATGCTTGAAGAAAGCAGATTTTGGTAGCCCGACAGAAAAACTCGATTGTCCCCGGAGTTTGGGCTAATGATCTCGTGAACCTTGAGATGACAGCTGGATGGCCGTTAAATGACAGGTGTGACCACTGCGACTTTCAATGCCTTCTCCCGCTAATTACTCATATATTTAATATGCACCTTCATTACAGTTTCCATTAAACAGCTGAAGTACCATGAAAGGCTTTTGCCTTTCTGAGAGTTTTGGGGATAAAATTAGACCAGGGGATATGATTTACAATATTCACAACTGGGCGGAAGACAGAAATGACCCTATAAGCAAGGGGCAGAGAAGCCAATGCAGCTCAACATTTGCAGATGGTGTTTTCCCTTTGTGAGCTTTTGATAGCCCAGGAAGGCGTGTCAGGTGGGTTTTCTGAGCATCACAATGTAGCTGGAGCTCTCGTCTCAGCACAGTCTCCTCCATGAGCTCACTGCCGTCATTGTGGCTGGTGCACCACCACCATCATGCCGTCGCATCACCACACCCACAGTGTCCACCATCGGCAACACGACTGAACGTGCTGAATGGTTTACTAGGGCAACCAACAGGTAAACAAGGCTATTGTGCCTCAGTCGCTGTACTCTGGTGGTGAGAGAGGACTCCGGGCGTAAGCGGCTGCCACAACCCATTAAACTGGCTCAGCTCAACTTAAGACCACGAGACACACACACACAAACACACACATATTCAGAAAAATATAATGAATTAGCCTCACTTCCTCTGGCAGGTGTATCAGAGAAGGAAAAGCACTGAAAATCAGGCCGCTGTCTCTCTCCTCTCCTTAATCTCATAGCTTAGAGGGTGACCATCACACAGAAACCCTTCTTAGAACATATCACATCGTGTCTGAAACCTTTCGCAACCTTTCGCAAACCTACTGTCATTTTCCCTTGATACGCATAATCAAAGGCATGTGTCAAGGGAAAACCAGCACGTGCATGAGCAGGTGACCATGTGATGGACAAGTATCTGGAAGATACATGAATAACAGAAGGTGTGTTACTTTAAGGCAACAAGAGAAACACTTGAAATTTTAGTAGTGGTGTGATGGTTTTGAAACTAAGACCGAAACCGCGATACTAACGTTCACGATCTTGTGTTGCGATTCCAGAGAACAGAAACAAAATATTCAACCCTAACCCCCAACCCTAACCCACTACTGCAGGTGCAGCCTCTTCTCAATTACTAATGTTATACAACTCATTTTTCGTTTCACAATTAACACTATAACACATGCAAATCACAAAATTATTATTCTATTTAAAGTTACGGCAAGCTGTATGTTTTGTAAATGTTACACATTATACCTTTTTTATCGTTTGTTATCGTGTGTCACCTGACCATTTTGGTCCAATCATGACCGAGTGATCAAGCTTGCGGAAAAAGCTAGGCTAATTTCATTAGCTCAGGATGGATGATAATCTTGAGACTGCAGAGAATCCGGGCACATTCAAGTCAGCGGTTTGGGGACATTTTAGTTATTCTGTGGAGTATATATCCTGTAGCCTACATATCCTGTAGACTATATATCCTGTAGAGAATAATATTTAATTTTTTATTTTTGTTTAAGTAGTTATGTTATATAAAGTTAATCTAACATGTTCTTTAATGTTCCAAATTGTAGCTCAAAATTCAAGGTCCAAGATGAACCATGGATTTGGAGAATCGTTACACCCCTAAATGCTAAATTCCAGAATGATTGCAGTTATATGATGACATTTCCTTATTACCCATGATTCCCTAGTGGTTTATGGTGCTACACCTCAGTGGCATTTGCTTTCCTGAGCATGTGGCACTACTGTGTTAAACCTATATTACATATTCAATTATTAATGCAATCACACTGCCTCCATACTGATTACTTCTTCAGTAAGATACATCACTTTTGGACCGTTGTGTGCTGGGCAGGATGTGGCATTCTCTGTATAAGCGATATACAATTGCAATTATTTTTGGAAGAGAGCGACCGATCAGTATCATACAGACTGTTGAACGTAATAGACAACTGGAGTGCAAGGGTACAAGCAATTTATAACAGAAGTGTTCATTTTCAGAGATGAATTTCACTTGCTGAGGGTGGGAGAGATTCCCCTGCCTGGAAGATCTGTCCAGGAGAGCCTGCATTACGTTTGCATTATTAATTTGTGTATTTTACAGTGTTAAGCCATTGATGGGGAAAACATACAGGATGAAAACCTGCGAAAAGACAAGAGTACATAAAACTTTAATAGCGCTATTAATCAATCCCCTTGTGAGGAGCTGAATCTTGTGAACATCCAGCAGCCCTCCGCACAGCTGAAGCTGAAGCTGAAAGAGACCCACAGCCACTGACAACGCCTGCGACCTGAAGCAACGGGTCGATGAAAGGAAATCCCAGCAGCGCCAGGATGCTCCGCAATTCATTGTCCAAATGCAATATGCATCTAACTTCTCCCAAAGCCTTTTATGGATGGTGACAGCTCGATCGAGATAATCACGCGTATCGGTTCAGCATCGTTTCCATCGCGCCAGAGCTCAGGAGGCTTGCATGCACGGGATGCGGAATTAGTTTCTCCAGTTTATGCATAAAATAATCTATATGCAGGTGGTGACGTGGCTCGGCAGATAGAATTATTATCAGCTCCTACCTTCAGGGTTTGGGGGTAAAATCTCACCTCTGCTGCTGTCTGTGGAATATTCACTGGTGCTGTCCTGTTTTCCCTTAGGTAGTTTTTTTCCCCAACAGTCCAAAGACAACTGGTTAGACCAACTGGACTATCTAATTTATCTGAAGTGTCAGTACGTTGTGATGAGGATTTTGTGCTGGGTGTTCCCCCACCCTGTGTCCTATGCTGTCTGAAATCAGCTCCAGGGCCTTCTCGTGACCCTGCTCAGTTATGTGAGTTTGGAAGAGGGATGGATAATCGCTGAGATTTAATACCCATGCGATATGTAAAATGCATGAGTTTGTTTGTAGCCGTGCATGTTTAGCAGAGCTGCTCATTGCATACGAGTCCAAAAAAAAGAGAGAACAGCTAGAATTACAAGAAATCTACTAATTATGCACATATGAGACATTTGCCATAACAAACAATGGTGATGTTTGCAATAAATATCGCAGAAGACCACAGGTCCCTCGTTGTGCATGCGTAGGACCGGGAAATATGTTAATCAGCCTGCAAAATGTGGGGATCTTCAAATGCATGCCGGAGCTGGGAAAGTGATTCATCAAACCTGTTAGCAGCTGCAAGACGTATCGCTGCAGACCTCCGACTGTATTATAGATGAAAATGGGACAAAGCCGCTGAGATTTTAATGAGAATGAAGAAGCGAATGAAAACTTTAGTTCAACCTTCTGGAATAAACACACCAAATAACAAAGATAGACAGATATAGGGTTTAGCCTAGTGGATACATAGTTTGGACTGACCCCCCCCCCCTTAGAGGATAGCAAGGTCACTGTAGTCCAGGAAATGTTTAAAACTCTTTACACTCTGGTTCATGCATCACATTGCATGATTCAGACTTGCACCGTTTGTTGTGTATACAGACTTGGGTCCCAGTACTCATACAGGAATGTGTCGTTCAGGACAAGCCTCTGGAAATCGGAATGAAAGTTTCAGATGACGCAAAAATTATGGGGGAAAAAGAAAAAAGATCTGAAAAAAAGATGGTCAGGTGACCAAAGTACGTGCGATTGGTGTTTTGCTCGTGGAACCTGCGCACAAGTCGATGTGAATTCCGAACATTTCTCTTCTGCAGCCCAAACACATCACCCCATGTTTGTTTTCTCTTCCTCTAATGAATGACTAGCTTTCCGTCTGGGTCATACTAGCCCTCTGTCAAGCCCCTGTAATCAAGTGGTTCTTTTAACCATCCTAACCAGAGACATTATCACAATTAAACATAATTATTCGATGTTTCCTAAGTAATGGATTCAGGCACGAAAGAGTGCATTTACGTAGACTCACAGTAAATATAAAGGCTAATCATGACCACTTATTCAAAAATGAGAGCTTTCGTTGTGATACCATTGTGAAACACACACACGACGATATAATTCACATTTCCCTGGGACGGTGCTCTATGCAAAGAAAGCCTAAATAGTATTTCTCAACCCAGTCCTTGAGGACCCCAAAACCCCCCCCAAAACAGTCCACGTTTTTGTTCCCTCCCGCCTCCTCCTAGGCTAAGGTGGACATTTCAGGTCCAGAAAGTAAAGAATCACAGTCACAGAGTACTCAACCGGTTGGCTGAAACAAAATCCTGATTTGGATTTTTACTTTTTGGACCTGAAATGGTCGCCTCTGCTCCTAGCATATGTGAACCAAACAATCAAGAAGACAGAATATGTGGTCCAGGTGTGTTGGGAGCTGGGAGGGAGCAAAAATGTGGACCGTCTGGGGGCCCTGAGGACTGGGATGAGAAAACCGGCCTGTAGCTTTCATGTGAAAACATCCATTGAAGTCGCCCATGGAGCTGAAACTTAATTTAAATCGTTCTTTTCTTCACAATTATCCAAAACATTTCATTTTTTTTCTATAACTGTCACGTAACATTAGATTAGGGGCATAAGTGCTTTGGAACAAAATAAAATTTCATCTTTGTTATGCAAATGACTACAGAAAATATCAAAACATATTAGTTGCAAGCTTTATTTTACAACTGAAATGATTATGAGGATGGATTGTACAGATCAAAGTTGTAACTTTAGCTTCATGTGTAAATTTAAAACAGACCATAAAGAAAAACTTACAGTATTTTGTCTTCGATGCAAAATTATACTCAGCCTCAGTGGGCATTAGAATAATCTGGGAAATAAAAGAGAAAGATCATGACTCATAACATGATCCAGAAAAATCCGATAAGCATAAATCCTATTAAGCACAGCCTGAAGACAGAATAATAGATCTCAAATCTGTGTAATGCGCCACTAATGTAGTACTGACACGAATAATTTAATGATCCACTGTGGCGAAAGGTGCAGTCAGGTGTATTTTGGCAAAAACGTGGCTTCAACTTTGAGTGCTAGATCATTCACAAGACAGCACTACCCTCTGTACTGTTGTAGCAGGAAAACAATTAATAGTTTTCCAGAAAAAAAGTAATTACCACTGAGAAAAAAAATCATATGAATACTACCTTTCCAAGGACTATATATATTTTTTAAGTAAAATTACAGAGAAGGAATGGAATATGTTTTTTTTAGATAAGGATTCAATGTAGTGGTTCTGAATGAATTTTTCAAGATCTCACAAGCAAAAGAAACCTAACAGCTCATCTGCTGACAACAGCTCAAGGCAGAATCCATGAACAGGAAGCTCTGCTTCTGCCAGGGAATATTTACATAGGCCATTAAAATAGTCCTATAAAAACAGCCCTCTCACATCTAACTTTTCTCTTATGCTCAATCTACAGTGATAACTTTTTTTGCCCACTCTGAAATGTAACTGTGATGCTTGGTCCATCCCCATGGGGAAATGTGTTTTCACTAGTGCTGTCATGATTACTCAATTAATCGTTATTACTCGACTATTTAAAAGCATCGATTAGAATTTTCCTAATCGATTATTCGGCAATGAGGCAGACAAAAGATGACACATAATGGATGTGGGCAAAAGAATCATTTGTTTGGAGTGTGTAAAGTCAGATTCAAATCATCTGTATCTTTTATGAATGCCTTAAGGTCTGCTGTCAGGTTAATAGCCTCGACTAAACTCAACATGGTTTACAGATTAAAAGTGAGTGAAAATGAAGTCGTATGTCAGTATTGCAAAGCAGAATTTAAATATCGACGGAGCACGACTGCAATGCAAATGCATCTTAAAAGTAGGCATTCCTCACCCAATAATGCGAGGTTACCCATACAGTATGCAGTGTAGCCCCCCCCCCCCCCCCCCTGAGTAACCAAGCCTGTCTGTCACAACTTTGACTTGTAGAAAGTGATTCAAGCTAAATAATTCGATTCCTGCACATCAAAATAATCGCTTTTAAAACAAAGGTGAGTCCCATCGGTTAGCAATTGTTTGACATGGGCTTAAGATGGCACACAATAACCAGACAATATTAACAGATAATAAAGAATTTTTTATTAACATATTGTGTGTTTTGGGTTGAACAATATTGGAAAAAGTTCATACTTTAATATTTAAAATTTGAGATATTTTGGGAGTTGAAAATTAACTCCATACTCAAAAATAACTTATCTACCAACAAAGTTTCCATGCGTTTAGCACGACAGACACAAAGGAGGGCTAACAATTCACATGCTTTTGCTCAGTATCGTCTCTATGGAATAGAAAATGTTTCAATACAGCGGAAGGTGAATATCTTTTCCTGTCCAGTTCTTGCTCGCTTGTCTTCTTCACTCATGTTTGTTTGATTTCTCACAACACGCACCACCCAATCAGCACGTGCGACGACAAGGATGAGAACGATCAGGATTGGTGCAGAAAGCGCATGCAGAGCTCATGCGAAAGCAGAGCGGGCAAAGATTAGGCTGATGTACATGAAACGCCATGTCGATATTAACATCGTGCAATCCTATAAAATGAGATGGCGCAGTGAGACAGCGGGCGCCCTCTGTGCACAAAAACATGAAACTTAAGCAAACTGAAGTGCCTAAATTGACTGAGTGCGGTTGATTGGTTCCTACCTCACACCAATTGCAATGTTCATATTATATTACGGTGAGTGCACCATATCCTGATCACCAGCCACCCCCCCCCCCCACCAAAAAAATTAAATAAAATTAGGTGAACATTATACATTTATAAAAGCTTGTGACATTAGTCAATTTTGACAACTAAGCAAAAGCCATGAGTCTGCAAACATCTTTAGTAAAATATTACGCTGCATAATAAAAACCTTTCACACATTTTGATGAGATGAGATGTGTGATATGGCAGTTATACGGCTTGTTCCTTCAGTGGTTTAGACTTAAGGTGACAGAGTCTATGTTCCCTAAATGTTACTATTCCTGAGAAAGAAACACAAATAAAATCAGCATCATTAGAAAAGAAATGATGATCAACCAAAGCACAGGGATACAAACCTAAGCAGGCAGTCAAGGAAGGAAACCGCAGTAAAGTTTTTCCCCTCCTAAGAAGCTACAGGTAGGCCGCTTTTCGTCTCGTGTCCTTCCATCAGGCCAAGAAAATGTAATTTGACAGATAGGCCTTTAGAGGGTATTAGAAAAAATTACTTTCAATAAAAATTTTCCCTTGCACGGGTTATCTTTTTTGAGGACTCCCTCGGTCCTTTCAATAAATAATTTGCTAAATTGTGTCTTGTCTTGTTAATGCCTCAGATGAGAACAAGGATGAAACTGACAAACCACAATGGTTTGAATTTAGAGAGAGAAAAAAATAAATGTAAGAGCAGTGGACTGGAAGAGTCTGTCAGTCTACAGGACTGGGAGACACAGCATGTTTCCTTTGCCGTATGTGTAAGATATGTTCTTGGGATGGACAGAGATTTGCTTCATGTTATGATGCCCAAGTTCACTTTTTATCTGTTTAAACTACACTTTGTTTTCAGGAAGCATGACGGAAACATTGCTTTTGGTATTATTGTGCATTAATTGCTGATTGGTTAAACCCGCTTACTTTATAGGTTGTCATTGGATTGAACCGGGGACTGATTGACAGGCCATAATAATGCCCTACCTATGGAATATTGATGGCTCACACATCCTACTGATTTTGTTCCCACAAAACACTACACAGCACAAAACTAACTGTCAGATAGGCCAAGGAGTTTAATATTATTTATAAATAAGGTCTTATTACAAGGATGTTGTTGCAGAAGAGGGTTTCACCAGTAGCTAATTTTAATAAAGGGGATTTGGACGATGTGAAACCCAACCCAAACCCAAACCCAAGAAAGCGTGAGGATATAGCCTTCCCTCCTACACCAACGTTACTCCTTGTTCCATCTCCCGTGTTGTATGTGTACAACTGTGTACGTGATGAGTAAACCTCTTTACCTGAGTCTTGAATCTCCCAGTCACATGCAGTTTTCTGTAGCCGTGGACATGTTCCTGTCAACTAGCTTTGCATTGCTTATAAAACCTGACACTGGCAATACAAAAGAGCTCATTTTATGCAACGTAAACCAGAGTATGTACTACAATCTGATTCGATGATTATATAGTTCAAAACATAAACATGTGAAAACCAAAGGGAAGCTCTGTGTACTGTTAAGGAAGACACTAGGGAGGCCTTCCTGGAATTTCACACAAAAATCTTTTCCCGAACACAGGCTGGTCATTACATCACAGATTCTAGGTCTGATTGTGACAAGAAGTATTGCAGCTATAAAATTAATTGACGTTGGAATGAATTGGCCGGGGTATCTTGGCTGCAAAAAAGAGCACCTGATACACAAACGAGAATGACAGATCCGAGGAGAGAGTAAACCGAAAACGAAAAGCAGGGAGAACGGCATTTATCAAAGTCGGCAAGTCTAATGAATCCCAAAACCATGTTGAGTTTAACCGAGGCTATTAACCTGACAGCAAACCTTAAGACATCCATAAAAGACACAGATGATTTGAATCTGACTTTACACACCCCAAAAATTAACTTACTTAATTCTGTTTGAAACCATTAAGGACTATTTAGTATCAAAACAATTGGATTACAGTGTTTTATGACTTCAGTCGAAGAGATTCAGAGCACTCTGCTGTAGATAGCCAGCCACCTCGCTTCACTAAAAGAGTAAATCATAAAAAGTTAACTCAGCACTGGGTTGATTTCATGCCCTGTCAGGTCCATAACGTGCCCTAAGAAAATCGTGTTTGTCCTTCAAAATACGTAACATTCTCAGACAAAGCAGAATTCAGGAGAAAAGGGCACATTGTGCAAACAATATATCGAGATGGACGTCTCAGCTCTTGGAATAAAAAGGTTTCCGAGATACAACTTAACTTTCATGCCCCAGTTGCATGACATTGTAGGTAACCTCATCCACCTTCTCTAAGACAGCAAAAGGGGTCTTCGGTGCTGCCAAGAAATTGCTCTTTGCTGCAGGGATTAACACCAGTAGCCTTTTCTCCAGGACTGATCTCTTGAGAAAGATGCTTTGTGTTCTGCCACATTAAGGATGTTCCATGATGCGTGACAATATCTGTTGGCAGGCCCACCGTCGAGAAGACCTGGTGCAGCTCCTCCATACTCCCCGTCCAAATGAGCCAGGGGGACTCTCCGGCGGATCTTAAAACGTGCCCAATAATGTCCAGCGCCGATCATAATTACTTGGACTGTTTTCCAAGCAGATCAGTCATACCTCCTGTCCCCCTACATACTTAGAGTAGCTTAGTCTTGTGAACTGAGATGCCTTGAAGTGGCCCTCACTGCCCTGACCAGGATAAGTGGTTAGAAGATCGATGGATGCATTAAATGAAGGGTTTTCGAGAACCTGAAATTACATATAAAAATTTAAAAATAAATTAAACCATCCGGTACAGGGTCATGGCACCACAGGGCACAAGGCAGGGGACATCCAGGAGAGGAATCCAGTGGATTTCAGGGGATGTGTACACACACACACACACACACACACACACACACACACCAAGGGCACTTTAGAGTGACCAGTTTGCCTAATGGCATAACTTTGATCAGCACCACGAATCCACAATACACAGAAGATTCGCATACACCAGACACACACAGGCCACTTCGGCCTGAGCAATCGAAAGTGTCCCCTAATAGAGGCTCTAAGCGTGCCCTTTTCAATAACCGACAATCATGCAAAATCGACTGAGCCCACCCACCCCCAGACAGCCCCATTTAAAGCACCTGCCCTTCTGAAAATCTGCACCTGCCATTGCCAAACGCCACGGGAAAAAGACGCAAAGCCCACAAACAGTCAGGGTCCAAAGTCCAAAACCTGTCAAGAAATCTTGTCAAGAAACAGTTACCAGTGAGTCACAGAATATTACAGGTTATTGTCTGTATGTTAATTTTCAAATCGACGCCCACAAAGATGTAATTGCTCACACAACAGTCTTCATCACAGTGATGCAGTGCAGAAAATTAGGAATCACTATATATATATATGTAGCAGGTGTTCATTATTTTGAATTTCATGCCTGGTTTGCTAGGGACCAGCTGAATATTTGACTGAATACAGTACCAGCCATCTTGGCCCATTCATGCACAGACTCCTCCAAATAGAGTTTAATCATTTTACGTGATTTAAATGACAACTAACAGTCTGGAATACAAAGCTGTTTTTTTCCGTATTCCAAAACTCCCGATTTGATTAAATTTCACACAGCAATAATAATAAAGAAAAAAAAAATGCATGGAGACCACTGCAGACTTCTAATCAAATCATATTCATGATTTAAATTTAGTGTGAATATATTCCTAAAACAGACCAATCAACATCACAATTCACACACACTCACACCTCTAACGCAATAATCAAGAATATGCAACAGAAAAAAACCTTAGAAAACACTAATAATTAGAAATCACAGCGGATCTATGATTACGTTGATTCAAAATGACACCTTGTTATAAAGCAAATTTTATTCAGGTGTAAGAAGTCTGACAATAAGAACAGGCTCTGCCGGGAAATGATCACACGCATGTTTGTAATTCTTCTGCTCAGACATGCAGTGTCCAGAAGCAGCTCTTATTCTGACAATATTTGCTGGCTGGGCATCACTCTGTTTACACGTCTGTGGACCCAGTGCCGTTGCCAATATATGTCAATGTAACCTGAATTTACCACAGTACACTTTGCTCCATTCAGTAAAAATACCCTGAACTTATCACCCACCTGCTCATTAGAAAAATTAAATCTTATGATAAATATCTGAACGTGATCCATCAATCCATTGACAGTTTATCTAGTACGGGAACGTGGAAGGGGACCCGAGACCTACAGTATCCCAGGTAGCCTAAGACAGGGGGACACCCTGGATGGGATGATTTACATATCAGTTGTTTATCCTCTACACTGTGAGACTCACACTGATGGGCATCAGACTATGTTACAGGATGATGGGCATGAAGAACTGGATTTATTCGGGGTTTGTACAGGGACAGGGATGCAAAAACAAGCCACCAATGCCAGAGACAGGGAATAACACAGCAAAAGCCTGTCAGGGCACCAGGGAAACAAGAGAGGTGCATGTGGGTGGATGACAGGGCAGGAGCTGCAATGAGGGCCCAGGAGAAAAGAAGTATAGCCTGTAAGCATATTTCTGGTCATTTGCGAAACAAGGAAGAGGTGGATTCAGTTAATGCAATATGCCCAGTCACATGACGCCCCCCCCCCTTCAGAGAGCACGAGCCCCCCCACCTCTGTCTTGCACATCCCGTTTACAATGCTGTCTATTCCCAAAGTTAACATCCTCCAATCTAGGCATCGTGCGGTTTCTGTGACCCTAAAGGGCTGAGATGCGTATCCGCTGGAGGAGGGACAGCAGACAGGGCGGGAACCATTTAAGGAGACGCTGAAGGGCAGGAGGCCATCACCAAATGCCATGCATACAAAGGGATGGCAATAAACCTGGGCTTCCAGGAATCCAAGAGGAACCCGAAAGGTCACAGGGAGGCGGAGTTCGGAGCACAGGAACCAGAGGGACTTAACCCTTGGGTTACCATCCCGCACAAGGCATGACTTCAGCTGATGTTGATTAAGGGAGGGGAGGAGGTTGACAATGAGCGGCACTCAGTGACACTCCCAGAGACCCTATAGCAATGGTGACCACAGGGGGGCGCTGTGTTTCCTCATTTTATTATTCACTTATTTTGTGTACAGGGCTTACTGGGCAGCACTGGTGCCCCAGACCTTCAGGGTTGGGAGGTCAAATTCATGTCTGTCGCTGGACAATCATGTTCCTGCACAGAAAAACAAGCAAAGAGCAAACATCTCTCCCACCCTAATTCACCTTGCCTGTTGTAATGAAGCCAATCAGCTTAAGACCCCAGGAAATGGCTTGTAGACCAGCAGCATCAAGAAGAAATGAGTTAGACCAGACCAGCACCTGTACCACAAAGAAACATTGGTTACCGTGCATGCAGCTTGCTTAAATTTTTCACTGCAGAAGGATTGGCGTTGCTGGGATTGGAGAGCAACAGTTTGATGGCAGTGAAATAATGTCGTAAATAATATAATCCCGACTCATCGGCTCCACCTGTCTATCAGTCACGTAACTACAGAAAATACTGAAGAATGAAGAAACTGCATCAACATATCACTACCACTGCCAGTGGCAAAGGAATGTGAACTGTGCTTTTCACCAGACACAACACTAAGTGTCACTGCTTTGTATACTGTCCCCAACTTCATTAAGCTGACTGAAAGTACGGTCTGTCCGACCACACATTTTTTGTAACCGCTTATCCTGTCCAGGGTCATGGGGGGTCTGAGGTCTATCCCAGAGACTACGGGTGTAAGTCAGGGAACAACCCAGGATGGGGTGCCAACCCATCTGTAAGTATAGTGTTTGAAATACTGAAAAACAATGGGCCTCCCAAACCGAAGTGTGCATTATGTGTGTTAGTTTATATATTTTACATCTTTTTTTACCAACCTCATGTACTCATCATAGATTTTGGTATATAACATGTAACATGATCTGATGCCCATATATATATAGAGTGACCCCACCACTGGGCCCCTGAGCAAGGCCCCCAATCCCAATTGGTCCAGAGACTGGCTGACCCTACTGTCGCCTCTATGCCAGTTCCAAGAGGGGACCTTGCAGGATCGTTTTCCAGCTGTCCTGAAGGGGGTCCCACATAAATGCTAAACACTCATTGCCCGCTTTTCCTTCACTCTCTGGTCTAACGCAGTTACGGTGTTGAGACACTATCATTCTCCTTTGTGGGTGACTTGGCGTGTCCAAACCTTTCACCGGTACTGTTTGTGTTATTAAGAATTTGCTCAGACACATTGACATACAAAAATAACTTGACGTAGAGATTACCTAGAGTAAAAGTCGACTATCAACAATAACCGCATTTAGTTTTCTTGCAAAATTCAACTAAACATCGGTCTGTGAAGACAGGTGAATATGTTGGATGTCTAAAGCCTTTCAGATCTTCTACAGCAAGTTAAGAATGGTATCACTTTCTAAAGCGTAAACTCCTCCAACCAAAACCACCGCCAGTAAGCACACTGTCAAGTAATGTCCCAAATTCAGAGGAGTGTCAGAGGAGACAGTTTGCAGCTGTAACTGGCCACCATAACTACTGTGTTATACTGACTAATTTCACTTTTGCCTGTGATGTGAAAAATAGCATCAACACTATGCCTTAGGGTCATAAATATACCTGAAGTATCTAAGAAATGACTTCCATCCGAACACACAAATAGACAAAAGGGGTTAATACACATTTAATTAAAATGTTCTGGCTGACCAAACACACATAGTAAACACATTCTTCAATAGCCTACTCTCCGATCTTTATTTAAAGGGAAATGCATACACTTACTCAGGGTTTGTGTCTGAGTTTGGCCAAAAGATTACCAATAACTCACACTAATCCTGTTCTGGGCAGCCCTGCTTACGGGGACCTCATAGCTACAATATCTGATAAATATAATATAAAATGTTCTAATAAATGAAAACAGTTTTTACCTAAGCATTACTCAGCTCTGATGGGCCCCCACCAACAATAAAAGCTTTAGCCTGTCCAACCAATGACATTATATTTCATTTCAGCTATTTTAAATCAGTTACAAGTACAATTACAATTTCTGGCTATAATGACATTTATTTGCATCAACATCTAACTGATGGTTAAACTGGCAGCTAAATAAAAGTGTTAATGCTTTCTTATAAACAAAAATACCGTGGCCTGACAGCACATCTATCTCAAAAAGTCATTTTGGTTTTATTTATAGGATTCTAATACAAGCGGCACCAGCGAAGTGGTGTAATATGGCTGCTGTCTCGGCCTATGGCCCATTACTGTGTCAGCATCATTACCATTCAGCTAGAATACAGCATGTGGACTTGAGGCAAAGAGGATCACATACCTGGTGAGAATACACTAACTTTCAATCAATAGCAATGATTATGTCTCCTCAAGGCTAGAAGGATTCACAGAATCATACCCAACCAAAATGGTCTAATATACGGATTTATTTTTTGCATTTTCTTTATTTGGCATTAATTCGGTGTGATGCAAAGTGGTACTAATTTTTCATCCATCTGCTGACCTCTTATCCAGTACAGAGTTACATGGAATTTGGAGCCTATCCCAGTCAGCACAGGGTACAAGGCAGAGGGAGATACGCAGCCAGACTGTGAGAACGACAGTGATTTAGAGCTTAAAAAAGGGGGTTTGCAGACAACATACTGTTTGATTCTGAATTGACACTGTTTGAAGCTTGGCTACTCAGGTAAAGAAAAATGAGGGCGGGAAACAGTAATAAAAGAAGTAAATCGAGAGAATAACAATCAAATTATCATCCAATGGTGCCTGTTTTGGGGAGCTGGACACAGTGCTTTTGTTACAGTTCATGATTTTGAGAGGGTGCCGGTCTCCTGGGGCACAGCAAAGTCAGGCAAGAAGTCCCTTTAAATGACATATTTCCCTTCCCCAAGCTCAAAGTTCAACCAGTTTCCACTGCCTGTTTCCCCTTCACTTTTTTCCATCGTCAATTCACCGTGTTGTAAAACCCACTAAGTCCTCGTTCCTTTTTCTCAGCCCGGTGTCACATGGACATTTTCGCTTGCCCAAGTCAAATAGCCTTTGGCATACACATTTTACCCAAAAACTTAATTTTTGAAGACACAATTCAGATTAAAAAAAAATTGCACCTTTGCAACATTTGAAACCCGTACAATGGTGTCTGCTTGCTTCCGGGAAGCTTGAATTAGCCAGTTTCTTCATACTACTATTAACTGAGAGATGGTCTTGTCAAAACCTGCATTCCTTTCCCCTCGTTCTCTCAGTTGTGTGGCTCTAATGAGCCACACTAGTTACTTGTTCAATCTTGCCTCTTGTTACAGCCCTTGTGTGGATCACCCCAGGTGCCTCTCGTCTGCTCCCTCGTCAGTGATGTATATAGTGCCTCCCTGTCTTGAGCTCCCCAGTCCAGTCATTGATGTTGCTGCCTGCATGTGCTCCCCAATTTGCCCCTTTTGCTTCTCCCCCTGCCTGCCTTTGCTTCAGGCCTTGCCTATGACGTGACAGGTATTTAGAGTTACACATTTTTAGTTATTGAAATGTCCTGAATTACCAAACGTCGTGAAAGCATCAGTGGCCCCAGTAACTACATATATGGGCAATGCCAGCTGTCAGACAGGCATGTCCCCACGACGAGGGGCGTCACTTGGGCACTTTGGAAGTTGCTTTAGCCCTCTAAAATGCTATTTTTACACTAAATTAGTGTACATGTCCACTACTATATACAAGAAAAACTGCGGCTACACAGGTGAGCTTTACCCAAAAATACGCCCCCTGCGGCCGCTGATGACTCCCCATAGCGCCGCGGCATTCAGGACATCCAAGCGCCGGATTTAATACGCCGTGAATCTATGTCTGTGTCGCCGGGTCGTTTATCTCCCCTGATTAATCCTTTGTGCTGCGATGCACAATTGCACAGGACAAAAAAAAAAAAAGTTATGCGAGACGTGGAGTGAAATTGCACTTCCACAGTTTTCCCGGGCAAGACTGCACCATATTTTATGCTCATTTTCAGCGCTCGTTTTAAGAAGGGCTGCATGGCACTCATAGGACAGATATCGCCTGATACCGTGAGTTGTGGAGACAATCTGGACAAAAAGCGAACTCAAAAAATTGTATAACCACAAAGCTTTTAAAATACTTTGTCAAATAAAAGACTGGTGGTGTAAAAGGCAAAGGAATGCCATCATCTGTGAATAAATGCTCAATCCTCACCATTCCTATTAAAGCCCAACTCACGCTCAACGTTTAAAGTCTGCAGAAACAGGTGGCATTTCCTAAAAGGGGGATGATTCGGGCTCTGATAAACACAATCTCTTTTTGGAGGACAGGGTTTTGCTGAACTATACCCACATAAAAGGTGAAAATTACAACTTAAATAGGCATAGTTTACTGCAAATGTTTAAAAGAGCCTTTCGAAATTGTGTAAAAATAATTGTAAACTGGATAGTTCCACCCCTGAACGCAAAGTACAGGCTACAGTCTCAGAGTAATGCCAAACCAAGCCAGTACTGGCTTTGCCATCTATTAACCTATAAATATCAATATGCCCCCAAAGCTGGCTATTTAAATCAAATCCACATTTATACAGTATATAACCTGTATCTCATTTCAGTAAAAATGAAAAAGATACATAAATTGGTTGGAATGTTCCAGTAAAGAAGCTGCTGTGTGTCGTATCCCAATTCTGACCAGTTTAATGAGTCGAATCAGACGCAGGTAACTGTAATAAGGGATTCTCTCCTCTGAAAAGAGACTCATATGAGTGACGACCCATTTCACAGTAAGATATCTTCGCCATCACATGCGGCAGGTCGTCTTGGTCCTGCCTCCTCGCTGCTCATCTTGGCCGCTGCTCCTTCATTTTAAAACCACTTTTCTACCCTTTAAAGTAATAAATCCAAAAAAATGCTTTCTGGTAAACAGCTAAAGCAGCTGCATTTCCAGAGATGCATGATTAATTCATTCCGCATCTGCACGCATTCCTGAGTTCCCCTTCATCGCTCAGGCTCAGAGCAAAACTGCAGCGGTTTAAGATGAGTCAGGCACTCCTGGTTTGACCTCTATGTCAGGGCCCAGACTCATACCCGCGGTTTAACTGGTTGTACATATTAGAACCAATTAAAAACTGGGAAATGATGCAGTAACACTTGGCACTGATGCCTTCAGGAAGTAGCAGTTTCATGAAGGAGTCACAATGAGGAAATACAAGTTATGACCGAGTTAATATACTCAAAGGTGAAAGCGCTTAGAAATCACTTAACCATAGTCTTGCATCAGCTACCACCAGCCTCCATTCACTCTTCTCATTTCCAGACTGAATATCCACACATGCAGACAGTGCCACCAGGCTCAGGGTGGTGGTGGTAGGGGGTTCTTACCATTGCAAATTAAGAGTTCTGAAAGATAAATGAAGTGAGTATTGAGGAGGGGGGGGCGCAGGAAGAGTAGCTTTCAGAATAAGGTAAAGGTGCATAAAAAAATAAAACCACATGCATAAAAAGCAGTGACCAATTGTAACACCCACAGCAATTTTCAAATAAAAGAATAACCAGGGGGGCGGCATGGTGGTGCAGTGGTTAGCACTGTTTGGGGCGGCATGGTGGTGCAGTGGTTAGCACTGTTTGGGGCGGCATGGTGGTGCAGTGGTTAGCACTGTAAGGGGCGGCATGGTGGTGCAGTGGTTAGCACTGTAAGGGGCGGCATGGTGGTGCAGTGGTTAGCACTGTTGCCTCACACCTCTGGGACCCGGGTTCGAGTCTCCGCCTGGGTTACATGTGTGTGGAGTTTGCATGTTCTCCCCATGTCGTCGTGGGGTTTCCTCCAGGTACTCCGGTTTCCCCCCACAGTCCAAAAACATGCTGAGGCTAATTGGAGTAACTAAATTGCCCGTAGGTGTGCATATGTGAGTGAATGGTGTGTGAGTGTGCCCTGTGATGGGCTGGGCCCCCATCCTGGGTTGTTCCCTGCCTCGTGCCCATTGCTTCCGGGATAGGCTCTGGACCCCCCGCAACCCAGTAGGATAAGCGGTTTGGAAAATGGATGGATAGATTTGCAAGCTTACTACCCAGATAAATAGCTTTAAACATTTTGACTGCCTAAAGCTTTTGCACAGTACTGTATGTCAGATGTCATCCTTCTGTTCAACTCCTTCTTAATTATATTACACAAATAATCAAATGTTAAAACGTTTGGTGGGCAGAGCTAGTCAGCCCCCCAGGGCAGCATCTTCTGAGGTCAACCTTACAAGCCAGTTCCACTTTGTCTTAGACCCAGGGACACAGGTGGTGAAATTCGCCTTGGGCGCAACCTGGGGTTTGCCCAGTACTACTGCTGTTCATGTGACAAAAAGTAATTAGGACACGGGTTCCATTTGGAATCTTTGCTTAAACCAGGGCCAATCAAATCACGGTCCTCAAGGTTCGAGCTCCTGCTGATTCTCCAACTCTCCTTTACCTGTGAGCCCGGTGTGAAGCCTCTGGCCAATCAGAATCAGTCATTATTAAACTAACTACCTGGGAGAACTGAAAACAAGGCCTGGATTTGGAATCGAGGGCCCGATTTGAAGAGTCCTGCTTCACATATTTCACAGTTAATTTATATTTTTTCCCCCACTTGGCCTCAGTCCACTTCATCCTCTTTGATCTCATGGTGAACGTGAAATCTGCCATAGTGATCAAGGGACGACAGTGACAGTTCCTTCTGTACTATACTTTTTAAGAATAAAGATTTCTTTTATTAACTTATAATTAAAACACTAACATCCAAAGAAATAGTCACTTGCTTGATATTCCTTGAGGAAAAAGATGACATCATTTTCAAAAACAACTGTAAGTATCCATGGGTAATACAAGAGCACATCAGACCGACCATGACATATAATCTGAATATCAAATATTTTGGTAATTTGAGCTTTCTTGGTAATTAGTGCCATTAGTATACATGAAGAGTGAGAAGTGATTGTCCAAACTCTGAAGCCGACATCCTGTTAGGTCACCATTCCTGCTGCCCTTATATGCACGATGGTTAGCAATGGATGGGTTACAAAATGGCGGTGATTCTAAGCTGCATTTCTAAATGTGCCGTGCAAGATTTTCACTCGCATCCGAGCTTTTCCCTGCTTTGTTCCTTGTGCTTCCTCAGACTGACTGGGACCCAGGATGGGATGAAATCAGGAAATATACAAGAAAACAAAAATTCTCCTTAAGACCAGAGTGACAGTAGACCAAAGAATGCAATATCTGCAACCTCTACAGTGAAATCAGTGGATACTCACAACCTCCCAGAGTTCAATACCAAGTCAAAATTACAGATCACCCCATTTAGCTTGGTTGAAAAATTTGACAATTAAACCTATTTGAAAATTGTTCTCATCCATCCACTTTCTTGGCACATAAAGCACTAAGGGGTGGTGTGTGTTCTAAGCCTCTGTGCTTGTGATCAGAGGGTTGCTGGTTTGAGCCATGGGGCCCTAGGCACACTACTACATCTTACACATTTTCGGTTATAAACACCAACATCAGATGGGTGGCATGTGGCTCAGGGGCAGATGGCTACTGGATCAAATCTAGAGGCAATTCTAGGAACACTGGGGGCCACAGGCAAAAATCCATGGGGCCTCTCCAACACATCCCACCCAACATGGTAACATTTCTAACCATTATTTTAGCATGCAATCTAAATTAATTATATCAACAAGAGAATTTAATTAACAAAATTCCTTTATTTACACTTTGCTGTGAAAAACATAATACATAAATTAAACAGATTTGTCATTACACTGTACTATGTATTCAGCCCAGCCTGCCTTGGCTGCCCTATTGCTACGCCTATGTTCAAATCCCATCTTCAGCAGAAAATGCACATCGTCATCAGGCCCTTGAGAAACGCTTTTACCCCCCAAAAATGCTCTATAGGTGCCAGAAAAGTAGCTCCCCCTGTCCTCAGACTCCAAACGTGGCTCTCTGTGTATCTCTATGCGTCTCTGTGTATCTCTATGCGTCTCTGTGTATCTCTGTGTGTCTCTATGCGTTTCTGTGTATCTCTATGCGTCTCTGTGTATCTCTATGCATCTCTGTGTGTCTCTGTGTATCTCTATGTGTCTCTGTGTATCTCTGTGTTTCTGTGTATCTCTGTGCGTCTCTGTGTGTATCTCTGTGCGTCTGTGTTTCTCTGTGTGTATCTGTTTGTGTCTCTGTGCGTCTCTGTGCATTTCTGTTTGTCCCTGTGTTTCTCTGTGTGTATCTCTGTGCATCTCTGTGCGTCTATGTGCATCGCTGTGTGTATCTCTGTATCTCTGTGTGTATCTCTGTGTTTGTCTGTGTGTATCTCTGTGTTTCTCTATGTATTTATGTGTGTCCCTGTGTTTCTCTGTGTGTATCTCTGTGTATCTCTATATGTCTCTGTGCGTCTGTGCTCTGTGTGGCATATGCAAAAAAAGAGTGTTCCAAAGTAGCTGTACTTGTGCAAATGCCAAATAAAGCAGACATTTATTTTCTCCAGAACTAATGTCCATGCTGCAGGGGGTTGAGCTGGGTTAAGGAAGGTCAGGCCAACCTCCTAGCTTACAGAACGGACACAGCCGGGCAGCCCCTGACTTCCTGCCAGCGTTGTCGTTATGGAACCGCATGGGCCAATTTGGTGGCCTCTGCCTTAAATCGGGCTTTCATACCTCATTATATTACACATCCCCCTGGGACCCAAACTCCGGGGATGATGCTCCCCCACCCAAGCACTCCTTTAATGCTACCAGATGGACTCAACGCTTCCCCCGTCCAAGCTACCAAAAACCCTGGGCTGTTCTGTCAGCGGGTAATTCCCGGGCATCCTAACCTCTGGAGACATTCCCACCTCGCTAGACATGCAGGTCCAGCTGAAGGGTATAAAGAAAGATTGGAGATGCTGTTGCAGACCTCAGGGCCAAGCAACAAAATGGAGCAGAGCGGCTTTACTGGAGTTAGTGGGTCAGAAGGCAGCGCTTATTTTACTCCGACAGGAGAAGGCACGCGTGTGTCAAAGGCTTTTAAAATGATACTGGGCATGTGTGAAAACCCAGGAGTCAGATAAGACGTGAATGGCGTAAATGTTATGCGAGGAGACAGACTTCATTGATCCCAGAGGGAAGTTCAGTAGCCGAGGCAGTGTACACTGTGCAGTGCTCAGAATGAAGATTTTATGTTTCTTCCTAACAGCTACTGCCTTCTGGTTTCATGCGGAATTCATCAATTTCATCTTTCTCTCTAAAACTACAAAGAATGCTGTTGGAGGCTCCGACCCCAGGATTAGATTTTAATATATGTTACCTAATTGTATTATCAAAACAAAAGTAAATCAGAAAGACAACTGCAAGCATGGAATAGCGGAAATGGCAGACACACGCATGTGCATGCAGGCAAAAGGAAAGAGATCGAGATCTGATACCTGGAAGAGTCTGCAGAGCAGAGAAATTCAACATGAAGGTTTGGGCTAAGCAGGTTTCCTAAAACGAAGCACAAACACATGATGTCAAGTGACAAGCCCCCGGAGCCCAGACGAGCGCATGAAGCAAACGAACCATCGGAGTGGAAACAACAGGGGAAACAAATAATGAAACGAAACCTTTTCTGCAGTTATTGTGAGTGGAAAAGGCAGAAACCGCTGTCATTTTCTAATGGTACAATAAAACCGACCTTAACTCAGACACAAATGCTTTTCCACAACTGCGCAGAAGACCTTTACAGCTGGTATATTTTGTACAGTGGAGACACACAGCTCTGATGAAATGGCAGCTTGATTTAATGCTGCGCTGTAGACCCTTCACATTTCCTAATGACTGAGCCAATTAATAAAAATCAACCTACCAAATGAATTTTTATATATAAAATGTTGAACATGGTGCTTTATTGTTGCAGAACAGTACTAAATAATTAAGAAATGCAAGCTAACTCTTTAGTAATGATTTAACTGGTGCAAAACCCTGGGTTCCTTTAAATCATAGCTAGATAAGATTTTAAGAAGCTATTAGTTAAGTTCTCCCCAAACGAGCTTGACGGGCCGAATGGCCTCCTCTCGTTTGTCAATTTCTTATGCTCTTATGTAATTATGCAATGATTAGGTTCCATCCATCCATGTTAGTCACTTATCCAATGGATCGCACTTGTGCTTGGAGCCAATCCCAGAATGCACAGGGATTGATACCGACACCATGCTTAACAGGGTGCAGTAAATAACGTTGGTAAGTAATGGTCATAAACACAGATTATGTGGTATATCATCGCTGTCCAATGAAATCCATGCAGGCCCACTTTTCGACTTTTCACTAGAATACATCCATTCTCGTCCCTCCAGTGATAATGGTTGACATCTAATTGACATATGAAAAGATGTTTTATGAAGTCATCGATTTAACTATAGTACTTATGTTTGTACTAGTTACTATTTGTCTTCATGATAGTTGTTTGTGTGTATTACTTTACATTGCTAATTTTAATAACTTGGCTAATAACAGCGTTGATAGCTAACTAACATCATTGTTAATTGTGAATACAAAGTGGGAATAGATTGCATCTTGTTGGCATGGACATATTTTCCTCATAAGTTAAAACATTAAATCTATTCGTCCTGCTAAGGGTGTCTCATTACAATGTCTTAGCTTTATTTAGTGAAGTTACTGTTGAGAAAATGTGTTTTCACGCTCCTGAAATAATGGATTTTTGGAGATGCGTGTTTTTCATTGGACGGCGATGACGTGAAAGTTCATCTTGCTTGATGGATGGATGGATGGATGGGTGGATGGAACTTCCAGTTACAAGAATAACATGCAGGCCTTGTGAGATTCTTAAAGTTATTCTTTAAGACGTCTCGAATGAATATCACTGCATTTAAGGGTAGCGTCGTACACAAATTCTGATTCACTTTGAGACTCATTAAGTTGACCTGACTGAATACTTACAAATGAAATGTACCCAAACATCTTTCTACCCTACGAACATTTTTCCAGTAATGGGGCACAGTGGGAGTCGGGAGCCAAATCCAAGAGGCGTTGGGAACAAGGAAGAGGAACAGACAGGACAGGATGCCAGTCCTTGACAGGGAACACACACATTATGAACAAGTGGGATGGGATTGGAACCCCCAAACCTTTAGGTGTGAGGTGACAGTGTTATTCACTGCATCACCATTGCAGCTCAGAGGTCATACATATTCCCCTTTTTGATAAAACATTGATTCTCTTGCAATACATGGACTTTACACACAGAATGAAGGCATTTAATTTCACAGTGTTAGTAGTGCAAAAAAGAAAATAGCAAAATAAAATTCTAACCATGTTCACATATCACAAAAGTATAAAGCCCTTTCATATGCATCTGACTACCAAACCTCTGCAATACAATAGCATCCATGCAAAATAGTCCCTTCGTACACAAATTGTAAGATATACTTTGATTTGCATTCCTTCCAATTGATAGTGACATTGCAAAGAAACTTTAAGACGGAATGAATGGAAGCGAAAGGCTCTGCTTTCAAACGTCTTGAAATATAATAGACTGCATTTGAACTGTAGCCTACCGCTACGGCAAGTTTCTGTGTGTTGTGTTTAACAGTGGAAGCTTATAGAAAAACAGATTCTAAGGACGGTTGTACAAAGCTGTAACGCTATGAGAATTGTTCAGTTTCCGGATATTTTATCTCCGTGGACTCATTATTTGGAATCGGGCTGCTCAAGGAGGACATAAACATTTCACAGTAGTAACAGGAATCAAAGCTGAGACACCTAGAGGGACGTGTGTGGTTTTTCTATTGACGCTTTTCTAGGATTGCTGTCGCTCTATTTGTGCTGCGATCACTGCACTCGATCACTGAAATACAGTCATGTCATATGTCTTGTTCATTGAGATTCTAAATTAAACACGGCTCCATATATATATTTAACTTCTGTCCCAGAAGGTAACAATGAAAGCTGACCATTAAATCCATCCATCCATTTTCCAAACCGCTTGTCCTACTGGGTTGCGGGGGGGCATCCGGAGCCTATCCCGGAAACAATGGGCACGAGGCAGGGAACAACCCAGGATGGGGGGCCAGCCCATCGAAGGGCACACTCACAAACTCTCGCACACTCACACATGCACACCTACGGGCAATTTAGCAAGTCCAATTAGCCTCAGCATGTATTTGGACTGTGGGGGGAAACCGGAGTACCTGGAGAACATGCAAACTCCACACACATGTGACCCAGGCGGAGACTCGAACCCGGATCCCAGAGGTGTGAGACAACAGTGCTAACCACTGCACCACCAGCTGACCATTACATCTTTATATGGCTATTGCTACTTGTTGTTAAAATGCTGGTTTCTGGTTAGACTTTAGACTCTCCTGATTTTCACATGCATACAACTGTATACACTGTATACAAACATCCTGTATACAAAAATACTATGCTTCTGTAATGAAATACCAAATGAAATGGGTGTGTGATGTACATACCAAAATCCTGCCATCATACATTACATGATTTACATATTACTGCTTCTATTGCACGTGATTACGATCTATAATATCACTGCCTCAGTTTTATTTCATATCCAATAGAGGGGGGGGGGGGAATATGTAGATTTTTTTGTTTTAAACAGTACCTGGACGTTTAGATAAGGTACACAGGGTGGTAAAAAAACTGAACCAACACACGCGCTAATTAATTAGCCTACGTCCCAGCGCTGGGACACGTGCTTCTGCTCGAGCGGTATCCTGACGCTTATTTATCCAGCGCACGAGTGCATATAACACAGCCGGTAATTAAATTCAGCAAGGAAAGTAAATTAGGCTGTTTGCTTTGAGATATCACAGCGAGGTCCGTCAATCGCAATGCATTAGGATTGTAATACACGTCATGGCAGGCAGTTGTAAGCTGCTGTCGCATATGCATCGCAGGTTTATGTACCCGTGGAGATCTGCCAAAATCAACAAGTGCGGTGTAGCCAGCGCATAGAAATCATATTCATTATATGCTTATTTCATCCTAACTAATCACTGTACAAATTAGGCCTACAATGAAATCCTGTACAGTACGGATGTCCTAAGGGAAGAAAATGTCCCTTAACAATAAATTAATTCTCTGGCCAAATATCCGGCCCTCACATTCACTGATTGTCCTGACATCTTATTGAATATACAGTAAAAATGCCACACACCGTCTCAGCTATTAAGATTGTCAGTCTTCAGAAAACATATGTTAATTTTTTTAACAGGCCCAGTCATGTAAGTGGAGACTCAAACTGGAAAGCAACCGCTGATCAATACTAGATTTAAAGCTAAAAACAAATTTAAAGTGTAACATTTTAAGATAAACATTTTTAGGTAAATACAGCATAGCATACCAGTGCACTTTAAGTCTAAATTAAGTTAATTTGTAAAAAAAAAAAAATATATATATATATATATATATATATATATATATATATATATATACACACACACACAGTTAAGGAAGGGAACATCACATAACATCAGATAGGTGTTTTAATAAATCACTTATTTTGCACACACAGTTCTTAAACACCCCTTCTGAGAAATTAACAGAAAGTCCAGGGCAATACAGCCCAGGTAGAAATAACAAAAGTGACTGTACACAGGAGCAAATGCAGATAATATACTTAACTAATAAACACTAGCTGACATATCACAATGAGAGGCTAGGAAATTTTAATAAACATGAAGGTCTGTAGCACTAGAGAGCTGGGCACCTGCTAGGAGGCCTCCCTGCCCATGGGGGGCGCTATACATTTAGGAAGGAGGAGAAACTGACCATTTGCACCAAGAGCATAAGAGAAACTCAGCTCAGCCTGTCTAGAAGCAAGTGGTAGTGAGGCACACCTGGTGTTTCTCATTCTCAATCACGCCTGACCACGCAGAAACAAACTGGTCCTGAGACAGATCCTGTGCGTTCACTGCTCTGGGACTTCAGGCAATTATGCTCTCGCAGTCATGATCCTTTTACTTTCTTTATTATTATTCAATTGACACTTTTGTCCTGGATGTGCTAAACTGCATTATAAAAATGAAATACTTTGCACTTTGACGAATGCACTGTTGCATCAGAGTTCACTTGAGGTCCTGATGACATTCAGTGCAAACCTTTTGTAGAAGATCTTTAACTTGGATGGAATTCATGTAAGAATTGCTAATCTTGAGTACATGATGAACATGGCATGTTATATAACGTAATAAGGGATGTGATACTAATAGAGAATTCCAGATCGCCCCCAAGAAGGCTTAACTTCATTATCTTTTGTTATCGCAAAGTTTCACGCAGTGGTTACATTTGTAATTACATCACCAGCGGCACCTGTAACTGATTTTCATGGGGGGAACAGAGCAATTAAGGCAAGGCACTTCACACAAAGCATGATGGCTCTCCTGTTCCTGAGACCCAGGTGAAATAGGCGACCCGGAATCAAGTTTCCAAAGGTCCCATCTGGCTTGTTGCAAAGCATTCACAGTGATTATGGAATCTCTCGTTGAATAAAGCCAATAGTGCCATCCATCCATCCATCCACCCACCCATCCATCCATCCATCCATCCATCCATCCACCCACTATAGTGATGCAGTCAGGGGTGCCATGGGGGAGGGGGGGCGCAGTTATGACAATTGCAAAGGCCCCTGAGTGACAGAAGCCCTAAAACATTTGGAACATAATTGGAATAGTCTGGGTTGGGGGCTCAGCATTGATTTCCTTTCATGGGCCCACAATCTAGTGGAATCTCTAGTGGATGTAGTGCCCTAATATTGTCATTTACAGCCCCTCCCCGGGCTAGAATGGGGACGTCCTGACACACCTACCGCAAGGCCAAAATATCATAAGTGCAATATCGATATTTCAAAAAATGCATTTTAATGCAGTACACCTACCCTAACAAACACCGTAGCCTAGCCTAGGTCACCTTAAACGTGCTTATAACACTTACATTTGTGCAAAGTCATTAGCACAAAGCCTAATTTAGAAAAACAAAGTGTTGAAAATTTCATGTATTTTATTGAATAATGTACTGAAAGTGAAAAAGATTTACCCATCGTAAAGTCGAAGTATCGTAACTTGAACCATCATAACCTTGGGAGCATCTGTATTTTAAAAATCACTAATTTTACTGTTTTACTGAGAAGAGATGAATCTCAGACAATCCATTTTCATTACAGCGAGGCCAGCTGCCTGCACTCTGAGACTCCCAGGTACCACACACACATACTGCTGATTCTGTGAGCTCTCGCGTCACCCCACCCCTGCCACATCCGCGGCCCCATCTGCTGTCCATGACGCCCTGAACTGACATGAGTTGACAGTCCTATCCAGGTGTCCTGAGACATGACCAAGGCGTTTAGTGTCACGCGAATGTCATGTCAATTTCACTGCGACTGTCAATCCTTAAAACACCCACACCGAATGATAATAACAGTAATTAAAAGAATGACAGTTCTGGGATGCAGTGAACTGTGAAGTGTCACAATCTTTAAAAATCTATTCAAATCTCCTGTTTTTGAAAAAAGCTTTGCACTCCTTGCATTTTGCCCTTTACTATTTAATACTATTACTACTTTTATTATTATTATTATTAATAATAATAATATTTCACATTCACCGTCACCTTTATCTTACAGTGTTGAGGGTTCAAATCCCACCTCCGTTCTGTGTGAATGGAGTTGCTTTTTCCTCCTAATACACTGTTTTCCACCAATGGTCCAGAAATAAGTTGTTAGGTTAACATACCGTTTCAGAATTGCCCATAGTGTGTGTGTGTGTGTGTGTGTGTGTGTGTGTGTGCGCGATTGTGAGCGTCAATTTTATAAAAAATCTGTGACTGCAATCAAAAAACTAAAAATGCCAAAAATGTTGCATTTTGTTTACTTGTAAATGGTTACTTGTGGTTAAGGTTAGGGCTGGGAAGGGGTTGTCATTGTTGGGATTAGGGTTTTCCCCCATAGAAATGAATGAATTGTTCTCACAAAGCTCCTAGCCCACCGCAATCCTATACAGGAAATGTGGATGGATGGAATGCAGCACATTCTTATACATGTTCACCAGGAAACATCCCTCAGGACACCATGCAGTATATTAGAAAATAACACTGGCCTGCAACCATATGTAAGTTACCCCAATGAATCCCTGGAGCTGTTACTATATGTAAACTTTTATCTGCAGTACAACAGTGACAAAGTTTTTATTAAATGGGTGTGTGATGTAATGTGCTGTATACGGTGCATAAAGTACAGATATCTATTGACAGCAGGAACCCCTGTGCAGAATTAATTAAACCCACTTTAAATCAAAGCAGGCTGCAAAATTACAGCCCAACTGAACACTTCAAAACCCAAAATAATGGTGCTGAAGGCTTGCAGGCAGCTATCTGAAATAGCGCATAGTCTTTTTCTTCCTGTTCTTTTACAGAGTTAATCAATTAACTCAATTTTAAATGGATGGTGCTTGATATTAAGAGGCAGAGACGGCAGGATGGAAATGAACAGGATGAAACTGAAGGGGATTAATGATTAAAAGTCCAAAGCTGGAAGAGAGAAAAGCCTGAACCAGACACTTATCTTCTCCAGCCGGATGCCGGCATTCCCTTGAACACAGACTTCCCGAGTCACAAAGAGACAAGCTGTTAATATAAATTACTACAACAGCAGCGGTGAAAAATGAACATTCATTAAATGACTTGCTTACTGACCTTAGCCAGGGCTAATAAGTATTCGCAGAAAGTTTTGCTTTCTGAGCTTATCAAATCAGCTCTTTTTCATATTTTAGGTCTAGTCTGAATACTACACGGACGACATAAATTACCAGCTGCCATTCTAAAGCGTTTATCACCACTCAATTAGTAAACGCCATTGTGACAGGTTGTGATGTACTTATAAGAGAGAATTATTAATACATGGACAATTCCTATCCATGATTGGAGGAGGCCTTGCTGATCAGTGTCCATTTGAGCAGGTACAACCATCTTCGGTATGTAGTGTGAAATTAGCTTAGTGACACCGGACAAGTGAGTGGTCAGATTCCATGTCAGTAAGGAATTAGCCAATCAGATCCCCAGGGTGTGTCCAACCTCCTTTCTTCATTTGACGAATGAGATTGGGGAATTACATTGCAGACCCTAATATAACTGATAACATGGAAGCCTTGAGGGAGATGTCACAAGCGAAGCCCTTCTAGGCTATAAGATATAGCTCTTACGCTTCATCTTTGCTTACAGTGCAAGTTTCCTTCCTATACTGCAACAATCTAATGTTATACTAAGTTTGTATACAAGAAAATACATGCTGCCGTTACTGTGCTGAATTACCTGTCATGTTAAAATTTATGGGGCAAAGTCACCACACAGGCCACACTGTAGAAGCAGAGACTGTGGAAAATGCTTTCAATTTAACGTCTATAAGCACTGAAATGTGCAGTTTCTCATTTTCAGGCTTATGCCACAAATAGGATGTTTATGTCCCTTTAATTTCAAATTGCTCTCTTTTCCATCTTCTTTCTGGCATCACATTCAGGCTACCTGTAGATTTTAAAATCTGGTTTATGTTACGCAGGGATTTTCCTACCTACAGTCTCTAGTCTTCTGTGTGAGAAAGGGCTGATTATTTTCTTATAGCCCATTTCACAGCTGAATATTCATCCTCAGTTCCTTCAGTCACAGAAACATCTTCCCCATCCCGGTTCTCATGGACCCACAGCTAGTCCACCTTTTACTCCCTCCCAGAGTTATTAACTCTGCACAGGGGTTCCTGCTTTTCGGTTTATTTACCTGCACGAATAGTTATATTTATAACCTGTTCTACTCGCTCTGGGCAAAAACACCCGTCAATAATAGTGATCACAATAACACATCATTCTACAATAAAATTGCAATTACAATCATGCAGCTCACCAGCGCTTTCGGCTTTCCAGCATGCCAGATGAACAGAAGCAGGCTTTTCCTCCTGTGTCCACTCAGGCTATGCAGTTTAGAGAGCCCTGGACAATGTTATAAAATTATGGAGCCAAATCAATACCGTGCGCTTGTAACCAAGTGCCCTGGAGCTGAACATCACCTGACAGAAAGGAGCAGATCTGTAAATGGACTTGTTCAGTACAAATGTATGTGAAGCACCCTTCAGAGACATTACCCTGCAGTTTAATGTGGACCACATCTGAGCTGCTGTAATTGTAAAGGATGCAAGTCATTCTAGACAATAATATATCCTACCAAAGTATATCTAGTATCCAGGGCCTTTTAATAATGCATGTAAATACTTACCCAAACTCCTGCCTGTGACGCACCAACATCATTTCTGTAAATTCAGTACTTAAACCAGTATATAATAGAGACAGATCTGCATTGTGACGCATCCGTATTTCAGCAAACTTGTCCAGTAGAGGGGTCACGTTGCACCCGGAGCTAGGAAGGCTGAAAGCAGGGGACACTCTGAACAGAAGGCCAGTCCATCACAGGGCAGATCACCATACACTCGGGGCAATTTAGAGATGCCAATTTGCTTAGTCAAATGAGTGGGAGGAAACGGAGCACAGAACAGACACAGATCCCCCCCCCATGTGCCTGGTACATATATTTCTGTTTGCATACATCTTGATGCAGACTGATGTGAAAGGTATAGGGCGTCACAGAGGTGCAGTGGTTGGCACTGTCGCCTCACACATCTGGGACCCGGGTTCGAATTAGCGCCATGGCTCCATGTGCGTGGAGTTTGCATGTTCTCCCCGTGTCATTATGGGGTTTCCTCCCATAGTTCAAAAACATACTAAGGTTAATTAGAGATGCAAATTGCCCATAGGTGTGCATGTGCGAGTGAATGGTGTGTGAGTCCTTTACTTAGGTTGAACTGTCATGCAATATGTATTATACAGTAGGAGAGCTGAGCAGAGTTATTTCAGATGTGACAGCAACCCAGCACCATGGGGGGTGATAAACAAACAAACAAACAAACAAAATGAAAGAAAAAAAAACTTCCAAAGTTTGGTTATATTATTTAACACAGAGTTAAAGCTATAGAGCACAGGACCTCAGATCACATCAGGCCTTTTATGGGAAGAGCTGCTCAGTGCTGATGCCTTGGTCCGGAACAGCAGGGCAGCGGGAGGTTCTGCTCAGACTTATCTTGACAGCCCAACACCGTTCCCATAAAAGAAGCAGATGGAAGGGAGGAATGGGGATTTTACTGTGCAAACAGAAAAAGAAAGAAATTCTGTGGTTGAATGAAAACGAAAGAGACATTTTGAGTTTAGTACAAGGGAAACAAAACTGTGAGCCAGATCTGGGGGAGATGCAGGGAGCAGGGTGTGTGAATGCTACCTGGGAGCGGGGAGAAACATCCAGAGCTCTGTGTTATATTATTGGTCATTATTGGTCACCTGACTTGGCCACACCCCTCCCATCTTATAGTGACCTTCCGGAATGGGCGTAACCATCAGTAATCCACAGCCCAAATGGGAAACCTACGTCGAAGGTCACGTTTACGGGGAAGTGAGCGGGACAGATGAGATTCCGGGTAAACACTCACACATCCCTTGAATAAATCGCACAAAGGCCACGTAAGGATCCAGTAAGACATCTTATGCTTTTCATTTCAAAGGCTTCAACAAGACTCCCGTTAACAAAGCTTTGCTAGACATTATATTACATTTCATTGCATGTTGTAAAGCAGACATCTGCATTTTCCTCTCATGGCACTCAGTCCAGACTGCAGTTTGTCCTTTACTTAATAATAGATATTAAATGGGATGCAGCATCTTCCATGTTCCACAGCGGACTCTAGTTATGCAGATGCGAAAAAATTGTGATTTCTCTCCAAACAAAACTGCCAACAAAAGATGTCCAATAAACATTCAGAGCAGAACCACCATATAAACCCACAAAAACAAAGCTTTGACAGTTAATTTGCAAACAAATGCTAAATCACTCTTTATTTGTATGGATGCAATTCCGACGTTATAATATATTCAGAGTTTTCAAAGGGTTTATTGTCCTGTTTACCTTACTCATAAATACACAAAACAGCTTGCATTATAGAAACAGAGAGTTGCCATGAATCAGTGGAGCTCAGCAGACAAACTGAAAATACAGCAGCATGTATAGTTTAAGAAAGTTATCAGGTTGGAATTACGGAGTTTGGCTGGGTCGTTAAATTAACCTCACAGGCCGTGAGCTTAGCCCCATAAAGGTATTAGAATGACTGATGCAAAGTCTACTTACACAATAATGATCTTAGGGTTAAACTGGATTGAAGAGGGGAGACTCTGGTCCTATAAAAAGCTATGACTGATTATTTATTATTTTTAGATAGCTTTCAGCTATGGAAGTAGTCTAAGTACAAAAGGTTGCAGTTGTCACGAAGTATCACTGTCTTATAGAGACCTATGGGTTATGAACCTCATGTGGGACTTGATCCAACAAACTTCAAGCTTATGAGACTGAGTGCTCTGCCCACCTAACAAATGAAATATTCTCAGTGTTGAAGCAGCCATGTATAAGTATGTAAAACCAGACAAAGTTAATGACGGGAAATCTGACCAAGGAGAAGTGTGAGCAGACCGGTCAATAGAACCATGTGACCTAAGCAGGGTCTTAATGAGCTAGTTTTGTTATCAATGTTCCACTGTCAGGGAGCAGCAGCAGTAGGGCGTGGTCGACATGAGGACACAAAGGGTATCCAGGTACAAAGATGGGGAAAAACAAACACTACACAAGCAAGTACTTCACTACTGTGATGCTCTGGTTCAGCACTAAGATTCATGTCTGTGTCACTACTGAGACCACTGTATACACAGTGTGCAAGGGGCAGGTCGAACGAATCGATTTGACAATTTTTGGTCACATAACTCTCCCTCTTTTCCTCACAGAGAGGACCCTTTATGTATCTGTTGTTCATTGTGACAACCCAAGATTCAAGCAAACTGGGGGGGGGGGGGGGGCAACAACTTTTGAAAATCCTGCAGCGGAAAGATAAACGGAAAAAGGTTTTAGAAGCCCTTTAAGATGACTGACCCCACTGCACATACCTAGATAAATGATCAGCAGCACTGAACCTCTAACACAGCTGTGCTCCAGGCCAAGAGGTGTGCACGTGCGCACACACACATACACACACACACACACACACAGACAGACACAGACAGACAGACAGTACTAGACCCAAGGTCAACTGAAATTAATGACTGAGCTTAGAATTAAATTAACTCCAACTTTTCTGTCCACTGCATTTTTTTTTATTAAAAAAGGCTTGCATCCTTAATCTGTTGAAACATATAAAAATCCTATGTTGCAGATGTGAGAACGCAAACCCTTGATTTTCCAAATTTACTAATGCAGTACCATTTATTAGTGCCAAAATCACAACTACTTTGAAATACTGGAGCAGACCACAGCAGAGATTCAGTTACTGCATGCTGTAGTCTACTGGCACGAGCCTTCACTCATAGATAAAACCTCAGCCCCCCCCCCCCCCCCCCCCCCACACACACACACACACACACACACGAACAGCCCCAACACCTAAACCAACCGCAAGCTCATTCAATTCCCATTTTCTACATAACAACGTATGTAACTCCAGTATCGTGTTAAACGTATTTACATAATAATGTACTCAATATGAAACGAAGAGCTGAATATGTAGCACAATCCCTCAGTTATTATGCTCATACGGACAGAAGCTATTTGCACTGCGAGCGATTATGCAGTTAGGGGCTGATGATGGTCCATTTCAGAGATATTCTTGAGGTCCTGCAGCTAACCGATTTAAACAGTTCTGACCATAACAACTTTACACGATCTAAGACAAATCCTTAATGAGCATAAATCACTCCTTATCCGATTAAATAAAGGCTTAAGTTTCTGAAGCAGAACTTAAGATGGAGTAACAAGACAGAAAATCCTTCCGTATAACAACCTAAATTCAGCAGAGGAGCATTTGCAACAATGAATTGGACACCAGAATATGACTGATACGAAAGCAAGCAGGAACTCATTAAAGACAATATAGGCAATGGAATGGGCCGCACATTTCACTCTCCTGTGTGCTTTAAGATAGACAACTGCCCGAGGTAAACTCAACAGGAAACCAGCCAAAACTTACAGGCAGCACACAAAGTCTATTTGCATCGCCAGTTACCAGTCAACCACAAGAAATAACTTAAAAATCATATATATATATATATATATATATATATATATATATATATATATATATATATATATATATATATAGAGGCCAAAACCAGAATAATAATTTTACCCTAAAAAGTACTTTTAAAAATTAATTCAGACACTTAATTTCAACTCAGCGTTTATCTTACAGTCAGCCAACCGACACAAAGCAGATTTAATTATTCTGATAACACGTGTATCCGTATATTGCGCATATCAGCAAATGGGAGTTCTCTTAGGAATTCGCGGACAACTACAGAAAGTCATGCTGTTCAATGATGCGCGAGGCGCAGAATCCCGCCGCGCAAACGCCGTGCAGGAGCGCACATCAGCAACACGCACTTTAATAACAACCATAATGAGCTCCTTACCTTCGTCGTGCATCCTCTGCAGACACAAACTCAGGTTTCTCCTCCAGCCGGGCATGGCAAATGGGTATTAAACAGGGCTGATGAGACTGTTACCGTTATCAACGCGGAGAACAAAACGGTGCACGGGAAAACACCGATACTTCAGGTCAATGAAGAAATAATAAATAATAATAGTATTTCCCTCTGCTGCAGTTATATGCCCAAGTAAGTGGGAGAAATATTACAGTAAGGGATTATACGGCAGGTAAATATCTGCGCGTTGATTGGTCCATTTGGGGGAATAGCCGGCGATTCCTGGCCGGGGACGCGGCGCATCGGACAAAACGAGAATGATGCTCTCACTCCACTTTTCTGAGGACCAGAGAACCTGGGACGGCAGACTGGGCGGAAAGACTTCCTCATTCGGGACTGCACATACAATATATAATCCTAATCATTTCTGAGATTATAATATGCAGATATAGACGTTTATCAGACTGAAGCGACTGCTTAATATCTCTTCGAACTATGCTTCTACTCCGTGATTACCAAGTAATAAATTGTAGGCTTTCAGAGATGTGTGTGCTATATAGCGTTAAAGTTTCAGAGTTTAACCGTTTCAGACACCTCAAGCCAGCGTTTCTCAATCCTAGACGGTGCACGTTCTGCTCCCTCCCAGCCTCCGGTAGGAAGCAAGAATGTGGACAGTTTAAAAATGCGTTAAAAAATGTTAAACATAATTGGATTGGTTTGGGGGCCCAATTTGACATGCTTTCATGGGGTCCAAAATCTCTAGCGGTGCTCCTAACTACAATTGAAGTGCTTTACCGTATTGAAAGAGACCAAAGGTGGTTTTTGCTGAAGGAACATTTTAGGAAAGTAGTCAAAACCAGTATCATAATTCATTTATCAAGTGTATCACCCTACAGTTTCATCAATTCATACATTTGGGTGTTTTACTGGAAAACCTGAGGTTAAGTTCCTCTGCTGGTATAAGATGGCGGCTGTGTCAGTGGGACGAACTGGAAATCACACCTGTGAAACTGAGCTGCCTGCTGCCACATGACAGCATCCTGGTGTTATCAGATTTATCTGCTGATTCCGCAGATGTTCATTGTCAACAAGATTTACTCGGAATGCCGAGACCATTTTAAACTAGACAAGAAATACAAAACAGAACATAATCACACCCAGATATATATATATATATATATATATATATATATATATATATATATATATACACACACATTACACACTTAAAGAAGCTTCTTACACTTGGGATGCACATTCTACAAATATATTATCAGGGTATTTTCCTAATCCCTTCAAACCTGCTGTAATCAATCACCCACCTAATTTGGACAAAGCTAAAAGATCATGACGTGACAGTATAATAAATTACTCCTCTCATACGATTGTGACCCTCTCTCCATTGTCTAGCATTACTGGATCATTGTCACTTTTGTCAGCACAATATTCCACACACTCTTGACCAAAAATCTTTTTCAGTGCAGGACGGCTGCTTCTCTTCTTTAGATACTTCTGTCAGACCATAATTAATTTGAATGAGTTGATGAAATGGGGGTTCCCCAGGGCTCCGTGGAGGGCCCACTACATTTCTCTCCATATATGCCACCTCTTGGAGGTGTTGTTTATAAATATGATGTCATACAAATGAAACCCAACTAATTTCTTTCAAACCAAACGGAATAGCTTGTTCATGGTTTTTGACATGGATAGAAGTTATATAAGTTTGGGCGACACAGAATGTCCTCCTGCTGAACTGCTATGACAGATATTTTATCAAAATCCAAGCTGAATCAGATGATTTTGATTTCATTGCAGGTGCCACATTAAAACAAACCTGGCCACTACAGTCAAGAAAAACCTCATGTTTGGAATTCATCTATAGCAAGGGTTTTACTTTATTACAATACATGTCATTTGCTCTTTTTTTAAACATTATGTTCTAAGAATCTAACTGCATAGGCTTCCTCAAAGGGATCAGGCTATGAATTTTAGATTGTTCCATTTCAATTACAAGAATTAACTGCAAAAAAAAAAAAAGCTTTCAGATTTTTTGCACAACTAAAAAAGCCTGAATAAGTTCCCTTTCATGATCAGCAATAGCCTATTTAAGTACATGGGGCAAACTGTAAAGATGTAATAAACTAGTTTTGTTGGAGTTTTGCATATGTGCAAATGTTTCCCCATTTAGGATGTTAATGGCATATGATTCATGAGATCCTCTTTCAAAAGTAGGTCACCTTATCATACACTGAACAACCACACTGAGCAGTGCATCTTTCAGATGTGACCATTGTATCCAGATCACCATCTAAGAAGTATTCTCCTTAAGATAAAGATCTCGGAGACAAAGTATGGGGAGAAGGATGAACAAGGGCCTAATGAGACAGTCTGACTTAGAGAGCATTAATAATAGACCCAACAAAGCTCATTATGCATGCGAGATGAACTGGGGGTATGAAAGTGCATGGTCAGAAGGCTGCAGCTTTCCTAAAAACCAGGACTGACATCTGAAAACAGCATGAAGATGAAAATCTGCAGGTATCCAGACAGGAAGCTGCAGCCTCCAGCGCAACAGGCATCAAGCAACAAACCAAAACGTGGCTTGGACCTGGGGATTCTGGGAATTTAAAGAGGCTTGAGACACAACAGGATATTTGCTGGATGGTCTCCCTGCTTGGGTAACTGCCAGAGCAAGTCAATGTTATTAATTATATCTAGAAACTCACCTGTAATCAAATTTATGTCGCAACCTGCTTGCTTTAATTCCTGCATGTCAAGGAAAGACAAAGTTACTTTAAGTTTGCGTTTCTTAAAAACAGAAGCTAAATGTTCAGTCAGTGAGCACTTTGCCACGGCAAGCCCAAAACAGCAGAGCAAGATATAATCCAACGATTAGTCAAGCCTTAAAAATAAATGCTGAAATTAAAAACTAATAGCAGAAATTTAACTTTCCACTGTGATGTGGCATCCCCTCCAGTATGTACCCTGCCTTATGTACTGTACTTCCAGGGAAAGGAAATTAACCATAAAATGACAATTAACTGGCAGCCCGTTTGAAAAAATGACATCGATATTAATATAAATGCACAGTTATGCTCATCTTGCGAAACGTTTAACTTCCAGTGAAAAACAGATTCAGATGTTACACTAGTATCTTAATTTCACAGTATATACTGCAATCATTATTTTCCTGGGTCTAAAGTTAAACTTGAAAGCTACCCTTATTAACACAAATCCAAGCAATCTTTCTAAATGTATGCAGGATTTAACAAAGTTTCTTTTTTTGAAGGAAGATCAACTGAACATTTGATGCTTTTACCAGTTGACATAAGATCTAAAGGTTTGTAGTCTCTCTTCAGCCCAAAGCCAGATTTCCTCTTAGAAATGTTTCCATCTAGCTACTATTTAATGAGCTTTGGACGACCTCTAGTGGCCAATGTGGACCTCATACAAGAAAAATGCGCCATACAGTTAACAATTTGTTTTAAAAAAAAGGGCCCACTCACCACAACCCCAACTTAAGTCAAATAAAATTAGTCAAAAGTACCTATACCAAAAAGCCTAAAAACTTATTTTTTTTAATTACTCCATTTGAAAAGGGATGGGTCCAGATATGCTCTGTCCATCAGAAACTATAGCAAGCCTCCTAAAATCATTTTTGGGCCCTTCAGTAGATGACCTACAGCATTGCTCAGGCACATACAGTCAGCAACCAAACGTTCCCTCAATACCATCTGCAGACCTTTCCCATTCCACACTGAAATATGAAGCACGTCCTTCAATATTCATAAACCCGGCCATTAAAACACACAGTCATACAACAGGACATTCAACATACTTTATTTATATCTTTTTTGGAGGTTGGGGGAGGCAAAAAACAATGACTGGGACAACCTGGCATTATTTTTGCCCCCACAAACACATCTGAGGGGTCACTTAAGAATGACTGAGGAACAGACCAGCACCTTGAATCAGTCAGACTCCCCAAGTTCAAAAGGCATGTAGGGGAACGCAATAAAAAAAGGAAAGTCTCTGAGCGAGGGTGAGCCACACCCATGGACCGCGGCCGCCGGGACCCTCACCCCCGGCAGCTCCGTGTGCTGAAGGCGGTCCGTCTCCCAGCCTCACTGCTCATTCTGCTGGCCCTCTGTGATGGCAGACACGGCCCCCTGACCCTTACTGACGTCGCTGATGCAGGTCCACTGGCCGTCAACGGATTCCTTCCACAGCGTCACCTGGAGGGCAGGGTGTCAAAAGCATAAACAGACTGATCTACGCATCCAATCAAAGCAAAGCTAAATCATAATGCGTCTGTACACTATTCCAATACTTTCACATATAGCTTGCATCCACGAGTCAAAGAAATCGTCAAGTGTTCTTGAAAGTAACGTCTCCAATGAAGCCAAAAAGTGAGGGCCGTGACCGGGACCCCACCCACACCACACCACCCCACCCCATACTCACACACAAGTTCTAACTTGAAAAGGACACCAATACCAGTTGCAGTCGCTTCCTCCTCTCTATTGAGTCTCACCGAGTGCTTTTGCCTGATCAATGCGCATGGATGCCTCTGCTACGACACACTAAGACTCATTTGGCGAAAAGGTCAACTGTCATCGATTTGAAAGCCTTCAAGTAAAACAGTCAGTTATTCCAGGCAGTTAATTTCCATCAATTCTCAGAAAGTATTTATATAAAGATACACAAGCAGTCATATTTCTATTACTGTAGTTTCTGCTTTTAATATTAGCCATATGCGTCAAGATCAAATAGACAAGCAGCATATAGCTAAAAACACTGAATATGCCATTGCATTTTCACTGTTGTAGAAATAATTACACATTCAGAAAGCTGTTGGTACTTAAATGTGCTCCAATCTAGCTTTTATAGCTTGCTGACATGTTAAATTAAGAATGAATGTTGCATTTATGCATCTAGATACACTAACTGAAAACAAAAGCAACAATAATTGAGTCATTTATTGGGCTGACATTTCACCTCCATCTCAATCTATCAGCTTATATATGCAAACTGAACTCCTTATGAACCCCTAACTATGCACAGTTTATACCCAAATATATGATATAAGCTGTGCCTTTCATAGTCTGTTGCATTTAATCTCAATTTAAAAACACTTAGAGAAACAAAATCACATTTATTGTTGGTTCGAGTCCCACCCGAAAATCCACTATGGATGACCTCAGTGCCCTACTGTCACAAAGTTACAGCGCAAGACTAGAGCCGCTCCATTTTAAAAGATCTCACCACTAAATCTGAATCTTAACGGTCGCATATCTAGTTAGCTAGTGCTGTAATAGGCCAAGAGCTGTAAGAACTGCACAGCGTGTGCTTGATAGCAGTAACTCACCGTTACATTCAAAGTGTCTGGTAAGGCTATACTGTTCACTGTTTATATTACGTTCATTATTAATGGAAGATAGAATGCATTAATTTCTGACTGTGGTAAGTGAAGATGCTGCCGCTGTCATGTGTAAGGCCTCCCTTAGCTTCTCGCCTTTGCTTCATAAGGTTGCCAAAAGGTGAGCAGACGCACCAGAGAGCAAAGGATTCCCATGGGGCGACCCAAACCTTCACCTAGGGTTTCGTGGTAAATCACAATAAAATTCCCAGTGGTTAGTGTTATAGATTCGAAATGTAACAGTAATTAAAACCGTGGTTTTAAATACTGTCCAACGTCAAAAACAATCAGTTAAGTTTCCCAGATGCCCAAGCCCAGTGGGTTTGTTTAGTGAAACCGTGACGGAAGTGAAGGCAGCGACAGACCTCCGGAGGCTTTTAATGTCAATGCACCTTAATGACACGGTTTTCATAAGGTATCGGCCAAGTTAATATTTTAATGTTTATGCAACCAAAAAAGTGCCTAGAGCTGCAAATTTTATTTGGTGGTTTTAATATTAAAAACCTGGTGAAATGAAATGAGAGGCTGGGATCAGAATGTCGTCAGATGTGACCGAACATCAGAATGACCCATTTCTTTTCTTTTTAGTGTGCAGTTGAGGTTCAGCACCCACATATGGACCTCCTGGGGAGGGGAGGTGTTGGCTCAGGACATCAGTGCCCTTGCGTCTACGGGGGTGGGGGGGGGCGGACTAGAGGACCCTTCTCACCACTGCCAAAACTGCAACGTGTCCTTCTGAAATTCCAGGATTCAAGAGTCAGAGGTTTATAAATAACATGCATTCATATCCACGGAGCACAGAAGTGTTGGTGGAGCAGCTCATGGGGGCGTGGGGGCTGTGTGAATGTGCCGTTACCAAAAAAATTAAATAAATCAAAGCAGCTGTAGGTTGGAAAAAAAAGAGAAAAAGACTATTGTAACCGGAGGCTGACCCACATGCCGACTGCTTACAAACAGAAGATCCCTGAAGACAATCCCAAGCAGGCATTGGAGATGCTCAGGAAAAACACTACAAGGTCTCATTCGGAGAAACAGGCAAACGGATCACAGGAAACCAAGGAGTGAATCTGGGAATAATCTGGAAGGAAAGAGACGCTGAGGCAGCCCTTCCATGCGGTGAAGGATCTGCACCGACGTTCCCCCCCCGGTGAACCCTCCACCTGATTCTCAACCGCCATAATCCCTAAAGCCAAAAAAACAACCCCCCCCCCCCCCCAACAGATGAGGGGAAGCCAGCTGGCCTTGAAAAAGAATTAAGGAAGTGTGCTACTTCTGTGAGGAGGTCACTGTTAACATTCATTTTTATTTAAAGCACGATCAAGCCAATCAACGATTCGGCACATTAATAAAAATAGGTTATTAAAAAAAACTACACATTTTCATAGAAAAAAAATCCTCTCTAAATACAGTAACGGACAAATTAAGAGATCACTCTATATTTTGAAACAAATCTGCATTTTTAAATCCTGGTTTAACCGTGATTCTGCTGGCAGAAGATTAAGCTGAGGAGCAGGCTGCTTTGAGGATCAAAATTTCTAAGACAGCAGTAGACAAGGACAAGGTGAAGCAGGAGACACTGGGAACGACCAGAAACCAGCCAGGTAGGCAGAAGCAACTTTCTAATGCTAGAGACGACTTAACTTATCCAACAGTTTCTCAAGAATCGGAGGATGACATCAAGTGACCTTCAAAAAGAATGGGAAACATGAAGTGGTGTGAAGTGCACGGCTAGGACAGGTTGTATCTGGGTTCTAGAAGCAGGACTGAAGTCCGATAAAGCAAGGAAGCAGCCCTTAACCAATGAGAAAGAGAACCCGGCTGCAGTTTGCAAAATTGAAATGATTTTTATATGCAGACGAGTTACGTTTCGAATGGCCGTTCGTAACTTGAAATGTTCGTAAGTTGCTATTCAAAATAATTTTAAGGGTATACGCAAGTACAAAGAACTAGGATGCTGGGAGTTCGCACATTACGCTGCTACGCGGCGGGAGTAGTGGCCAGAAGCCGTACCAGGCGGAATTGGCGCACAGAAAAAAAACATGTTATGACAGGAAACGGGAGCCCAATGAACACAATTTGGACTCACAGTCCTCCATTTGTATGTCTGAAAGTTTGTAAGTAGAGGAGCGTCTGTATATACAAATTCATTCACAGACACACACCCATAAACTGAAAAATGAGTGAAACAAAATTGTGCTGCGATCATTTCACTTTTCCCATGGCTGTGTGTGTCATTACATGCACAAATGGAAAGTGAGGGATAGGCGGAGTACATGAGAAGAACCACAGACCAATAACAGTCTGTTAAAATCCATGACTAACTATCCAGTACTTATTCATACATAAACCAGTAATATCATGTCAAGCTATTGCCTGAACTTTTCATTTAATCCATTCCATCTCGCTTTTTGGCTCAGACGTCCAACAGGATGAAACGCCCCGAAGACAACAGCAACGGGATGTCAGATATTAATACACAAATAGACCCTTCCATCCATCCATCCATCCATCCATCATGCTGTGGTGCTGCAGTGAGCCAGGAACTGGGGCCAGAATGAACGACGCGTCATTTCCAGCACGGTTCAGATCATATTCTACAGACTCACGTGCCAAAGGGAATCTCTGTGAGCAGTCAGTCTGCCACTCAGAGCACCCAGTCATATGGGAATCGCAGACAATTCCCTGTGGCAGTTCATCAAGTCTTGTCAAGCACCGAAAGGTCCAGACGGGCTCGTGTTACTAGACTCGATTCAGCTGTAATATAAAGCTCGTCTGAGCGGTAATGCAGCATTACAGCCAGGCCGACACGCCTGCCCGTGCTCCAGCTTTTGGGCGTCAAGTCCGCCGGCCACTCCTGTCTCACCAGTAAAATCTGTGGTATTGCACACATCACCTCGAGGTTTCCACTTACATCAAAAACCTGCCCAGATCTGACAACCTGAGCAAAAGCATAGACTGAAGTTCCCACAGCACTGAATCTAAACAACCACTGATTTAGGTTCCATCTCTGCTGGAGGCAATGTGATGCTACGCTGAAGGTCTGACAGTGGAGAATCTCTGCAGGGTCTGACATCTCTAAAATATGAAGTTTAACGGAATGCACATTACACTAAATCATCTTCCTGGCAGTCTCCTTGAATAGCCGCAACAGAAAAAAAAAAAAAAAAACATAAAATATCATAAGCGTTAACATATTCGCACATCTGCATTATTTCGAGGAAGAACTTAAGCGACAACGACGTGTCAGAGGCTGCAGGGGGCGCTGGCTACATCCGGCGACCCACCTTATTGTCTCCGCCCGACACGGCCAGGATGTTGCCCGTGATGGACCAGCTGACGTGCCAGACGACGTCGCTGAACTTGTGCAGCAGCTTCGCCGTCCACGTGTTCCCCGAGGGGTCATCGCAGGTCCAGATGAACACCCTGCCGTCCTGTGGAGGAAGAGCAAGAGGTGGGGAAAGGAATAGAAATTCTATTTTCATATAGTTTTATATAGTGCCTTTCACCAGGGTTGCCACAAGATGTTTTTCGAGCTATCGTGTGGTAAGACATTACATCATCACTTACACAGATGGGGCGGCGATTGGCTTAGCAGGCTTTGCATCTGCCACTGCAACGTCACCAGTCTGAACCTCATGCTTTGGCAAAATAGTCAAGATCCTTGTCACTACAGGATCCGAGTCAACCGTGGATATAAGCCATGCATGCAACCAACACTGAAAGCCAAATACACAAGCAACTAAAAAACTAAAAGCAAGTCAAATAACAAAAAAAAAAAAAAAACACATGTTCCTGTGAGGGGCTTTAGCAGTGTCAATACCGGCAAGCATAATCAGCCATTTTATGAAAAAAAAAATATACAAACACACAAGACGGGCTTTAACTTTCTGCAACTGATAAGGGTGCAGGTTTGGCAGATGGTCTGAAGTCCTTCACTACTTGAATAGTTTAATACTTTAATAGTTTAAACACGGTTGCCCGACTCAAATCCTACTCAAATCAGTTGACTCAAATCCAGGAGTGATGGGCCCTTAACCCCCCCAGCCCCAGAGACGCCGCACGCTGGCTGACCCTGTGCTGTGACCCCCAAGCTTGCTCTCAGTTGCATGTGCGTTTGAGCACCTCAGGCAGAGTGACGTAAGGTAGGCATAAAGGGAAAGTAGTACTAGTTACCATTCAAATACATGAGAAAGAAAAGGAAAGAGAGAAAGAGAAAGAAAGAAAGGAGATAGAAAAAGAAAAATGTAGAAGACAACAGAGGAGAGGAACCAACACACTCTGGGGGTCCAGGGTCGACAGGCTGACCAACCCACCCAAGGACATGCTACCATTACAGAGAACAACACATTAAAACGTCCAATAACCACGACTTTCTAGGGGAGCAGCTGTTACAGCGGCTCATGTTCCGTCAAACGGAAAAGACAACAAAGTTCTCTGCAGAGAAGCCTAGAGGAAACCGCGTCCAAGACTAATTTTCAGGACACGCCGCTTTCGCGGTGTACTGATCACTCTCGGGAATCGGCTCACGGTACCGCGGCACCTAATGACGCGTGACGGGCTTTTCCCGGGAGCCACCGCCAGTGCAGGATGCCCGACTGTCGCTCAGAGAAGATCCGGGACGCTGGAAAATAATACAGACCATTCAGCGAAACGGCGCGGAGTGGGACTCTGCTCCTGACAAAACAGGGAAGTCCGGAAGGTCAGACGGGGGACAACTTGATCAGAGACGCTCTTCACTTACCTCATCCTCTACTCATTTGTGTGTCATTTCACAGCATTGGTGAATTGGAAGCTGAACCAAAAGGGCGTTCAAGTCATCATTCATACCTGGGTCTCACGTCGGATGGAAATATCCTAATTTAACACCCAGCCATGAATCCATGCATCCTCCAGCCAATACAGGGCCAAAGTAACTCAGGAGGCTGCCAGACAGACGAGGCATGAGACCCCCTGGACGGGCCGATGCTCACAGGACTTACAGCCACCTATCTGGAGACTGGGGCACCATACAAACTCTGCAGACACCAGCCTCTCAGGTGTAAGGATACAGTGCTAATAGCCGAGGGCACCTCTCTGCCCCTCAATACCACCTGAGTGTAAAAGACAGAACTGGCTCATTCAGCTTTAAAAGGTATTACTGGGGACTCAAGACCACAGATTAAGACCAAACATGACATGGAGTGGTGAAGATGCTGGTGCCAAGGCATGTCCGTGGATGGTATGAACAGACTGGATGATGGATAAAGTAATCAGATTTTACAAGCCGGCAAGAAATTTATATCAAAGACGGTCCATATTCCGTTCCGTTCTTCCATATGATGAAGTGGGCAGCACTTTCCACGGCGGGATCGAAATCTGAGAAGCTGAAAGCCCAACCGAGAAACTGGAGGAAGCAAACCACTTTGGGGCTTTGGGCAAAGGTTTAAACGAGGTGATTAATCCATCTGGTTGGGCTCTGAGGGGACCCGGCAGCCTGAGGGACTTCAGAAGAGAGCAGAAGATTCTCTGAGGCTGACTTGAAATATTTTCTACGGATCAGAATCAGGGTTACAGAGAGTCTGGAGTTTTCCCCGGGGAGTACAAGACAGGGAAAACACCCTGGACTGCGTACCCGTCCATCGCAGGACACGACATTCACCTCGGGCTCATGAACCATTGACTTCATTCATTTGATTCTCAGCCTCTATCCAGAGCTCCTGATTGAGCAGGTGTGTCATCGCCGACTGAAGCAGCACATTTTTCTGCATATAAACCACCCCCCCCAGCAGAGATAGTACAGGTAACTTATACTGAATCCGGTCCCATCCCAGCTAAACAATGATTAATTACTGCGGAGGCTGAAATCTCAGAGCTGATAAGTTTCTCCTGTCAAAGCCGAGTCTAAAAGAGCCAAACTAGCTCTTGTTATAGATGGTCATGTTGAAATTTCAAGCCAACGGGAAGGAAACCAAGAGGAAAAGCATTAAATCAAACCGGCAGCTCAGAATCCCCCCCCCCCCACCCCTGGGTGTGGGGCTCGTTTAATCGGGAGGGTGCAGGAGGCTGAAGGGGAGGGCAGGTGGCTGGAGACAGACTTGCCTGCGAGCAGCTGGCGATGGTGCTGGTGGGAAGACCTATGGAGGGCGCCCAGCCCACATCCCGAACCCAGTCGCTGTGGGCCTCCAGCTTCTGGTCCTCCTTCCACTGGCCGTCCTCCTCCCTTGAGGAAACAGTATTTTGTGAGGTGACTCTTTTGGCACCTCGGAGTTGGATATGAACACCGGCCTCGATCCACAGCACTTACTTCCACAGCTTGACCAGGTTGTCGCAGCCACCTGAGACAAACCTCTTGACGTAGTTGGGCTTCTGACCCGACGGCTGGTCGATGAGACTGCCGGGTACCACGGCCGGCGCCCAGCTCACCGCGTTACAGCCAATCTGACGGGTAAACAGGGGACGGTAGACACAGATACAGGCGATGACATGCCACAGCTGAAACGTATTTATGTTTATTAAAAAGCTTCCCCTCAAGGTAAACCCAGAAAGAGAGGAAAGAATGAAAGGGAAGGAGAATAAGAAAAGCAAAGACACATTCATTTATCACCCAGAGCAGTTGTACAGAAATTTTATATGCAATAAATCAAGGGAAAGATTAACAAGACATTTATTCCTCCTCTTGTCACTTAAAAGTAGTAAAGGCTCTTGCTTTCAAGTTTGTCTGCGTAAAAAACCAAAAGCACCGGGTTGAACAGTGAATGAATTTCCGGCAGATGGATGAAGGCAAACAGGAGGCCCAGTAACGTGCTACTCTACTCGGAGCGAACGAGAGAGACGGCCGACCGATGAGAGCTCACGGTGTGCGCGTTGGGAATCTTCTTGATGTCCCACTGGCCGTCCCCCGAGAATGTCAGCAGCGAGATGGCGCCGTCTGAGCTGCCGCAGGCGAGGATGAGCCCAAAGTCGCAGGGACCCCAGCAGACAGAGTTCACTGCGGGGGGGGGCAGCATCATTTTAATAAAGCACCTTGCCCAACACTAGGGAAAGAAACTTCAATTGAAGGCTGAGCTTCACCAAGCATGCTAACAAGTCAGAAATACAATGTAGGGAATACCTGTACACACACACACACACACACACACACACACACACACACACACACACACACACACACACACACACACACACACACAAAGTGATATAAGGGAGTTTCGTACACATCTCATTATGCATACTTATGTCCATACTTATCCAAAACAGGGTTATGGAGCCCTAAAACCAAAAGCACACTAACTGATTGGCAACAAGGACAAAGATGAACGGTGAGGGGGGTAAATGTGCACTGTCACCCACAGACCAATTCAAGCTCCTCCCACTGGCTTAGACCAGGCAGAGACTGACAACCCTTGGTGATCCCAGTGATGTGGGGGCTCTGAGGCACTAACCTGACGAGTCGTGGCCTGTGTACTCAAACATCTTGTCCCAGGTGCCATTCTCCTCCTTCCAGATGATGACCTTGCGGTCATAGGAGCAGGAAGCCAGGATGTTTCCGTACATGGGGTGCGCCCAGGCTACCTGCCACACAGGGCCCTCATGGCTGTTAGGGGCAACCAGAGCAGAAAGGCAGCAGGTCAGAGGTCAGCATGAGGTCAGAGGTCAGCATGGGGCCACTGGGCAGAGATGGAGCCAGGGGTCCATTGTTCATCACACACTCAGGAACAACATCACCCACCAACATATCACTGCATATAATTTTTAGGGCAGATTTCTTTGTTCCGATTTCACTTGGGTGTCTAAGCACAGGCATAGTGATGAACAACGTAAGAAAAACACATTTTAAAAAAGCTGGTCATGATGTGACAGGTTGGCAGAACCAATCAATGGAGTCCTATAACTCAGAGATCCTAAACACACTTGGGAAATCCCATGACATTGATCAGCAAGTGACATCAATGAAAATTGGTGTCATTTGCTGACAATATTAAACTTCGATGGCACAGGGGCTCAGTAAAACTGCTTCACATCTCACCTCGACAGCAAATGCAAACTCACCCCCTTAAATCTGCCACAAGGATCTGCCCTCCGTTCTTCACATCAAATATCTTGACAGACCTGTCCGAGGAACACGTGGCCAACCTCGTTCCATAATAGTCCATCTGAGCGTCGTGCTAAAGGGGAGAAAGACAACCATGTTCAAATGTCATCAGTTCCTGTAGTTACAGGACGCTGAGAGAATTGCATAAAATCACTCCCATTAATATTAGTAAGTAGAGAAATACTACATACAATCATATCCTCATGGGAAGTATCCACGGTGTTGATAACCGAAACCTGCAAATGAAAAAAGAGCTTTAATATCCCACCAAGGTACACACTGAATAACCAACACCTTGACTATCAGGTCACATGTTCAATGATGTATACAGCAGTTTTTGCTTTTTCCACTTAAGTATTGGAGTAATTATATATATATATATATATATATATATATATATATATATATATATATATATATATATATATATACACACACACGCACACACATATATATATATATATATATATATAAGCTGCTATCAGTTGTCAGGGTGCTTTTATCTATATTAATTTCTGAAAATGGGATGTACATTTGCACAGACGAACACCCTCAAGATTGGACAGATCCAATAGTCGAAGCAAGTAAAACCATAAAGGGCCAAAAAAAAAGTGTGGCGGTCGCAGTAAAATAACGACGTTTTAGTTTTCCAGGATGTTAAGGAAACAATACATCCCTATCGCTCTTATTTAATCTAGCTAAAATTTGTCACTGCTTTTGAACAAACTATGGTCATTATTAGGACAGTCATGTACAGAACGCCGAATTCTGCCTGCCAAACACTCGTTAATAAACAGTTATGGTACGGGAATAAAAGATCCATCTACGGAACCATCACCCATCATATCTAAAGATTACAGAGCTGGACTCAAAGCCACGCTGGACGCGGGTTGAAAGTCCCAAGAGGGGCCCTCTCCTTACAGCCGTGCCTCAGCAATGAAAACCTGCCAGAACTGCTCAAGTGAAAAGAAAAACTTTATAAGTCTATCTGCTTAACCGGAAATGCGTTTGCCAAAATCCCAGCAAAATAATTACTCGTAATTAAGTTACCAGCTACCCAGCTAAGTACAAGCTACTTGAATGAATCCATAGAAATTTCATATTGCCTTCAATGGCCAGCTAGCATTCAGACTTAATGATTTCCAGTGACAATCTACAAATAGTGTTACGTTATCAGCTAGAAACTCACCATGGCTTTGTTGAACACGACCGATTTCTAAAAATATGAATGTAATCGCTTTGATGGGCGCCGTTATTTATTTTTCCCAGCTATAACTCGCTCCAGTTTTCGACGTGGCAAGAGCACAGCTCACCGCCCGCCTGTCTTCCGTGTACGTCCAGTTTCCGGTCTCGGGTGACAACAAAGTGTCTCGTTGAGGAGGTTCCGCCTTCGGCACGCATTTCCTGACTCCTAGTTCATAAGCCCCACATGAGGGCAGCATAGAGAGGAAAATTAATTTCGCTGCCGGCTATTTATATCACCCATTGCCTGTCTACTGTTCAGTGTCGTGTTTCCCAGTTTGTTCTTGGACCGAGAATGTCATTTTGCCCCTGCTTACGCCATGTTCTCCAGTTAAACTCTTCTCCATTTTAAAAGTTATGTTTTAAGGATTTTTTTATTGCTCTCAAACAAAGTATTAGGAATAAAATCAGAATGACTCACGTATCATATCATATCTCCAACCTGCTGGAGAAAATGACATCTACTGACAAAGATTTTAGGTAAGTCTGCACATTTAAACTTTAGGACAACTGTTTACTTTAAACGTAAAATGTATATGGAAATGAAAATCGATTTTAAACAGTCTGATAATTAATCATGTATTTATATTGATATTTTTGTTCGCCATTTGATTTAAAGTATTCCGAACAGTTATTTCCCTACAACACTTAGTCATCGTACGTCGAGGACAGTCGGAGTGACAACTGGCATCGCTACATATAATAATTATTTTAGTTTGACGTACATTATATAATTTGTATTTATGTTTACGGAAACGCAGACGTAAACAAATTAATGGTTTATTTTCTCCATTTGAAGGTATGTTATAATTAATCATCACTGATGTTGTGTATGTAGTAGGCTAATCCATGTGTTTATCCTAATAACACTAACTGAACATTTTTCCAATAAAGAAAATGGTTTGTCACGCAATAAACATGTAAGAAAAATAGAATATTTTCCAGTTACCGAAATATTTATTTGTTCTTAAATAATGAAAATATTTTTATTAGGCCTAATATTGCAGTGTTTTTGGAAAATATATAATACTGGTATGAATCGTTTGAATTTGGAAAACAAATGATCATACAAAAAGATCATTAAAGATATGGAGAATGTGTTGAATCTGGCATCTTATTGCTGAATTTGTACAATTTTGTAATACTGTTTATACCATAAAAAATACCGTAAAAGCAAACCACAACAAAAAAAAAAATTGTAACTAAGGTTAAAAACTTTGCTCTAGCTACTCTCTGTCTGGGTCTTATACCAGTAACCGTGTTTGATCTACTTGACCACAGCACTACCTTCTGTCCATACATGAAAATAGGTATATCATCAGTTGTTTATAGCATTACATACAGCTGGACTTCATTATGCTTGTCCAAGTATATTAAAGCATAATTGATGGCCCCACTCAACATTGCCTTTAGGTTTATGGCCACCAATGACCTGATGATAGAACTGCAGAAGGACTCCATCAAACTAGATGAGGACAGTGAGAAGAAGGTTGTGGCCATGCTGCTGAAGCTTCTGGAAGACAAGAACGGAGAGGTCCAGAACCTGGCAGTGAAGTGGTGAGAGAAAACTGACCTGCAGAGGCCCCCTAGTGGAGAACGTTTGAAACATATTCACCCAATTATTTGTGGTGATTGTGGTCAAACTTGCTTAGACAGAAACACAGGCGATACATATATAAATGAATGGGGACTCAGCATTAAAATGCATTAGTCAGTATAAAACATCAAATCACATGGTATGCAGGTTCACTTTGTTTTTGTCAGGGTGTATTTCCTTTAATGTACTCTGTACCTTATTCTGGGGAACCCCGGACAGTCCACGTTTTTGCTTCCTCTCAGGTCGCAGTGCACCTGTACCAGGTATTCGGTGTTCCTGATTGGCTGGGAGCTGGGAGGGAGCAAAAACGTGGACCGTCTGGGGTTCCCTGAGGACTGGGATTCCCATTCCGGACCTCGGGGACCAGCAGTGGGCACATGTTTTTGCTCCCTCTAAGCTCCCTGAAAAAACGTTGACTACCTGTCGCTCCCCGAGGACCAGATTGAGAAACACTGCTGTAGAATACAACAACTGTGTAGGACTCGAGTGCTGCCATCACACAAAACACAGACCTCGTTTGTAAATCCATGCTTACATCGATCCATATATCACACCGATATTTGATCGTATGTGGTATTTCGGGCAAATATGAGCGGCTGTGCTGATCGCTGTGTAGCTTGGGCCCGCTGGTGAACAAGGTGAAGGAATATCAGGTGGAGACCATGGTGGACACCTTGTGCTCCAACATGATGTCGGAGAAGGAGCAGCTGAGGGACATCTCCAGCATGGGGCTGAAGACCATCATTGCAGAGCTTCCTTCCTCCTCTTCGGGTATTTACTCTCTTGGATAACTGTGTTTTACTGTTTCTCTGATGATTTAGTTTGAAAACGTAACATAGTATTTATAGGGTTATTGTAACTGAATTAATCGAAGATCAAAGTTCAAAGGTGCTGGCATGCTATTTGGATTGTGACCCAGAAACCTTCAGTTCATCAGTCCATCATCTTAATCACTGGCGAAATTTGTTGACACAGTTCAGTATTACTTTACCCTGTAACTTAGGGATAAGGAAAGTAAAACTGATGTGCTAACTCAGAACATTGCTGACACAGACTGGAAATTGTCTTAGAGATGATAGCCAACCTTCTTAACTAATGACTGTACATTATGTACAGGAGGTGGACAGAGTAACAGAAAGACCACATGAAAAAAACACCTTTAACTATGAATTGACTAAATCGTATTTGCAAACAGCTATGAAGGTGACCTGAATGCTGACATGGAGTCAGTTCCAGAAAGTAAAAATCCAGACCAAGACTTTGTTTCAACCAACCAGTTCAATACTGTCACAGTGACTCAACTGGGTGGTTGAAACAAAATCTTGGTCTGGATTCTTACTTCCTAGATGTCACGTATTGGGGAGTGTGGACTAGGGAAGCAGAGACAGGACTTGAGGTGTCGGGAGAATATGGGGTTTAATCAAAGGAAAGACACGATCGGGAGATAACCACATAACGCCAATGACCGGACTAGGGAAACATACTGTAATGCGGACTTAAATATACAGGATTAATCGATATGACTGGAAACATCTGGTGACATCGGGATTCCACACGAAGTAGCGAGGGGGGCGTGGTACACGGGAGGATCGGACGAGCAGGGCATGACACTGAAGCTGAAATTTCCACCTCTGCCTGAAAAGCCTGGAGCTGTTCTGAAGGCAAAGGGCTGCCCAGCCTCTTTCTGGAACCTGGACTTTGATACATTTTTATTTTCTAATTTTGTGCACCCCCTGTACATACACCCACTTTCACTGGATGTCCACTTCAATTAAACCTCAAGCTTTTTCACTTTCACTATGCGTTATGGAAGCAGCGGAATCATACTGGCTGACAGATTTGTGTGCCTTGCAGGTCTGAATCTTACTGTCAGCGTCTGCAAAAAGATTACGGCCCAGTTGATCGGGGCAATAGGGAAGCAGGATGATGTGTCGGTGCAACTGGAGGCCCTAGACATCTTGTCGGACATGTTGAGCAGGTATTGTGTTTTTCCTAGTATGATATATGGTGTCCATTTTCACCAAATGTTTGAGGAAGAAGCCAGCTTGCGGTGAGTGGGATTACCATGGACTTTCAAAGAAAGTCACCATCTGGAATCATTGGCAGGCCCACAGTCAGTGGTGCTTCAAGTTTATGCGATGTTTTGGGGGAGGCAACTGTAAAAGTGCACCCCCATCGGAAGATGCCATCCTGGCCAACTGGCCACCTTGCCCTTGCCAGGATTTGCCACTACCAAGTGGGGGCGCCGTAAGGGCATGATGTTAGGATGATTGCAAACTTGAAACATAATTAGATTGGTCTGGGGGGCCCATATCTCTAGCAGCACCCCTACTGCCCACAATAATCCCATGGCCCGGTGGGTATAAAGGTTCGGCTGCTTGAGCAGGTCCTCACTGAGTCCCGTGCTCCCGCAGGCTGAGCGGCACGCTCCTCACCTTCCACGCATCCATCCTGGACAGCCTCCTGCCCCAGCTGACCAGCCCACGTCTGGCCATCAGGAAGCGAGCCATCATCGCCCTCAGCCACCTGGTGGCGTGCTGCAGCAGCGCCCTCTTCAGCCAGCTCATGGAACACCTGCTCGCGGAGCTCTCTCCCGGGCAGGTAACCTCGGCCACCCGCACCTACCTCCAGTGTCTGGCCACAGTCAGCCGACAAGGGGGGCACAGAATAGGTGAGCAGTGCATCCCGTTTACACTAGGGGGTGCTAGACTTGTATTGTTTAAATTATTAGATAAATATTCCCTGGGTTATGGGGATATAATGACTCAAGGGGCACATTGTTCCTTGCTGCTCATGTATGGGTGGGTGTGCGGGTGAGGGTTAGGGATCCCTCTGTGTTTTCAGCCATACAAAACCGAATTTGCATCGGTACACTTATATTCTTCACTGATTGAAATCTTACCCGCGTTTCCACAGGGCAGAGAAATAAGTCATTAAAACTGGATGAGATTACTGATGCATGGTAATAAGTTATATCATCGTCATAAGTAGCTGTGTGACTTAGGATCAGATTCACGCTAGGAGGTTTATTTTAATACAGCTATGGTGAAAGACATAGTACTGAATCTGTGCTGCTGCTTGTTCACCCATCCAGTCTATTGTAGGGGACACACACACAGAATTATACCATTCACCTTCAGACGGTTTATCCTAGCCTGGTTCATGGGGGCAGAACTAGAGCCTGTCCCAGGCAGCATAGGATACAAGTTAGGGGTACACCCAGAACGGGATGCCAACCCATTGTACTTGTAGGAGTTTTACCTACACAAAAATGTTCTGAGGGCAGAAACAAAAATGTCTGGTTCAGAGAGATAACCAATCAGATTGGAATGGAGGTGGGGCCAAGACATCTGATTGGTTGGTCCCATCTCCTCTAGTTGCTTAGTCTTACCTCCCTTACAATCTGATTGATTATCACTCCTACCATACATGCACACATTATTAGTGCCCAGTAGAAGGTGATATTGCATCGGAGTGGTTCATCTGCTATCTCTGTTGGTTAATTTTGCCACAGGTGAACATCTGGAGAAGATAATCCCACTGGTAGTGAAGTACTGCGGTGTTGAGGATGATGAGTTGAGGGAACACTGCTTTCAAGCCTTTGAGGCTTTTGTGCGCAGGTGAAGCAGCTTGTATATTTTATCAGACGTTCCTCTGTATTGCAGGATCACGACAGTAAATCAGAACAAGATTTTTAATTCCAGCGACAAACACGGACAATGCATAGCAGTGTCCTGACTATCTGTTAGATACATAACCAATAACACTTTTTTGTGTTATTCTTATTGTCTTGTAAGGTGCCCCAAGGAAATGTCATGTCATATCTCCACAATCATCAAACTTTGTTTGAAGTACATTATGTATGACCCCAACTACAACTATGATGCTGATGAAGAAGATGAAGATGAGTCCATGGACATTGAAGATGACGACCAAGGTGTCACATATTACCCTCCACATGTTCTGAAATAGTGTTGTTGAGCAAACATGAGTTGATAGTGGTTTCATGTCTGTATTCGTCTGCCATTTTGCATGAGTAATAATGACAGCAATGCTTATTTTTACCCTCAACCTGATTCCTGGCCCATCCAACCGTCGCTTCATCAGGGTCCGATGAAGAATACAGTGACGACGACGACATGAGCTGGAAGGTTCGGCGTTCCAGTGTGAAATGCTTGGAGGCTGTGGTCAGCACACGGAGAGACCTGTTGTTGGAGCTGTATGGGTCTGTGGCCCCCGCCTTAGTGGGCCGCTTCAAGGAGCGCGAGGAGAACGTCCGCACCGAAATCTTCCTGGCCTTCATCTCCTTGCTCCGGCAGACGCGACCGCTGCAGGTCCCTCCCCAGCCTGGAGATAAGGAAGACCCAGCACTTACCTTGCTAAAGAAACAGGTAGACAGGAAACATTGCTGTACCTTCCCATGAATATTGCTTCCCCCCAGGGCAGAAGTGTCAAACATCCATAATGTTCTCTTAGTGTTGTTTCTGGTTTCGCAGGTCCCCACTATCGTGAAGGCTTTACACCGACAGCTGAAGGAGAAGAGCATCAAGTCCAGGCAGGGCTGTTTCAGTCTTCTCACCGAGCTGGCCGGTGTGGCGCCAGGCGTCCTGGGAGACCACATACCAGCACTCATTCCCGGTGACCGCAGCATTCCAACTAACATTTGTCCCTCAAAACCCACACAAATAATATCACATAATACACAGGGCAGCAAAAAGTATAGTGCACATGTGCTTTGAACCTGAAGGTTACCAATGTGAGACTCAGGAACTGCCCTACTATAGTACTCTTAAGTAAGACACATTTCATAAATTCAAAATACTCAGTTGTAAAAGTAGTTAATTCTTGACTCCATTGTGTTACTTACTGTCAAAATGGAATGTTAAGAGTTAACAGAAAGTAGCTTGAAGTAACAGGAATGCTTCTTTCCACCAGGTATTCTGTATTCTCTCACAGATAAGTCCACCTCCTCCAACATGAAGATCGATGCTCTCTCCTTCCTCTACGTTCTCCTTTGCAATCAATCTCCTAATGTATTTCACCCGCACATCAGTGTCATCCTGCCCCCTGTGGTCCTGTGCATTGAAGACCCCTTCTACAAGATCACGTCAGAGGCCCTCCTGGTCACACAGCAGATCGTGAAGATCCTGAGGCCCCTTGAGAAACCCCAGTCTTCAACCTTTGATACCAAACCTTATGTGAAGGACCTTTTTGCTGCCACTCTTAAACGGCTGAAGGCAGCAGATATTGACCAGGAAGTGAAAGAGCGAGCAATCTCTTGCATGGGCCATATTGTATGTCACTTGGGAGACCAGCTAGGTGCTGACCTACAGCCCACCCTTCAGATCTTCTTGGAGAGGCTGAAGAATGAGATCACAAGGTTGACCACAGTGAAGGCACTCACCCTTATAACAGCATCTCCACTCAAAATTGATTTGAGGCCAGTGCTGCCAGAAGGTGTTCAGATCCTAGGCTCCTTTTTGAGGAAGAACCAGCGTGCTCTCAAGCTAAGTACTCTGACAGCCCTGACTGTCTTGGTGACGAACTATAGTGACAGTCTCAAGCCTCCGATGATGGAGTCAGTAGTGAATGAACTGCCTGCCCTCATCAGTGAAAATGACATGCATGTGTCCCAGATGGCCATCACACTACTCACTTGCATGACTAAAGTTTGCCCTTCTTCTCTGACCAAAATTGGCACCAATGTTCTGCCAGAAGTCCTCAACTTGGTCCATTCTCCTCTGCTGCAGGGTGGAGCTCTTGGGGCCATTCTTGAATTTTTTCAAGTACTTGTGGTAACTAAGGCCAGCAACATTGGTCACAATGAACTCCTTAAGGCTCTCACAGGCCCTTTCTATAGTACTGGGAAGTCCAGAGACACCATGCCAATGCATAGACAGTCATATTACTCTGTGGCTAAATGTGTGGCTGCACTTTCCACCACATGCCCAAATGATGCCTCAGCAATGATCAATAACTTTGTCCAGGAGGTCAAGAGTCCTAAGTCATCAGAGTCTACAAGGATCCTGTCATTCCTGTGTCTTGGGGAGGTTGGCCGTTGCATGAATTTGGGAGGCCAGAAGGAGCTGAAGACAGTCATACTAGAGGCCTTCTCCTCCCCGCATGAGGAGATTAAGACAGCCGCTTCTTATGCCCTTGGTAACATCTGCGTGGGGAACTTGAAGGAATACCTTCCCTTTATGCTGAAGGAGATCGGCAGTCAGCAGAAAAGACAGTACCTACTACTGCACTCCCTGAAAGAAGTGATCAGTGCTTCCTCGGCTGAGAGCCTGATGCCTCACGTGGAGGAGATCTGGGCACTGCTCTTCAAGCACTGTGAGTGTGCAGAGGAAGGCACACGGAACGTGGTGGCAGAGTGCCTCGGCAAGCTAACCCTAGTCAACCCCTCTCAGCTCTTGCCCCGGCTCAAGAAGCAGCTGTCCTCAGGTAATAGGTAACAGCATCATCAGGCCAGGCAAACTTGCTTTTATGCAGCTGACAGGGGAAACCTTTCATTTCAGGTTCTCCCCACTCCCGCAGTACCGTGGTCACAGCCATTAAGTTCACCATTGTTGATCAGCCCCAGTCCATAGATGCACTCCTCAAAGACTGCATAGGTAAGAGGATGAACAAGACAGCTTGGACGTGTAATGGGAGTGTTGTGTTGCTCAGTGGGTTAGGATGCTGTGCCCATAAAGGAAAATGATTTCACCATTAGGCCCTTAACTCCCAATTGCTCCAGGACCTGGCTGACCCTGCTTTGGATAAAAGCATGTGGTAAATAAATAAATGCAATGGCTCAGCTGGTGTCTGTGACTATGTGTGTCTATCTATTTTTGCCTGTCAGGTGACTTCCTGAAAACATTGCAGGACCCAGACCTGAATGTGAGGCGAGTGGCCCTAGTGATGTTCAACTCAGTGGCTCACAACAAGCCTGCGTTGATTCGAGGGCGACTCTCCTCCGTCCTTCCATTCCTCTACAACGAGACCCAGATTAGAAAAGAGCTCATCCGTGAGGTATCACATCACTTCCTGTGGATGTAGCGGTTACATATTGTGTTCCATGGTGTTCCAATTCAGGGGTTGCATTCTTCTAAGGCTGAGCTGACATCGTTGTGAAATGGGATGGTCTGGACTTCGGATAACTTCCTATTTGCATCACCAGTTGTTCTCGCTCTTACCCTTGCATCACAAAATGCCACTCCAATCACCTAGCCGGAACACATCCACTTTACCTCCACACAATTAATCTTGGGATAGATTGGGGCATGAAGGATCTATCAGGGGCATCCTTCCTAGCGTGGGACAAAGACACATTCCTAGGCCGCACTTGAAGGAGCTTTGAAATGGAACAGCCTTGTTGCGCCACTATGATCGACCTTCAAATGCAGCCTTTGAAGGATGCAACGCCTTTACTGGGACACAGCCAACGTGTACCCAGAGATACTGCAACAGGGCTCCTCCCAGGAGTATTATTAAGAAGTACCTGTTAGCTGATGGATCTTCTAATGCAGGTAGAGATGGGCCCCTTCAAGCACACAGTTGACGACGGACTAGATGTCCGGAAGGCAGCATTTGAGTGTATGTATACCTTGCTGGATAGCTGCTTGGATTGCCTGGACATCTTTGAGTTCCTGAATCACGTGGAGGAAGGTCTAAAGGATCATTATGACATCAGGGTAAAATGAAAGATACATGCAAATGTTACAGACTGGAAATTATCACACATTCCCCAAGTTAAATCTGAACTTAAAGTTGTTATAATAAAATGTATCAAATAGCTAAATGACTAGAATTTCGTACTAGTCAGGAAGCGTGCTTCAAATTGAGTCATGTTAACCTAAACCTCTTCTCTCTCTAAGATGCTCACCTTTATCATGCTGGCCAGACTTTCCTCACTGAGTCCCAGTGCTGTCATGCAAAGGCTTGACCGACTTGTTGAGCCGCTTCGAGCCACATGCACTACCAAGGTAACACACTGCCTAGCACTACTCCTGCAGCCGTCGGTGCAGGGGATGTCCTTATAGGACTATATGAACCATGTTTGTGGATAAATACGGTTGCGTATCACAGCATGATCAAAGCAGTTCTACACTCAAGGTTGTATTAGAAGCTGCTGAATGTTAATGCGATTTCAAGCAAGACATTGTGCTTTATTTCCAGTAGAGGGCAGTATTGTTTCAAAATGTCGACATGCTCCATAACCACAGGTGAAGGCTGGCTCGGTGAAGCAGGAGTTTGAGAAGCAGGAGGAGCTGCGACGGTCAGCGATGCGAGCAGTGGCAGCACTCCTGTCCATCAGGGACATAGAGAAGAGCCCTGCCATGGCAGACTTCGCCAGTCAAATCCGCTCCAACGCCGAGATGTCCTCCATCTTTGAGAGCATTCAGAAAGATGATTTGACTTCTGGCATCACAGAGACCATGGACACCAGCTAGAACTGATCCTCCCAGTACTGCAATGCTTTAACAAAAACGTACTATTAAAGTACCTGATTCTTCACTAATCTAATTCTAGATATGAAACTGACAAATTCGGGGGGGGGGGGGGGAATGATTCCAAATTCCCTTCAGTCTGTGGAATGGAATGATTTACTCTGATCTATTCTGGTCTCTGTATTAGGGGTGGGCTTTAAGTCTAAAATATACCACAATTTCATCATTAGTTGTTTTCATTTTGGATTTTAAGATTTTGGAAGTTACTGAACAGTACAACCAAACTAATTCCATTATTTAAAAAAATATCGCACTATAAGGAAACAAAACCTAAAAGAAAAAATAAGAGTGTACTTTTTTGAATGTTTTCTTTTGAGGTGGTTAAAAGGTTTGTCATATTGTCATCCAATGTGCTAGCAAATTTTGCAAATAAACTGGGTTTTCGAAAATATAAGCAAGTTACCCATCACCGATGCTCAATTCTTTTTCAGGAACCAAGTCCTCCATGTCATCTGTGCCACCCGCTGCCAAATAGGGAATGTGTTGCATGTTGTGCATTGCATGTTTGGATGTTAGTACTGTGCTAACAATCTCTCCATAAAGGCAGACCATGGAGACAATTGAATCGTTCATGATCTAATATCATCAAATTGCGCAGCCCTACTCTAGAGTTTACATTCCATCCATCCATCCATTTTCCAAACCGCTTATCCTTCTGGGTCACGGGGGGTTAGGAGCCTATCCTGGAAGCTATGGGCACAAGACAGAGAACAACCCAGGACAGGGGTCAGCCCATCGCAGTTTTCACAGTCAAAATTTCTGTTTTTTAAAGATACACTATATCGCCAAAAGTATTGGGACACCCCTCCAAATCATTGAATTCAGGTGTTCCAATCTGAATTCAATGGCCTACCACTCAGCCACAAAGTGGTAGGCCATGTAAAATCACAGAGTGGGGACAACACATGCTGAGGTGCACAGTGTGCAGAAGTTGCCAACTGTCTGAAGAGTCAATAGCTACAGACCTCCAAACTTCATGTGGTCCTCATGTTGGCTCAAGAACATTGGTAGAGAACTTCATGGAATGGGTTTCCATGGCCGAGCAGCTGCATCCAAGCTTTACATCACCAACTGCAATGCAAAGCGTTAGATGCAGTGGTGAAAGCACACTGCCACTGAACCCTAGAGTAGTGGAGAAGTGTTCCCTGGAGTGACAAATCATGCTTCTCTGTCTGGCAATCCGATGGACGAGTTTGGCTTTGGTGGTTGCCAGGTGAAAGGTTCTTGCCTGCCTACATTTTGTCATGTGTGAAGTTTGGTGGAGGGGGGATTATGGTGTTCGGTTGTTTTTCAGGGATTGGGCTTGGCCCCTTAGTTCTAATGAAAGGAACTCTTAATGCTGCAGCATTCAAAGCCATTTTGGACAATTTCATGGTCCCAACTTTGTGACCTCACAAATGCTCTCCTGGAAGAATGGTCAACAATTCCCATAAACACACTCCTAAACCTTGTGGACAGGCTTCCCTGAAGAGCTGAAGCTGTTATAGCTGCAAAGGGTGGACCAACTCCATTATTTAAGCCTATGTATTAAGGATGGGATGTCATTAAAGTTCATGTGTATGTAAAGGTAGGTGTCCCAATACCTTTGTAAATATAGTGTACATTGTGTGTGATTTCAGCACAGTAGGTTCTAGAAAAATGTGACAATGGTGGGAGTAGAGAAGAAGTATTGAGGTTAAGTGAAATCAAGAGCTGATAAGCTAAAAACTGTGATATTCTTTTCTGTGCAACATCAAATGTTGCTTTACAATTAAAACAAAAAAATCTTCTCATTTCATTCCTGTCATGCCCGGCTCGTCCGCTCCTCGTGTGTGCCACGCCCCCGGCTTACCCACGTGTACTTCCCTGATCGTCTCCTGCTGTGTCTGATTACTTTGATTAGTCCTGTTTTAAGTCCTAGTCTTACCTGTGGTCCTCGTCCGTCATTGACGTTAGTCTTTGTCAGATGTTCCCTAGTCCTTGTTTATTTAATAAATCCCCGTTTACCCCATACTCCGCCTGTCTGCCTGCTCCTTTCCTGATCGCCCTGCCGGAGCGATCGCCCGCTCACCCAGCGATCCCGGCGAAGTGTGACAATTCCAGTCACAAACCACTACGATATTACCTTAAAGTACAATTCACCCTGTATCTGTCAGCATTATAATGGTATTAAGCAATGATGCATTTAAAACCCACACTGAGGTTTGAAACTTACTTCTTCTGATACAAAGTTTAAACATTCCACCTGCAGGACAAGATTTTGATACAAAATAAAATCATTTTTACGTAAACTGAAAATCAACTTAAAACAGTTGCTCAAAATTCAATGGTAAGACAGTTGCAATATTCACTCTGTCACAGGTTCTCTTCCATCACCTGTCCATTACGGGGTCAGGAATGGAATGGGTATTACCCTGTGGTTCTCTCCCTCCTCAAAGCCCAACAAGAATATACCAGACTCTGCAGGGATCACAGAGGAGGTAGGTGATACCAAATCCCAACACTAAAAGTTCTAAAGTTTAAGAGTAGCTATAGGATAAACAATACTCTGAATACTGGGTTGCAGAATTAGCCGTGAACTGTCAATCACAGCCCAATAACCTTAAATCGACCAAAGAGAAGCTGGTTAAGAGTACTCTTCAACCATGTGGAAATTTTAAATCCCCACTTCTCCCACAACTGTGGAGAGTTTTAGCATACAAAACTAAAACTAGAAGCAATTTAACCAATAACTGATACTCTGAGCATCAATGTAGGAGCAGACCTATGTTAAATTTAACAAATGGGGTGACCGTCAAAATGTTAAGTCTTGGTTACTAATTAAGCAATTAGAAGATTTACAAAGACAATTGCTCATTTATTGCAAAACTGTTCTTACCTGTTGCTCATCATAAGAGCTTCCAGCTCCTTGATGCTGTGGACCAGGTAACTTCCAGAACCCTGAAGGCAGCATGTGATTCGTCTGCTGTCGTTACAGTTGGCATCGTCAGCCTTTGACCCTTGAATTTCCTCCGGACACTGTTGTTGATACCTCTGGGTTCGTGGCAATTTTCTAAAGGATAAACAAACATTATTCTCACACACACACACACACACACACACAAAGCAAACAGTATTACACATCATTAGAAGTACATATTCACACACTGGTCTCACTGATGGCGAATTAATTTTTTTATTCCTTTCTTTACAATTTTTGGCTTGATCAGGAGTCTAAGGGTCGCCATGGTGACCCATAAACATTAGCAACCTACTCGTTTATAGCTGACAGTTGTTCAGTATTATCAGCTTTCTAGCAGCTATAACACACGTATTACAGATGTAGTGCAGAGGTAGTAGATCACTCCGAGAAAATTAGCAAATGCTGAGCTTTATCAGACATCTATAGAAAAATTGCGAAGCGTCCTTATATTATGTCCCAAAGCTATCCGACAGCCTAATTCAGACTGGGCGAATGAATTTAAATTCCGGTTTACTTCAGTCGATAAACTGATAAATATCAGTACACCAAACGCCATACGTACGTAGTGAGTTATCAATTACTAGTCAAAGTTTCTCTGAGAAATCCTCCACAAAACAGCTGGAAAATAAGATGACAGGCGACTCTTACAGCAGTGTGATGCTGGCAAGAATAAGGGGGGAGACTTCCGGTCGCTGTTTCCGATTATTGTGTCAAAATAAAAGTCCGGCTTTCATACCCGATTAAGGCATTTAATGGTAAATTATAAGAAAGAATAATGAAAAGTGCTATGATATATTATACTTACATTGCCAAATTGTATAATAAATAAAATAAATGTATTAATAGATTAAGAAAAAAATGTATATTTAGCTGATTTTATTCGTAATATATTTAAAATATTTAGTTTCTTACACAACTTTCCTTACTTCATACTTTAAATTAATTTTAACCTTCCAAAATGGGAAAAGTACGAGAATTTAACAAAATTTTATAGTATATTTTATTTCATGAAAGTAAGTGTCATCAAAAAAATTGCTGGATTTGGAAATTAGTCCCCTTCACGAAAGTAGACCTCATTTCACATAGGTCGAATGTATATACATAAGACAAATTTAAAGGATTGTGTCAGCTTCAAACTTAGTTAAGTACATTCTACTACTGCTCTTTGAATAAAAACAAGTGTCAGATATATCAAAAAAGCATCAGGGGTGCTTTATTTTATCATTGACATTGGTTCAGAGGTTCAAGTATTTCTGGTGAAGTTTTGTAGTGAAAGAGATGCTTCACCTACTTCCCTTCAACAATCTCCGGAATACAGGTTTTGTGAGAAAAACCCATTCTGGAAGATCGCGGCCACTTCTCCAACTTGTGAAAATCCAGGAATCCAGTCCTGTAGTCTTCCATTACTATAGACAATTAGCCCAAAAAGAATTATATTTAACTTAAAATTTAATTAACAATTCCATAAATCCGTCAAATGCAAAACATTAGACGAAATATATATTTTTATTTTTAATTATTAGATCAATTGTAGACAAATAAGCAAATTTAGAGATAAATATGTGACGTATATCATATATTTTACTTTCAATTTACAAACGAGCCTGAAATCCATTTTTGAAACCAGAAACTAGCAGACTCAATATGAAGCTGCAAGTTAGCTTGACAGCTCATAGCACGTAGGTTTTTATTTTGAAAAATTCTTTGTTATAACCATGACAACGGAAGTACTTCCGGTTCATTATTCTTGCTTATCTTGCTTATTCTTTCTAGCTTCACGGTACTGACTTTTTACACTACTCACCAGGCACCGTTCCAACTTTCACACAGGAAGACGGGAAAACAACAACACAAAACCGGAAGCACGGTAGTGACATTAAGACTTGGAAAAAAAAATATTGAATCTTGGTTGTTTGATCCCTGGAATATGTGATAAATCCTATTGTTTTCATGACTTGAAGTTTCATATTCACAAGTGTAAATATCTTCATAAGAGACCATGTTTTCTCTCTTTTAAGAAAGAAATGGAGCGCTTCATACGTTAAGCCCTCTAAACCATATAGCAGTGAAAACTTTAGAAATATGTTTTATTTTATTTGTTTAGAATTGTATATAGTGCTCCCTAGCATGTATGTTACCTTACTTTATTATGGTTAACAGCATTTCACAAATAGAATCAGGTGTATTGGCTGAATGTGTTAACACACAGAGGTAGTTTGTCTCTGGTTGTTAGTGGCTCTCATACAATATACTTATACATACCCAGTTAAGATAAGAGTCAGACAGAGTTTGACCACCTGGTTGGCCAATTCTAGCTGTGTTTCAATTAGGGATGTAGTCAAGATCCCCTAAAGCAAGACCAAGTCATTACCAAGACCAGACTGTATCGAGACCGAGACAAGACCAAGACCAAGGCAGGGCGAGACTGAGACAAGATCAAGACCAAAGCAGGGCAAGACCGAGACAAGAACAAGACCAAGGCAGGACAAGACCGAGACAAGAATAAGATCAAGGCAGAACGAGACCGAGACAAGACCAAGGCAGGGCGAGATTGAGACAAGACCAAAACCAAGGCAGGGCGAGATTGAGACAAGACCAAGACCAAGGCAGGGCGAGATTGAGACAAGAACAAGACCAAGACCAAGGCAGGGTGAGACCGAGCGTAACCCTGCGTTTGGACCACAAGCTTCACTTTCACCTGTATGTCTGAATGTTCTGTTGATTGTGATTCTTGATGTAAGATGAATGTTCTGCCTAGTTGGCTCCATTGGCAATTAGTGTTTCCCCTTTGCTTTTGACCCCTCGTGGTCCTTTTTGTTTTTGTAGTACTGCTAGTGTTTTCTGTTTTTGTTAATAAGCCCCGTTTTTGTCCTTCAAGCCGCAAGTGGGTCGTCCACAATTGTTCCTGCCTGCACCATATCTCGCCATCACACCAGATCTGCCTGGATCCATGACACCTTGGTGAAACCCATTTCAATTCCCCGTAGAAATACATAAGTGACAGAAGGTCTCCTGTTAAAAAGAAAGGGCCAAAAAGTATTTCATGGATCTTTTCCTGATTGATTTCACTGACTGGCTCTCAAGCCTCTATCAATAAAATTTGCCTAGGAGGCAGACTTCAATGTCAGGGAAGTTCTTTCTGCTTATGTCCTCCGGTGCCTGGAGCTAGGAAGGGCCTAAAGCAGAACAGTCTGCCGTTAATGGAGGCAATTCAAAGGGCATAGTGTGACAGGCTCTGCATTGTGCATTGTGGGGACCCGGGACAGGACAAGTCTTGCTCAATATGGATATATTGTCAGCAACTTCCCATGAAGGAGTTTCACAATAGGGGCCACAACAGCAAATCTATTAGCAAGCATAACTCCCTGTCTGCCCACCTACAGTACCTTTGGCATTTAGCAGGAAATCTGTGACGCATGCCAGGTTTTCACCTGTGTGATAATTACCACAGGCTACAGTACACTGTAAAAAATGTCTGTAGTTCTAACAGTAAAAAACTGTGAAACCATGACAGTAAAAGTCTGTAAATTGGTAAACAGATTAATACCGTATTTTTTATGCAATGTTACTGTAATTAAATTAATCAAGAAAAACAGTAATATTTACATTTTATTTCTCAGAACAAAATACATTGCCATACTGTAAAGCAGGCCTTCATTGTTTTTTTAACAGAAATTTTTTGTGACATTAATAAGAGTCAAACACTGCAATTTTTACATTTATATCTTGAAAAGAATACGGCTGTTAACTGCTGAATGGTTAAACAGTACCTTGATTTTTGCAATTCACATAAGAGTCAACATCCAACATTCAGCATTTTGTGCTGAAAATGAAGACAACATCCAACACATAATAGTTAATACTGCAAATATTTGCATGTATTTTATGTAAAAAATACAGTTTGGTATTGTAAAATGTAAAAAAGAGCCTACTTCTCTGGTGATAGCGGACGTATTCTGTAATAGTTAATAGCGTTCACCAAAATGTATTATTCACGTTGGTTTGGTGTATAAGAGGCATTCACACAGACATTTAGTGCGACAGAGAGCTGGAAGAGGTCCACTTTACCAGCTGATCCACAACCACTCTACGACAATTGGACTTCTAATTACTAAAACGGAAGGCTCAGATCGATACTGAATGAAAAGCCATTTGGGAACCGTAAGAGCCAGCTCTTCTAAGGGAGCCGAGCAAAAAGAGCCGAAGCTTTGCAAAGAGCTGGACTTCCCATCATTAAAATCCACTGATATGCGTGAAGAGTTTGTGCTGTTTGTGCCATTCAGTTTGTTTATGGCCATGTGACTGCATGGCTACGTCTGATTGGTGAAACAGTCATTCGGTATATCCACTGACGGCATTAGAGATGGGATTAATGAGTCTTTGAAGGAAGTCGGATTGTAAAGATCCATCCCTTTAAAAAAAACAAAAGACTGGCTCATTCTATATATATATTTTAAGAAGCCAGCCTGGGGTAACTAATTTTATATGGGAAATAATGACTGGAAGGAATAATAGAATAAAATTTGGATCAGAATCATTCAAACATAAAAATCCCACCAATATATATTTTACTAATGAGTTACCTGAGTTTTAATTTTTCTTAGATATAGATTATAATCTAATAGATTATAACATAATAGATTTTAATATCTCATCTAAAGTCATACAAACATTTCACAAGGTCTGCTTTAACAGTGAGACCACTATTTTGGGTTTACCCTTTGTATAAAAGAACGAACATACGGAACACAATAACATTTTGCAATATGTAACTTGTTTACGGTTTTTGCATAGATAATTTAGGTAATCGCTTTTATTTTGTAATTTCCTATTAAAAGGGAAGTTTTATTTTGAAAGGACGACGAACAATTGCAGTACCCGGAGCTTGACGCTAAAAAGTAAGGGAGAAACGGTAAAGGTTGTCTTTTCTGTTTGTATGTCTTTAATTACCATAAAGGAGATAAATTCAATTATTAAATGGACAAACAGAACAGAATCTCTTAAAAAGCATCTCAAAATGTAGTTTTTCCCCTGCAGTCTGGATTATTGCATCGTTTAACCGCAACGCGTGTAAATTCTTATTGGCCAATCAGGGCGCTGCATCTGGCTCCGCTAACGTCTGAAACGCTCCAGACAAATTTTTCTTTGGACTACAGCAGCAAGCCAGTAGTGATGGGAATTTCGGCTCTTTTAAGAGATCCGGCTCTTATGGCTCGGCTCACTTAAAAGAGCCGGCTCTTTCGGCTCCCAAGTGGCTCTTCAGATTTTCTTTGGTGCTTAAATGAATTTATTACCAGAAATAATGTAAAATTATTAGTGAAATGAATTACTATGGTTGGAAATCACACGCAATCATTTTATCCAATTCCTCATCAATTGTGTTCTGTTTGCAGAAACTGTCTCATAGAGCTCTAGGTTGTAGGTCTAGGTGGTTGTGGTGCTGTACTGGATGACAGTGTAGACATTGACAAACTGGCACTTTCAACAGTTGCAGTAGACAAACTTTCACTTTCCTTAGTAACAGGTTCACTTGCTTGTCTTTTTTCTTCCCACTGCACTGATGGATGTACAGTTCTCATGTGCCTATTTGTAGAACCTGTCCGATATGAGATTTTAACCTTGCAAGCTCTACACTCTGTCTTCATATTATCAATGCAATTGAAATGTATCCAAATTTTACTTTCCGTTTCCTGCAGTCATTCATTTTGTCGCGCACATCTCTTTCATTCCTATTTCTCTCTCAGTGCGTGTGATTGCTGTATTTGTCTATGGGTGCGTTCGACTTCACACAGCCATTTGCAGTGCTTGCTTAAAGCAGTGCATTGTGGTCCCAACGTAATGCATCATGGTTAGATTTTTTTTTTGTCCGACTTCAGCCGGCGCTGCAAAACGTTACCATCCGTGACCATGTCACATGGTACAAAAACCTCACGAGAGCAAGACGACTTAAGACTTAAAGCCCAAGTCGAACGCACCCTGTAGCACCGCCCCTCCCCCTCCTACTGAGTGCAGACACGCATCGTGTAGTTGACCAATCCGTGCGGGTGGAAAAAATAGAGAAAGAAAAAAAGCGGCTCTGACTCCGGCTCACAGGCAGGAGCCGGCTCCGATCGTTCACTTCGAAGAGCCGGCTCCGAGAGCCGTTTCGTTCGTGACCGACACATCACTACAAGCCAGCAATTTTTCGGTTTCAAGAAGTGGCTAATGATTCAACCACAGTCCGTCTTCAATTACCGTGGTCAGAAAATAATAAAAGTTTAACTTGTTTTATTCTGTTTATTAAGAGTGTTATGTTACAGACAGTGAAGGTCACAAACGACAGTGTTGCCTTTGCATTGCATTAGCTAACAGCATTAACATTAGCCACATTATACTTTGCAAAAAGCCTGGTAATGTAAATAATGCATGTTTAGACATGATTTGGAGAGGGCATTTATTAATGTTTAGTTAGTGCAGCTGCCTTTTAATGCTTCAGATAAGGGCGGTATGGATTTCCTCGTTTGACTTCAGAAGTTCAGGCTCAAACTTTAAGCTAGCTAACCTTGCAACTTGTGTTGACAATAGCTATAACTGGTGTATTTAAATATTGAAGATGTATTTTTGTAATGTATGTGGATTATCCGTTCAGTCTGTTAAAGCATATATTTTGCACTGCAAACTGCATCGTAATGATCCCCGTTGTATTTTTAAATGCGTTGAACCAAGTTGTAAGCAGGTGTTTTCTGGATATCCAGCTTTAAAATCTCATTTCCATCGCCACCACAGTGGTACCACAACTGTTTCTCAGGATACGACCTTCATGGCATTAAAATGCAACGTCTCTCTTTGTGAACACCAGTGTGACGGAACGAAAGCTTTGGTTGCTCACTTAAAGGAACACATAGAAGAGGGACAACCTGTGGTTTGCCCAGTGAGAGGATGCAAAAGTGTGTTCTCTGTAAAATCTTCATTTACCTCCCATATGTCTAGAAAACACAGACATTGTATGGAAAATGTGATTTGTGGATCACCCAAAGATACTAAGTCAGACAATCCCACTACAAGTGGCATCGTACAGGCGGCTGCCAGTGTCTCAGATGCTGATGACTCTGTTGTGGATGGGCCTAATTTCACTGACCTGTATCTCAGAAATGTATGTATGTTGTACATTAAACTGCAGGGACAGCATCTTCTTCCAGCATCCACCATTCAAACCATTGTTGAAGAAATGCAGAATACACATGAATTGGGACAGACATATACAACACCAAATCAGAAAAGTTGGGACAGGGTGGAAAATGTGAATAAAAAAATAAAGCAGTAATTCACAAATGTCCCTTAACTTTTATTTCATTGCAGACAGTATGAACACAAGATAATTCATGTATTTTTTGGTCAACATCATTTGATTTGTAAATAAACATCCATTCTTGCCATTCAGGCTTGCAACACATTCCAAAAAAAGTTGGGACAGTACAGCATTTACCACTTTGTACAGTTCCCCTGTCTTTTAACAACACTTAAAAGACGTTTAGGCATTGAAGAAATCAAGTGACTAAGTGTTGCAGGTGTTAGTTTGTCCCATTCTTCCTGCAAACAATGTTTTAGGTGCGCAACAGTACGGGGTCTTCTTTGACGCAATTTTCGTTTCAAAATGCGCCAAACATTCTCTATTGGAGACAAATCAGGGCTGCAGGCAGGCCAGTCAAGCATCCGCACCCTCTTCTTATGCAGCCATGCCTTTGTCATGCGCGCAGTATGTGGTTTGGCATTGTCTTGCTGAAATAAGCATGGGTGTCCCTGGAAAAGACGTCGTCTTGAAGGCAGCATTTGTTCCTCCAAAACTGAGATATACTTCTCAACATTGATGGTGCCATCGCAGAAGTGCAAGTTACCTTTGCCGAAGGCACTGACACAACCCCATACCATGACAGACCCTGGCTTTTGGACTTGTATCTGGTAACAGTCTGGATGGTCCTTTTCCTCTTTGGTCCGCAGCACATGGCGTCCATTTCTTCCAAAAAAGATGTGAAAAACCGATTCGTCTGACCACAATACACGTTTCCACTGCACAATGGACCATCCCAGATGCCTTCGAACCCAGAGAAGTCGACGGCGCTTCTGGATGCTATTTATGTAGGGCTTCCTTTTGGCACAGTACAGTTTTAGCTGGCATTTCCTAATGTAGCTACGTACTGTAGTGCTTGAGAGTGACTTCCTGAAGTAGTCCTGAGCCCACGCAGTTATATCATTTATTGATGAATGGCGGTTTTTAATGCAGTGCCGTCTGAGGGCTCGGAGATCATGGCCATTCAGTTTAGGCTTGCGCCCTTGGCCTTTGCGCACGGTGATTTCTCCAGATTCCCCGATTCTTTTCACTATGTTATGCACTGTAGAGGGAGGAATGCCCAAATCTCTTCCTATCTTTCTTTGAGAAATGTTTTTCTTCATCATTTCAAAGATTTTTGCCCGCACTTGATGGCAAACTGGCGATCCTCTGCCCATCTTTGCTCCTGAAGGAGTAGGCCTTTCCTCGATGCTGCTATTGTACTGAATCATGATTGCAATCACCTGTTAACATCACCAGTTTCAAATCACATCATTATTTAGTTATTATGCCTCATTACTACCCCTGAATTGCCCCCGTCCCAACTTTTTTTGGAATGTGTTGCAAGCCTGAATGGCAAGAATGGATGTTTATTTACAAATCAGATGATGTTGACCAAAAAATACATGAATTATCTTGTGTTCATACTGTCTGCAATGAAATAAAAGTTAAGGGACATTTGTGAATTACTGCTTTATTTTTTTATTCACATTTTCCACCCTGTCCCAACTTTTTCTGATTTGGGGTTGTACTTTGAATAGACTAGGCTCACTTTTAAAAGATATGTCAGTTTCAGATGAAGACATTGTAAAAATCTCTGAAACAGCAAAACAATCTGACTTGTTCTCAGCTTGTCACACAGGGCCGATGAGAACCCCTTACTCGAGAACCCAGTGTTTTAAAGATGTGTTCAAATACGTTGAGCCCAAAAAGGTGTTTTTGGGCAGCGACTAGAACAGGACAGAGAGATTTGTCTATTATGTTCCTGTGTTAAATACTTTGAGAAGTATGCTGGAATCTTGTTTTTGGCAAGGTCTCATGTCAGTAAATCCTAACCATATTTCCAAAACAGATGTTCTCAGTGACTGTTGTGATGGTAAGGTGTTTATGTCAAACCCATTTTTTCAGAAAAATCCAAGTTGTCTCAAGTTGGTTCTATACCAGGATGCATCTGAAGTTGTGAACCCACTTGGTTCTGCTAAAAAGAAGCACAAGGTTTTGGCTGTGTACTTCACTCTACTCAACATCCCCCCACATGCCCGATCAAATCCTGATCTTATGCAACTGGTTTTACTGTGTGGAGAGAAGGATTTTAAGGAATTTGGCCGTGACAAAGATTTTTCAGAACTCCTGGCTGATTTGAAGGTACTAGAGGAGAATGGGATAACAATGGTAGACAAATCTGTTTGAAAGGGAGCTCTCTACTGCATTGCCGGAGACAACCTGGGCTCTCATTGTATTGGCGGTTTTACAGAAAATTTCAGTTCATCTGAGTACTTATGCAGATACTGTCTGTTATCTCGAACTGAATTTCAGGGTGCTGATCCAGCCATCTGTGGACCTCAGTGGACCCCAGAAACATACAGATCTGCCACTGAACAGTTGGAGACAGAAAACATGCCAGAAGTACAATGGATAAAGTTCAGGTCTGTATTTAATTCTTTACAAAACGTTGATGTTTGCACACCCGGCATGCCTCCATGTCTTGGTCATGACGTCTTCGAAGGTGTCCTCTCCAATGATGTTGCTCTTTACCTCAAGTACTTTATCAAGACAAATAAATGGTTCTCCTACACAATTTTGAACAGGCGCCTCAAGCAGTTTAAATACAAAGGAACAGATGCTTCCTCCAAGCCTTGTGAGGTCAATCCAAAAACAATGAAACTTAGTGGACAAGCTGTTCAAAATTGGAACTTCTTTAGACTTTTACCTCTGATAATTGGAGACAAAGTGCAGAACCCCCAAGATAATGTATGGCAGTTAACTTTGCAGCTTAAGGACATTGTAGACATAATCTGTGCTCAACAAATTTCCAAGGCTCAGGTTACTTATCTGGATGTTCTAATCCAAGGATATTTGGAAACCAGAAAGGCACTGTTTCCAGATATCAACTTACGACCTAAACACCATTACTTACGCCATTATCCAGGGCTTATCTTGAAATTTGGCCCACTCATCAGGCTGTGGACTATGCGTTTTGAGAGCAAACATAGTTACTTCAAAAGATGCTCAAGACATCTGAAAAATTTCAAAAATCTGTGTTTGACTCTTTCAGAGAGACATCAGATGTTTCAGGCCTTCCTTTCTGCTGGGTCAGTGAGTCCTCCAGTCTTGCAAATAAAAGAAGAATGATGAGTCAGTGGAGTTTGGTGAACTCCTCATTTTTGTTAAAGATGATTCTGAACTTCATTTTCTGATGAGAGTTTATGATGTAGAATTTCTTTCATACTACCACATGTTCTCTGTAAAAATGACACTGGAAGATTAGAATGCAGACTCATCAGTGAACTGATTGACATGTGGCCATTATCATCTTGCATGAAAAATGGATGCCGGGTCGTTCCACTGAAACACAGCATCTTGTCCGACTAAACTCCTTGATGTTAGTGAGCCAGAGGCCAAACCATTTGTTTGTGTGTCTCTACAGATATGACTGAATCCCAGGTGCTACAGAAGATGAGTGATGCAATAGCCAGAGTCCTTCCGGACCATTCTGATCAAGTTGTCAAGTCGGTTGAAGATACTCTGAAGGCACTTGGGGCTGCAGCCACCGATGATTTAAAGTATATTACAGAAGGAGACTTGCTGCCAGTCTTAAAGCCCATACAAGCCAGAAGACTAGTTGCTGCCTGGGCCCAAAATGGTAAGTAATGTAAAACATTACCACCACTCCATGCCAGGGTACAGGTTTTATCTAATAAGACTGCACAATAATTGGAAATAGTTAAAATCTTAGTTTTGCTGAGTACAAGTGCCACATCATCATTATTTAAGCATGCTCGCTGTGTAAATGAAAGATATGTTTAAGGGAGCAATTTCACTAATTTTAATTGAATTATGAAACCCAATCTGTAAGAATTATTGGCATATTTACTTTTGACCATACTCTGTAGCCTTAATATCTATAAATGTATTATTAACACAGTAGCAAAACGTCATTTAAGGTTTTATGCTTTCATGTCTCCTTTGTTGTACTTTTACAGACTGAAGCACTTCATCACCAAACTTGGTGTGCTCCTCTCCAGTGGTTACCCATTCTTCTCCCTCTCCAGCCTCAGCTTCATCCTCACCATGGTCATCCACCACTACTTCATCACCTTCCGGTGGCTGTACACCATTTGTGTCAAGCTGGGCCGACAGTTTTGAGATACCGTGGCAGAAGCTCCCTGAGGAGTTGGTACAGAACTTGGAAAGACAGAAAAGGCCAAGTGCACGACGACGACGAGAAATGGTAAGGATTGTGGTGTCTGAAATGATGAAGATTTGTAAGAATCCAACCAAACGCAATACTGCAGAGATCGCAAAAAGGATGGGGGCCAGGTATCCAAAGTCTCTTCGAGATGTGATTGAAGGTGATGTTATTGGACTTGGATATCCCTGGTAAAACAACTTCAGTCAAGAGTTGAAAATGTCAAACGACCTGACACACCGAGGATAATGAAACGCAAGGCAGCATCAGATGACAACGATACAGACGAAATACCTGCTGAACAAAAAGCTAGTGTTCAAGACACATATGGCTGTGTTAGCTGGGAGCCAAAACGTGCCACTTTCAGAGACTGTGGAGAGTCAGCTTGAAAAAAAAAAGAAGAAATGAGGAAATTGTTCAAAGAAATTAACTACAATATAGATGTTGTGAAAGAACTAGTCAAGTGCACCTACTTCACACAGCGTAAAGACATCAACAAAGGTGCAAGCATCCATACACTATGCCAGGAATGGCCCTTTTTGTTCAAAGAAGCTGGTATGACTGCGCACTTCCAGGAACTGACTGGTGTGAATCTTATGGAGACCTTCCATACCAATGTAGACAAAAAGGGGGCACGTCTGTTAAACTTCCTCAAACATGTTGATGCATCTGTTCCATTGTATCGAGATGACAAGCCTTCCAGAGGAGGTTCAGATGGAGAATGTCCCACCAGCACCCTGCATTATTGTTTGTGGTAAGTGAAGAGAGCAAAAACCTCTTTTTTTCTCTTCTTCTTTAACTGCCACCCTCTTGTATTCTTGGCTTATTTAGTTACATGTTATTTTGCTTCCCACACTGAAATATCAACACAACCTGAGAAGTTCAACCAATAGGGCGACTCTCATTCTAGCATGTATGTAATAAGTACAGCTGTATTTGTATATATTAATTTGATATAATTAGGTAAAACAGTGTCTCTGTAAACAAAGAAATTTTTATAACAGTAAAGTATTAAATTTAATAAGTTTTAACTGTAAAATCAGCAGTACTAACACCTTTTAATGTTACTAGTAGAAAATGTTTTACCTTAATATTTACAGGGAAGGTCTGCAATATTAAATTAAACTATCCATCCATCCATCCATTTTCCAAACCACTTATCCTACTGGGTCGCAGGGGGTCTGGAGCAGGGAACAACCCAGGATGGGGGCAATTTAGCAAGTCCAATTAGCCTCAGCATGTTTTCGGACTGTGGGGGGAAACCGGAGTACCCGGAGGAAACCCCACGACGACATGGGGAGAACATGCAAACTCCGCACACATGTGACCCAGGCGGAGACTCGAACCCGGGTCCCATAGGTGTGAGGCGACAGTGCTAACCACTGCACCACCATGCCACCCCTAAATTAAGCTATTAAAAGTTAAAACAACAAAACATAAATTTTTGCAGTAACTTCTAGGATGTTAAAAACGATAAAAACTTGTATTTTAGAATTTAGACCTTCAATTGTGCGGTAAGAAAATGTTTTGTGGCATCAGCTTTCTTTAATACAGGATTTTCATGTTCATGTTATGGCAAAGTAAAGCCCCTTTTAAAAGTTAAAACTTTTATTTTTACAGTATAATATTGATTCAAACACAATTTTAAACAGTAAAATTAACAGCAATAATTCTTTTTTCCGTAAAAGAAGAAAATGTTTCACTGTCATTTTTCCAGTGAAATTCTGGCAACCACAGCTGCCAGTTTTTTACCGTAAACTTTTTTTTTGGTTTTTTTTACAGCGTAGAAAACAACATCATTTAAAATGAGCTGTCATATGGCTGTCAGGTTAATTGTTTTGCAAGAAATATAAAACTCCTTTTCGTCCAACAGCGTATGAAGTAAATGTTGGAGCACGAATGCACACCCACTCACCTGAGAATTTATCTTGACACATTAGCAGCCCTCCTGAATGAATTCTTCTCTTTCTCCCAACCATGTACCCCCCTCCTACAGCAAATTTCCAAGGTTTGGCAAGTCCCCCCGACCAGTTTTGGCAAGTGCCAGGCTACAAAGGTGTGGGTGGAGGTACATGCTTAGGATCTCTTCTCTCTCCCCCCCACCATGGGTTTTGGGAATTTTCAGGGCTACAGAGCTGCTATGGGTGTGTGTGGAGGTACATGCCGATATTTCTTAGATTTCAGTGTCTCTGCTGTGAATCCTTCATGCACATAGTATACACTGCCAGTTAAATGTTTGGGGTCACTTAGAAATAGCCTTAATTTCTCTAATTTATGAGCTTCAGAAAGTTCTTTGTTTACTTTTAACTTGGATTAGCAAACACAACATGTCATTGAATACAGGCTGATGTTTGCTGATAATGGGCCTCAGTATGATAACTGGTTTAATGTTTGATAAGAACATTGTATGTACCAAGCACGGACCAGGGAAACAGGAGAAGGACTCGAGGATTTGGGTGAACGAGGGATTTATTGTGAGTAAACACGCTCAGGAACATAAAGATGTTAGACGTTAATGACCGGACTGGGGGAACATACCCTAAAGTGGACTCAAATACACCAGACTAATTAATAACAACGAGAAGCAGCTGAAGACATCGGGATTCCACACGAGGTAGTGAGGGGGGCATGCCACACAGGAGGATGTGCACAAGCAGGGCATGACAGTGTTTCATTTGCAATTATTCAGTGTCCATTGGTACGACTGGATACAGTCTTAGGCAAATCAGGAATTAATGCTAATACTCTTTCACAAATATCCTACGTCTCAAATGTCCTACTACTATGATTTGTAAAACTGGGCATGACGTTTTTAATTGCTGTGTCTTAAAACTGTAATTACAGTAGGTGGATTCCTTCCTCCTCCAGTTCCTGATAATTTTCCTCAGCCTGCATCCCAACATCAGTGTGACTGCAGGTCTCAGCTCGCTGAGTGTGGGCGCGTGAATATCTGAAGGCCCTGGCACACAATGGAAATGTGCTAAGATTTATGAAGGCCTGCCCGCATTAAAGTCAACACTAATCCACGCTGTTTCCTCTTTTCTCTGTCCTCTTCGTGGATGATGGTCTTGCATATTAGTGTAGTTTGAATGTCCCTGCTGCATTCAATATTAAGGATGCTATTAATGTTAAGTATTTTGTAGAGTATCTCACTGCTGAAAATGGAAGGGGCACACAGTGCCTGGGTGATGTGTAATGGAAAAGATCATAGAGGTGAAGGCGTGCAACGCCTACAGGGTAAATCCCTTGTGAGTAGAATTACTATATGCACTTGGACAGTATGGATGCTAAATGGAAAATGTCTCGAACAACCAGAAAAGCCTTTTAAGAATCTGATTTACGTAATTTGTCTTATTCCAAGAAAAAGTGGAATCGTCAAATTATTTAAACACATTTAAACAAAACATACAAAAAAACAACCCCCCCCCCAGTACCATTTCGAAATCTTCACGGACTCCAGATCTACAGAGTGCAGACAAGAGCCTTTCGCTGGTAACAGCAGAGCAAGACTCCACATGAATGTGGCCGCTTTTTTGTCGTAGTTTTTCTCTCCTTTGACCATGATGTAACGATAACTTGCCGGTGTCCCAACCAATCGGAGACAAACACACTCCATCCTCTTACTGCTTCCTCTGGCCCACACTACCAGGAAAACGTGTTTGGGTTCATCTCTACAAACTATGATATTGTAATGAAGTGATTTGTGTGTGTGTGTGTGGGTGGGGGATGGATTTTTGTGGAAGGTAGTGGTTAATTAAGTGACTACATCTGGGCTGTCAGGGGTGCGGTATTAAAAGAGGTAGAATGAATAATGTGCGAGAGCTCGGGGGGGAGGGTGGTGCTTGACCAGGAATATCCTGTTAAACTCGTGGCTTCAGGGATTTGGGTGTCGCTCGCATGACGTTTAGGGCTGCTGGTGGTGAAGCTAGATAGAGGGCTGCAGGGTCAGGTTCCAGTGTGGTAGGACGACGACAGTTAGGCCCGGGGGGGTTAGGAGAGCACGGCTGCTTAGTAGCCAGTGGTGTTTGGTAGATGCGAGTAGGGGAGTCCTAATTAGCCAATGGAGTTATTTTTATACTTTAAATTAAGAGGGTAACTTGCAGTTGTTACTGAAATACACTGATCATCAGCAAAGGTGACCACCGGTAAAAAAGCAGAAGTTTTGGGAGTTTGCTGGTCTGGAGCATTCAGGTGTGTGTTACCACAATGCCAAATAGAAAAGTTATGATCGTAGAGAAGTAATTGTTGCTGCCCGTCAACCTGGGAAGGGTTATGAGGCACTTTGCAAAGAATTTCAAGTTCATCATTGAACAGTGAGAAAGATTATTCACACGTGGAAAACATTCAATACAGTCGCCAGTCTTGTCCGGAGTGGATGTCCCAGCAAATTCACCCCAAGGTCAGTCCCTGCAGTGGTCAAAGAAATTAAAAAACCCCCCAAGAGCAGAGATGGCTGACCAGTAGTGGGGGCTATGGCACTGCCCAGAAGTGGAATTATAAAATTTTAGTTAGTAAGAGGCGTGTGCTATTGCAGACAGTGATGTCTGCGTTGCTGTAATTCCATGATGTATAAATAAGGATACCTTAATTGTTAAGTTTAAGGCTGGAGCGTTACTGACGATTTATGAAAGGGGGAGGGCTAAGCGTCATTAAGCTGGGTCTGATGGAAATGGCGTACATTATTTAAACTAGTGTACATTTATTTGAGGGGGGTAAAACATTTTATTTGGGCTAAAGTCCCCTTAAATAGGCCTAACGACACCCCTGGTTTTAAGGAATGCCAGAGTCTTGTTCAATTCTACATGTGACCTGAAGCGTGAATGTAAAGGTCAAAGGGGTTAAGCAGCCATGGCAACGTCGAGTTCCAGAAGGATTAGATTTGTCAAAGCTGACAAATAGCAAGGCAGTATAAGTCTTGTTTTACTCCCATGAAGACGGCAACAGCAGCACAGCACGATGGCCACCAAGACCAATGCCCATCTGTTCATATTTATATAGGATGTTTCCTTGTTTTTCCTTTTTTTTAACTGTTTTATTTTTCTTATGTTGTGATAAGTAGATTTTTAGTAAATGTTAAGTGAGTAACATGCAAATGTATAATATATCAGGGTCTGCAAAGACTTTTGACTGGCCGTGTATATGTACATCCTAGGGACGAAGAAATGTGTGATGCCCAGTGTGTCATGCCCGGCTCGTCCGCTCCTCGTGTGTGTCTTGCCCGGCTCGTCCGCTCCTCGTGTGTGTCATGCCCGGCTCGTCCGCTCCTCGTGTGTGTCATGTCCGGCTCGTCCGCTCCTCGTGTGTGTCATGCCCGGCTCGTCCGCTCCTCGTGTGTGCCACGCCCCCTGATTACCCACGTGTGCTTCCCTGATCGTCTCCAGCTTTGTCCGATTCCTTTGATTAGTCTTGGTGTATTTACTGTAAGTCCTGGTCTGACCTGTTTCCCCTGTCCGTCATTGTGGTTAGATGTGCTTATCGATGTTCCCCGTGTCTGAACCCTCTAATAAATCCCTAGTTTGCCCCGTATACTGCCTGCCTGTCTAGTCTTTGCACGCCTGCCCGCACGATCGCCGCAAGGTCCTGCACCGATCGTGACACAGTGTAAAATTTGGCAAGAATTTTAAATTTGTGCTGCTGCTCCTAAAATTCTCTGGAAGGAGTTTTAAATTTTCATTGACAAAATTAACATTGGCAATGACACTAAAGAGGTTCTATTCTATTCTATTCTATTCTATTCTATTCTATTCTATTCTATACTGTCATTCAAATTTAAATCAATTTGAAAAATATCAAAGAAAATGGCATATTTTAAAAAGCAGTTAATGTTATTGGTAATGTTACTTTCTATATTTTGGGGTATTTGGGTTATTACCTTGAAGCTTGTGCCTTCAGTAACATACTGAGAGTGACTGGAAAACCATCGTCAGATTCATATCAAAGTCATACTGTCTAGCTAGAATTGAAGAGTTACAAGATTTCTGGAGCTGCGGCATCTTGCCAAACAGGGTTGGCTGGTTTTCATACCGATCCTCCCCCCCCCCCCCCCCCCCCCCATCGATAAGGTTCTACCGTTTCCTTCATCTGTGTCTAATGTGGTCTGGCACCATGTACCTTAAATAGGACATTCTGTACGTCTCTAGAGCTCAGACATGCTGAATGCTGTCCTGAACTGCTAACGAGAGGTGTTTCTTCACTAATTGTAATTAGTGAATGAAGTACTACTTCCATATCCCACAAAGATTTGCACACAAGGAATCAGTACAGCATAAAAAACACTGAGGATGAATTATTGCCTTATAAATAAAAGAAAACGGTCACATATAAAAATAAAAAAAAAGAAATATTAAGTTACTATTAAGGTAATACTACTGAATGTTTAAACGCATGCATGTTATGAAGTTACTTTTTTGAAAACGGATCATTTTCAAAAGCTGAATAGGCACGACAGTATTTGTCCATTTTTATTCAGTCATATAATATTAATTAGGAGATGACACATCACAATGGTGAATGTCTGGGACAGATTTGTCGAATGGCTGATGACTGTCTCGCTGGTTAAAATACCTACCGAATTTACTTTCATGCAGTATGCAGTGGGACCCCTATATCTGCAATTTCAGTTATCCAGTTTATTGCAGTCTGAAAAAAAAATAGAAAAATTCCAAAAATGAAAGATTCATGAGTTTTAAAACCATGCATCAAACGATCACAGGCTGCAACATGATGTAACCTGCGGGCCCAGACGTGCCCAGGGCATCTCCCTTTGCCCCCCACCCACACTTCCCCGGAAAACTACCTCTACCATTCTCACTGTTTGCATTTACTGCTGCATTATCCGAGTGTCTGTTACAAAAATGTATAAAAAGCATGTGGTTCATTGCTCCATCATCCCTTGAGAATTAGACTAAAACTTCAGAATCCCTTTCATTCAAGAGAAAGAATACAGTACAGTATGTGTGATAATGTTCAATGTATTTTATTACTGTATTCAACGTTGGTAATGGTTTAAGTGGTGTGTAATCTATAAACTGTACCATAATGTGATAAATTTATATTTCAGATCAGAATCATGTCTGGCAGAAAGGTGCTAGAAGACCCCAGAGCATAAATTAACAATATACAGGAAATTCTCTTTTGGCCTCTTTATGCTCTTTGTAGGTGAGCTGGCCGTGAAGGGCAGCCACCCATAGCAGCATCCAGGGAGACCTCGCTCAAGGAGCCACTGACATGCTGAAGTGAGGCTTGAACCAGCAACCTTCTGATTACAGGCACAGCCCACTGAGCCACATGCTGCCTCCAGCAGTTACATATAAAAATAAAATATTACATATCAATTTAGAACCTACCTGATTGTAGGTGAAGGTGTAGCTCCCTGTAATGAGATTCCCAGACACCCACTCAGGGAATCAGGGACTGAGACTGTTTGGCTCGTCCTCGGTAGTCCGGTCATTGGTGTTGCACCATCTTGCGGTCTGTGGCCAGCCCTCCCGTCCCCCATAATCCCATTTATTTATAATCCTTGTTCATCAGGTTAAGTAAAACTTCTTTTTTGTTTCTCCACCATGCCTGCCCTCCGAGTGCCGCATCCCAGAGGTCATGACAGAACGACTGGATTCCGCACACTGCCTATCAACAATCCCTGGGAGCCTCCCATGCTACATGTCTCCGTTTGCACGCATTCCCCTGCACCCTGCCTCCTACCTCAGCCTGAGCCTCAGGTCCACAGACCTCGGTGGTTCGGGGACAATCACTGGTCGATGCTCTTCAGCGATAATGACCTTGAGTGAATTTCCCGGCGTGCGGGTTGCCCTGACCATGTGGAGATCGGTCTGGGCTCACCTCCATGATAAAAATGAGATGCCCACATTCATCCCTCCAGAGCCCCACCTCTCCACTGCATGAAGCTGCTCTGCTCGCAGGCTCCCCGTGACTCGCTGCAACTTCGTTCACCATCTCCAGCCACAGGAGGAGAAAGTAGAGGAAGCCTCAGCCCAACTTCTGCACCAACCCTGTCTGAAGTCCTGGTGTGGTCAGCGGTGTCAGCTGGGGCCCAGAAGAGGAGAGGGAGATGGGGACAGAAATGTACTATTTGCACTTCTCCTGCTGTGGCCTTGGGGAGATAAACCATGGCGCCCTCCTCCTCCTGTCCTGCAGTCCCCATTGGTGCCCTCTGGTCCCGCTGCCCCCCCGGCGCCCTCAGCCCCCATTGGCCCTTTAAGAATCTCAGGTCCTTATGTCTGGATGGGCTCCCCCTTGTCGGTGGATGGGACCAGGAGGATCCACATCCCAGGGTCGTCGCCTAGCTTCTCAGTGTCCAGAAGACTCCCTGGATGCCCCAATTTTCATTTGTTGCGCCTCAGTCCCTGTCCCAGTGTGCTGTCCTGCCTTTGCTTTCGCCCAGTCCCTGTCACAGTTTGCTGTCCTGCCTTTGCTTTCGCCCAGTCCCTGTCCCAGTGTGCTGTCCTGCCTTTGCTTTCGCCCAGTCCCTGTCCCAGTGTGCTGTCCTGCCTTTGCTTTCGCCCAGTCCCTGTCACAGTGTGCTGTCCTGCCTTTGCTTTCGCCCAGTCCCTGTCCCAGTGTGCTGTCCTGCCTTTGCTTTCGCCCAGTCCCTGTCCCAGTGTGCTGTCCTGCCTTTGCTTTCGCCCAGTCCCTGTCCCAGTGTGCTGTCCTGCCTTTGCTTTCGCCCAGTCCCTGTCCCAGTGTGCTGTCCTGCCTTTGCTTTCGCCCAGTCCCTGTCCCAGTGTGCTGTCCTGCCTTTGCTTTCGCCCAGTCCCTGTCCCAGTGTGCTGTCCTGCCTTTGCTTTCGCCCAGTCTGTGTCCCAAGTAACTCTCTCTTTTGTTCTCTTTTGTCTCTGTTGCTAGTCTACTTGCATGCCGTGTCGTGGTAGGTCCTATTCTCTTCTTGTCTTTGTCTCAATTTCTTCTGCTCCTAGGTCCCTGTCGATGTCTAGTGTTTGTCCCTGGTATCTGCTCATGTCCTGGGTCTGATCCACTTGTCTTTCCCGTTGTTCTGTTGCTGCCTGTTCAGCGCCCCTTATCATGCCATTTGTCCTGCATTGTCCTACCATGCACTCTCCTGTCTGTTCCCTCCCCATGTGTACACCCTGTCATTTGGATCCCTCCCCTGTTTGTTTTTCCCTGTTTGTTTTTCCAGCATGGAGGAGATACTTCAAGGGGGGGTATATTGTCACATCCTGACCGACACGTCTGCGTGAGCCTTCTGTCTTCTCCCTCACATGGCCCTGATGGGCCACACCTGATGCTAGTTGCCCCATGTTAGTCCAGTCAGTGACGTCATATGGTTGTGTTGCCTGTGCGCAATCCTCCCATTTTGATCCCCTGTGATCCCATTATTTTTTTTCTAAACTTTCTTCATCTAGTTCAATAAAACTCCTTTTCATTCTCCAATTTGCTTGCCTGCTCCACGAGTCCTTTGTCCCGACAGGCGTGACATCATGGATGAAGTTTACTTTGCTTTTTGCTTTGTAATAATACTACTGATACTCTCTAGTACTGAATTGTAAAAGCAGCTGACCTCTCGAAATCATTAGAAACCAAACTAAACTAAGTCACCAAGCAATCCCACCGGTCCCCAGGAATTTACTAGAGCTAGCAACCCAGTAGATGACCCAGGAAGTAATCAAAACATTATTTATTCACTGCGTAAAAACAACATAGGGTGAGACTGGGGACAATTGTTGGATCAACTCTATTTACTCATTAATCGGTGTACTTTTAAATTAACATAGATAGCTTTAGAATTGTGGTTAAGGGCCTTAAGCACACAGGAGTGTAAGAACCTATAGCCACAGTTGGTTGAAATGTGTCAAAAGCCCATTCAACAACTGACCCCATTCAACAACTGTCCCCTTACACAAGTGACACAACCTTCCATAAGGCAGGTTTCCATAACTTTCTATATTTTATTATTTCAGTACACTGTTTTAAGACTGAGACCATTCAAAAGAAACCATACATAAACAAATTAACTGCATTAACATGAGACAGTTTTCCTCACATGTAGACTTTCTGTGACCTGTGGCAGGCTGTAGAGGAGCAGGGAGACCGCGGGGGGTTGGGAGGATGGGTTTAGTTCAGAAGGTCTGTTAGATCCTGCCTGTGGGCCACTTCATGTTCAGTGGAGGGTTTGCTGGCAGAAGAGTTTGTGATCTTTACCAAATCCATGCTAATCTGTACGAGCACAGCTGGCACCGCATACTTCAAAGGCATGCCATTCCTCCTGGATTGTGGCTGATTGGACAGTCCTTCATTCTCCAGCAAGATAACAACCCAAAATATAACTCAAAAACACAGGAGAACTATTCGGTGAAGAAGGACAGTGAAGGACTAATGACCAGAGTCTTCAGGCTTCATTCCCACAGAACTTGTATGATACTAATTGGACAGAAAAAAAGTCTAATCGAAGCAACACACAAAATCTCTTAGACGATTTGTCAACTAATTCCACGTGTTTGTGAAAGTGAAGGTGAATTTTATGGAACCTAAGATTTACAGGCAATTTTCAGTTGTAGTGCCCTTTATGTTTTGTATACTGTAATGTGGACTTGACGACTATCAGAATTTACCTTGGTTCGTTTGTAACGTGATTAACACAAAACCCCTGCAAGAGCAAATTACATTAACATTAACAAAAGAAACATGCACATTAAGGGGACATTACACTGCACATTCACCGTATACCAAACATACAAACGTGTAAAACGAAAGTTTGTTTTCAGCTGAGATGTGCAGCTGTTGGGGTGCATGAGTGCTTTAAAGCAACGGTTTAGCTGAGCTGCAGTCCAAAGGCACAACATGCCTAAAGATAGGGTGGGGTCTTTCTCGTAAACAATACTCCCTCGGCATTCATGCCTTATATGCGACGGTTGCAGCCTGTGCACGCCATATGCTTTGCGGAAAAATGCACGGATTATAGCTGCACGTTGAAAAGAAAAACATCTATTTATCGCAGAAAACGGTTAAATAACAAGTGTGAAATCTGTGTGAAGTAGATTGAGAGCTCAACGTCTATCTTAATTCAGTCATAAATCGCATATACAGCCTTTTAAAAAACATGTACGGCATGCAAGCACAACCATGTAAGTATGAAGAGTTTTATAACTGTTTTGTATTATTTATTTTGTATAATAAATGATAAATACAATAAACGCTAATTCATAAGTATTTCAGATTTATTTTAAATTTGAGTTGTTGTGTTTTATAGTTTATAGTATGCTTTGTGGCTCGCTTCCTGTTCCTTCACCATGTAAAATCGATAAGGAGTGCTATTGTGGCAAGCCAAATTGTCTTTTATTAGTATAAGGCTTATTGGTCATAACTTAATTCTTACTAGTAAAAAGAAAACATTCTTACTAGTAAAAATGCAATCTCGAGTCTTTTCGATGTCGCAGGGGTTATCTGATAAGCGTAATTAGTCAAGGCAAATATGTTATGTGCCTGACAGATTTTTTAAAATATGTTTTGGGTGCGATGAAACTTTTAAGAGTGCAGCTGGCATGTTGCTTTTACCCACATCTACATTATCTGCGAGATGGTCTATTTGTGATCTGGTGGCTTATCAAAGTCTTGAAGCTCTTGGTATCATTGTGTTTGGGCAACAGTGTGGCTTGTTATATGAAGGTGCTTATTTCCGCTGTCGTGACAGGCTCAGCGTCATGCATAGTGAAGCATTCAGTGTCAAATGTTTTCATAATATATATATATATATATATATATATATTCAATATGTATTTTTTTTTATTTTACATATATGGTTTCGCAGTGTGCGAAGAAGCTTCTCTACAGATTTTTATTCAGAAACATCAATATGCACATTGCATGTTTGGTGTTTACAATTGTTCCTAATAGTTCGGGTCTGAAACTTTAATATGAAACGGCTTCATAACAGATCCTTTTTTGCTGCTGTATCGGAACAGCAAGAAACCGTGAAACCCAAACTGAGGTGTGTAACGGCTCGTGAACGTGAACGTGAATGACCGACAATGCAAACTTAGCAGGAAATCTTTGAAGTCTGTGATCATAGCCACAACCCATAGCTGAAAAAGCACTGTGTGAATTACGGTATTGTGTACCTCAGTCGGTTTGGACGTTGTGCCCGTGACCAGAAGGCTCCGAGGTTAACTCCCGTGTTTGACAGAGTGATGTAACCAGTAGGCCCTTGAGCACAGCCCTTAATCCCAGATGGGAGTTGACTGGAACTCGTTCAATCTGTTTTGTCAGTTGTATGTCACTTTGGAGAAAATTATTTGCTAGATAATTAAATGTAAATTAAAGATATTATTATTATTATTTAGAATTTTAATTCTAGGATATCCCGGTTGTTGCGCGAAGCTCAAGACCCCTCCTTTGTTCCTATGTATAGTGGGTGTAGCATGACAGTGCTGCAAGGCTGTATTGGATTTCTCTTCTCCTAAAGTCAGTCTATTTCCTGGAATCTGCCAGAGGAGGGACAGGGCGGGGGCACAAACTTCTCTACTCATTATTCATCTGCAACTAATTAAGTGAATAATGTTAATGTGCTTTGCGTGCGAAGGAGAGTGTGTGATTATTTTTTTGTTTTGTAAAACAGCTCTTTTGAATGTTTTATGCTTTACCTGTATGTCTTCGCAGGTTTTCAGTGACACAGTCCTGTCCCGTGCTCCAAATTCTTTGTCCTTTTGATCTGCCTCTTGTCCAAAAGACAGGGGGTTTTCATAATCCTGAAGATAGGTTTAAGGTAGCACTTTGACTGATGGCTTGGTCTCTCCTACGATGACACCCTACAGTCAATACCATAGTCCGGAGTTCTTGACTAATGAAACAGCTGACGAAAGCGTTATTTGTTTGGACTCGTTTGTGTCCCCTTTGCCCCCTCAAACTTGACGTCTGTTATAAACGAATTGTTTTGCAAAGGAATGTAACACTCCAGTCCAGTGGCACATGAAGTAAATGTCGGAGCACGGATACACATCAGCGCAACTGAGATAAATTGCCTGGACACGTTAGCAGCCCTCCTGAATGATTTCTTCTCTCCTTCTCCCAGCCATGTACCCCCCTCCTACTGCAAATTTCCCAGGTTTGGCAAGTGCCCCGATGGGTTCTGCCAGCATCCCTGGGTACGAAGGAGTAGGTGGAGGTACATGCTTAGATTTCCTGTCACACTTTTGTTTTTCTCACCTTTTTGAGAATTACGTATGTAGAGAAGTTCTCAGCACAACCCATTAATATATTTAATCCCATGTCATGTTTACCGCATTAATCATTACTAATGGTTTATACACTCACTTGCCACTTTATTAGGTATACCTATTCAACCGCTCCTTGAAGCAAATGAGTAATCAGCCAATCATGTGTCAGCAGCAAAATGTATGAATCATGCAGATGCAGGTCAGGAGCTTCATCTGATATCTACATCAAACACCAAAATGGGGAAGAGGGTGACTCAAGGGACTTTGAACATTTCAGAAACTGCTGATTTAGTGGAATTTTCACACACAACCATCTCCGGGGTTTACTGAGAATGGCCCGGAAAAGGAACAACACCCAGTGATCAGTGGTTCTTTGGGCGAAAATGATTTGGACAATGGAAGATTGGAAAAACGCTGCCTGGTCAGACGAGTCTCGATTTCTCATGCGACATTCAGCTCTTAGGGTCAGAATTTGGCGTAAACTCCACGAAAGCTTGGATCCATCCTGCTTGTATCGACAATTCAGGCTAGTGGTGGTGTAATGGTGTGAAGAATATTTTCTTGCCACCCTTTTGGCCTCTTGAGCATCATATTAATGCCCCGGCCTACCTGAGTACTGGTGCTGACCATGTCCATCCCTTTACGACCACAGTGCACCCAGCTAATGGCTGCTTCCAGCAGGATAACACACATTGTGAAAAAGCTCATATCATCTCGGACTGGTTTCATGAACATGACAATGAGATCACTGTACTCAAACGGCTTCAGCAGTCACCAGATCTCAAGCCAACAGAGCACCTTTAGGATGTAGTGGAATGGGAGACTCACATCATGAAGATGCAGCCATGAAAAATTTAGGCATTTCTGAAGGCAAAAGGGGGTCCAACCTGGAACTAGGAAGGTGTACCTAATACAGTGGCCAGTGAGTGTATATGTTTGTTACAAAAAATTATTTGATTTGAGTATTAAAACTAATACTCTTCACAATATCCCATTGTCCTGCTACTGTAATTTGTTAAACAGTGGATATGATTTTTATGATTAATAACTTTCTCAAAAATCCATATATGTGTACTGTCTTTGCACTTAGCCTGTTTTGAACCAACTTTTTATTTTGTGTCCGTGTATTTATGTGACTTGCTGCACGGATCAATAAAGTTCTCCCAATCTAATCTAAGGTGGATTCCTTCCTCCTCCGATTCCTGTGAATCCATTCCCTCAGCCTGAGCCGCAATATGTGGACTGCAGGTGAGTCTGGGTCACAGCTCCCCGCTTTGCATGCATGTGTGTGTCTGGGGAGGCTATGTTACGTACTTTTTGTCTTTTCTACAGTGCCCCACCTCTGACTGAGGAAGCAGCACGCAGCGCCCTTAAGGAGTATGTGTCTGGTCATTGCTGTTATGGCTCCGACCCCGCAAATAATGGGAAGATCACGGATATGAAGGCATTCAACACCTACAGGGTGATTCTCTAATGAGCAGAATCTTGGGTAACACTTTACTTGACGGGGCACAAACAGTAATGACTCGGTTACTACGGAAGTACAAATAACAAGCAAATATAGTTGCTACTTGAGATAAAAGATGCATCTTGATTCATTTATTATTCGTTCCTTCAGTAGTTCCTTCAGTATTTCACAAAGGCTTATAGAATTAACTGATATAGGAACAAATATAGATAAGATAGATATTTATGTCACTATTACAGAAAGTGAAAAACAGTTTAGCAGCTCTCTGTTTAGCAGCACAAGTTAAAGTAATACATAATTTAAATAAGAACAACGCACAAAAAGAGACAGCCATCCTTTTACAGTATGAGTGTCTGAGTGCAATGTGTATAATATGTCGGTCGAGGTAGTGTGTGCTTAATGACCTGCCCTAAGCATAGAAGACGGTCATTCAGAGGGGTGGATACTGTTTCACGGAAACAGTCATTCAGGGGGTGGGGGATGGGTACATTCCTGTGGGTAAAAGCTTTTGTTCATTCTCTTGCTCTGATTGACCTGTGGGGGTGGGGCGGGGTGGGGGGGGGGGGGTGAGAAAAGGTAGTGTCTAGGGTGTAAGGAGTCTGATGAATTTACTGGCTTTCTGGTGGAGTCTGCTAGTGTAGATATCCCTGAGGGGGGGTAGTGCCGTTCTGATTACCCGCTCTGCTGCCCTTACCACCCGCTGCAGGTTCTTTCGGTCCTCCTCAGTGCAGCTACTGAACCACACTGTGCAGCAGTAGGTCAGGAGGCTCTCGATGGTAGAGCGGTAAAAATTCGTCAGCAGCTTTTTGCGGATATGGGCATGACGCATCTTCCTGAGGAAGTACATTCTTTGTTGTGCCTTCCCCGCCTGGTGAGAGATGTTTGTGGACCAGGTGAGGTCAGCGGAGATGTGGACCCCTAGGAACTTGAAGCTCTCCACCCTCTCTGCCTCTTCTCCGTCAATGTAGAGGGCAGAGTGCTCAGCTCGCTTGGCTCTCCTGAAGTCCACTATCATCTCCTTGATTTTGGATGTATCCAGTTCCAGGTTATTACTGTCACACCATTTTCTCAGCTGCTGGACCTCCTCCCTGTAGGCTGATTCGTCGTCGTTGTCAATCAGTCCTACAATGGTTGTGGCATCAGCAAATTTGATGATGGTGTTGCTGGTGTGAATGGGAGAAGTGAAAAGGGAATAGAGAATAGAGGAGGGGACTGAGGACACACCCCTGCGGCGTGCCCGTGTTCAGGATGAAAGTGGAGGAGATGTGGTCTCCCATCCAGACGTTCTGGGGTCTATTGCTGAGGAAGTCTATTATCTAGGGACACAGTGAGCTGTTGAGGCCCGGGTTGCTCAGCTTTTGAACCAGCTTGTGGGGTCATCCTGTATTAAAGGCGGAGCTGAAGTCCACAAACAGCATCCTCACATAGGTGTTGCTGTTGTCCAGATGTTTGAGGGCTGTGTGGAGAGCTGCTATTATAGCATCCTCTGTTGAGCTGTTTGCCTTGTATGCAAATTGTTGTGTGTCGGTGTCAGCTGCAATAGCGGCCTTAATGTAGGGCATGATGGGTCTTTCCAGGCACTTAGTGATGATGGAAATTAAAGCAACTGGGCTGTAATCATTCAGGCAGCTCACTGTGCTGTTCTTCTTGGGCAGTGGAACAATGGTGACTGACTTAAGGCAGGTCGGAACTACAGACTGCAGTAGCGAGAGGTTGAAGATGGTTGTGAAAACCTCCGCTAACTGGTTTGCACATGCCTGCGACTACATCTGGGCCAGTTGCTTTCCTCACGATGACTCTGCGTAAGACGCGTCGACCCTTTTTGGAAGAGCAGGATGAGTGTTGGCCATACTATTGTGATGGTTGAAGCAGGCGAAGAACCGATTTAGGGTGTCAGGTAGGGCTCTGGCGGAGGAGTCTGCAGATGTGTGGGTGTCTTTGTAGCTGGTGAGTGCCTTGATCCCCTGTCATGTATGCCTGGAGTTGTTGCTGTCAAAGTGTTCCTTGATGCGCTGTTTCTGCCTGCGCTTGGCCTTTTTGATGCCTTTCAGCAGGGATCGACATGTCTCTTTCTAAGCCTGCTGATCTCCAGACTTAAAGGCAGCATCTCGTGCCCTGAGCAGGGCACACACCTCGCTGTTGAGCCACGGCATCTGTGCCTACATTGTACCATCAGGTATTTTATGTCCAGACGACAGTGAATATCTTTAACTGTGGCGTTAGTGCACCAGTTGTTGTTTACAAACACACCTCCTCCCCGCTTCTTACCAGACTCTGTAGTTCTGTCCACTCTGAAGGTAGCATAGCCCGTTAGCTCGGTCGCAGTTAGTGGGGTGAAAGAGTCCAACCATGTTTCTATTATTACCATCACACGGTAATCCAAGCAGCGCGAGGTAATCCGCAGTTGTAGCTCATCCATCTTGTTGTTGAGTGACCGGGAGCTGGCAAGGAAGGAGACTTGGAATGGCCGGTTTGTGGGGGTTGGCATTTAGCGTGGCCCTCAGCCCCCCTCTCTTGCCCCTCTTCTGTTTCCTGTGCCTCCGTCGCTTGGGGGGATGTTGTAAACAGAGACTGCGGTCCTTTGGATCTCCGGTGGAATGAAATCCCAGCCACTTTCATTATAAGTGTGGTGGTTATTATCCTCTAGAACCATAATCAGTTCAGTCCTGCTATATTGCATATGTGCGACTGACACTCGATTCAGGAAAATAAATGTAAAAACACAAAAAAAGAAAAGGAAGAAAAAGAAAACTGCTAAATCTCGAGGAATGCCGGGCCACTACGACTACTCACACCGCCATCACTTATAGTAAGTGCTTGGGATAAAAGACGCGTCATGATTCATTAATGATGAACAAACATGAGATCCGTATTTAACTTGTCTTATTCATAATTTAGTTCCTTAGTAGTCCCTTCAGTGGTTCCTTCAGTTGTTCACAGGGGTTTACAGAATTAACTGATATAGTAACAAATATACACTGAACAAAAATATAAACGCAACACTTTCGGTTTTGCTCCCATTTTGCATGAGATGAACTCAGAGATCTGAAACATTTTCTACATACACAAAAGATGCATTACTCTCAAATATTGTTCAAAATCTGTCTAAATCTGTGTTAGTGAGCACTTCTCCTTTGCCGAGATAATCCATCCCATCTTACAGTTTATATTTTTGTTCAGTGTAGTAATTGCTTGCGATAAAACATGCATCACAATTCATTAATGATGAATTAACATGAGATTAATATTCAACTATGACTTAGTTTGTGGTTAATTAATACATATTATCTGTGCCCCTTCAAGTAAAGTGTTATTGAATGTTTGCACACAGTATGAATGCTAAATGGAAAACAAACAGGAACAACAAGAAGTGTGTCAACTTTTTTTTTTACTTACTTTTTCTGATTCCAAGAACAAGTTAAGGAATCTTGGAGTTTTCGAACTATTTAAGCTGTGGATCATTTAGGGCTGGAACGCTGTCGTGGCTAATTTAAAAAGGAAAGAAAAGCAAACAGTTATTAATAGATATCAGTACCATCAGAAGTACTGAGAGAATCTTGCTGAGTGTTTGTACGATAGGAATCTCTACCAGCTTGGAATTGCTCAGGGCCACAGAATGCCGAGCTAACAGAGGTGTGCCTTGTGCGCCCCCCCACAGTACCGCCTGGAAACCTTCACGGAGTCCAGATCTACAGGGTGGAGCCAGGAGCCTTACACTGGTAACAACAAAGCAAGACTCCATATGGTTGCTGAGTTTCTTTCTTTTGACTGCAGGGTTAGAATGACAGTTGAGTAGTGTTATGACGTGCCGTACGTATTGTGGTGGCAGCATACTGAGCAGTCAGAACAGGTTTGTTTTTATATGATCACTGACTTTGGCTCCTTCTGGGGAATCCTTAAATGTTCCCAAGCCAGCTGGGAGATATAATCCTTCCGGTGTACTCTTGGTTTTTCCTGGGGCTGTCCTGCATGATATTGATATTCATTTCAGTCTTGAATGTTGATGTTCAATGAATCGAAGGTAAATTGATAACCTCACACATTCTCATTACACTTGACTTTTACTTTTTTTGTTCGGCTATCGACTGGTTCTGTCTTGCTCTATGTGTCAGGATTCTCCTTGTCACCATCTCTGTCATGGTCCTATTCATTCCCGTAAGGTCAAGCAGTTGATGCACTTATTCAAATGGCACCAACTCCCTGGAACATTCCTGCCCAGCCCCCGGAGATGTTTAAAGACACCACCAAAGACATCAAGGTTCCCAACACCTCATCTCTCAAGGTATTCATATTCCCATGCACAAATGACTGCACTGTGGTGGAGTTGATAATAGTGTACTTTTAAGTGCAGGTGAACAATCGTTAGGATGCAAAGGACCATGTTCTTGTCAGATATTCTGAACTAGTGCAGAAAAGTGGGAATTTGTATGAATGGTATTTAGATTTAATCAGTAGGTAAATATTAATTTAGTGTATGATTATAAGAGAAGCATATGGCATTATATGCAGAACATACTGCCTCATACAGCCTGTAGGTGTTTTGTGGGGTTCGTAAGCAGTGTGTAGGCAGTGTGTTCGTAAGATGTATACAGGCAGTATAGGGGTTCGTATAAACATTCTAAATAACATTCTGAGGGATAGCCAACATGGACTAAGGAGAGGTAGGTCCTGTTTAACTAATCTACTTGAGTTCCTTGAGGAAGCTACAAGAGGAATTCATCACAAAAAGGCCTACGATGTGATCTACTTAGATTTCCAGAAGGTCTTTGATGTTGTCCCCCACAAACTGCTCTTGCTTAAGCTCAAGGCTGCAGGGATTTTAGGAACTGTAGCAGCTTAGATGGAAAACTGGTTAACAGACAGGAAACAGTGAGTAGTTATTAGAGGCACAATGTCGCAGTGGGCCTGCGTTCATAGTGGGGTACTGCAGGGTTCAATTTTAGGACCATTATTGTTCGTAATTTACATTAATGATATTGACACCAACACATACAGTAAACTAGTTAAATTTGCAGACGACACCAAAGTGAGTGGTGTAGCAGATACTGATCTAACAGCGGAGAGGCTACAACGGGATCTGGATTTAATTAGCAACTGGGCTGATACCAGGCAGATGAAATTTAACGTAGATAAATGTAAGGTACTGTAAGCCATGCAGGGAGCAGAAATATAAAGTACAGATATTTTATGGGTTCCACTGAAATAAAGGTAGCTGATTATCAGAAAGACCTCGGTGTGTATGTTGATGCTTCCATGTCCCACTCTCACCAGTGTGGGGAAGCAATTAACAAGGCCAGTAGGATGTTGGGTTACATCTCTATGTGCGTGGAGTTTGGCAAGGGAGGTGATGCTACAATTATACAATTTCTTGGTAATATCCCACCTAGAATATTGTGTGCAGCTTTGGTTACCATACCTTAAGAAGGACATTGCTGCCTTGGAAAAGGTTCAACGTACAAGAATGATTCCTGGTCTTAGAGGAATGTCTTATGAGGAGATGTTAGCTGAGCTGAATCTGTTCAGCCTCAAGCAAAGGAGACTAAGGGGGGACATGATCCAGGTATCTAACAGGTTGGGATGCTGTCCAGCCAAATGGCTATTTCAATATCAATTTAAATACTAGAACTCGTGGCCATAGGTGGAAATTAGTGGGAGAGCATTTTAAAATGAATTTGAGAAAACACTTCTTTACACAGCGTGTAGTTGGAGTATGGAATAGTCTTTCTGCTAGTCTTGTGCAAGCTAAAACTCTGGGTTCCTTTAAATCAGAGCTAGATAAGATTTTAACAACTCTGAGCTATTAGTTAAGTTCTCCCCTTGATGGGCCGAATGGCCTCCTCTCATTTGTAAATTTCCTATCTTCTTATGTAAGCTGTGTACAGGCAATGTAGGGGTTTGCAAAGCATGAAATTTTAAAGATATTTCATACATTTAGCATTTGTTGTGGATACATAATCCCGATAATGGCAATAAGATGCAGGAAAACAGACAATGACAATAAAATATTCACATTGTACTTCTTTTGTTCCTAGGATTGTGATACCTGTCATGCCAAAGGGGCAATAAAGTGCACCAACTGTGAGGGCTCTGGAAAAGTAAGAGCATTCCGGCATTCAGTAGTACAGTCAAACCTCCCTTATGTGGACCTCCAATATACGGGCACCTCCCTCTACCGGGAGGTAGCAGCTGTTGTTACAAGTTCCAGTCTAGGGTTGGGGCATAACAGAGTGAAAGGGAAAGGGGACGTGGAGTAAGAGATGTAGAGGGTGTGACGGACAAGGTAACACATGTGGACAAAGGGGTGTATTTTATATATATTTCTGTTTGACACGCCACAGACACAGAACAAATAAACCCAGTGCAAAAGGACTATAGCGAAAACAATAAACTAAATCTAGCTTCCGAACGCAACCCAAAGCTAACTTACCTAAGTGTAGAGAAAACGAAAACACGACGACGAATTCTACACCTTACTCCCTATCCAAACAACAACATACAACATAAGCTCGCAAAACAAGAATGGCAGAGATCAAAGCGTCAAAGTCTGGGGGGCCACAAAGACGTTAAGCAAAAACCGGGGGAGAGTTCGAAACCAAATAGCAAGTAAAGCCAAGCGAAAGTGCAGACGAGGGCAAAGCGAAAATCAGGAATCCAATAAACCAAACAAATCATATGCAGTAATATCCATCAAAGAAAAGCAAACCAGCAACAATAATAAGTGAGCAGAGCTCCCGAGACGTCTTGTGGTCGGATTTTCACTTCGGAAGACGGAAATGATGAATGCCGCATACAGAATTGTGGGCGGAGTCTGCACGTGGAGACGGAGCGAACGACGAATGGAGAGCGAGCTAGAGGACGAGGCTGTGGGCGGAGCTGAACTTACAGCGACGCATAAAACCGTGTAAAATCCATGGCTTCGAAAAGGAAGCATAAAGTGTCATGTTCCTCCAAAAGAAGCTCAATATCATTACAGAGATACGAAAAGGAAAATCGAGTTGTTGCAGAAAATCGAGTTGTTGCAGAAAATCGAGTTGTTGCAGACCATTTTGGAGTGGCTAAGTCTACGGTAGGCGTTATTTGGAAGAGTAAAGAAAAAATCATCCAGCTCACTTGATACTGGCTAAAAACTGCATGACCACTGCAAGAATGGCAGTGATTCGCTAGCTCAGACTAAAATAACATCCTATTACAAGCCTTGCACCTCATAAAAATCATATAGTTTGTATGTGTACACAGGTACGTGCACGTTGTACTCTACTGTTCACGTATTTCTAGGTTACGGGCATTTCTTACTTACGGGCACCCCTCAGTCCCACTCTGCCCGGATAAGGGAGGTTTGACTGTAATATACTTCATGCACAGTCACAATGCCGCATTATATGATAATTCATGTTCTGGGCAGCAGGAATTCTTTGGAAGAGTAATTTATTTTTTTGTTCCATTTGGACGATGTGGTCATGATCTCTCTTTACTCTTCAGCGTCATGTTGGAGATCAGCCAGCTTCTAACAGTGACGGATACAGCAGCGTAGCTGAGAGGTAAATACTGGGCAACATCACCAGCATTCACTAAGTATTTGGTAAAGGGACAGTGTTCCGATGAAGGGGGTTTACTGGTGAAATGGAACCGAGCTATGATTACTTTACTTGTTTTGCGCAATGGTCTCTAGAGCTGGCAGTTTGAATTCAGCCTGTGCTCTCTGTGTAGAGTAATTGCATTTTCTCTCCATGGCATTTCCTGCAGATATTAGATTAGGCTGACTGGCATCTCTAAATTGCCCATGCTGTATACTTGGGTGTACGTGCCCTGCAATATATTGGCATCTTATGCAGGGTGAACCGCTGCTGTTAATGCTGTCCAGGATTGCTTCCACAGCTTGTCACAAACCTGCATGGGATAAGCTGTTGGAAAATGAATGGATGGATGGATGGATGGATGGCACACTGCCCCTTTAGCCACCAAGTACTAAATGATGTGCTTTGTGCAATTTAATCTCTCTGTGTTTCAGCACATGCTTGGATTGCAGTGGGAAGGGTACTCAGGAATGTAAGACCTGCAAAGGGAAGGGGAAACTCGTGGTCTTCATCAACTTGAAAGTGACATGGTTCGTATCTGTGTGTATGTGTGTGTGTGATACGGTCTTATACGTGCAGTACTATATGTAAGTGTGCAAACATATATAAATTAAACCTTTAGCTGTTTGACGTATTCGCACAATATGAACGTAAATGTATAGTTCCAGTATCTTAGAAACACACACACAAACACATGGACTGTTGGAGTGGCTATGGAAGCAGAAGTGGGTCCTTCACAGTAGTAGCTAAATGTACATATGGGTGCTTTTCCACTGCACCAGTTGCCGTACTTCTGATACTTTCCTTTTACCATTGATTTACAGTCGAGTACCAAAAGTTCCAGTACCTGGGGTACTTTTTTGGTACTTGGTGTAGGACTTGCAAACACCCTCTTTGTTGACTGGTTTTAAGAAAATAAAAAAATTACAAATGAGAGGAGGCCATTCCGCCCATCAAGCTCGTTTGGGGAGAACTTAACTAATAGCTCAGAGTTCATAAAATCTTATCTAGGTCTGATTTAAAGGAACCCAGGGTTTTAGCTTGCGCTACACTAGCAGGAGGACTATTAGAAACTCTAACTACACGCTGTGTAAAGAAGTGCTTCCTCATATTCATTTTAAAATGCTTTTCCGCTAATTTCCACTTATGGCCACGAGTTCTAGTATTTAAATTAATATTGAAATAGCCATTTGGCTGAACAGCATCCCGACGTGTTAGAATCTTATATACCTGGATCATGTCCTCCCTTAATCTCCTTTACGCGAGGCTGAACAGATTCAGCTCAGCTAACATCTCCTCATAAGACATTCCTCTAAGACCAGGAATCATTCTTGTATGTTGAACCTTTTCCAAGGCAGCAATGTCCTCCTTAAGGTATGGCGACCAAAGCTGCACACAATATTCTAGGTGGGGTCTTACCAAAGAATTATATAATCGTAGCATCACCTCCCTCGACTTAAACTTCACACACCTAGAGTTGTAACCCAACATCCTATTGGCCTTTTTTAATTGCTTCCCCACACTGGTGAGGTTGGGACATGGAAGCATCAACATACACACCAAGATCTTTCTGATAATCAGCTACCTTTATTTCAGTGGAACCCATAAAATATCTGTACTTTATATTTCTGCTCCCTGCATGGATCACCTTACATTTATGTACGTTAAATTGCATCTGCTTTGCAAATAGCCTGCATCTGAAACACAATACAATCAGTGTCCTTCAAAAAAGTTACAAACTCAGAAAACAACGATTTAATTAAAAATTAATGGATGGATGAAAACAAATTTAATCGCAATCAAAATCAGGGTGCCATGACAAGAAAAAATAAGATTTTTGTGTAATATACTAGGGCTGTACGATACCTACACATATCCTGTACTTCGGCACTTATGAAACCTGTAGATTATTTGTGAAATTAACTTAAATGCCTAATATCCATTATTTTCTATGTAGGTGGAACATAGAACATTCTAATGCTGAAAAGCCAAAGAACCCAGCAACTACATTTCACCTTGTGGTCAAGGAACATGACTAGGCCTACATACTGTATAACATGGACTTTGGCACTAAAAGGTGTAGATAATGAATATGAGGCATGTAAGCTAATTTCACTAATTATCTGCAGGTTTCAAAAGAGCCAAATCACACAATATGTGTAGGTTTACTCATGGCCTTTGACCACAAGCTGAAATGTAGTTGCTGGATTATTTGGCTTTTGAGCATGAGGATGATCTGTGTTCCAATTGCATAGAAAATAATGGATATGAGGAATATAATTTAATTCAAAAAATGATATTAGCTATTAATTCCATTAATTAATGGAAATAATAGCTAATACCATTTTTTTTTACAGTTTTGTGAGTGCTTGTGAAAACAATTATGATTGTCTTGGAGAACGCGTGCAGAATTCATGCAATTGCTGCAGAAGGAAACTTTAAACTGATTTTTTTAAAAAACATATGTACCTGATAATCTTGAAAAGGAACAATAATGAAAATGACAAAACTTGCAATTTTTTTTTGCCAATGTTGTAAAGAAAATACACCCTCCATGCTATAATGTCCTTACACTATGAGGGCATGAAAATGCCAGTGGAAAACTTTCAAAAGTACGGCACCCGGTGCAGTAGAAAATCATAGGTTTCATATGGATTGATTTAATATGCATAATATTGAGATTCATTAGCTTTTTCTTTCTAATTGAAATCAAGACATCTAAAGTCTTTCAAAGTGAACAGGGCAGGATCGTTATTCAGTCCCTGCTTTTGGACCATGACACATCCTGTAATGCCTTAACGGGAACTAATTTTATTAGCTGCTATGTTGAATTGAGAGTGTTTTTTACTAAGACTTCCCTAGCAGAAACCGAAAGTCACTTGCAATTTTGCCAATTTATACAAATTTTCTGCAAAAAAAAGCACACGAGTCTGCAGGTTGCATTTGAAATCTGGAGAAAAACCACGGTACAATCAAGTATTTCGAATCAAGTATTTTACAGTAGTACAAATACTCTGGAGAAAATTATTGGGTCAAATGTCATCATGTCAGATGAATGACAAGGTCTGCCTAAAATTTGAGTTGATTGTTATATATTGCTGGTATTATTATGGTATTATTACCTGATAATGATGTGTGTAGAGTATGGAAATTGGATGGAAAGAAATTAAATAATATGCCTTAACTATATGTATATATTATTCATTCATTACTTTTGATTAACTTAGGACTAACAATAAATCGGACTATACTATGGAACAATCCAGTGGCTTGAAATCTGACATCATAAGTACTGTGTCTGGAAAGAAACTGCTAGAAGACTCCAAACCGCTGGTAACGAAAACTTTAACGACATTCACGGCAAAGTATCTTCTGCCTATTGTTCATTTAATGGCCATGTAACTGTTTTAAGATGTGCGCGACCTTAATGGCTGCCTCACACAGGTGTACCCTGTAATGGGATTCCCAGATGTGCAGCTGAATCAGGAGTCCCAACGCTTGGTGAAGGAGCACCAGACACAGTACTCTCAAACGGGTCGCATCCTCCAGCAGGTATGGCCTATGGCTGACACGCTCAAATCCCGAAATGGGGTGGGAGTGGGGGGGGCACAATGAGTTGCCAGGCTTTTTCTCTCTGGAACCTGTTTTGCGTGTTTCCACTGCAGAAAACTGGCCCCGGGCCAGAAGAAAAAGGCTCCAGCATGGTACCACAGATAAGCTAGTCTCAGAATTTGGAACCGTAACATCACCTATCATGTCCAAACCTTCCACATACATGGAAAATTCAATTCATAACTGATATAGTTTTGTCTATTATCATTGGTGCTGGCAGGGAAACAACCTGCCAGCTTATTAGTGGAATAACGTTACGTTGTTCTTTTATTTTTGTGGAAACGGAAAGATCGATCTGCTGACACAATGTAAAAAATTAATTATGAACTTGTTGCAGGTAAAATAAATAAAATATTGTGACAATGTGTCAATGAGATCAGAAGGCGGACAGCAAAGTTAACGTTTTAGCAGATGCTTTTATTGCGCGATTCTTAAAAGGACAGCAATAAAACAGTAAATGACAATAAACTTACACACACAGACTAGGGAGAAATACAGCCTATAAACAGACTCTGTGTTGGTGGAAACTAGGTATTAGTGCCACCCCTGGCCCATTCTACATCTTATAGCTGGAGCAGGGCCTGCTGGGAAATGCTCTAGGTCATGTGAATCAGGATGATACAGATATAGTATGATAATTTACTTACCCTATGTTTGTTTAAACAGTACAATGGTACAAATGGCACAAAACAACAGTGCTATAACATCTTTGGCTGCTTCATCATCAAATATAGAGAATGTCACTACATATAGTACAAGTGAATCAGATATATCATAATATAATACATCAAACTTCCTTGTCTATTCGATTGGTTGGTTGAAACAAAATCTTTGCATACAGCTGCTCGACCATGGAAGCCCATTCCTTGAAGGCGTCAAAACCCTTTGCATTAGAGATTGCTTGTAGCCCATTTTGACTAATTGAAAATATGTAAAATTGAAGCAGGTGTTGCTGTACATTCTATACAATCATGTGTCGCATAACAATGGTTTAGTCGACAATGGACCACAGTTATGATGGTGGTCCAATAAGGTTATAATGGAGCTAGGTGATGTCACAGCACAATGCATTACTCATGTGTTTGTGGTGATGTTGGTGTAAACAGGTATAAAGGTACAAGTAATTATGTACAGTCCATAATGCTTGATAATGATAATAAGCTACTATATTACCAGTTTATAAATTTACTATACTGTACTTTTTAGCGTTATTTGCAGTGAATTCTTTCCTTACAAAAAGTTTCCTTAAGAAATAAGCTGCTTAGGTGCTTAAATAAAAATATTTCTCCAAAATCATTCTAATGGGAAAGCATTTTAATGTTTGCTGGAATTCAAGCATGTCTTTTCAACCATGTAATAAAACTGCAATATTAAGAGTAAAGTTGCCTGTTTAGATGCTGACATTTCATGATTTAGACTTGAGTTTTACGTTGCCTTTAGATGTTGTCTTTGAATATAGTCCCTGAATATCAGAATTAATTGTGAAACATCTTTTGTTCCAGCGGCAAACAATTGAATACATTCCAATAACCAAGGTAACATACACGTGGAAAGAGCGGACGCTCACGTATATCGTGTTTGGGAATGAGCATAAGGTCTACACCAGCGATTACCCTGACACCTGCTGCTGTACTATACTATAGAGCAGACAGCCTGCTCTGTATACCTGATCACACCTGAATAATATGTTATCATGTGTGATTATATATGTTTAGAGTCAAAAATACCGACGAAATAGTTAAATATGTGAAGCATTATTGTGACTGTATTTTCTTTAACAATGGCATGCTACATTGTGCTGTAATGCTACGTTCATTCATTTTTATGCTTTTATTTTTTTGATTTGGGAGCAAGTATTACATTATAATGGTATATGCGAACGCTGTATAGTAGTGTAGAAAAAATACTAATATACTCACCTCTCTATTATTGATGGTTTCATGACATATCTTTTCATAAATATTAGAACTTTAATCCTCTTTATAGTATTACAGGTGTGATGGGTATTAATATGCAAAACTGTGTTTCGGATATTATAGTAGATATCAAATCACCAAATACTGACCCTTGTAGTTATAACAACACTGACCACTGTAATTATAGAACACATATGCGGTATGAAAGGTTAGAGTTCGGTTATGGTCAGATTTCAGGAGACAAAGTATTCTTGTACCTGGGCTGTAACTATGGAAAGAAAAAAAAACAAATAAAACTCTTTATTGAGGGATTTTATCTGCTTCAGAGTTTCTATATTTCTCTGCATTTTGTGAATTATTGCTGGACATTAATTCCACCTCCACTGGCTTTTCTCTTGCATGCCGAACATGGGCTGCACACCAATAAGGTCTTATGTCGAGTCACGTCTGATCACTTTTATATTTGAGATCCATAGAGAATAATATACACTGATCGAGAAACTGACGTAGTAGTACATCATTGTGTGTATTGCTTTTATATTATAAAATATTGTGATGTTTACATTATTTTTTGTTGTACAATACTTTGTGTATATTAGAGTACTGGGAGCTAAATGTCCTGCCTTTCCCTTATCTATCGAGATACATCCAAATTGACTTGCTCACAAACGCTAGAGCCTAGGGGCAACAGGGAACAGGTGAGGGTAATGAACAATCACTGTGGACTTAAGAATGAAACACTAGGAGGAACAGGACGTGACTACAAAATTAAATGCAACCAGGGAAAACTAACAGGGACAAAAACAAGAATCAATATGGAAATAACATAAATGCAAGATAACCAAAACGGGGAAAAACTTAAAAAATGTCCAACAAAGTTCAGGCTGGCTTCTGGTCAGCCCTAAACCCACAATGGTAGGGGAGCATAGTTCTCATCTGCATGCTTAGCCCATTCAGCCACACAGCAGCCTAGGGAGCAAGGGAACACACTAGGAACAGAACAGAAAGCTAAACCCAATGAAACACAGGGGAAGGACTGGATTGCCAGTGACACCTGCTGGCGAAACAGGGACACAACGGATATGATAATTGTAAAGGCATTTTATAAATTTGAGGATTATGAACATATTCTTATATGCAGATGTTCGGCAATAAACATGATTCTGTCATCCATCCTTTTCCAATAACCGCTTAGCCAGTAAAGAGTCATCTTCATATTCCTATTTATATTATTATGAAGAATAATGCAAACAGAAATATATATTTAACTACCTCAACCCTGTACTGGACAAACAGTTACAGAAGCTTGATTGGTTGGATGGATGGATGGATGGATGGACAAAAAACATTATACTGTAGATAAAACTCTTCTGTTGTTTATGAAGAGCCACACACACTCATTGGAATCACACAGAATCTGTGGGGACCTGCTCTAGTCATCATTATATTGAGAAATGTATAGCAGTTATTAATCAAACAGTGGGTCCCATATGAAGCAGGGGTTTATTGGTCATGTTCTGGGTATGTGTTCTACATCTTACCACAAGGCCACAAAATTAATTTTCATATGATAGCAACGTATAAATATACCCTTAAATACATGTTAATTACCTTATCCATAGCAGATTTGGGGCTGTGGGAAGCCTGGCAAGTATTCCATCACAGGGCACACACACACACACACACACACACACACATTATACTAAGGGCAGTTAAGAGAAGCCAGTGAGCTGCAGGAGAAAACCGGCATACATTGGGGGTTTCAATCCACACCTCACAAGGGGGATTCGATCCAGTAAGCCTACAGTATGTATGGAGGACCAGCACCTCTCTGCTGCCTCTGTGGAGTATTTTAATACTAATTTGTAATCTCCGCCTCAGTGACGTCATTTCTTTGTCGGAGCAAAAGTTTCGTTTTCCGAAGAAACCTCACTAAAGTGACTGACGCAGTAAGGATTTTGACGTGTTTTCACGCCGTCGGGATGGACAAGCTCCATTTGCTAAGGTGATTCCACGAATATTAGTCGTACATTTAAAATCCCGAAAATGTGTTTTTTAAACAATTTTAGGCCTACTTCCCGTACCGCGACTGGTTTCGCTTTCTCGGTTGATATCCTGTATTCATGCTGAGCAAGACTGCGTGCAAATCTTTACAAATCGCGATGCAACATGGCTTTGTTGTTGTGGATAGTTTTGTTACAAATAATTTTTAATGGTTTGTTTGTTTTTATTACAAAATCTGTATTTTAAGCAGACCTGGCCACATGATTAGTTGCTTTCGGTTTTACGAAATGCAAAACTATGGACAGCGATTAATAACCAAACGTTTTCACAATGTTGATTCTGTTTATATATTCGTACTGTATGAAAATCTTTTCATTTAGCAACTCGTGCGGGAGAAAGTGCGTGTCTCGTGTGTCACGTGCCATTACTAAATCGATTTTGCGAAATATAAACGCTGTAGTTACTAACAGCGCAATTAAAAGATTACCAAAAAATCTACAACTTAATTTAATCAACTATTTCATTGCCTTGCTGTTCGAAGTGAATAAATATGAATTATCCTAATTGGCAGTGGACATTTGCGGTGAGACCCACACAGTAATCTGGGACTCAGAACCTTATTCATTTGCAGTTGTTACTTGATGCGATCATATCACGATGTGATATCGTGCAGCCCATACAACATATTTTTTATGTCTCTATAGTAACCAAGATGTTGCCACGGGAGATGCCATCCCAGATAATTCTTATTATAAAGCAGACACCCCAAGTCAGCCCTGGGCTGACAAAGCATCAGCTCCACCTGTGGACATGATGGATGTTGTACCAGGATATGAGGGGATTGGAGCCAGCGGGGGTTGTGAGTTCATGGACCTTGTTAATTACTTGAACTGATTTATCTTCAGCACCTACCTCAAGGGTGAACTACCATTTGTACCTTAAATACTCTGCCCTTTACCTACCCATAGGTGTGCCACCTCCCGCACTGGATGTTCCTCAGGCACCCTCTCCGGAAGGCCGGAACAGATCCTGGCAGTAAGGAGACCGTAATGTTTTCCCTCAAGAAGTGTTCTGACTATACTTTTGATTTATTTCTCCTTTAGTTTACTTTCTATAACTGCAACTAACATTTCAGTATTTATTATAATTGTCTTTGAGTTTGAAGTAGAGATGTTTTAATGACTAAAGCGCAGTTCATGCTTCACTTTTGTGTATGTGCTTTCTTGTGATTTTGGGCTTGGGACGGCCGTCTGCACCGCAGAATTTGTGGGTGGTCTCGGTCGCTGCATGCATACAGCAGTGATACTCCAGCAGATTAGGTAGGATAGATGCAGTGAAACGGGTTAGCTGTCTGCCAGACTTACAAATATGGGCTGCATGTACGCCGACCGCAGTCATCCGCAACAACCCCTGATGGCGAAATTCACGCCATTCCCTCATCTGCAATGAGAAGCACAAGTGGAAAAGGGAAGTATGATCCTACTTCTGCTTCGTGATGTCACATGGGTGGCAGTGTGTGGCGCAGTGCGTTAGGACTCTGTGCCAGTGATCAGAAGGTCACAGGTTAATATCCCGGGCCTGTAGCCTGATGCAACTATTGACCCCCAGCTGCAGGGGGCACTGCACACTGGCTGACCCTGTGCAATGACCCCCCCCCCCCCCCCAAGAGCAATGTAGGCTTGATGAGAGCTAGTTGTATCTATATGTCACCATCAGCTAGCTAACTCTTGGCTCATTTTATTTTCAGGATTCCCTCTATTAGCGAAGACTTGGCAAAGGAAGCTTTTCTGGAGTATGTGTCCAGCAAGTGCTGCTACCGTAGTAACCCCGCTAAGCAAATGTCCATAATGGACATGCAGCCCCTTAATACCTATAGGGTAAGTAGTACTTATTTCCAGCAAAAAGTAATTGGACTTTGATGATGATGATAGTTATAATTAATAAGGTTCAAAGGTTCATGTAGCTGTGTTACCCATGAGTGAATCACTGTAATAATGCAGCTGGTTTTGGGTGTTCAGAGTTATTAAAATAAATTCACTTAATTTATATATAATACTTAGTCGGCCCCAGGTGTTTGACAATAGCATGTGGCAGCCAGTTATTACATCATTGTTACAGAATGGTGCCTGAAACAGCGGAAAAGGGAAAGAGAGCCAGAAGACAGAAAACAGAGATAGTGAGCTTGCTTTAGTGATAGCAGTCCAACTGGACTTTTAGGGAAATTACTGTCACAATGAAATGTCATGGCAGAAGGATTGCCAGTACACTAACAAAGCATGTGATATCTGGCTTTCAGTACCGCCTGGTAACCTTTACCGAGACCAGATCTATGGACTGGGCCACTGAGCCGTACAATGGTGAAGTATCATTTTTAATATCAATTTTCATATTTTAGGAAGGAAAAAAATAAGTATTGACCGTATTTATTTTTTAAGAAATCTGTGAACCTCTTTGACCAGCTAAAGGATTTCCCCCTAAAATTTCATTTTCAATCATTAACTTTTAATCTTATTGGATCATATTTTAGGTCAAGTGAAGTCCAGCATCAGTATTGTTTAATTAAAAATGCAGAAAAAATGTTTACGAGTTTGACTGGGCCGTCAAATCCAAAGGCGATGCTAACACCTTCAGAGGATTTAGCGAGAATCTGGGCCTTCATTGTCCCTTTGTCAGTGCTTCCTTTTCTCTACCTTCCCTCCTGTCAGGTGGGATCGTGGATGGGGGTATGGGAAACCCACCAGGACCATGGGATATCGCGGTTTCATTTCCGGCTCTTTTTGAGGATGGATCCCAAGACCTCCGTCTTCCCTACACATCCACCGTAAAAGTAAGGGAGCCTCTTGATTTATTTGTTTATTTTCTTTAATGTAATATTTAATCAAAATATATGACATATGAACGGGCTGATTCAAAATTATTTAGAAGGTTATGCTAAGATATTGCTAAGAAAATAAGTATGATTTGTGGGACTTTGTGGTCCTGTTTGCTGTTTTTACATCGTAAGGCAGAACGGTTTGCTTAGCTTACTGTGGATCATATTGGTTTGAGGAAGAACCAAACAATGCTGTTTAAAATACTGCTGATTTTGAATAAGTAATGGACAAGCGCTGTTTTTTTTTTTAGGAAGTTACTGGATACGGCACTGTATACCCAGTTTTAAGAATGACAACATGTTGATTGTCATTTGATTGTCACATGACTGTCTGAGTTGAGGTTGCAAAGTACAGGTCCGTAATGATTTGTATTGCTCGTGAAATTCAGCTGAATCCAGCACCTCGACCTGCTTCACCTGGAGTATTTTTACTTGTTTGTACTAAGGTCATTTTGAACTTTTACTTTTATGAGCTTTTGCATTAATATTGACAAAGTGTGCCAGTCATCGTTGTGCTTTTATTTTTTGTTTTTAATCTTGTAGGGCTGTGAAACCTGTTTGGCTCTGGGTAGAATAGCTTGTACCACATGCACGGCATCAGGATTTGTAAGTAAAGCGCGCTGTAATTTTTATTTATTTATTTATTTATTTATTTATTTATTTATTTATCTATTTATTAGCAGCCTGAAATCCTTGGTTATATGATTGCAGGTGCAGTGCTCGTCTTGCCGTGGACTGGGAAGAGTCACCTCAGCAGAGCAGCAGTGCCTTCGGTGCTCTGGAGTTGGCCGGGTCAAGTGAGACTGTGCCCCTTTACTCTTGTTCAGAAGGAATATGTTAGACGTTCATTCCTTTAAAAACCATGTGGTTTCTTTTTTCTTTTTCATTTGTTTATTCGTTCGTTTGTTCCCTGCAGATGCACCTCCTGTTCTGGAATGGGCAATAGGAAATGCGGCACCTGCAAAGGAAATCGACAGCTCGTCACTTACCTTAAGCTCACAGTGAAATGGTATAGACGGCTTGATACTGCCCTCTGTATATTCTCAGCACATATAACATTTAATTTAAACATGTCCAGCATGATGGCTCTTCGCACATTTTTAAATAAAAGGAAAAATATTAATCGATTCCCATAGCGGTAGGTATAACAATCTACAACGTTATTGAGTTTTGGTGGAATTCATAGATATTTTTACTATAAAGGTTATGTCTCCTCTCTCAACTTTGATTGCTGTGATTGGCACTGGGGGGTCATTTTGTCCTTGACAACAATAACAAAAATGTTTTAAAAGCACATAATAAAAAATAAAACACAGAATGCTGTATAGTATTTAACCACAAAGGCAAAATTTAGTAACCACTCTGACGCTGAAATTGAGAAAAATGCTGGTTTGCTTTCGTTTGGTGTGGATATTGTAGTTATTGTAATTTTCACATTCTGTTATCTGAGAATCGTCACAGGGTTGAACAGATATTTTGTCAGAAGATAAAACCGAGCCTCAGGGACCCAGTTTCAGTCTTAATTCGGTTTTGGTAAAATACACAGAGTCTGTGTTCTGGCTGTGTAGCTACTCGCCCTCACTCTATAAAAAGACAACAGTGGATTGTGTGGGTAGCATGTCTCCACTGTACTGCTTCACTGAAAGTGAATGTTTCTTTGTAATATTCTCTACTAATATTGTATCTGTTGTGTAAGAATGACCTGCTACAATGCCGGTGCTTTCCCTCGTGACGGTCTTCAGGAAGAACAACGTATATGAGAGCGTGGCGAACAAGCAGTCTGGCTTCCCGGCGGAGATGCTCAGCCAAGTCACAGGGGACATGGTGTTCAGTGACATTCAGCCTCTGGTGAGATGAACGTCTGTAGCTCCTATCTTAGCTACAAAAATCTAATTAATCCGGTCATCTCAACTCCTAGCCTAACAAAATGTTAATCTTCAAGTTACAGTCAGCATCACGGGGGGCACCAGGGAGACATAGCATCCCCAGATGACTTAATGTTCCCCCCCCCATATAATCACTTAAAGATGCTAAAAACGATTAGCCTGTTAGCCGGCCGACAATGTGTGTAATGCCTTGTCCTTAGCACTGATGACTAGTAGCACTGAGTTGCTGTGGTAGACGTGGTACTTCCTGGTGACCGCTGATGGCTGCTTCCATACTGTGTCTTTAAGGTGTACCCAGTTATTGGGTTTCCGGACAACCACATCAACAGGGCTTCCAACGAAGCTGTAAGGCTACACCAGGCCCAGTTTGGCTCCCAGTGCCGTATCCTCCAACAGGTAACAACCATTTGTTAATGTGGACACACTGCCAAATCACTGATGTGCAAAGTGCTCACATCACCGTTGGGCCCTTAACGCCACTGGATGGATAGCTGACCCTGCGCTTCAACTTTGATTTTCACCTATATATTGTCGCTGACCAATGAAAACCTTGTATGTCCACGTTTTGACGATTCTTCTCTGTTTACCGATGGAATTTGATGTCTAATTCACTAATCAAAAGATGTTTTAAGAAGTCATCCACCTGTCTCATTAGAAGAGCTTTGTCTGAGAATAAATGTACCGTATGATAGGACACCGATTATGTCCAAATATTTAAACTAGCTGTCGATAACCTACTGAGACCCGGGAATGTAGTTTACGGGGAGATGCCCATGAAACTCATAAGAAAACCGCGTAACTCTGCATTTGCTGACAAGAAACCCCCTATGAGTACATTTAAAACATTAAACAGTTCACTGACAGCTGTGCAAAGATATGTTTATATTTGTAGTGCTAAGGGTGACTCCTTATGTTGCTTTAGGCTTATTATGTAAGTGTTTTCCAAGAAAATGCGTTCTTTCACATACCTGAAATAATCGATTTTTGGAGATATGTGTTTTTCATCGGACAGCAACGACATGTATACGTGTCAAAGGAAAGTGAGGTGGGATATGCGAAAATGAAAGAATTCCTATGTACCAGAACTCATGATTGTACAAATGGCGAATAAATCATAAAAAAATCGCTACAAACATGAGGAGTCTGTCGCTGTGGTTTCTCATCTACCAGGTCTATAGGTTTAAAGTACATTTTGTTACTTTATTAGAAATTATTTTCAGAATCCATGCATTGGTGCACATGCGTAGGACCCTTCCTCACAGTCCTACATCTTTTTTTTTTTGCATTTAGAAGCAGACCATTGAGCTAATCCCCATCACCCGGGTGCACTACTCCTGGAAGGAAAAGACCTACATCTACTTCGTATACGGGGTGGAGCACAGGATCCACACCGACGACTATCCCGGGAAATGTCAATGCTGCTCTATTTTGTAAAGACAAAATCTCATGTTTTAAATGTGCTCCTGGCTATAAGCATTTTAAGAAATGTGACTCTGTGTGATTTAAGTCAGCCTGAACTCATGGTGAAATCTCAATGATTTATATGTCTAGTACTGAGTAGGAGTCTTCGGCAGTCAAAGAAAATTTTTAAGGTGATTTATCTGGACAGTAAGTGTAGATCTGCACAATTATTCTGTTCTCCAAAACGTTACTGATATCTAGTTGGATGGCTAGATGATCACTGCTTCAGTACTCAAACCTCTCCTAAGAGGCACCCCAGCCATTCCACATATTTGTTAAATTTTGCCGCCAGTTCAATTAACTTAAGTACCTCACTGAGTTATTTCATTATTTGCCCTATGAGGTCGAGTGAAAAATACATGGTATGAATTGATTGGTTACTGCAAATACTGGGGAGACTTAGGAGAGGTGTTACAATGGCTAAGCTAGCACAGTTTAACTGACATTGTAATTTCACACCAACATGAAGATAATTTGAAGATCATTTTCTTTGACTTGCAAATGTCAATTTTTTTCCAAGATGTAGCGTTCCCTTCTATACAAAAACAGGCTGGGGATTGAACCCGCAACCCCAGAAGTGTGAAGATACTGACCCAACTTCTGTGCCATTTCTCTGATATAGTTCTGGAAACAGATATATTTTTAAATCCAGATATAATATGTTATTTTTTTACTCTGTCATAAATCTTTTGTATCTTTATTCGTCTTTTTAGGGAAACGTCATACATACATACAATATTCTCCAAGAATGGGATAGAAAATCACAAAAGAAAGAACTTAAGTGGGCGAACCTCACAATGTACATTCACTGGTCATTTCCTCTTTTATATTGTGGCTATACAAAGGTCTAATTATTTTGGTAAAGACAAACAAAGCACTGGGCTATTTCTGGGACTCAATAGGAGCAATTATTAGGTTGGCAGAAAGGAGTGTTTTGACTTAAGATATCTAAGACCTTGGCTCATTACCAACCAATTCTTTCTCTTACTGTTGTATATTAATCTTTTATTTGCTTGATTTCACTTTAACCACAGTCTCATTTTCACAGGATGTTTGTTTGTGGATGATTTTTTTTTTGATATTTCTTTATTTTCAAAACCAGTTCCAATTGTATCTCACTGTTGGAAGAACATGTATGAAATGATTGGTTATACAGAATAAAACAAATTATGCTTTAAAGCTTGGCTCACAATCCATTATTTGTTTTGCGGTAGACCTAATTATTGTTAATATGCATGCACCTGTAATTGTGTAACGTAAGTCGACGTAGTCAAAAATTAAAACCGGTAAGGATGAATTGCTGTGCTAATTATTAAATTAACCAGCAGGTATTCAATCCTTTAATGAAAACCAGATATGAGTATTTTGTATCGTACTGGTTTTTTTTTTTTTTTTTTTGTACTTGGCTGTTCAGCACCTATATTAAAAGATTCTTAGCGGAGTGGTCACATTTAAAACTTTTGTATCTTCTGGCTCATGATGAACTTCACTTATACATTATAAATAGCCATGGATTTCCTTTAGACTGCATGCTGTCTACTGTACGGCAGCACTGAGTTGGGCTGGAGGTCGTGTGGACGGGTGTGGCTGGATTTGACCTATTGTCTAACTTATTGACATTCCAAGGGGAACCGAGTTAAGATAGGGAATGTTTCTGCGGTGGGTTGCGTAGATATTTACGCAAAAGCAGGCTGGGGGCGGAATTAATAGCCACTATTATTTTCACATCGACCCATGGACGACCAAGCCGAAGACCTCGGTGAGTTGCGTGTGTTTTTGATATCGGACACTGATGCAAAGAGACGTGCATAATTTCATGCTTGTTAAAAACTTGTATTAAAGTCAGACCTGTACGCCTGCCTTATGACACGCCAGTCGATTGTTTTTTTGAACGATAAGGAAACGCCCACAATTATTAACACTCATTAGTGTAACACTCCAAGTGGACAATATTGTGCTTTTATGCTTAACAAGTCGGGCGGATCATAAAAACGAAAAGATGCGTGCATCTTATTCATCTTATAGCCCTAAAGGCAAGTTCAATGTCAAAATGCTTTTCGCCTTTGTGTTGGATAGCGCAGTATTGCTCTGCGAGATTTTTCGCTTCTTATACTTTTATGTCATTTCGCATTTTCATGTAGTCGGGTTATTTTTATGTTTTCTGTGCTCAGTGCCTAAAATGTCGACATTATGCAATATATCTACTCGCTGGAAGGAAGCCTTTTGAATCTGTTATCAACAATTAGGCATGTTGACTTGAACATACATTTTATTAAATAACTGCTACGTATACAAACGAACTAATAGTGAAAATCTTTATAATATGTCTAATATAGTAAACATTGTTTATTGCTGTTTTATCTGTTCTGTTAACAGCACGGAGTGGCCTATTTTATAACACGTAGCCTACAATCGCAAAGCGAACAGAAGTTCTCTGAATGTTTTTGCATTTTGCCAGTTATTATGAATATGTACATTAAATCATATTCGGGTTTAAAGTTCGCTGCCTTCCCAAGCTCTATTTCTTACGTAAGAAAAAGCTAAGAAATATCATTTAATAATTCTTTTCTTAACCTTTTAGCTTTTAAAATACAATATATGTGCCAGACCCACCTCCGAGTGTCTGGTTTACAGTTTACTATGAATAATACCGTGATGTTTATAATAGCCCGTGGGCTTTGAATGGGGTTATTCATAAAATAAACAACACATGCCCGCCGGACCAAATTAGGAGGAATCCTCGGTTAGTTTGCGTTTGTAACATCTGTGTACTCGGTCAAATGAACAGCTAGAAGCCTACGAACCTTTTACGAAACTCAAGACTGTCCAGGGAAGAATATAGAAAGGGGAAACGCTTTTCATAAAAGTTGAATTTGCTGCTGGTGCAATTATTATATTATTTCCCCCCCAAAAAAATATTCCTGCGGACCTTAATGGAGAAAACAACTCTGAGCTCTGAGGTGTAACTTGCATCAGTAGTTTCTTCCTTGCGATTTCTTGAACTGCAGTTTTCTGGTAAACATCAGAATGTTGCATTTCTGCATAAACATTTAAGGCTAGCCCAGTGCATGCATCAATCAATCAGCCAATCAATCGATCAATTAATCAATCAATCAATGAGACTTTATTTCCATCCATCCATTTTCCAAACCGCTTGTCCTACTGGGTCGCGGGGGGTCCGGAGCCTATCCCGGAAGCAATGGGCACGAGGCAGGGAACAACCCAGGATGGGGGGCCAGCCCATCGCAGGGCACACTCACACACCATTCACTCACACATGCACACCTATGGGCAATTTAGCAACTTCAATTAGCCTCAGCATGTTTTTGGACTGTGGAGGGAAACCAGAGTACCCGGAGGAAACCCCACGACGACATGGGAAGAACATGCAAACTCCACACACATGTGACCCAGGCGGAGACTCGAACCCGGGTCCCAGAGGTGTGAGGCAACAGTGCTAATCACTGCACCACCATGCCGCCCCTTACAGTGCTAACCACTGCACCACCATGCCGCCCCTTACAGTGCTAACCACTGCACCACCATGCCGCCCCTTACAGTGCTAACCACTGCACCACCATGCTGTCCCCGAGACTTAATTTATTTCTTTTAAATTGCCACCTTCCCCCAAACTATGTAAAATTAAGGGACAAAAGACATGATGTCACGACCGCGGCGTCACACATGAAAGACAAAGTATAAAGTTAAAATTTAAAAGTGAAATATAATGAATATGAAAGCATGTCTGCTTTCATTTTGTACTGTAAAGGATGAAAGGGGTCTTACTGCAGTTTGTTGTTTATACTGCTTGAATGAGATCACAGTTCAGGGAACTGATTAATTAAACACCATATATATTAAATTAATATAATTTATCTGTAATATATATAGCAAGACGGGCGGCATGGTGGTGCAGTGGTTAGCACTGTTGCCTCACACCTCTGGGACCCGGGTTCGAGTCTCCGCCTGGGTCACATGTGTGCGGAGTTTGCATGTTCTCCCTATGTCGTCGTGGGGTTTCCTCCGGGTACTCCGGTTTCCCCCCACAGTCCAAAAACATGCTGAGGCTAATTGGAGTCGCTAAATTGCCCATAGGTGTGCATGTGTGAGTGAATGGTGTGTGAGTGTGCCCTGCGATGGGCTGGCCCCCCATCCTGGGTTGTTCCCTGCCTCGTGCCCATTGCTTCCGGGATAGGCTCCGGTCCCCCGCGACCCAATAGGATAAGCGGTTTGGAAAATGGATGGATGGATATATAGCAAGACAGGCTGCAGACCTTCCATGGAGGAAAATTTTGTTGCGTCTTTTTTGTCTCATCAGAAATAAATGGTCTTCTTCTTTGGAGATCACTCAATTCCGAGCAGCTTCTTTGAAACCCCACAAAGTTTTCTCGGGAGCTAACTTAATGAAGTATGTGAAAATGGTCGAAATATCATATTGATGCTAAATTGACCTCAGTTATGTCTAGCAGAAATAGGCTAAACAAATAAGAGATCTTATTTTGAGTTCTCCTTTCCTCTAGACTGGCATGGTGTTCCTCTTTCACAGTAGATGGAATCAACAGGGAGAATTACAGGATAATCTGCAGTGTGGTGTACTTTCCTCATGAAGGAATTATTGGAAACCAAGGACTAGAAAACCCGGATAGGAGGGACTCCTTTCCTTATAAAGCAGCTTTGTATAAAGGGAAGATTATCTGAGGGCTTGCATTTTACCACACAGAAAGTCAGAGGTGGAGATTTCAGGTCCAGAGAGTACAAATCCAGACCAAAAATTTGTTTCAACCCCCCAGTTGAGTGCTCTGTGATTGTGACTCTTTATACTGAACTGCTTGGTTGAAACAAACTCTTGATCTGGATTTGGACTCTCTGGACCTGAAATCTCCACATCTGCCGAAAGTTTACCTGGTCATTTTACAGGAGCAATCCCAGTTAGCAGCAGTTTAACCAGCAACCATGGGATTATAAATCCATGTCCTTAATTGCTATGCATTGCCCCAGAACCTGTAGGAAACAGTCTTGTGCTCTTTTTACAGTGTGTCAGGAAAAATATAAAATACACATTAACCAAAGAGTAATTCATGGACATTTCTTTTGGCTTGGTTCCGTCTCGCTTTCTGTAGGTGAGTTTGATCCAGACATGCTGGAGGAGGGGCCGATTGCGCCCCCGCCTGGCTGGTTAGATAATGTCAGTGGATATGAGGAGGTCCCAAGTGATGGAGGTTGGTATTGACAGCAAGCCCTTTGCACATGTTATATGCTGACTGTAATTTCACAGGGAGACTGAACAGTTTGTTGATTTGTGGCCAAATCCAGGAACATAAGTAAGAACAGACATGAGTTCATCAGTTCAGTCAGTTCAGTTATCAGTCTCCTTTTGGTTACCTGTCATTGAGTTATTTTGTATGGTCAAAGCAATTCACCGCTACTAAAAAAGTAATTATTTGATCTAATATTAGTGTGGCTTTGTTTATTTTTTAATCCTTAGCCCATAAGAATTTGTAGTATGTCTTCGGAATATCACCATATTTACAATGTTCTTAAAAATCTGTTCTACCATGTGAATCCGTCGAAGCTAAAACCTTTTTCCCAGCTCACCCGCTGATGCCATCTTCACTTTGCCCTGCAGGGTGCACCGACAAGATGTGCCCTCCTCCTCCAGAACGTGTCCCTAAACCAGAGAACGACCGGAGCGTCGTGGTCCCCGAAGTCAGGTGATCGACCAAACGACCAAAGACTCAACCGTTCATGTTAAGCAAACAAGTGAAATGAGTGGAGTCTGTGTAAGGGATCAGTCTCAAGTCACGTAATCAAAATCCCGCACAGCTGCATTCCTGCACTCACAGGGGCATTCCTGCACTCACAGGGGCATTCCTGCACTCACAGGGGCATTCCTCGCTGGCCCTCTCTGTGATGCCATTCCTAATTCCTAACTCTACCTCGGCAAACCCCAAAACCTAATAAAATCTGACGACAGTAGTTGTGATGTGTTTATAAAAAAAACATAAAAAGCCAAGTGAAGTTTTGAGGAAGGCACTGACTTTGCACCAGAACATACAGCTGGACGCCGCGTGACTTGCGGACTTATCTGCTTCTGATAGGGTGCCGACAGTGTCAGAGGACATGGCAAGAGAAGCACTGTTGCAGTTTGTGGGGAAAAAGTGGAGGTACAGCAGGAGGCCGGCCAGGGACCTGATCTTCAAGCACTTGAACCCTCTCACAGTGTACCGTGTAAGTGTAAGTGACCCGGAAGTGACTGTCAGAGTAGAACATAATTCCTGCCCTCCCTCCAAATAGAAGTATTTCTGAAGCCAGTACAATGACTCATACAGTGTGTAGATTCAGTGTATTCTCTACACTGTTATTTTCTGGCCTTGTATGTCCAGTGGGGTGGCATAGTGGTGCAGTGGTTAGCACTGTTGCCTCACGTCTCTGCAACCTGGGTTTAAGTCTCTCCCTGAGATCTCTGTATTGTTGTGGAGTTCCTCAGGGTACTTCCCCCCCCCCCCCATACTCCAAAAACATGCTGAGATTAATTAGAGTTACAAAATTGCCCATATGTGTGAGTGTGCCTTGTGATCTGTTGGTAGCCCATCCTGGGTTGTTCTCTGCCGTGTGCCTATAGACCCCAGACCCATCTGCAGCCCTGAATAGGATAAGCAGTTACAGAGAATGGATGGATGATTACTCAGTAATCAGATGTTAAATGAAGTATTTTGTGTATTTTTTGTGTACAGTACCGCTTGGAAACTTTTACAGAATCCAGATCTGGTTCCTGGGAGTTCGAACCTTACACTGGTATGTCCATCATTAACAAAACAATGGCCTGTTTTCCTGTGTATTGCTCATGCAAGAAGCATTTGCAAGTAGCTAGCATGACTTGTGGTGCCACGAAATGCAGCATAAACAGACTGGAGGCCCTGGAGATGAAATGGAGACCTTCCTGTGGTTCTTCCAGGCCAGTTTGTAGACGGCCCTCAGTATGGCACCTGCCCCCCACCCTGGGACGTGATGGCGGAGATCCCGCCCCGTTTCACTGACCACACCCAGAAAGTGAGGGTGCCGCATTCGTCTTTTGTTAAGGTGGGAAGTTTTGTGTACAGCTGAAAATTTCATCAAATATATCCAGCTGTCTGGTTTTGCGTGTTTAACAGACGAATATGAGAGGGTTGGGGGTGTGGCCATCTCAGGAAGGAGCGTCAGGTGACTGGTTGTTGGCGTCGATTCACTCCACCTGTGCCTTATTCATCATCACTGGTATAAACTGACATATTCTGCGCTTTCCCAACTGGCTCCTCGAGTCGCAGGCTCTCATTCTTCATTCTTGCTAGGATGGAATTCCGTGTTTTTGTTCTCCTTTGAATTGCGTTGACCCTTGACCCTGCCCAGTCCCTGCAAACCCTGAACAGGGAAATCCCCGCTCCTCACTCCTGTGTGACCCATGTCCATGTCACTTTCTGCTGCTGTCTTTCTCACAAACTCTTTTCTTTTATTTTTTTATTCGATTCAGGATGACAATGAGCAAAATGGTCCTTGTTTAGCACGTCGGGAAAGGAAAACGTTTCTGCGTGCAGAATCTGTGAGCGACATTCCAGTAGCTAGCGCGATATGGGAAGGCCTGTTGTATGAGACCCACAATGAAAAGTCAACGGAAAAAATTGAAGAAGCCTTTGTCTTTTTGTGGTCTTTGTTCTTCTGAGGCACACTTCAAATGTGGGGGGCCACCGGTCCTGGATGAACAGACGTGTGTGGTTGTTCCCGCTTGTGCGTCTGTGACCGTCGTGTGTCCGCAGGTGTGTCACCGGTGTCATGGGCGTGGTAAGGTGCGCTGCGGTCACTGCCACGGCAGAAGAAGTGTGAGTTCCCTCATTTTTTCTTCCTTTCCTCTAGTGCTTCCCTAGCTAGTCTTGATTGGACATGCATGTTTTTACAGTATATACAGTATATACAGTATATCGTTACAACAGATGCTCCTCTGCTTACGAATGAGATACGTTCCCAATGTTCGTAAGTCGTTATTCAACATCATTTTACGGGTTTACGCAAGTACAAAGAACTAGTATGCTGGGAGTACGCACGCTACGCTGCTACGGGAGTAGCGGACAAAAGTTATACTACCTGGAATTGGTGTGCAGAAAAAAAAAAATTGATGTTGCAGACAGGAAACAGGGGCTCAATGAACACAATTTGGACTTACGGTCCTCTTCGTTCGTATGTCTGAAAGTTCGTAAGTTGAAAGCTCGTAAGTAGAGGAGCATCTGTATATATAATGCATATTTCCCCCCGGGAACAATAAAGTCTGTCTGTCTAAATACATATATGCCACTTTAATATTGAATTAGAGCGAATAAAAGTTTCATATAAAAGATAATTAAAAATATGTCTGCTTTTAGGTCAGAAGTCTTTAGGAATTAATTGCAGCCACGTGAATAAAATCAAACGCACTTGACACACACGTTAACATACTGAGCGATTCCGGTGCCCTTAGGAAGACGTGACATCAGTTAGGTTCTCCATCTTTTTCCTTAAATCTTCCAGACACGGTGTGGATTTTGTTATGGCAGCGGACGATCCCGGAACAAGCCGTGCTCTTCCTGTCATGGGTCAGGAAGGAAAAGGTACGAGGTCTGCAGGAAGTTGTAAACTGGGTTTTAACCTACATTCCTGTTTCATCAGAGCTAAATACATATTCACAGTTTGTGACTTTCTTGTTTATCTCTTAAGTGTCCTTTCACGGTGTCTCGTTCTCAGATGCAGCATATGTCATGCGAAAGGTCATCGAGAATGTCCCTCATGTCATGGTCTCAAATACCTGATGCACTACATTCTTCTGACCATCACATGGTAAAGGAACATTGTCAAAAGGTTTGACGTACTGAGACTCCCCGTGAGGTACCCTGCTATAACAGTCTTGCATAATTATTTTTTAACAATTAAGGATTACCACAAAAGCATCAGCAGGTATGTGTAAATGTCTACACAGCCCAGTGTTTTGCTCAGAGATAGCTGGGCAGAGCAGTTTTCTGATGTCTAAGAAGGAACTTAAAGGGGATTCAGGCTTCTGACTACACCAGATTGTGTGAAGACTGGGGACATGAGGCATCCATGGTTTTTATTCTTGTCTTTTATCCAGGAAGAACCACGTGTCAGAGTTCATCCCAGATCGCATCCCAGAGTTCCCTGTGAAGAAATTCGGGAAGGTGTCAGGGGATCCATTCTTTGTGGACGAAAGCGTTTTGGTATGTGACGGGACACATAGACCCTTGATCTGCGGTCCTGCTGATGCGAGTTGTAAGCAGGCTTCTCCCATAGGTCTACCCCATCGTGGGCTTCCCTGACCAGGACATCTGCCGTGAATCCAGGAGGATAACCGAGGAACACCTCAACAGATTCACCTCTGTCAGCCGCATACTCCAGCAGGTGAGTCCATCTGTCTGTGTGGGGGGCACTGCAGCCCGCTGAATATTTTTGTGTCATTCTGCTGTTCATTTTTTGCAAACTGGCATTGAGTGAGTTTTGATTCCATTAGGAGAAATGTCCAAATATGGTGGTAATTAAAGCTGTTTGGACGCGAGTATTTAATATTTCTACTAAGTCATTACTAAGCTGAAGTTCATATTTTACGTTGTCACGTCATAGGCGAAAAATCTTATCTGCCATTACATTTCTTTGCCACTAGGTGTCAGGTGTCTTTTTCTGATTTGGCTGAAGTGATTTTGCGGCTGTCGCTTCAGTCAGTTTTCATTTAAATAATTGTCTGCATATTTTTACAGCGTCAAAGCCTTGAACTGGTCCCCCTTACTCACGCTTTCTATGCTTACAATGGAAAGGATTACAACTACTATGTTTTTGGCATTGAAAATAAGGTTTATACCTCCAAGTATCCAACCAGCTGTTGTATTTTGTAATAATTTCACTAAATCTGTATCTACATGCTATGACTATACTACTGTGTATTTGATTTTTAATAAATGAACATTTATACAATGATATATAATTTATATATTTTCATTTGCAAAATTAATGTGTGTAGTGCATTTCTAATAAAAGTATTGCTTTTATAATGACTATCAGTCATTTGTTTTTAGTGCAAATATTATTTTGCGTAATATATGTTGGCCTACACAACGACTTGGTCGTAAACCTTGTGATCTGTAGACCAACCAGGCAAAGACATGTAGCACCTTATACAAGAAGGCAAGTCTCACTGTCAAGGCCAAGACAGACCTCAGATCAGTCAGTCTACGCAACGCACACACACACACACATAATATATAATATGGGGGGGGGGGGCTAAGTACTGCGTCCAACGCAAATAGTGAGTAAATCCACATTAAAATTGTTTACTGCCCAACTGTTCTTTATATTGCCTATTGCCAACTCACGTGAACTATGCCCTTGGAATATTCCGTATTTCATTTTATAATGTTATATATATAGGATTATTGAATACCACTGTCCGTACGTGAAACCATCGAATTATCTATTAACGTGTTTCATACGCTTTTCTATAATGCTAGTGATCCAGAAATATAAATGGCGTTAAAAATATCGGCTGGTGTGAAAATTCCTGAAATGCTTTCCAGACCAGCGTGTTCCAGCGGGATTTTTTATTTTTTTTTTAAATGTATTTTAAAGTTTCTGCGTCAATGGCAGGATGTGCCTGCCATCGTTATGTCCGATCACTCGGGGGTGTAGCCCCTAGTACTATTTTTTAAAAGTCTCTGCGTAAACTTCACGTAGCCCTTTTTATATATATTTTTTCAATAGCTATAATCTCCCCTGGCCTGAAGCGCGCGCATTCCGACGCAAGTTTCTGGATGTCAGAATATACTCACAGATTTATCTACATCTACACGAATAAGATTCATTTGCTCGCCATTTATTAGCTTAAGTGCTGGATTCTCCCAGCCTAAATTTATTTCTGTACATACTCCACTCCATAGTCGCTTCTACGCCATATTTAGGGAGCTGTAGCACCCCTCCACTCCTATTTTTTCTCAACCCATCCTTCCCCGAAAAATAATTATTCAGTTATCATCCCGATAATCAGAGATCTGTCCCGTAATCTCCTAAACTCAGCAGCTTCTATGGTGGGAGACTTCCCTCTTCTAGACAACTTTCATCGTGGGGGACCCCCCCTTCTCTCCTTAACACGTATTTGTGTGTGTGTGGGGGGGGGGGTGTCCCGTATTTTTTTGTCCCTAAAATCTCCCCGGCTCCAGTCATTCAGGAAGCTGTTTTAATTGTGATTTTGATTAAATGACATCTGCAAGGCGTGAAGGAAAAACAGACAAACATCTTACTGGATTTTCCTGCTTTCCCTGGATACTTCGGTCCCCTCACACAGTCCTTAAAAATTCACATATAGTCGGTGTGAGGCGTAATAATTTATATAAGTCTTTATATAAGACACTTCTTGTTCAGTTACACATACTGACATTAATTGCTTAATTGGTTGTTTCTTCTACCACTTCAGATAGTAATAAAATGTTAAATTTCTTGTTTTGTATCCACCCGAATCATCTGTCACTCAGAAAACTGAAGGGAAAATGAATGGGTAGATGGATGTCTAAATGAATAGTTGTAGAAAAACGATCTTTTTAGTTTATCTTAGTGAGAATGGCGACAGGTACTGGGATGCCGAGGCCGAGTGAGTTACCTAACCATGCGTGGAGGAGCATTATACCCGGGGGTGTGGCTTTCAGTTTGTTTATGAATACGCGGATGGGGAGGGATGTGGGACATTTATGACTTACTCTGTCTCCTGCAAAGTGTTTGTGTCGGTGTGTCGTACCTGTTTCGTGTGGAATTCCGCTTTCGAGGGGCTTAAACACAAAACCTGAGGCTGGTAAGTTCTAATGCCGTTATATTATTACGAGTTGTCATCAATTTCATCAGCTCCCAAAAACGATGCACGTTTCGCAATGGCAATATTATTCGCTCAGTCATTGACAATGAGGCCAGTACGCTATCATATAAAAATACAAGAGCTTGAAATATTAACGCTTAATTATTATTTACAATTAATAAGCAAAACTTTATTGGAAAAACTTAATAGTAAATCACGCGAATTGATAATGAAGTCAAGTATAGCTGAAATTATGATAGTTTTCTTGATGGATTACTTTTATTTTGCACCTTGTAGTAGCAATATAAATACACCAAAAAAGGTAATAGGAAACCAGTTATTCTACTGAAAAAGAAATTAATTTAATATTTCAATTCTGCGATGTGAGATCAGTGGCAATATGACAACCGGCTGGAGTCCACAGTTTAAAATATGTTAACACTTGTTAGTTTCACCTTTCATAAACCACCAGGTTTCACTAACTACAGTTTTGATGTTATATTTATAATAATTTTTAAACGTGGCTTTTGTCATGTTAACTTATCATTACACCTTTTTATAATCTTTATATGAGCGGTACTGGCCGCGTGTGTTTATACATGATTATTATGGAACGCAGTCGTTATATTGCACAAACTTTAAACATATAGATTTGTGCAACAGTTTCAGTTGGGTTTCCTCTACAGATGCTGGCTGGGACCCGCTGTGTTGTACTATGACTAAAATCCTGTGCATTGTTCCGCTTTTCCTGTTATGTAGTTTATTCCTCTGCACAGACTGTGCGCGTCTTTTCTGACGTTTCCGCCGGTGACCGTAAGTACGCAGTTCCTTAAGTCCAAGCTGTTCCAGTATAATTATGGCCTTAAAAATCGAGTTTCCGTCGATCAGCAATCAGCTCAGGATGGAAATCTTATTTGTTCTCCTCAGACCACGGCACACAAAACGAATGAAATAATCCACGTTTATGTTTGCCTTTTCTGAATTCAGTCATACTATGTGCTCCATTGAGATTATATTATTTGGCCAAATAAGATAAGGGGAAAAGAAAACAGAAGTGATGAATTACGGTGAAGATGAATAATAATTTGATGGTGCAGTCCCATATTTTAATAATTACGGTGTGGACTTCCTGGGATGCTGTAGGAGAAGTTTGTAAACAAGTGGTTATGGAAAACAGGATGAAATGGATGGATGGTTGAATTAGCAGTTATTATAACAGCCCCTCGGGCCATCAGTTATGGCAATCAGCGCTGTGCATTTGCTCTAATCCAATTTACTTTGTGACTCTGAGACTTTGCGTCCTGAAAGCAGCTTCTTTAAAGCGAGGATCGTATGAGAGTTACGTCTGAATTTAACCGGCTGCCCTGCTTGAACCCGGGGCTCCGTCTTTAGCGTGTCGCAGTTCCCCTTTATCTTATCAGCTGTGTGTTGGGCGACCGGAGGGGCCCGGAGCAGCGTGATGTGCATGAATCACTGGAAGAGGATCTTTTATAACAGTCGTTATAAATCAAAGCTGCACCCAGCTGTGCAGCTATAAGGCTGTTTGGGAGAGCAGCAATGCTGTATCTTTCTTGATTTATATACTGTATGGTTACACTGAGATAAACTGACGATTAAACATAAGTCGCGGTCTTTTTCTCTTCTTTTATGGATGAGGTACCCGCAGTAACACATAACAATAATATAATTTGAGTGCTAACACTGCTGGCGATATACTCTTGTCTTTTTGTTAACTATTTTATTAGCTGCCTGTTTTTTTTTAAGTTTTGTAAGACTTCAAACCCCCCATGTGTCAGCTGAGCAGTAAAATAAAGGTAACAATAGCAAGAAGGGTAAAATATATTGGTAAAAATCATCCCCTTTTACTTATGGCCTCATATATTCTTTATTGCTGAGATAACAAATGACTTAAATACCATACAGCAAATTTTTTTAAATGGAACTGTTGTAGAAACTGTCTTCCACACTCATAAAAGGAATTATTTCCACACTGGTTTAAATTTAATATTGGGTAATATACATGTGAGAATTTATTCAGTTCCTGGGACCATCGACATCACATGCTCCAGATTTATGGATCTTCAGTTTGTGTTATTTATGTAAAAGGTCTGTATTTATTTAGTCCTGGTGTACGACCCTCTCATGCTGTAGAGAGGCAGGATCCTGCTCTCACTTAAACACTTTCTGGGAGACGGAGTTCACATGCAGAGCTACCCTTGCATAATGAATGATTCCTTCTCATTTCCCTTACAGAGGTTTTGGCTAAGCAGTTTGGAGAAAGAAATAGAAAGGCAGAGAGAGAGAGAGAGAGAGAGAGAAAGAGAGAGAGAGAGAGATTTTCTGCCACGTGTGGATGCTTCCTGATTTAGTAAATAGCCATGCGTGTGTCAAATAGGCCCCAAGTGCATTAAGTGAGAGCTGGGCAGTGTTTTCTCTGGCTGCCCTGGTTTATTGTTGTTAATCATTTACGTTTAACAAGAGGGACTGGCAGGCTTCAGACTGAGGCTCGGAGCCCCGTCAGGACCCCCCTGTCATCGCCAGGGACTCCTGATCTTCACCCCCTCCCACCTTTTCCCCCGGATCAGGCTCAAATTGTGGGCCTCCTGCCACACTGACACCCTTCCCAAGGTTCCTGCCCCTTATTGCGTGACCTGCTTATCCTCACTCTGATGCAGCAGGCCCGCGGTGGGTTCACTCTGGGGCGTGAGTCGGGGCACTGGCCACGGGTGTCTCTCAGTGCTGCTTTGATGGCTGCAGAGCCCTGGTGACCACTGAAAGATATCTGAGAAAAGAAATGTTCTCAAAGGGCCAGCAGGTGGTGTAATGGTTAAGTCTTAATGTTTCAGTGTGCAACCGTGAAATGTTCCAGTAACACACTCTCTCTAAAATTAAAAATTACGACCTCTTTTGGCTGTTTTGTACTGAAACAATTATGATTTGAATATCACACTGTGTGCCTGTGTTTAAAGGAAATCCAAGTTTTATTTTCTTGGATTTGGGCATTTATTTTATATTATTTATATGTGGCTTTATTGTAGTGAATAAACATGTTCTTAAAACTCTCTTTTTAGGTAAAAACCGCACACATTTTTGCATTTTATCTATACCAATGTTAGGACTGCTTCTTTTGTAATTGTGGATATTTCAATAAAAATCTCTATCCACATTTTGAGGTTCAGGGACCCAAAGCAAGCGACTGAGTTGATTGGTATGAGAAATGCAGTAAATGGAGTGAACCGTGTCCCAGGATTTGATGCCATGGATGTCATAGTGCGTATAAAGCTTAAGACAGACGTTTGGGGGGAAGATAACATAACCGCAGCCATAGGAGAACTTAGATAATCCTTTTACCCTCAAGTCTAGCAGGTGTCCCTGCTTGTTGTATTGCCAGGGGATAAGTGTGACATGAAAGGCTATTTCCTTGACAGGTGTTGACTTTATAATTGCGCTTGTCTACCAGATACATTGCGTTATATTAAGGTAATTTTCCATCAGCCCAGGAATCCACCTTTTTTCCCCTGATGTGCGTGTGAATGTCAGTGTTGTGTAGGGTTTGGTGTCTGTGTGTGTGCATGTCAAGTATGTTTATATTACGTTGTGGGGACCAAAGCCTGTTATTTTGACATTGTGGGGACCATTATTCAGGATCTGTGAATGCAATTAAAAAACGAAAAATGCAGAATATCTTGTATTTGTTTATATGCATTTTGTATTTTGCGTGCGTGCGTGTGCGTGCTGTGCTGTTCTGTTAAGGGAATTTGGCCAGTAAACACACAGGAAGGCGGAATAGCATTAGCTAGCAAACAATGGGCAGCGCCGCCTTCGTGAATAGGCTATTGTAATTATTGGTCTGCTTGTGTTTAAGATTTTTTTCTCCTGACCCTCCTCTCCTGCTGTTTCCTGTGTGTGTGGGACAAGAGAAAGAGTCGGGGCGACACAGACCACCCAAACTGAACGTCCCTGCTGTCCCTCTCATGGATATCAAGCCATGACAGACTACATTTTAAACTTTTGTGCGCACACACTCCCGGGGTGGGCAGGCCTCATAACGAATAGCTTTTAAATCATTTTTTCCCACAGAACGAGAAAGTCATTTCCTAAAGCCATTTGTAGAGACAAAGACAGTCAAAGAGACAACTGACAAAAAGTAAACAGATTATGTACCTATAAAAAGTCTACATTTTCCCCCATATTTTGCTCATTCAAAATGGATTATAAGAGCTGACAGAACATCATTTCATGCAGGAATGCGCGCGCTGCACCAGACAGTTGTTGCATGTGTGTGTACTTTATCTGGGCCCCTTTGTCCTCTGACGCCGGGTGTGTCTAACTGGCCTGAGGGCTCCGATTAGGTTCTGTTCCATCAACAGCACCAGCATGCTGCCCAAGTGAGAAATCGGGTTCCCTGGCAACACCACTCCTGCCCTCCCAAACAATGTTTTGTTTTGCTTTTTGTCATCATAGGTTTCCCACAGAAGAGAAGCAATGCTAAGCTAGCTTATTAAACGAAAATAAAATGAAACCTGTACATCAATGATATCACTTGTTATTCACAGACAAATCAATCTGGGAACGTTTTGTGTGAAACAAAAAAAAATTCATGAAACACCATGATGCATTTTGCAATTATAAATGTCAGGTTTTATTGTCATGTATTTATAGTACAATGACATTCTTCCTTCAGTTTATAAACAAATTAATAAATATGCCAGCAGACAATAACAAGGAATAACACCACAATACACAAACAGTATATATTTATTTGCAGAGACATCAGTCTGGCATTAAAATCCCGGTTTCAGGCACTTTTAATCTGGTCTGTTGGTTACTCCGTGTCCCACATACGGCTGACATCTCGTCTCCTTCAACTTCATAATCCTTCAGCCAAGGAAGCCCACACACGCAAATAAAAATTGAATAACCCATTGTATTTTTTCCTTCATTGCCTTAATTAATTGTCTGTTATCTTTCTACCATCAGCAGTCGCCTAGCTTTGCCAAGTCCTGCATTTCCTTCCCGTAGCGAGCGTAGGCTGGTCCAGGATCTGCTGGTTGCGTCAGGGAGGCGCAGCAGGTTTATGGATGTGAGTTCTAGTGACTCGTCCCTCTTTTCTCATTTGATGATTTCTTTAGGCTACTGCTGAAGTTACAGCAGTTGCTTAGCTTACAGAGGTCGCTTAGGTCCGTGTTTCCCAAACCGGTCCTCGGGGAACCTCGGACAGTCCATATTTTTGCTCCCTCCCAGCTCCCAGCCAATCAGGAACACCGAATACCTGGTACAGGTGGACTGGGAGCTGAGAGGAAGCAAAAACATGGACTGTCTGGGGTTCCCCGAGGACTGGCTTAGGAAACACTGGCTTAGGTTACAGCAGCTGCTTAGGTTACAGTGCTTGCTTAGGTTATACTGGTTGACTCTAGTTTGGATGAGTACATCTTGTTAAGCAGAATGAGATTATTGAACATTTTGCTGAGTGGTGGTCTAGACTATAGTTCAGGGCCCTGGCAAAATCAGGGGCCCCAGTTAGCAAAACGGGAAAAATGGAAAATGAAACAGAACCGTCTGATCAGTCCACTAGCAGAGCATCAGCTAATTCTATGGGCAGTACCCCGAGAAACACACACACAGCTCTGTTGGTGGATTATCGGCGTTACATCTTTTAAAATTCTTTCTCATTTCTCACCTGGCTCAAACAAGTGGCCCAAGTAAGTGACTTGGGGGGGGGGGGGGGGGCAGCTACCCATATCAGCGTAAGGCCCCTAGAGAAGGTAATCCAGTCCTGGTCTTCATGGTCATGTCTGATTACAATTCGTGCTACGGATCTAGCCTTACCTCATTCATTACATCTACCTGCAAAGCTGCTCAATTAGCCATAGAGTTTGTTACATTTTCCAGCTAAGCAAGACAAACAACCTATAGCCTTGACTCCAGATGGCGATGTCATCAAGGCCGACAGCTCATCGGGTCCGACACGCACAGCTAGCCGAGCGCAAACAACTGCTTCAGAAGTACTGATGCTGGCAAACAGCGCAGCCCATTCAGACGTACAGTACAGCAGGCCTGGCCATGGATGCGAAGTCACCTCCATACCCCGAGCCCTGGGTGATGTTTGACCTCCCGCCGCGGGGGCTGCGATAAACAGGGGAGTGGGGTGCCGTCAAAGATAGCCGGGCGGACGGTAGCCATGGCCACACCATTGATAAGGCGCCAGACAGGAGGCACGTCTGCCCCCGTCCCACGTCACCATGTCCCCGTGGCGTTTCCGTGGCTGCATGCCTGACTCCCCACCGTTCTGAAGGCCCCCTAATCAGCCGTGACACTCGTCACAGCTGGGGCGTCACCAACTGACGGATGCGCCTACGTTTCCTTTGGGGGGGGGGGGGCAGATGGACATCTCCACGAATGCTTCTGGGCTGCCTGGTGTCTTTCTCTACAACAAACATTTCCTCTTCTTTTCCCTTGTATATAAACACAGGGGATGGAATGTCTTCAGGACCATGGGAAACCAAGATAAACCCAGACGTGTGACTACAGCAAGATATGCCATGAGTGAGGTGCAGCTAGAGAGGAATCCTATGGTTCAAGGAGACCCTTTGTCTTTTTTGATTTCTTCCTTTTTTTTCCACATTTTTTTCTTCCTTGGGGTGCCCTGCTATTTACAGCAATTGCATGACAATGTGGAATTTACAAAATGAATGTGCACATATCAACTATGGCCAAAACTAATGGCCTCGTAATTTTACATTCTTCACTATGGCTAAAATTACCTCAAGCCATAAAGAACTGTTCAAATGGCACCTTGTGGTTAGCAGTTCTATCTAAATCTGAGGACAGAAGAAGTTATTTTACTCTACCTTTGCATAGCTCACCTCAGCGATGGAGGTACCAATCAGGAGCTTTCAATTTCGGTTGGAAAATCTATCCTATTATGAATCTGTACTTCGCCTCCATTGTTATCTGTTGAATTGCGTTAATGACAAATGTCCACCCTGCCCAAATTAGCCTGGGACCCCTAATTTCAGTTGATCCTCGCCTTGAAGGTCGAAGTGGTCCTTCTGCCTTCAGGTACAAAGTCAGAGTAGCTGATCTCACTGAGACGGCTCTGTTTAATCGAAGGCTGATCAGGCAGTTCTTGATATCAAGCAGTGTTTGCTTTTCTGGTTCACATGCATGATGTCGTACGGCCAAAACCCAACTAACCCCAACCCCAACTAAACCCAACTAAATGGTATCGCAGACTCGCGTAATATCTACACTAAGTAGATAAATATTAGGGACAGATAGCTAGTGCCAGGTAGGCCCCACTTTTGCATCCAGAACCACTTCAAGTGTGGATGAGTTGTGCATCCACAGAAGTTATTCTGTACACCGCCGTTGTACTGAGCTGTTATTTTTTTGCTTGTGTTCTGCCTGTTAGTTTTAACGAGTCTCACCGTTCTCTGACCTCTCTCAGTAACAAGGTGTTTTTCAGCCACAGAAATTCCATGGACTGGACACTGTAGTGTGTGAAAATCCAGGGAAGGCTGGAACTACCATGTCTGGCAACATTCACAACACATTCAGAATCACTGGCGTCTTACGCCGAACAGTAACTGAGCATCTTCACCCTGTCTGTTTGCTGTTTGCATTCAGCTGCAGCTGCGCGATTCTCTGTCCAGAGGAGCAAGGCGGTTTGCGTTAACCGGCAGGTGAACCTAATAAAGTGGCTACTGAGTGCTGAGGGAAAACAAAGAATTCAGCTGCTCACAGCGAAGTCTTAAGCGCGCCGATGTGCCTGGATCCGTGACGAATCTGAAAAGCAATTTAGGAGAATGTGTTCCGCGTTACATTATTCGGTTATAGAAACCACCAAGATGAAACATATTTAATCAAATTCTATTCCTTTAACTGAGGGGGATTTCAGAGATATGGATGATAGTTTTCTTACAAGATATAACATACCTGGATAAATGAGAAATGAAAACTATACAATTCTCCAAAGAGTTGGTAAGGTTAAAATATATTTTCACTACATATATTTGCCTACTGTTAAAGCTGGACTGCAAAATGGAAATAGGCCCATCTGTCATCACAAACTCCTGGGTGTTCTGTAATCCAGGTAATGGTAGAGTGTTATGTATGTTTAGAGTAATCACTGACAGCACTATTGCCATGCAGAAACGACAGGTATTGTGTTTCAAGATGTTACTGAGCACTGGAACATGGGAAATATATTAATCACACATCGCATTGTCTCATATGATAATGTATGATAGCTATTTGGTTTTAATGAATAATGTATGAGGACACGTGCATTACATATGGTAGAATGTCAACATATACGAAAGCAGGAAATCAAACATAAAGTAGTCATAATGGATGTTTTGTGGAACTTTTCCACATGGTTTGTGCCAGTGTTTTCAGTGCATTTCTTGTTTGGTGCATCCAAAACAACAAACAGAGCTTATGATCATGTCAGAGAGGAGCTGCGGTGCAGCTGTTGATTCAGCAAAGAGCGCGGAGACAAAACAGACGCGGAACCAGCCGTGAGTCTGGACTTGCCGCCTTCACAAGCAGACCGGCCCGCTGTCAAACTGGGAGTCTCGAAACGAGGGGAGAGCCAGGCTTCTCTCTGCTGGTCACTCGTGCGGAGTCCACACAGAGAGACGTTACGAGACGTAGCCAGAGCTGACGACCGGCCCACGGTTTGACCTCCATCCTGAATGTTGGAGAGGGGGTGAGGAAGTCAGAGGACGGGGGACAAAGGTTCGCAAGGTCAGGCCGCTGTGTATTGTTTGCTTGAAACAGGAATACGGAATTATGGCTACCCGTACCAAGGAAGGAGACAAAAATTCAGTATATTGTCCATCTACTATTGAGAGCTTTCCTGTTCATTTCCTGTTCATGTTGTTATTAACAATATAATAACAACAATAATCATCATTATTTATAGCACCGGTCACCTGCGATTGACAGATCATCACAGGGACGACGCAAATTAATTTACATTCGTTTAATCTGTCACAGCTGTTCCACCTCACATGTAAAATTAATCATTGAAATTGTGAATAATGGCACAGTGAAGAATAGCTTCCTCTGCAGAAGGTCAGTTATTTATTTGACCAGCTTGGTGTTCAAACAGTTCGTCTCTCCTTTAAACATTTTGAATAAGTGATAATTGCTTTTTAAACATAATATGGCAACGTTTGGCCCTTTGACGTGCGCCGGGTTGTGGAATGTAACCTTGCTGAGAACATGTACTTGATGGATAACGTAGCCATGGGTCCGTACAGCCGTAATCCGTTGTCTTATGATTCCCAGATGGTCCAGGAAAATAAACTCAAGGATCATGTGTGGGATTGTATGATAGGGAGCTCTCGGGGCTGGGGACTGCATTAACCTTCTCTCACAGGAGGTCCTTGTGGTTATATCACGCATCATTCAGGATGGGACTGCCCAAGATTCCAAAGGAACTGTCATGAACGTCCTGCATGAAAATTCAGCTCCTTGGGTTCGTGGTGGACGATCAGCTGCCCGTTTTGGGCTCCTCTCTTAAAGGTGCAACACCAGTGTGAATAGGATAGGAAAGAACTGTGTTTGGGAAAGGGAGTTAGGGTTAGGTCACCATTCTGGAATCTCCATGGACCCCAAGGCGAAATGAAAGCACAATGTGCTACATTATAGGCCAGTCTATGAGGCTCTTTGGGAAACGGGCTATCAGTCACACTATTAATTATACTGATGCAGCGTAAGAACATATTATTATTAAAATTTGTTTTGCCAAAAAATGGCGAAAAGGTGCACTATAAAGTAACATCATTTTTTGTTAAAATAAATTGAATGTAGGCCTAAAATGTATAATACATTTTGACAATTTTTGCACATAAAAACATTTTACAGTGATTACTAGGTATTTTGTTGCTGTAATGCAAAAACATAGTTCCAAATGCTAATTCCCGCTAATATATTTCACTAAAAGGACCTGACATTTGCAGGTTTAAGCTAAGGCTTTGTTTGTTTTTGCTTTTAAAATTTGTAGCCGAAAGCCTAATTTGCATAAAAAATTGGCGATGAATAAGCATCTCGAGTCCATCAGCATAAAGCTCATTTCTTGTGATCCCCACCTGACTAATGCCTGCAGAAGAGGATGGGTTTATATGTCTGGAACATTCTCTCAGTTTCCACAGGCAGGTTTCTACCTGCAACTGAAGTGCGTACAGACACTGGATGGTTGGATGGATGGATGAATGGTTGGATGGATGGATAGATGGATAGATGGTTGGATGGATAGATGGATGGATGGATGGTTGGATGGATGGATGGATGGATGGATGGATGGTTGGATGGATAGATGGATGGATGGATGGGTTTCTGTCTTGCTCTTTGTATTGTAGGATCCATCATGCATGGGACGTACTTGCCACTCACCCTACTATCTGCCATTGGGGTTGGGGTATGTGGATGATTACATGCTCAGTGTGTATGCAAATTATTTCAGCTTTTCATTACCAATAAACTGTTTGTTTGCTTAATCAGCCTTCTCAGTGTCACAATTAGTGGTACTTTAATACTATTAGTTCACTTTGTCAATAGAAGAAATGTTTCAAATGCAGCCATTCTGTGATCGGCACTCGCGAAAGTATAATAAACTCAGCAGGAGGCCAGTGTTTAGGGGGGGGGGGGGCATGGCTACGCAGACATGTTTGGCTTGTCTCTCGTTTATCAATGGCAAACATATACATATGTGTTTACCTCTGCTGGTTTGAATGAGCTCTGACCCTGAAGATGGGCATGCTGCAGTCTTCTTTTTCTGCAAATCCGATCTGATTTATACCAGCATAATTACCTTAATCACAGCTTGAAAGGGTTAAAGTAAATACTAATAAATCTGAGGAAGATGCGGTGTGTTTTCTTAGTCTTTGGCCCGAAAGGCACAATAGCTGTTTCTAATTTGCCCGAGTCAGTTCTAGGGGCCAGGAATTAAGTGAACCTAAATTTATAAGTGTGTATTCCTTTCCAAGAGAGCACAGTGCTTTGTACTGGGAACAACAGGGCACAGGAGAGCAAGAGAGCCAACAGAAAAGGTTCAAAATATCGTAAAGCCAACCGCAGCTTGTGAAAATAACCCGAAGAGCTACTGAAAAATTTGATGTGATTTTGTAAGGCTGGATGACGGCCTGAGCTCTTCTCACTGTTTCATGGGTTCTTTCCTTTGACAGTGGCTTTTGTTTGTTATCCATCACAGATAAAGATAAAGTTGTAACAAACCCCTTCAAACGTGACTTAAAACACCCAGCTATCCAATTTCTTGCTAATGGCGAGTGCTGGGCCTTTCCGAGGCAGCGGAGCGTAAGCAGGCTGTGTGTTTGTGGGGGAGGGCTATAAATCTTGAATTTTTCTCCTACGCCCCCCACAACGCTTACCCCTTGCCCCAAAATCTCCACAGGCACATGTTGGTATCTGGGCCCACAGAGGAATCTGTGGAGTTGCCAACGCTCCTTGTCTGGTATGTGTGGGTTGGCTGGGCGCTGAGAGTGGGGGCATGTTCCATTCCGCTGGGCATGGGGCTGATGCCGGGAGGCGTCACTCACTGCCAGCGAGGTCAGGAGTGGACTCAGTGAGAGAGTGTGTTTCTGCCAGCCCTGATGAACTGAGACGCGGCTTGGACAGCGGCCTGGCCACTTCAAAGCAGAAATCCGAGCCAGACTGGAGACAGTGAGAGATAGGGAGTGGTGACCCTGCTTGTAACAGGAAGAGGAACTGAAGAGGCGTCCGTTTTGTTGTCCAGTGGTCTTCCTTCCTTATCGCCCGGCCTGTGAACCAGCACCCAACCCTGACACCGTAAAACTGTCAAGGGGAATTGTCCATCCATGCCGGGAATAGTGCTGCGTTAGAATCCAGTGAGCCAGATGGCCAATTTTCTACTTCATTTCATTGCCTTTAAATCAAAGGAGATGAAGTCGTAATGAAATTTTCCACCGTGAGTCTGTTTGCTGTCGGTTTTCATGTCATCGCTGAAGGATGGTTAGCTGGCGATGTGTCTCTTTGTCTGCATTTTCGTGACACATTGCTGGCCTGCATCTTATTGCAATATGGCCACCTCTGATAAACCCAGTTAGATGGTGTGAGCCCAACTGACCATTTTCACAACCTTCAAAGGAATTTTATGGGGAAGTTTAACATTGGGAAAATAAAGGCATCGGACAAATTTGTCGAGTGTCTGAGTGTCTGTCACTTATAGACATCTAAGCGTTATTTTCAGTTGGATGGTTAATTATCATATAAAGAGAAGGTGCCCAGAGCTTCACAGAAAGTATCTCTAGAGATGTGGGAGGCGATCGTCAAGCCTCCAGCGGGATCCAGGCAGGCAAGGGTGACGCTGTGACACCTGTGAGCCCCCTCTGCGTTCCACAAGCTATCTTGAGAAGGTTATGAAAGACCACGCAGCTGACGTGAAATGGGGCCTTTGCTGAACTGTCCAGGAGTGGGACAAGCGGCTTGATCCCCCGCATGTCCTGCTCTTTTTCACCTGGCTGGCTTGAGTGTTCCTGGCTCTCTGTCTGACAGCTCATTTCACACAAACAAAACCGATGCATTCAACCTATGCTTCTCTGTACAGCTATGTTACACAAAGTGGCCTCTGATCTCAGTTCATGGTTCAGGAGGGGTGAGTGAGAGGCAGCGGAGGAGGGGGCGGCGAGCTAACAGGTCCTCATGTTGTGATCCCTAAGTTAATTTTACACGAGTGATTCAGATTGTTAAAGAACGCTGTGCACTCCCTCTGAAATGTTAATCAAAAGCAGGCGCTTGGAAACAAGCTGTAGGCCTGAAAACTTTGTTTAGATTTAAAAAAAATATATTAAAAGACATGCATTAGTCAAGTTTATGTTTAATTTCACGTACTTCCAGGAATGTTAGATACTATTGATTGTTTTTTTAATTTGACTCTTCCCAGCCTAGTTCACAGGTATCGCTGCACTGATAATGTACTTTTGCGGAACAGTACTGAGTTATTAGGACTTTTTAGTGTTTCTGTGAGTATAGTCTGAAGCTCAGGACTGTCAGAAAGTTACTCGAAATACGTAATGGATTCATAAAGCTGGACGGTGGAGGTGTCCGCATGATTAAATGGGCATGTTAAACTTTCCCATTTTGCTATGACTTGCTATATTTTTGCATTTTGCTGGATCAAATAGAAAATACATGTCTTCCAGGTGCATATGGAAAAGCTTTCGAAAACAAGACAAACCAGATAGCACCTTTATTAGCCCATACGAAAAAACGTGTTTTTTTTTTTTTTATCTTGCTGTGGTTTTTATTAAATATCTAAATAACACAGGGAAGCTGAGCAAGGGCCCTTGTTTCCTGGAACCAGCAAGTTCTTCTTCTTCCCGTCCTTCTTAACAGTCTTGCCATCTGGAAGTGACTTCATATCGAGGGCTTCCTCTTACCGCCGGACCATTTTCCCATTTTTATTTCCCAGAAACCCACATGTTCCCACAGTTTCCAGTAGACGACGCAGATAAGGCCGGTCTTTAACCTAAAAAGAAACCTTATTATTCAAAGGTATATTGAGCTTTCGAGTTATAGCTCTACTGAGAAGTTTATTTTTGCTGCCAAGTGATAGCTTTGTAAAACCTCGGCCATATGTCAGGAAGGCCTTCCACAGTCCTCAGCGGTGGGTAAAAACATGCACTATTTGACACAAACCAAAGTCGCCGTATAGCAGAAAAAAAAAAATAATTTGCTGAATTTAAGTCGATTTATTTCCTGCTGGATTTGCTAACTGCATGGTAAAAAAGATCATCTTAGAAAAGAAATTTCACTTCGACATGTTACTGGCGAAACATTTTAAGGCAATATTTCTGTGATGTATGGCCTATACATATGTTTTTAATAAACTAAGAACATTCTAAGTTCCCTTTACAAGACGATTGACTGTTTGATGTTATTTAACAGACATTATGGATTTAATAGACAGTCATCCTCTTCTGTTTCCATAGCTTCGATTAAATGAATAACCTGCAGGCCTACATTCCAACGATGATGTATTAAGATATATTTTTTCTTTAAAAATTATTTTCATAGATTTTACTTACAGAAATTTAAATGTATTATACGTGAAAGTGTACTTAACAGTTTCCAACTGTTTTTTCGTGTGGGATTCCAGGAGTAGCGCTGTCACCTGACACATTCCCGCTCCAAACCCTTCCCTTGGTGTGTGAGTGTGCTGCATAAGTTGGGAAAGGGATGGATAATTTTTAATTTACTCTTAGTGTGACCAAAATTCAACTTCATATTGATAGATATCTTCATGAGCAGAAAAGCTCTGTGCTCTATCAGATAAATTTTGAATGTAAAACTGGATGAATTGATGGAGGTTTTACGTGAGAAACTTATGGGACAGTAAAGTTTTTCAAGGCAAACAAGTGGTTGTTTTTCCAGAAAAAAAAACAAGCAAACAATTCTTATTCTTTATTTCACATGAATGAAAAAGGGTGGTGAAACATTTGAAGATACACAATTGCCTACTTTTTTTGACCTCTGTGGGAAAAAACCGAGATACTTTCAAACATTGTGTTTAGTCACAAGTGTGTTTTGCAGACACTGTACACTGGTTTACTGACAATATCAGGTTTCCGTCCAGGGCTGAGAATTCTATATTTTTCAGCTCCATGTCCCACACGGTATTGTGTGCTGCTGCTTTCACCCGAACTTGGCATCCTCTGAGGAGTGCGTGAAGTCGCCCAAGATTTCTCAAAGCAGGGAGGATGCGTGCACTTTAGCAGTCGTTTAAAACACAAGACGCACGTCAGCACTCCCGTGTCGCTATTCTGGAAAGTGATCCACAGCCTCCTCAGCTATTTTAGCAGACAAAAAACACCCAGCAACCCCATTATCATGAAGAATGCAGCCTCTCAGATGGAGTTTGAACAACTATCCATTATCCAGCATATCAAATCCTGCTTCAAGGTTAGGGACTCATTACTGGCCAATGAGTAAATCGCTTTGTATCTCCTGGTATTTACTTATCAGAAACTGACTGTGATTTGTTCATTTATTCTGTCCATTTTCTCAGACGAAATGGACAAATGGTAGCTACTGAAAAGTGTTCAGTCCGCGTTTCTCATTGCTTTCTTAACCTCCTCTTTTTCCCCTTTGCTACCTGACGCTGCTGCTGCTGGCTAGGAGGTGATGTGACAGAGGAGAGGCTCACAAACTTGAGGAAGACATGAGGATTGTGGGACTGTGGAGGAGAACCGGCAGGAGAACCCAGACCCCATGTCCTGAGGGGTCCTGTCTGATAATGCAGCTCCTACTGGTGCTGCCTGTCTGCTCTGCTTTCCGGCCCGAGACCGTCCCCAGGCTGCAGCTCCGCTACGCAGGTCCGTGTCTGCCTCCAATGCCCCCCCACACATAAAACCTTACAGACAACTTAGCTCCGAACCTCCTAATACTAGATTCATTTTGCAATATTAGGTGGAAATGGTTGTGAGTTGACTTTTTTTTTCAGATTTATCTATTGAAATGTAAAATGTACAGCCTATCCCCAGCTTACGATGGAATTACATTCTGATAAACCTGGAAAAGCATTTCAATACAGTACAACTACCCTAACAAACATCATAGCCTAGCCCAGCGTATCCCAAACATGCTTAAAACACTAAAATTAGTCTACAGTTGAGCAAAATCATTAAGACAAAGCCGATTTTATAACCAAGTGTTGAATATCTCATGAAATTTATTGAATAATGTACTGAAAGTGAAAACCATTTACCCATTGTATGTGTTTGTGTGTGTGTGTATATATATGTATCAATCAAAATATCATAACATGGACTTTCATAATGCGGGGAGCATCTGTACTACACAGAGGCATCACTCAGTGACATGAACACTACTCAGAGAATAACTATGAATCATTATGTATTTACATTTTCATTCTAAGGGAAATTATAGACGTTTTAGGCAATAGCATGTAACATAAAGTAACAGAAGACCATTCAAGCAGGTACTGTCCCAAAAGAGTGGAGTGGTCAGAGGCTGGGTTAACGATTTACAATGTAGTATTTTCATGCCAGTGACATAATGTCTGAAATTACTGTTTGGTTGCGTTTTTCAACATTGTCTCACCATAGAAACCCTCAACACAATTCTACAGATGCGATGGCAGATCAAACAAGGCTCCTCGCAGTTGTTCTTTCCCTTCACAAAGCCCAGGGGATGTTGGATGGGACCCTATAAGATCCAAGTGTACTGCTGCCAGACAATAGACGACAGCTGTGTGGCACAAAAAACACAGGAAACCACACGGTCATTGTTATTGTTATCTGTAAAAAGCATTGCTCTATACAGCATGGTGCGCGTAAACGTTTGTGGTCTCACTGGTGGCGTCACAACAAGCATCCATCAGTAACTTCGTCTATATTTAGCACACTATGTGGTTGCTAACTCAAAAGTGTGTGACTTGCAGGTTTTTCAGTAGCCTTCACATACCCCAGACCATGTAGGCCTTGAGTTTTTCCCATGAGTACTCAGCCGCCAAACCTCCTCGTCTGAGCTAATGACCTCACGAGCCAGTATGTTGCAGGCCAACCTTGGGATGGAAAGTTTGGAAAAGAGGAGCGACATTTTTGTCCCCAACGCCCCATGTCTTCAGGATGATCACAGATGCATATTACTTGCACAAGTGTAGGGAATCTGGCAAATAACCTTTAGTTTAATAGAGTGCTGAGGAGTGAACTTTATTCTTTGGGAAGGGTTCAAAGTTTTCAGGATTTCAGGGGAATTTCTTACATTTTGATGGCTTTCAGAATTCAAGGGACCCCAAAGTCCGGAGTACTTTTTTAGTAAAAGCACCTCTATCTCAGCCAGAACGTCTGATCTCCCCTGAGATGCCTCCTGCCTTTCCTATATCTCTTCTATTTTAGTTCTCCTGGATACTTCCCTCAGGTTCTCATATATATTTTAAATCCATCCGTCTTCCACAACTGCTGATCTATAGCAGGGTCGTGATGAGCCCAGGGCCTATTCCAGGCAGCGCACGGTGGAGGGGATGCCAGCCCATTGCAATTCAGTGTCACCCGGTCACCTGAATGCATGTTTTTAGCCTATCTGAATTATGCAGAGTAGCTGGCAGACACGCCAGCAAACACAGAGCTAAGAATGATCATTTTTATTAAGTTTCTCCATATGCTATGGGTTTTTGGCTTCCATTCAGCCCTGGTGACAGTGATGGCCGGCTTTAAAAACACCAATGTCCCTACGCAGTTCATTTGCGGTGACACATAATTAGTGTCTTGTCGTCGCGGGTCCCACTGGGACCGTTGCTGCTAGGTTCACAGAGTCACTGAGACGGGATGGATAATTGGCACAAATGGTTTTATTGTCTTTGAATCGGGTCGACTTCCTGCGCTGTTGCTGTTCTAACCCCAAGAGCCAGAACTCTGCGAATGAACAGATATTGCACACGCCCTGTGGGTAGCATTCGCTTTCTGGGTCATACAGATGGAATTTTGTGTGGTTCGTCATGATGACTTGTGACTGAAATGTGGATGAGGACCAAGGTAAGCATGGAATTAAACTCAAATCAAATTGGCCAACTGCAGTTACAGATTCCAGCCACACGGGGCTCTGACATCAGTGCTGCTAAACTTTTGCCTTCCAGTGAACTCCAAGTCGCACTTATGAACTTAGATCCACTAGGATTATTACATCATTTGTCTCAGTTGTTGTGTGTGTGTGTGGGGGGGGTCATTGTGTACTCTGCACGTTTGTAAACTTCTCCACGGCATCCATGCGCTTAGCAGATACGGGGCCTTGAAGTGATGTCACACGGTGACCTCTGACCTTGCGACTCCTCGGTGTCCGTGGTAACGAGGTGCAGCGGATGAGTGCTGGGTATGACCCGCTCGACTTGCTGGATTTCAGCGAGTGCTAATGAGTGTGGATGAGAAACAGAACCCAGGTCTGCTGGAAAGAATGTCACCAATTAGAGGCTGGTGATGAAATGCTAGACGTCACAGCTGCAGGCTGCTGGGATAATTCACTTGACTTTATTATTATAGTGCATTTCTTCAGTTTTTACAGTCAGAATGGACCCCTCAATATATCGTGTGGATAAGGTAGCTGTAATATTTATAGTCATATCAACTCATTTAATTCCAGTGTATTTCTTGTCTTAAACTATCCAGATAGTGCTAATTATTGGTATTGTTTAAATATGAATTTCCCTGAAATAAAATTATTGGATGCACGGCTCAAACACTCGTTAAGTCCCAATCTAATCTCCCCTAAGAACACAGCCACATTAAACAAGGCAAGTGGCAACTCATTGGAAGAGCTTCCACATTAAAGGGGAGGCACCCCAATGTGACAACATCCTCCTCCTCTTTGGGAGAGCCTCCGTAAGTAATTAGATGTCGCCCTGATCTGGCAACCCACCCTCTTTGGAAGGGATTACATATTAAAGGAATGTCCCCCCAATCTGGCAATCCTAGAGATCGGGCACGGAGAGAGAACAGCTGACAGAGGAGCTGTTCCTATAAACATTCCTGGGTGTTTAGCTTTTGCTCATACCAGCGGGAAGTAAGGTGGCTGGTTTGACATTTCTGTTAGATTCCTAATGACTAATCTATTTTTAGATTTCGACACCCAATCGCTCATCCACCCTTTTTTTTTTATTAATCATTAAAACAACTGAGAAACGTTCACCAGTTAGAAAAACACCACTCCTCGTGTTTTCGTAAAAACCCCTTTGGCGTGTGAGCAATTAATGACGCCGTCCCCATGCTCTTACCAGCTGCTAAAAAGCTTGACCGTTTTAACAAGGCAAACAAAAGTTGCATTAGCACAAAGAACAAAATGTACCACAAAAATGTTTATTTGTATATACAGGAAATAACAAAACGCCTGGGCTAAATGTCCAAACAAAATATAAATGCCTTTTACTGCAATGTAAAAATTACCCTGTTTTTTAATGCCTTGTGAGTGAGACAACCGTGCCCAGGTGTTGCCGGACCACAAAACATTTTTACATCTCACTCCATGCTGAAAGGCTAAATCACTCTTTTAAGCCTTATAGGATAAGATAAGGTGTGAGATCCATCCCAATAAAGATAAGGAGTGTGTTAACCTGTCCCCCATGTCCTGTATGCCCCTCATATAGAGCTCAAATTGACATTTTAAACAGAAAGAATTAAGTCAGCTGCAAACATAGGAATCGAACCTTCCTTACCTTCAGTTACCACAGATATGTTGCTGCTTTGTGAATATACATGTACGTCGGGTGTTATGCCCACAGAAAAAGAGTAAAGGAGCTTGGAAATATATGTTTATATATATTATGCAAGTGTGGTGATATTTTAGCTCCATTAATATATGAATATCCAGAACAGTATTGTGGCACATCTGAGAATTCGGTAGCATGCCTTTAAAAATATTCAATGCCTTATGGTGGACTTACTGAAGGATCATTAGCTCTTTGATGTGGTGGCTCTGTGGGTAGCACTGTTATCTTATTCCTCCAGGGTTGAGGGTTTGAACCCTGCCTCTGCTTTATATGTGCGCTGTGTGTATGTTCTCTCTGTCTGATGTGGGTTTCCTGCTGTCTCTAAGTTGTCTAGGGTGCATGTATGTGGCTATCTGGGGTTTATCCCTGCCTGGCATAGATATCAGGCAACCATGACTAAGATTACTGGCTGAAACATGAATGAATGGATGCATGGACGATTGGCTGTCGAGAACAGGACCTAGTGCATTAATACGTTATAATCTGATTTCTGTTTCATTTCAAGCTGGGTGTACCGCATTTGTATTTGTCTTGGGCTCTCGGCAACACAGCCGTTTCAGTTCATTGAATGTAGTCACGCACAACACATGTGCAAATCTGTTCAGAATCTGCGCTGAGTACAAATCAGGCTCATTCCAATCTGATAGGAACCACCCGTGCCCTCCTCAGGCTCCTCGGGGACGCAGCAGAACGGTCACACTTTGACAGCAAGCTTTACAGAAGAAGCAGAGGCAACCAAAAAAATAAAGACCAGCTAGTTTAAACGTCATAAACATGGCACCCTGTTCAAGAACCGGTCTGGATGGACCAGGACTATTTGGCAACTATATATACATACACGGGGGCGGCATGGTGGTGCAGTGGTTAGCACTGTCGCCTCACACCTCTGGGACCCGGGTTCGAGTCTCCGCCTGGGTCACATGTGTGCGGAGTTTGCATGTTCTCCCCATGTCGTCGTGGGGTTTCCTCCGGGTACTCCGGTTTCCCCCCACGGTCCAAAAACATGCTGAGGCTAATTGGAGTTGCTAAATTGCCCATAGGTGTGCATGTGTGAGTGCATGGTGTGTGAGTGTGCCCTGCGATGGGCTGGCCCCCCATCCTGGGTTGTTCCCTGCCTCGTGCCCATTGCTTCCGGGATAGGCTCCGGACCCCCCCGCGACCCTATAGGATAAGCGGTTTGGAAAATGGATGGATGGATGGATGGATATACATACACATTCACAAACATGTACTTCCATGCACATACCAACACAAACACAAATAGTCCTACATACACACTTACATGCACACAAATTTGCATCACTTAGACAAATGTACTTTCTTTCTTGCAAAAACAACCTTTTGCAAGCAAGCTCTCCAAGAATGAAAACTGACTCAAAATCTCAATCCACTGATGTGCTTTTGTGGTGTTAATCTAAACCAACATGCTGTGACCGGCAATATGCAATAAGAGCAACTGTGAGTGTTTTCTTTCTGTAAAATCATTAGGAAGTTTTCCAAGAAAAGCATCTTGCTTTAAATATAACAAATGATGAAGATATGCCGGCTTTCCTCTTAGCTTTTGTGGACTAAGAAGGATATGAATTCTGCATAGATGGCACTCCACAGATGTTTGCTGTTTTAGGGCGTTTATGTCAATGATGACGATAAATTGCTAAACAATTTATGTAGATGCTGTAGATGCTGTAACATGTCAGCTGCAATGGACTGGGCCTGTTTTACGATGTCTGAAAAAAAGGCTTGACCGCTGACAGTTATCTGGAAAGGAGACGATGCAATCTTTGCCTGGCCAGTGTTCTCCTTAGGCGTGTGATAGCAAGGATAAATGGTGGACAGCTCGTTCTCATTTCAAAAAAAAAAAAAATCAGTTCAATTTATTGCTCGGTACTGACTGTCTTCTAATAATTCATGGAATAACAGCATTCTGCCCCTGTTTCACCTAGAACATTCCTCTTATCTGAGGTGTCTCAGTCAACTTTACATTTTGGGTGAGTGGACGTTAAGATAAGAAAAGTAATAAAGTAATATAAGGAGGAAAAGCTCCCTAAATTCATTATAATATAACTTACTGATTAAAGTGCAGCTGTCTTTGCTGAAAAGCCACATACAAAGTTTTAAAACAAGCAAGTTGTGATCAGAAGCAGTTCTGCTCTGTTTTGGCTGGGGAGGGTTAATCTTCTGGAGCCAGGAGCGACTGGGCGCTGTGGGGCATCGCTCTTTAGAGGATGTCCCCTGTGAGGAAAATCTAGTCTGTCCTTGGCCCCACCGATTGCACGTTTCCCTGAACTCCCTGGAATGTCTCAGCACTTGAGAGAGACTCCCATAACTTGGAAGCTGGGAAACAGGTGCCCTGGCCAGATGCCTGTCCATAACTAAGCTCATCGGATTATTGTCTGTATTTTCGTTTAAAGATGATACGAGACGTTCAAGGAAAAACAGCAAGTAATGAAACTGAAAGTGCCTGTAACTACATGACTTATACATGTTTTCAAAAAGAATCAAAATAACTATTTTAACACAGTTCAATAGGTGACCTAAACCTTGATTGCTGGAAAGCTTTCCCTGGGTAATTAACATTGTGCACAAACGAGAAATCGAAATAAAAAATATATACCATCTGAGTAACTTTGGGGAACCCGATTAAGAAACCCATTGTCAACATACGTTGCAGTTTCGCAACTCAGAGCAATTGCGGTTGACAACAGTGTGAATGAGCTATTCTTCAGCTGCTATGTCTCCTCTTTTAAAAGCCAATTGCATAGCTACTTTGTGAAAAAACGTCGCTCAGCGGTTTTTTTTCTGTAATGCATGGCCTACTCCCACAGATTCGGCCATTCTTGCAGCATTATACTCGCATTACAGCGTTCAGAAGGACCGTGCAAATTGCCATCCTTCGCTCCTCTCGCCTCGCTTGTCTTCCCCACACCAATAAACATTTGACCCTCGCCATGTCCTTCAAAACCGCTGGGGAATTTCAGGGGGGGGATGGTGAAGAGAGGTTATGAGTGAACCTTCTTCAGCTTCAAAGGAGGAAAGCTTCTCTTGAGAGGAAATGAAAAGAACCATGATAGATAAAAGAGAATGGCTGTGAGTCCTTTTACGCATTGTCAGTAAGGCACAGAGATTCACTATTTAGCACCTGATTCCCAAAAGGACAGCAGCTGCATTTTAGTGTTTTGCTTGTTCCCTTTCAAAGAAGACTTCCTGCTCTCTGCTTGCCTTTTCAAAACGTATTTGAGACATGAATTCAAACTTTGCTCCGCGAAGTCTTCTCTTCAGCAGTCTACCGGCCCTGCTGGAGCTGCACCAACTATCCGTTTCTTTAATAGTTGTTTACCGGTATCCTTACTCCCTCGGTACTATTAATTAGGAATCTTGGAGAACACAAACAGCACATACCTTAGAGCCACTCGCTACATTAACGGGCCAGTCTGGACAGCGGGAGACTTGAAGAACCAAGAGAGAATTCAGCATGCTGCTGCAAAGTAAGAGAGAAGGAAAAACAGGCTTTGAGAACAGAGTGTGGATTCATCCTGGTGTCAAAGCACATTGGCAAACTTAAAATCCCTCATTACGAAGTGCTTCAGAAGAATCATTCTTGGTAAACTGGACACATTAATTAGATTTATTCAAACCTGGAGATGCTTTCAGCCTTTTATTGTCCTTCTGCACAGAATCAGTACAGTGTCCTGAGTCTCCAGCAAACCTGCGTGCCTTTTCTGTGAGGATTTCAATGCTGAGCGCTGAGAATTAGCCAAGTTGGACGTCATTATCAAGCTAGTCTGTCTATAAGGTCTCTCCAGTGTGGACACACACTGCCCCACTTAGCTGTAAGGTGTTTATAAGAATGTACATTGGCTGTGATGGTGTTCTTTGCCTGTACCTCATAAATACACTTCGCTTCTGGATTGTCCGTCCATCAGTGGTGGACTTTGTGTTTTCCGGTGATTCGTTCCTATTCTGAAATTATCTGCAACTACTGTAGATGATGCTGTGTAGCATTTACAATGTCGGTCTTGTAATGATTATGACAGATCATTTTAAGCTGTGCTTTATATCCTCAGGGTGACACGGTGATGCACTGGCTAGAGGTTCACACCTCTGGGACCCGGGTTCGAGTCTCTGCCTGGGTCACATGTGTGTGGAGTTTGCATGTTCTCCCCATGTCGTCGTGGGGTTTCCTCAGGGTACTCCGGTTTCCCCCCGAGAGTCCAAACACATGCTGAGGCTAATTGGAGTTAGCAGACTGCCCGTAGGTGTGCGTCAGGGCGCCATGCCATGGGTTGGTACCCTAATCCTGGGCTGTTCCCTGCCTTGCACCCATCTCCTCCTGGATAGCTTCTGCACCTCCTGCGACCCTGAATCGGACAAGAGGTCACAGAAGATGGATGACTGGAATTTAAGCTCTAGAAATATCACACACATTTTGCCAAAAGAGATGCTGAATTATTTGACATGAATAAATGAGCTTTTTAATTGTCATTTTTCATAGTATCATAGGATTTCCAGTTTTTGTCACAGAAACATGTGCTGCTATTTAATTAGGTTCCTTGTTTTATTATTAGTTACTGATATGATAATTGAAGTAGCGATGTTGACTGCAATGGACCAGTCACCAGTTTGGCTGTAGAAATTTGCAGTTGTTTACCGTGTCCTATGAATTAAAAAAAAAAAAAAAAAACACTATTTACTGCATTTGCTAATGGAAAATGTTTTGTTTAACTTCATTTTCAAATAATCACTTAGACTGGGATGAGAACCATGATTTATATTTTTAATAAGCATGACAGGGAATGTTGGCGTTTTGGGTTTCTAGTTTTTAAGGTTTCATGAGGTTATACAATAGCATAAAAAGGGGCCTTGACTTGCCTTTCAGGTCTGGTTACTTCATACTTTTCACAATGTGTATTTTGTTATTTTGGCTATAACTGCGTTGGAGTCTGCATTGCAGGCATAAATGCACTAAATTTCTCTCATAGTTTCCGTAACACAGTTAAAAAACAAACGTCAAGACTGAATTTGACGTGGGCCCAGAAATGTCAATGAACCAAGGTCTGTCTTTGGTAGATCCAAAGCCCAGATCTGATACCAGATCATCTTGCCAGGGCTGCGAGTGATTATTCAAAGACAGACGCAAAAACAAGTCCAAGCGGGGAGTCAAAGCACGCTGCAGTCTGCATGACATGTGACCTCCTCCACAGAGTTAATCATCCTTATTAATCCAAATACAATCCAACCTTTTTTTATCTGGCAAACTTGTTTTGGTTCTTGGTAATATGTGGCTTGATGCAGCTTTCATTTTATTTCACTTAATATCTGTGTGTATTTGTTTTTACAGTGATTTAGGTATGCCGCGTTTGTTGTTACAGCCACTGGAGCTTCACTGCACCGAGAATTAGCTGTAAAAGCTGACTGTAGGTTTCTTGCAGCTAAATACTGGCAAACATGGGTTCAATGCAAATTGTCTCCATTTATTTAGTCAGTCATTGGACCGTATGGTTCCGTGCATAAATGTTTCATTTTTTTTATCACCATCAACAATTATTCCTAGAATTTTGAAGGTCTGACACGTAAATCGTGCCCAAATCCAGTTAACAGCTTTCATCCCAGTCCCTGCAACTGAATGTCGTAAATTCTCACACCCCATTGCTCACACAAGAAAGCGTGCTGTACAGGTGTGAGGAAAATATCTAATAGTCTAAGGGATGTGATATGATCTGAGACCTCAAGTAAGCTATATGTGATACACGACAGATCGCTTACTTATATGGAATGGAATTCATGGTTAGCAACGATGGGTTAAATGAATGGGAGAAGAGAGAGGAGAAGCAGAGAAACTCTGGAATTAGTGAGGATGGATTTAGGGTCTGAGATTGATTTGGTAGCTTTTGTTTGAAGTTTAAACGTATTTATTTTCCTTACTTACAGACCCAGGGATCTTGGGATGGAAATGGTGACCAGAGTTACACCACAGTGTAAATCCTATTGCTATTTTTATGAATTACAAGCCTTTACAATCACCCCTGATCCACTTAACCCAATTTTTTTTTTCAACAGTTTTAGCTATTCAAACTATAGCAAGAAGACAAAGCTTTGCTGTGGGGCTGGAAATTGAAAGTAACTACTTGAGGTTGAGTTTGATGGCAAAAGCACACAACAGTGACCCTAAAGTGACTAACAGATATGGGCCTTTGGTGTGATATTCAGCACTCAACATATGCCAAGTTAGTCCAGCAAATAGTAAGGGTATACTTTCATTTTAATTTTATTATCTCTGTCTCTAAGCCTTCTCCTACCCAAAAAGAACGGAACAGAGGTGTGAGCTTGCGTCATACAGAATGAGTCATTTTTCAGGAGTCATATTTACAGAAGACCCTTAAAACTTGGCTTCCACATGCAGAAATAGTACGAACAATAAACATTATGCTATTGTTATACTTTTGTGGCTTAATTTGCTCCATAAACTTTCACTAGATAAGACAGTAATCTCCTTATTTCTCTTTATGCAGCTCTGAGGCCTAAGGTCCACTGAAGACGTTAAGTTAACTTTGGCTTGATAGCAAACAGCTGGAACGACAAGCAAACGGTGGACAGGGTAGCTTGCTGCTTAAACCCAGATTCCTGGAAACCCTTAACAGGGTAAAGTACAAAAGACTACAGGAAAAAAAACATTTATATGTTTTAAAAAATATTGCATATGGAGCATAGTTCACTTTCAGTATCTGAGTGTACTGGAATGCAATTAACACACAGCAAACCTCTTACCGGCATGACATTAACAAATTAGGACCCTTCAGAATTTAAAACGGTATTACAGTTATTTTATTTAGTGTGTATTACTAAGTGCATGCTGGACATTTTACAATAGCCCGTAACAACTCCAAGATGGCCGAGGTTTAAAGTCAAAACTGCTTATACAGTATGTATGTCTTTGTTCATGGGTTAATTGGATTTTTGGCTGTATCTCAATATGTTGGTAATTCTAATCCTCGGTTGATGGAAATACCGGAGTTAGAGGAGCTGGATCTGAGAATTATGAGTTTTAAAAATGGGAAATCATGTGACAGGGTCGTATGTTTGCGAGGGGATTGGCTACATAAAGTCTTCATGTACTGTACACTCCTTAACCCAAGTGTCTCACAGTCACTCCCGGCCGTTTGTTAAGGGCTCAGCGAGTCGGGTCTCTCTGAGGTTCTATTTGCACTAAATCATCACTACTTGCCTTTGGATTCACTGACCTGCTCGCACTGTATTATTGAAACAGTAATCCATAGATTCACACCACCTCCAATTAATTTTAAACTAGCTGCATGGCCTATTTTGAGTTAGACCAGACATATCAACAACAATAAATTTAATTGGAGGGGAAAGTAAGTGCGGGGTGAAGTTTTCCTGTGCTCCAGGTTCACGTTTTTCCAAAACACTGCGATGTTCTCACAGCACAGCGGGGACTCTTTTGTCATTTCTCTTTTGCCGTGTCCTGGGCTCGGCCCCACCATCCATCCGACAGACCCCCGGCTCTCTGGAAGCGGTTTAAAAACGCTCTCAGACGCTCTCCAGCTCGCCGGCGAGGAATGCGAACGTCAGTCAGGGGGGGGCCCCCGCGTGCGTCGCTTAAAGTGAAGTGGATGCTTTATCAGAGAGCTTTCACACCTGGCCCCCGGCTCTCGCCCCCATTAATCTGCGTCATCGCGCCGTCTCGCACGGACAGTCGGCTGGCGTTTGAGAGCCGAGCGGAGATCTCCGTCTGGGAGAATGGGCAGATCGGGTGACGGCCATAGTGCCAAAAATCGAGCAGATGTACTTAATGAATTTTTGTTCAAAATGTTACCTGCACAAGGGGAAGTCGTACGAGAATTGGTGACATTTTGGATGGTTATTTATTCTGATGTAATCCTGGGGCCCTTATTAAACTTTCAGAGGTGCCCGAAAGGCCAGGCTCATTTTCAGAAGATGAAGATGCCATTTAAGCATTTCATGATGAATTGCTGGAGTTTGGAATTTCAGATTTATTATAAATGTACTTAACCACCATCAGGAATCCATTTGCAATCAGTTTTGCAGCTAAGCATAAAATGACGTTTTTCAAGCATTAAACAATTGATATTTAGCTATTATTAACAATAGTTTTGTGTATTTTCAGATCACTGTCACCTGTCCTTGTTTTCTGTCTTATCTAATCTCTTAATGGTGTTGCTAAGAGAAGGAAAATGTGTTCATGGTTATGGATTTTTCAAATAAACTACAACCACTTCGTCCCCTTAAAGTGCACAGGGGAGAGTGGACATGCTTCAGAAGGGCCCCCACACTTTAATCAGAGCTCTTTCCTTCTCTTGTTTTTGCAACCTTTGCCAATCTCCAAAGCTTGGAGTACCTCTACATATTGCCCCTTCTTCTTGCGAGGACATGTCCCTCAGAGAGCTGAACCGGACAGGGAAAGGGGGGGGGGGAGGGGGTCAGGCAGGGTTAATTTGCGATGATTGTTGTAGGTCATTTCATGCCTAGTTAAACTGGTGGTCCCTGGGGAGGGAGACAAGGGCCTTGCTTATGTCTCCGCTGAGAGCCTTTTGCTCATATCACCCACCAAAGACTTTCCCCTCAGCGACTTATCAGAGTTCCCTCTTTTCTAAACATGTTTGTAAAAGGCCACAAGAAATCAGAAATACTCTGACTATGTAACCATTGGCTTGGAAGTAAATCTCTGTGTGCGTTTGCATTTGTCGATCTCCCAGACCTGCAGTCCAGCAACAGCACGGCGGTGTTCTGGGGCAATGAAGTGAACGGCGGGTATCAGTCGCTGCTGCTGGATGAGGACCGAGGCTGGCTTCTCGTCGGGGGTCGCGACCGCGTCTACATGCTGCGCTGCGACGATCTCCTCCGGCCCGCACGTGAGGTCAGGGCCTGCTAATGTGCTGATAATTACAGGGGCTCCCATCAGCTATGCTAACATATGCTCATCCATGTGTCTCTCTGATCATGTTCTGCCATGAAAAGCAAATGACAAATGTATGCCTTAAAACCCTCACTTGTGATTTTACTAAATACAGTAAGTTGAGCTAATGTACAGTTTTGGACATGTCTCAACCACTGCAAGATTTTAGAACATTTTTATTATATTAGTATATGTAACCAAGGGCGTAGGAATCAGGGGGGGTTGGGGAGACGTGTACATATTTAATTTGAATTCATTCATGTATTCATTCATGGATTCATGAATTCATCCCCACAATAAATAATCCTTTGTATTTAAACGGTTATGTTACATCCCTTCCAGTATCAAACTCTCTCCTATGCCGTTCTACCTAACACCTTGCTATTAATCATTTTCAGTTACTCTTTCAAACATTAAAGCCATTTCTAAAAATTGAAGTCTAAGAACAAACATTGCAGACTGAATTAATATACTTGTAAATGATTTGCCAACATCCAGTCTAACGACGTTGCCTCCGTCCCGTTTAGATTTATTGGCCTGCTCCGAGGGAACACATTGAACATTGCACATTGGCAGGGAAGAGCGCAGAGGTAAGAAACAGCAGCTCACCTTTAATGACAATGGAGAGCTGGGCACCTCTAAGGACCTTTCCAGATGACTGAGAACCTGCCATCGGCAGCCTGTTCACGCTAAGGGTCCCGGCAAAAAAGCGCACGCGTTCTGTCTGTGGTTAAGTGAAATGGGTCCTGAAGTACTCCAGTTATTTATAGCACCCTAGAGAGAGTGTGAGGGCTTTGGGGGGGGGGGGGGGGGTCCTGTATCCCGCATCTGACATCCATCTCTGTTAATAATTAAAAAACAGACCGTGAAAGTGTGAGTGGCAATTTCAGGTACGAAAACAACATTCCTCTGTTGTCATTTTCGTGTTCACAGCCGGGAGATCGTTGGTCACGTGACAGCGCTGTTGTGGTGATTATTAGTTTTCATTGGGCTTGTATGCATCATCTCAGACAACATGGCGACGTTATGCTCCTTTGCAGGTGGACTGCATGAATCACATCAGGCTGCTGCAGACCTTTAATAAAACCCATGTGTATGTGTGCGGAACCGGGGCGTACCACCCGATGTGTGCCTACATCGACCTGGGCCATAGTACCGAGGTGAGCAAGGTGCTTGTGAATCCCCTGGACTCTGTTCTTCGATGTACCATGTGCTGGTCTTACAACTTCAAAAACACATTCCAGGAGCCCACCAGGGGAGCATTGAGAATGTCCAGTAGGGTCTAACCTGATTGATGTTAGGTGTTGTTCATGCCTTATCTAAAGGGAGTTACGCAACCCATGAACTGCACACGTGCTGCCCGGTTCAAATCCCACTGAATGTCTCCTACTTTAGATATCCTCAAGGGTCCAGCAGCATATCTCAGCCACCTTTCAGTCAGAAAGTTCAACTCCTTAACCACCAATCCGCCCGGTACCTTCCATGACCCATTGGGGTGTCTGTAAACAAGCTCAAACTGAAGGTTCCTTGAGTTGAAGGTTCCGGTTGGTATTCAGACACTTTCCATTCTTGACAGGAGCCCTTGTTCCAACTGCTGTACCATACAGTGGAATCTGGGCGTGGGAAGTGCCCATACAGCCCGCAGGAGCCCTTCACGGCCAAGCTCTCCGGTAAGCCTTATCCTCCATTCAGCGGGTCACCATGCTCTGTGACCACAGGTCAGTTGTCTTCAATCAGGCTGGTCTCTCGTTCTCACGGTTTCATTCGTCAATCGGGAATCGCAAAGCAGCACACCTGGGCTGTGGATGCCAAAGCGACCCGCGGCCACAATGTCGCATGCATTCATCTGCCTTTTACTGTCATTAGAAGGGAATTCTGGGAAAACATCCTGCTGGTTGGTGGTTTGTTCTGGAAATGAAAGGAACCACATGATTTCTTTTTTCACTTGCTTTTCACCGCCTGAGGGGCTGCCAGTGCATAATTAAAGGTTCTTTGCAGAGCATAAAGGCACTAGCCACCAATCACTTTGTGGCATGTCTTTGAAGTACCCAAAACATAAAGCAGGATTAATTAATTGGTCCTGTAAACTGTATTCAGTGTTTAGATCAAATTAATTAAAAAAGAAAAGGGCCTTGTTTAATGAAAAGTAAAGAGCTGTGAAAACGTTACGTTTTTAACGAGAATTTGGTTTTGTGTGTTGTTGCATTTCACTTTGTCGAGTAAGATAATGTTTTTAAAGAATCTTGTTTTTGTTGGAGGACACTGCACTATTTATTTGTAATTTTAAAAAATAGCAGCACATCTGGACAAGCCATGTGGTATTCCGCCAGTCCTGTGAGAGAACAGCTGTGTGTGTACGCGTGCGTGTGATCAGAACCACTTGTATTTTTACGGAAGATGGAAACCTGTATGCCGGCACATCTGTAGACTTCATGGGCACCAACGCCGCCATCTTTCGTACATCTGTGTACGGCAGCAACCAGCACTACATCCGCACTGAGGCCTACCAGGACCACTGGCTTAATGGTGAGGAGCTCCCCGTGTAAGACACATCCAGAAAGTCCACAGAGCCAACGACTGTCATTGTGGTGGGGTGGCATGCAACTCAGTGGGTTTGGGATCTTTGCCCATGTCCGTAAGGTTATGGGTTCAAATCCCACAGTTAGCAGAGTAGTCAGGTCAATGTTGGACCTTTGAACAAGGCCCTTAACCCCAAGTTCTCCAGGGGTGCTTGCTGACCCTGCTCTCTGATCCTCGGTCAGTAGGTTTACGCTTGCAGTGTGAATCTGTAATATTCTTTCTGAGAGCCTTGGTGTTGGAGATCTATGTAACATTTTGTCCATTATTTCTTTCCGCAGAGCCACAGTTTGTGGGCTCCTTCTCCATCCCAGACACACACAGTCAGGACGATGACAAGATCTACTTCTTCTTCAAGGAGACAGCGGTGGAGTCAAACCAATGGGACAGACACATCTACAGCCGGGTGGCCAGGGTGTGCAAGGTAAACGACATCCTCTCGGGGTATTTAATGGACTTAATGCGAAAAACCATAATGCAAATGCATAATGCATAATGCAAATGGCTCTTTGTGTAATGCTTTCACGTAGTAGACGATGTCACAGGGCATGACGAACAGGCTAGACTCTGAGAAAAGTGTCTTGAAAAAGAATCCTGGCCCTTTAAGAAAAAAAAAATGTGTCAAAAAAAAGAAAACAATAAATGAAAGCAATGGTGCATAGAAGTATCATTTACAATTTGGTTTGCCCTCTCAGTAGGATCATGCATGACTCAAATATCAAACAAAATCATTAGTGGGGAAAGTGAACTAAATACAAGAGTGGAACCGTTTCTAGTTCCTACCTAATCCTACGATGTGGGGTCAGCTGTCTCCCTCCATAACAAGACCGCACCTTTCTAGCAAACTGAGCCCATCTGAGCTGTGTTAATTAGGAAGCTTTCAGCCGTCTACTGGAAGAAAGTGCGAGAGAGTAAATGTTTGTGTTTGGGAGTGAAACTGTAGCAAGACGTGCCAAGGGATCACTGAAGTGATGTCTACCTTAACTTTGCCCCACCCCAGAATGACATCGGGGGGAAGAGAAGCCTGATTAATCGCTGGACTACCTTCCTGAAGGCCAGGCTGGTGTGCTCAGTGCCAGGGCTGGAGGGCTTGGACACGCACTTTGATGAGCTGGGTAGGCCGGGATGCCATGCTGCTTGGCTGCTGGCCGTTTATATTGGCTCTGATGTCTATCCTGCTAGGAAACGTGAGCTGACGTGCTCATCATCTCCCTTCTCCTGCAGCCAGTCACGCTAAAAATCTCCTCCCTCACATATTTGGCTCTGTCAGGGAGTAATAAGCCCTTCCATCACTGTAATCTCTTTTTCTGGTGTGCTTTCAGAGGACATCTTTGTTCTAGAAACAAAAGACTCCCAGAACCCAGTCATCTACGGAGTCTTCACCACTTCCAGGTAAGCGGGGACTCTTCAGTACAGGGGCTCAGTTAGTAAATGTGCCTTTCAAGCACTTAAAAAAAGGAAGTCGTCAAATGAGGAAAATGACACAGCATTGCAGAACCGCAGTCTTTTCAGCAATTATTAGGGTATTTTATGTCCTACTAATAGAATACAGTAGTGTACAACTGAAAATAATGGCGGCAGTGATTTATTTTTACCCATAAAAGTTGATATTTTTTTTTATGAGGTAAGCATACGTTTGTTGCGTCTTGTAAAATGTGTTTGATGTATCTGTGCGAGTCCTACAAATGACTGTTCAGCTACCCTTTAAAAACAAAAAGATGTCAAGGAGAGTTTCCCATTTTTTCCGACATAACAGAGCCATTACTCTCCTGTGTGCGCTGTCACACCCATGAGTCCTGACCCTAAAGGTCTCTGTGGAGTGCTCTATGATGTTGTGTTATTCCAGTTGCCCCCACCACCAGCACCAGTACCTTTTCCGCCCCCAAAGCCTCTCCTTCTCTCTCGTCCAAAGCTCCGTGTTCAGGGGCTCGGCCGTCTGTGTCTACTCCATGGCGTCCATCCGGGCTGCCTTCAGTGGGCCCTTCTCCCACAAAGAAGGGCCCAATTACCGCTGGATGGAGTACAAAGAGCGAGTGCCTTACCCACGGCCTGGAACGGTAGGTGGAACAGGGAGGGCTCTGTTTTCATTGGGTACCAGGGGACAGAGGTGGATAGTTCAGAAAGTAAAACTCCAGACCAAGATTTTGTTTCAACCAAGCAGTTGATTATTCCGTGACTCTTTATGCTCAAACGTTTGGTTGAAACAAAATCTTGGTCTGGAAATACATGTTCTGGATCTGAACTATCCTGTCTGCCAGGGGAGATGTGATACACATCACAACCACAACTCAAACTCACACTGGTCACAGTGCACCACAATACCCTTCAGAAGAATCATAAATGTGTTAAGGAGTATAGCTGCGGTGGGTGTAGAGGTGTACCAGGTGTACGAGGTGTGCTATTTCAGTGTTGCTTTCTTAACAAACGGTTGCAGCATTTGGTCGAATGTTTAGCATTAGCTTGTAGCTTCTGGCCAAACTCACTGATGGATGCGAAAAGTAATGACCTTCACAAAGAATTTTATTCTGAAACGTCACGCATCATTAATGTGGCATTCCTAAATAATTCAATTTTTGTTGATTTGTATAGCTGCAACATAACTTATGTCGGCGATAAAGCGTTATGTAACAAATATGACAACACAAATCAATTTATAAAACGGCTTTACAGCTGTATTCGGTTTCAGTGGAGTACAGTTAATTGGTTGCTGATGTCCAATAACGTGCTTTCGCTTAGCATTTTCTCTAATTTGAGAGCCTTGCTACTAAGCTACTAAGTGCAGTAGGGTTTAGCTTGAATGAATTTACATTCATCAGTCCCCCCTGAAACTTTCATCCAATGCAACGTGCAATTTTTCCGGCTGGATTTGCCCATTTATTCAGCTGGATATTTCACTGGAGCAAATCGGGATAAGTTCCTTTTCTCATATGCACGGCAGAAGGGCCTCCCCTGTGTGCTGAACTAGAAACCTCCCGAGTCCAAACTCTGATTAATGATCACACTGCTGGTTCCCTGCACTGATGTCAGCATGTCACCTTGCATCCTAATACCGCCAAGAAAATGTCCTAATACATGAAGGTACAGTTGGCTAATAAAGTAAGTTCTGATTCTAATAGTGTCCCAGTGAAACCTACGACCCGCTCCACAAGTCCACCCGCGACTACCCGGACGAAGTGGTCAGCTTCATGAGGGGACACCAGCTCATGTGGGAACCTGTGCTACCCATCAACAGAAGACCCGTGTTTATGAGAGTGAGCGCCCCCTACAGGCTGCAGAAAATAGTGGTAGACCGGGTTGATGCAGAGGATGGCCAATACGACGTACTTTACTTGGGCACAGGTAGGTGACGAGAATACAGTTAAAACGATTATGCTACATCCGATAACGTGGCAACATATGTTACACTGCCGACGGATAGAAATGGCAATCCTTATAATTATACGATGTATAAATATGGCCCAGAAAAAAATAGAAGGTGACATTTTACTTGAAGCTGTCATCTATTATGCATCATAGATACACTACCTTCATAATGCATTATAATGCTCCGTATAAGAATTAAGAATGTTTTGTACTGCATTATGAAGGTATCTACAGTGCATTTTATATGAGAGCTTCATAAAGCATTCATAATGCATAATAAACATGCCTATAATGTGTTATGCCTTTTCATAAATATTTATAGCCATGTTTTTAATGCTGAAATACTTTTTTAAGCATTATAATGCGTTATGAATGTGTTCATGGCATTCATAGAAAGTGTTACCAAAAAGACTGTTCATACGGGTATTATGGCATTACCTGCACATGTTCTCAGAAAGCAGTGAACTTGCAGGTCAGCTGACATGACTGAATGAAACCTGCCGGTCTGTGGAATTCGGCAGAACGTGACAAAGTTGATTAATGAGGGAGGATATTTAACCTCAGGACACTGACCCCAGTTCAAAGGCCCTTCAGGTTGATAGCCAAAGCCTATTTTTCATCCACGTGTTAAAAAGAGAAGGACTCATTAAGGTGCCTGTCACACCTCACAGCTATTAATAATCTGAAGAGTTAAAACCCAGCACTTCCAGTTAACCGTTACCTTATATTGTTCGTGGGATTGGTTTTTCTTAAAAGCCAAGGATTAATGAACTTCTATTTGTTATTGCATTATTGTATCTTCATTATTGCAGAAGATTTGAGAAGAACAATTATTTTATGCCTCTGACATTGCTTAGATACTGGGCATTTGCTTTTGGTTGGGAATGCTGAATTATTGCCAATGGCGTAAACAAGTCATTTGGCGTGTACACAATGATGACAAGCACTACCAGCCCCTTGGGGGTCACTGTAGAGCAAGCAGCCATATTTAGATGCAGGGCAGTTCCCATGCCTGGCTTGGCTGAGACTCCCTGGGACCACCCTGATATTATGGAGAGTGTCCATTAGCCTGTGTCTCGTGCCTGTTAGCATTTCCTATGCTCTGCCTGCCTGTTGTGCCTGTTTCTGTTCTCTGTGCTTCATTGCCCTGCCGTCCACCTGGCTTTCTGTGAACTGCTCCTCATCTGCCCCCATGCCACCCCTGACGTCCTCCTGCTCTTAGCAAACGATCTCAGATACATTCAGGGTCAAATGTGTGGTGCACTTTAGCTACAGCAGCCGCCTGTATCACAGCGAGTGTCTTGTGAGCCTTATTTAATGGTCTATTTATCGTTATTCATTGTTTATACTATTGTCTTGTTGGCAGTTTAGTTTGAAAGAAGCAAGACTTTCATTATTCTACATACATAAAACAATAACACCTTTAATATGAGTTTGATACTATACTACAGAACAATGAGATTAATAGGAAATCCTTACATTTGGCCTTAAATGTTATACCATTCAGCTTAAAGCAGGCTGCAGAATTAGTGATGGGAAGCTCTGAAAGCCACACATTTTTCCCAAATGAAATATTACACTGAGCTTCCTTCAGTTGCTGTGTAGACACTGAATGCTCTCCATCTGGAGACAGGTGTCCATTAACAGGTGACTCCTTTACTCTGCAGACAACAGCAAGCTTCTGAAAGTGATTTCCATCTTGAAGGAGAACTGGGAGACGGAGGAGGTCGTCCTGGAGGAGCTGACGGTGTTTCCGGTAGGTGGTATATGACTATGTCCATTTCCTCTCAATGTAATCTTATGCCCCTAACGTTGCTTGTTGTTGCTCTCTGTGGAAGATGAGTATTGCATTGAAAAATAGCCCAAGGTGAAAGATTTACTGATCTGTTGGACATTTCCAAAGTTTTCCAAATAAGTGAATAAACTGGGAGGCCAAAGGAAGGGAGAAACGAAGAAAAACAGCAGTTGGTTTATTTTTTTAGCAAAAAGCCACTAAACTTTTTTCAAACAAACACCAAACAAAGGGGATGTCATAGCTGTACCGAACAAGACAAATGGAACATCGGATGGATCTCAGCAAAGGAAAACAGGGGAGGGGTCTATGAAGCCTTACGAGAGCATGTTCAGAGGTGAAGGAACTTTGGGTATTTAATTACTTTTTCCTGTGGGAAGAACAGAGGTTAGCCTAAATTATCAGGGGAACTCACAGTGAGGCCCCAGGACTTGGCAGGAATCCACAAAGCAGTTACTCTGGAAAAGCCAGACACTCCAAACTGACATATTTTAGCTGTTATGTCCCTGGTGTATCAAAGCATTTGAACAGGACAAATCTTAACTTATATATTGTTAACTTTGTCCTCTGTGTCATTATTTCTGGCATCCTCGCCCCTTCGTTTTGAACCAACAGAAGCCCACACCGATCCTGAACATGGAGCTGTCAACTAAAAGGGTATGTTTTCCTCTGCATGATATGTCGTTTTATTGCAACAGATATTGGAAGCCCTATTTATGCCAGAATGAGCTGGAAAATGAGCTCCAAAGATAAGCCGGAAAACACGCACGAATTAACCATCCATTGACTGACAGAGAATATGATGGCTATAAGCTGGATCGTGATTGGCTCAATCCCCCTCCGCATGAGCAGCAGCTCCTGTACGTGAGCAGTGATGTGGGCGTGGTCCAGCTCCCCCTGCAGCGCTGTCAACTCTACGGCCAGGCCTGTGCTGACTGCTGCCTGGCCAGAGACCCCTACTGCGCTTGGGATGGCGCCACCTGCAACAGCTACTTCCCGAGTAACAAGAGGCAAGTTCCCCCCCCCCCCAAAGATACATGCTGTTATTTTTATTGTTAATTATTTCAAATCCACCACAGCAGGGATCTGAGTCAACAGCACAAATGTTAATAGTTCCTGTTGGTAATCATACTGCTGGCCCCTAAAGACATCACATCAAAGTTATAGATGGATTCTGGGAGTTGTTGTACTTAAAAAAAAAAAAGAAAGAAACATTCGGCTAGGATGTCATGCATGTTTCTCATTTTACTTGGCATTGTGAATATCGCAAATAAAAAATACATGAAACTGACAGGCTGCTGCAGTCCTTTATTTTGATCTTTTATTCTCTTTGCCTAGTAATCTGGCAACTCTTTGTTCCTGCCTCCACTGATGTGTTTTTATCTCAAGAAATAAACCTTCCCACGTAACATGACACTTAAATGCTCCTTTTCATTTCTAGACGTGCTCGTCGACAGGACGTCAGGCACGGGGACCCGCTGAGTCAGTGTCACGACTTGGGAGATGGTAAACAGTCCTCTCCTCCTCGGACTTGAACAAATTTGCTCGGGTGCAGTGCTCCCTCTAGTGTTGAGAATGAACGATACACAGAATTGTACATTTGCGCGGCACCGTTTTTTTTTTTTTTTTTTACAGGTCTAGGGGTGGTGGAGGAAAAGGTCATCTATGGGGTGGAGGGTAACGCCACCTTCTTGGAGTGCGTGCCTAGGTCCCAGCAGACAGCGATCAGATGGAGGGTACAGTTTCCTTTAGCCCAAACCAGCAGTGATGTAAGTACCCAGTGCAGTAATAATTGCATTGTACAGAAACTGAGATTAGCGAAAAACCGGGTGAAATTGTGCTTTGACCTGTGGGGCAAGTTTGTTTTTTATTATATACCTTAATGTTATTGGAAAAAAAAATCATAAATAAATCGAATGGTATGCTTTCATTTTGTGTGAAAAACACAAACCAAATTAAGGTAACACAATTATTGAACGCACAATCAACGTTAGAAAATATCACGTACTATGGTGCTTTGGCAAGCCTGCTATATAAAGATAAGTAAAATGGTAATAATCCTTGCAATGGATTGGTATCCTACCCAGAATAGCCCTCTTAATGTTCCATGCTCACTGGGACAACCTCCAGGCTCCCCACAGCCCTGTACTGGAAAAGCAGCTAGCCTATAGATGATGGTTGGCTCTAATATTCCCCATAAAAGTAAACAAACAGTGATTTTTTTTTTGACCAGTCTAACGCTTCTTATCCCACAGAATGCAGTAAAGTGGGGGAAAAAAGCATTTATAAGTTTGTGGTTACATGTGTGGCTAATTAAAATGTATCCCCAATAAAATGTCCAGTTTTATTGAATAAAATTTTTCTTAATTTGTTTTGAGGAAATAAAAACACAAACCAAATCCAATGCAGTACTGACCTATTCTCAGAAAAGGCTTCAGCTGTCTCTCCAGCCAAACCACGTTATAGTTTTAACCCACTAACTAGGCTACATGGTTAGGGCCACTAGCCAAGAGGACAGTAATAAGGTGGTTACTGGGTTGGCAAGTCTCACGCATCTGGCCTGACACTCATGCTTTCTGACTCTCACGCTCACGTAAGAAATCCAACGGCAAATCTATATCATTCCATTATAGACCTGAAATAAGCTAGATCACAAACGTTGGGGTAGTTTGAAAACTCTACAGGCTATTTGCAAGGTAATGAAGAAGTGTTACATGCATGTAAATGTGCGTGCAGTCTTGTCTCGAATTGAAAATCTCACGCCAGTCAGTTAACCAAAGCTACCCTGCGATTATTAGAATTGGAATTGAAGCATGGTTTAAAAATTGCTGGAGTAACGCCAAAAATCAGAGAAGATTCCTCAGCCTCATTTGGTCCTTTTTGCAGCTTCTGCAGAGCGATGAGCGAATCGGGCACATGAAGCGCGGCATCCTCCTTCAGCGCTTAGAGCCGGGAGACTCGGGCCTCTACACCTGCCTGGCCCAGGAGCACTCCTTCACCAGCACACTGGCCCGCTACAACCTGCGCGTCATATCCCAGCAGCAAGTCGCGGCTGGCAGCGTTTCGGCCGCAGAGAGGCTTGGGGAGCCGGTGGCTGGCGCTGACGATGCAGATGCTCCGGGGAACGGTGCCGGGATCCATGTCTCGCACGGACATCAGATCACCAAGAGCTACAAGGATTTACACCACATGGGCATGAGTGCGGACGAGTACTGCGAACAGATGTGGTACCGTGAGAAGCGGCGGCAGCAGAAGCTCCGCAATCTGAAGTGGAAGCAGGACGGTAAAAAGGCCAGAGTGCGACGGCAGGACCCCCCACAGCCCTCACCGTGACAACGCACTGCAACGCTGGGATAAATTTTAACTGATTCTTTTTGCACATCACCCGACATGAGTGATTTGACTACATGCTTTTTATACAAACCATCCTCCGCAAACGGCTGGAAACCTTCTCTAACCTCAGCATTCAGCATAAAGGGAATCCCTTTATATTCAGCGCTTGCTTAATCCTAAAATGTTGATTCTCCCTTGCGGAGATCAATGTCTTCTGTCAATGAACAGCTTTAAGCGAATCTGTATGTATAACTGAAAAACTGCGTTTTTCTCATTGAACGTAAAAAATGTAGGCTACGCTTTGACAAAGCGTCTCATGCTGCAATAAATTACAAAGCACTACTGTAACAGCGCACTTATTCTTGCCATAGGCAAGAGTTGTGTGTTCTTTTCGGAGGCTTCAGATTGGCCTGTTTAGAATCAGGAATATCTGAAGGTTAAGCCATCGAAAAAGTCAAAAAGATATGTTCATTCCACTTTAGCAACATTTAATGCAGAAACTTTAGATTCAGATTGCTGACAGGTGCTGTGGTATCTATGAAAAATGTTTGTTCTCCGTACCGGAAAGTGAGAGTAAACGGCTTTGATTTGCCTGCAGGTAATTAACCATGTACATTGTTTTCGACGTGCAGTACAGAATACATAATCTTCCCCTGTATTTCCATGTTGAATAAAAATTTTATGCGAAAGATAAAAGCATGAGTAGATTATAAATGTTCTTAGATTAGAATTCGTGTAGCGCATTAATTTAGACAGAGGCAATACTTTTAAGAAGATATGAACATCTGTGGTAGAATGTACTAGAAACTATTTACAGATATGGAAAAGGTAAAACATTGCTTTTCCCACATACATATCAAGCTATTTATTGCTGCCCTAGAGTATTTTCAAAAACTATGCTAGCTCAAGTGGCCAATTTTTAATGCGAACAAAGAGAGTATATCTGTACTGAATGCAGTTCCACTCAAGACCACCCTCAAGGAAGCTAATGTAAATGATGACGAAGATGGGTCATGTGATCTTACACTTATTTAGTAAGGATGTATGTGCCCCTGTTAGTGAACAGTATAATTCTATTTCGCAACAGCTGCTTCTGAGTTCAAACTGAGTACTCTGTGTAATGTAAAAATGGGTTGAGTAGACGTATGTTCATCCATTGAGATGGCATTTCAAGGGCATTTATGTGTGATGCACATATTTACTCATAATCAGAAATCAAAACATTTTATAGAGGTGTCATTAAGCACTTGATATAAATGTATATTTATGTGTGTTTAAGCCTTATTCTAACAATACCGTTTTTGGAACATGACAGTTTTTTTATTTTAACGGAAGTTAGTAGTGTTAATTATAGAATTGCTTGTGATGTTCATATTTTTTACACAAATTAACTGAGGTTGTTTTGAACAAATGTTTTTATTTTGTTACGTTAGTATTAAAAAACAACATGTAAACTTGAATTATACTACTGTGAGTTGGTGCTGTTAAAGTATAAGGGCTTCAAACTGCATGATCGATACAGTATCAACGCGATTAGTAGGCGCATCTTATATTTACTATATTTAATTAACATTTCTGTGTATGCATACCATTTTTGAACACCGTCAGATTCTATGTCAACACTAAAAAAATTGAACTGCCCATTGTACCTGTCCGAATGACATATTCAGTTTAGGTGTTTTTCAACAATAAATATTTTTTACATAAAAATAATTTATGAGTTAGATTTTCACTTACATTTTATTGATGAATTGGTGAACAATTGATGACAGTGAACATACACACACACACACACACACACACACACACACACACACACATACACACACACATATATATATATGCCTAATATATATATATAGATATGCCTGATCAAATATTACTCCCATACAAGTGAAAATCGTTCTGTCAAAGTTTAAATTGAATTAAATTACTGCAGTAGCTGATTTTTTAAATACTTAAGTATTCACATATTCTTTTTAATGACAATGCATAATATTGTTACCACAATCCATTTACAGAACATAATTACTCTGAAATGGCCTATTGAATGCCCTGACTTGCTTGTAGAACCTGTAGAATAAAAAGCTTAAGGCGTATGTTGCAATTTCAATAGAAACCTAATTAAACTGACAAAAGAATGGGAATTGTCATTTCCCCCCACTCCACCCCCACAAAACAGCATGGAAGTGGTCTGACACAACTCTGGCGGTGTGTGAATATTCATGTGGGAGCATGCATCAGGCAGACAGTGGAATTCCTGCAGATGCAACTTCCACATGAAATAAGAAGCTAAATACAACAACCAACTCATTTACACACCTCCGGCTTTATAACTTGACTGACAGCACAGGAGTAGTTTACTGTGACTGGCTATTGTGACTAACGCAATATGACTTACCGCATTTTCGAAAATTCATCCGCTGACTTCAAAGCTGTTTCAGACTAATGAGTAATGAAAACTTCATATAAATGTATTGGAGCAAAAACTACTATATTTGTCTTTCAAGTCAAAAGTTTTTTTTTTTTTAAATATATACTCAAGTATAGCACTGATACTCAAAAAAAATACTTAGGTACAGTACACAACTAATTGTACTTCGTCACTGGCCACCCCTGCTTACAAAACTAACGGCAAATCAATAAAATGTGGTTAGTGGTACTCAGAATTGGAAAGGTATCGTAGGGTGATTTTATATACCAGAATATATCAGTAATATACTTTTTAACGCAGCTCTGTGCTCTTCGAAGTGATGCCCGATATCTGATGACTCGAGATTTCAGTGTGACAGTAAAGCTGAAAGTTGTTTTCTTTTTACTACAAATAATTTCATGGCACAAAACACTGGAGGGCTAAGGCAATGTCTGTGTTTCACCGTCCATTAGCTCATTTACTTCGGTTGTGACTAATAAACATAAATTTAAATATATCGTATACTTCGCATCACATATTTTTTCAGCTCTGCCTCGGTTTATATTTCCGTAATCGCTGTAAAACAGAAGAAAGGTCAGAGACTTCCTCGCGCTCAGTGAACGTTGGAAACTCTCTTACCCAGTAATCCATTGTTGACGTCATCAAAAGTAGACCGTAGTCGCCGGTTGTGATGTATTCAACGTGGTCGCCATAATAAACCTCGGTACATGGGTTAACCGAGCCTTGTGGTTTAACGAAGGTGGTGGAGTAACGAACCGCAGTACAAAGATATATATCAACTTTTCAGTGATACTTATAAAATAGTCAGAGTCGGCTGCAAGACTGAGGAGAAAAATTGAGAAGTATTACGAGGTAAGCATTCGGGTGAAAGTGATTCGGTAAGAAGCCCCTCACTTGAATGGCAGAGTTCACGTTTGTAATAAACTATGGGTTGGTCATTTGCTGGAGGGTCGCCTGTAGCTGGATATTGACATTTCATGAGTACCGGTGCACGGTCGTATTATCAGAAGAGGTCGGCAACTAAAAGCAGAGGACTGTAACCTAATCGTTTATTTGCCGGTAGCTGACAAGCTAGGAACCCCCAGTGTGTCCATACACGTGAGGCGAATTAAAATCTGCGCCTGAAATATGACACGCATTGCACAATTCGAACAGATCCTGCAGTTACTCATAAAAACCCTTTATCGTTTTAACAGATCCGTTGATTTATAATCTGTAGTATACTGAGAGCCCTTTGCTCAAATGCGATTGAACTGAGCTGCCGGCGTGTAGAAAGCTCCACGGCGATTCGCTATAGGAAGCGTGACATCCAGGGGTCTCCAAGCCCGTGTCCACTTCATCGTGCACAACAGTGTAACTTTCAGAGAAAACGACTTGCCAACCGACCGTCCTTTTCTAAATGCTTATTTTCCCTCTGGATCTCTGTGTCAAAAGCGCACATGTGGGCACCTGCAGAACTGACAGGCTTGTTAACCCTTCATAGACTAATCGAGCCGCAGTCAGGAATCGGCATGCCAACGGTCCGCGTGTAAAATTACCTTTTCTTGCAATAGTTACTGTTCCTTGATTATTAGTGTATCATGTATTTGCAATCCGAATGCTATTTTAATAATTAAGTCGCGACCTTAAATTGGATAAACCCGAATATAACGTCGATGGGTGTGTGTCTTCTACATTTCGGCTTCAGAATACGTTTCCCGAAGTAAATGTTTAGTTTTTGTTTCACTTTTGCTTGTAACGAAGCAATTTATCAATTTATCTCGAATCTTTGAGTTCACATATTTTGACTTTTTTGTGAAGGATTTTTGGACCTTTCCTTAATAAAAAAAATATTGTTTATTAATAAATGTGGTTTTAAATATATATATATATATATATATATATATATATATATATATATATATATATATATATATATATATATATAATTTAATACTATAGTTCTGGACCTTGAACTTGATTTGTCAGTTTGAATTTCACCGGGAGGATGTATACATAAGGGCACAATTTAACTTGTTCCTTATGAAAAGTCAGCTGGTACTTATAACATTTTAAGCTCATAATTGTTGTAGTAAACTTTTATTTGTGGCGACATTTGTTTTGCAAAGTATGATTTTATTAGTTATTAAGAATGAAGTTGTTTTTATTTTATCTTGCTGACAAGCAAGATAATCTTTCTATTTTATCTTTCTAAGGGTACATGCTGACCCTTAGAAAAACGTGACATTTACAAGTTCAAAGTTTTACCTCCTGGATATAAACAAATTTACAGAACTGGATAAAATATGTCCACTTTCAGCTCTTAATAATGCAGATATCCAGTTTAAGTTGTTGCCAGCCGATTGATCATAGGAATTAATTGCTTCCCTGTAGGCTGTTAATTCTTTTTTGGCACCCAGGCTGAGGCTATAATTAGGCTGAACTTGAGCAGGTGTGGCATGAAGAGGAAAAATCCTTTGCGAGATGTTTAGCCTGTGAGCTGTTGTACTTCAAAAAGAGGGAAATCGGTGAAATACTGTGGATGCTTGCTGGTGTTGTTCGAATTATTTCAACATAAATGTATTTCCAAAAAGTAAAGCCGGTTGGAAATCAGGTTGCCTGTTAGGTGTTAGTACCTTTGGAGACACATGGATCTAGTCCCCTGAAACGAAGAGACTTTAAGGAGCGGTTTTATGAGTGCTCTTGCGGGGAGGAAGTCCTGGTTAGTTCAGGGTAATGAGGCATGTCCGTCCGGAGTCCCTTCATGCGCCATGAGTTTTGAGTACATGGCCCTTCAAGGCAGAGCCTGAACTTAAGCTTCCTACAGCAGCATTAAACCATGAAGTCCATTAACTGCAGATGATGAATAGTGGCTTTAGGCATAACTCTTCCTCGCGCTCTTGCTGCCCCGTTTCCCTTCGCAGCCTGTGCCATGGCTTCCCCGTCCACGAGCGTGGACTCCAAAGCAGAGCTCTCCTCCTTGCTGGAGCAGTGGGAGCAGCAGCAGCAAGGCAGTACCTCGGAGCTGGTGTCCATCCTCACCAAGTCAGTACACAACATGACGGGATGGGTGTGGTTTGTACGTATGGGGGTGTGGTCTGGCTTGATATGGGTGTGGCTCCTATATGGGGGGTGTGGCCTGGCTCTGTATGGGTGTGGCCATGATGTGTGGGGTGTGGTCACATTGCAGCCACTGCTTCCCGATGCAGGTGTAGGTTTCAGTTTCATGCTTTCTTAAAAGTAAAACTGCAGTTCCCAGTCAGTCTGTATGGCCCCAGGCTCTTCCACATATTTCTTATATTTTACCCCCATCATGTTACATAAAAAACAAGGTGTCCCCTGACTCATGTCTCTGGCTTCCTGTGACTGGTTCCTGGCTCTCCACAGCCCTGTACTGGATATGCGGATGTGCAATGTAGATGGATTGATGGATGTTTAAAATAGTCTTATTAAACATTGATTTACCATTTTTCCTCTTTTACATGATGTATTAGAATTTCAGAACTGATTGAACGAGAGACTGAGGAGTATCACAAGGCAGACCCTGATCCGTTTGATGACCGTCATCCAGGTGAAACTTTGCTCTCATTGCAAACAGAATAAGTTTATAGTGGGATCTTGTCTGTGTCCAGAAGGTTACTGGTTCAAATCCCATGGCTGGCAGAGTAATCATGTCACTCTTGGGCCATTTAGAAAGGCCCTTAATCCCAAAAATTGCTCTAGTCATGCTCTTACCTCTCACTGGAGAGCAACATGTTATATGATCAAGGGATTCCTGTGTACCTGCGTTGGTGCTTGTACAAATGGCAAATAAATCATCATTAAAAAAAATCATTGTCATCACTAATGGAGTGTTTCTCTATCTGGTTTGGTTCCCCCAGGCAGAGCAGACCCAGAGTGTATGCTGGGACATGTGCTCAAAATCCTGTTTAAGAACGACGACTTCACCAACGCGGTAAAGTCCTGCTCTGGCCTCCTATTCCAATCCTTGTCTTTCTTTTGTTATCTGTAAGACCAACCTGGCAAATGACTGGGAGTCAAATTCAGTGGTGGTGAGCAGCTCTGTCGTGACACATCTGCATCCTGCACTCCTTGCAGCTTCTGAACACGTACGTGATGACCAGCAGGGAGGTCTCCCTCAACACCGCTGCCTGTCGCCTTCTACAGAACATCATGCCGGGACTGGAGACAGCAGTGGTCTTCCAGGAGAAGGTGCAGCAGTGTTTTGACGGCAGAACCAGCCTGATCTTTTTGTGAAATGACTGAAATAACAAAAGAATTGGTCCTTGGCTATTTTAGGCTCCACGCACAGTTTGGTAGCGTTTCACACTTTGGGGGTCATGGTTTGAATCTGGCCTGAACTCTGCGCAGATCGCTAGTCCAAGAATAGGGATGGCACTAGAGGATTTTGGGGCCCCCCAACCTAGACTGAGCAAGTTTTATTCCCTCAGGCCTCCTTTCAACTTTCTCCCACTTCACAACATCGCTGTCGGAGAACAAATAAATCGCGTGGATCAGTGACTCTAAATTGCATTTAGCATCTAAAACCTTGGAGTCTGTCCTGTTCCTCTGCTAAGTTTGCTACCGCAATAGTTCAATATCCTGCTGTTATTAAAAATGAATTTATACATAGAGGGATGGAATTTTCTGGGTGATGGATGCATGTATGACTTGGCTTTGCCAGCGGTGTCTTGCTAACTGCCCCCCCCCCTCCATGCTCCAGGAGGGCGTGGTGGAGAAGCTCTTTGAATGGGCCCAGGAGGCCGACCGCCCCCTGTGTATCTATGCCACGGGGCTGCTGGGCGGAGCCATGGAGAACCAGGACATCGCCGGTAACTACAGGGAGGAGAATTCTCAGCTGGTCAGTGAACGCCTGTTCCTGCGCTGACGCTTGCTGTCCTGGGGGTGGCGCTGGCGTTCCCATGGAGGACACGCTGTCGGAATGGCGTCGGGTACGTTGCGACATGCCTGAGAACCTGCCAGGGTGATGCTATAGCTGTGTTCTCAGAGTCATTTGAAAAGGCACCTTTCCTCTTTATTGTCATGTTTTCCCTTCATTTTTTCGCTCAGGATGGCCGTGCAGTGTTTTGCGTCTGGATAAGTAAAACAATTAGAAATCCCTTTTTTTATTTTTTTTTTTTTTTTGCCAAAGTAGAAATATTTAAGTGCGGTAAGCTCCGGAATTGGATCTGTGCCACTGAGACAGTTGCTGTGGTCAAATAGATTCAGTAAATATCTGTCTGGGTGCCTCCTAGCGGGCGGGATCTGGTGGCGAATCGAAGGCTCCTGTTATAGATATCATATACACAGCCGAAATGTATATTTGTCCAATGTGACTTACAGTAGTGCAGGGCTACAATTTGTGTACTACCTGGAATTTGAACCCATGACCTTTGCGCATATTGCCGAGATGCTCTACTTGTTGAGCGACGGAAGCCGGAATTGCTCTGCTGACCTGGGAAATAGCTCAGATATATAAATATGCTGTTGTGACCCTGTACCTGCATCTCTGTTAGGTGTTCTCCATTTTTGCCTTGAGTGTTGCTGACGCGCGTATAGCATGTGGGAACCACTATTGTGTCAGCCGTGTTTCCTGCCTGGCCCATTAGAGTGATGGACCGTCGCCCTCACAGGTGCCTTTTATGCTCCGGATGCTGCGTGAGCTGCAGAGCGTCGGGTGCGGACGGCTCCCCAGGGATCAGGAGAACTGACCAGGATTGTGGGGGCTCTGAGGATGCGGCTGGTCCCCTGGGAAGCTCTGCAGAGAGAGACCAGGATGGAGAGGAGAGGGGGGAAGAAAGGCCAGCCGGTGCCGGCCCGAGAGCGATGAATCCGTCGATACAGCTGGGCTTCGCCCGCAAGGCCAGCAGCCGTGCGCATCCGTCTGTCAAAACCGGCATCGGAGCCCCTGTACCAGGCGGCCCCAGAGCCGGACCGGAGGCGGGAAGTGGGCAGCCAGGCGCAGAAGATGGGTGGAGGGGGAAAAGCGTCTGGACGGCCAGACAGAAGCTGCGCTTGGCCGCCCCAGATCCAGAGCGGGCCGCCTGTGAGCTGTCCAATAGCAGCTGGTCTGAGATGAGCCCCTGGGTCATTGGGACCAAATACCGCCTGGAAACCTCTGACCCCAGCCATGGAACAGCGCCTCATCTTGCAATATCTCACCCCGCTTGGGGAGTACCAAGAGGTTGGCTATGTCTCCTCCCTCAACACTCCCCCCTCAACCCCCTTCACTGGTTTCCCCCCCCACTCACCCCATCTGTTGGTCTTTCCCACAGCTTTTGGGCGTTTTCATGCAGATGGGAGCCTGCGAACTGCTCATGCATTACATCGATCTCAAGCTGACCAATGACGTGCAGCTCACCTTCGAATCGCTCAAGGTACCTTCCTAGCCCCAGGGGTACCAACACGTGTAACACGTCCCACGCAGGGCGTCACACCCAACTGCACCGCGCAGCACGCGAATCGCATGTCGCCCTCTGCGGGGTTTCGATAAGCCCCCAGCTGTTCCTGAGTGTCCCTGATAGGCCTGCTGGCTTGGCGGAGATAAGCCCGCCACCAGGGCGGTGCCTTGTTCCTAACGCAGGTGTTGTCTGTCCTCAGTACCTGGCCTCCCTGCTGTTGCACAAGAAATTCGCTGCCGGAGTTTTGTGGCTCACGGTGGCGTGCATGAAGCTTCTGGAAATCCCACGGCCGTCCATAGCAGCCACTGGGGGGTGTCCCTGTGCCTCTACTACCTGGCCTACAACCAGGATGCCATGGAGAGGGTGAGAGAATCCCTGTGTGTGTGTGTGTGTGTGTGTGTGTGTTGTGGTGTGTGTGTGTGTGTGTGTGTGTGTGTGTGTGTGTGTGTGTGTGTGTGTGTGTTTTGTGTGTGTGTGTGTGTGTGTGTGTGCGCAGCGGCGCAGCGATGGTCCTCCACCTTCCCGTCTCCCTCTTAATGGCTTCCGCAAGTAACAGCAGTCAAACGTAACACAGTGCTCAAACTGACAGGAACAAAATGGCACCTAAATTGGATTTCAGGCGCAGTTGGGTTTTAAGGTCCCTTATAAGGGTGCGACTTACCTGAAGGTTCCTTTAGATAACAAAAGGTTATTGTTGTTAAGATTCACCTCAAATCCACCAGTCGAGGACAAAACAACCCACTAAAACTGAAAGTATTGTTTCTAAGCACCGTCCTTTTTTGTTGGTGGAGAGCTATCATTTTAAAATTCTAATTGGTAGATGACTTTACCCAAAACAACCTACATTTTTAGCTGAGTAGCAGAACTAAATAGTCCCTGGAGTAATTGGTAGTGGTTGTGGGGGGGGGGGGGAATAATTGGCCTTGCGCAGGGGCCTGACGGTGAAGCCCATTGTGCCATCCCTGGGATTTGAACTGGCGACCTTCCGATGAAGGGCACAGCCTGCTAACCCTCTGAGCTGCACAGCACCCCCTGGTGGTTTCACGTCGTCATTGGAGCTGCCTGTGGGTGGATAGACCTGCCTCACCACGTCCCTCTGCAGGTGTGCACGCTGCCGCCCGCCGTGCTGGCCGGCGTGGTCTCCTACACGCTCTGGCTGCTGGAGTGCTCTCACGCCTCTGGCTCCTGCCACGCCACTATGTTCTTCTCCATCTCCTTCGCCTTCCGCGCCGTCCTCCAGCTCTTCGACCAGCAGGATGGGCTGCGGCGCCTCGTCAACCTGGTGGGGACCCTCCCTCCTATTACAGTTGTGATTTTATTTTTTGTGTTTTCAGTTTTTATTCGAAAACCAGTTTGGTCTTCTTTTTTTATTTTTATGATTTAGTTCTATTTAGTTTTTGCATATTTTAGTTTCAGTTGAAGTTTTTAAATTTAATTTCATGGAGTAACTAAAAGTTAAGATCTTTAGAGAATACACACTGCACATATGTACCAATGTCCTTATAATGGATAAAGCATGTTGCAGTTATTATTAATCTATTTTCCGAACCGCTTCTCCTACTGGGTCGCGGGGGGTCCGGAGCCTCTCCCGGAAGCTATGGGCACGAGGCAGGGAACAACCAGGATGGGGGGCCAGCCCATCGCAGGGCACACTCACACACCATTCACTCACACATGCACTCCTACGGGCAATTTAGCAACTCCAATTAGCCTCAGCATATTTTTGGACTGTGGGGGGAAACCGGAGTACCCGGAGGAAACCCCACGACGACATGGGGAGAACATGCAAACTCCACACACATGTGACACCAGGCGGAGACTCGAACCCAGGTCCCAGAGGTGTGAGGCAACAGTGCTAACCACTGCACCACCATGCCACCCCCTATTAATGGGCAATAAAATAAAAAAAAATCTTTAGTATAAATAGTATTAATAACATTAATGGACAGTATTTGACATTTTGTTTTTATTTTAGTTTTGGAACTATTTATAGTTTTCATTTAGTTGTAGTTTGTTTTCATGTCTCTTATCTTTTATTCTTGATATTTTAATATCTGTTTCAGTTTGCTGAAATGTTTCGTTTATAGTTTTTATTATTGTCAGTGATGATTTCCCTGCCTCAGCACCTGTCCGGCCCCCCGTTCTAGCCCCCCTTTGCCTGCGCCTGTTGTATCACGGAGTCTTTTTCTCTGCCGGCTGACAGATCAGCACCCTGGAGATTCTCAATCTCGAGGACCAAACGGCGCTGCTGAGTGACGACAAGATCTTCTCCAGCCGGCAGACGGCCAAGCACACCTGCATGGCCCTGCGTCGCTACTTCGAAGCTCACCTGGGCTATTAAGGTGGAGCAGGTGAAGCAGTCCCCTCCAGAGGTCAGAAGGTGGCGCTCCGGTTCACACACAGCCGTATTACAAAGGTAGAGTAAATTGTGCCATTTGCTCGATTTATAATATGCTTTTGAAGAACTGCTGAACAAACCATTCAGCGATGGGCTGCTGTATATATGGTAGTAATGCGTTAATAATTTGTCCCCCATGGTAACCTGCATGTTTCCCAGGCTTGTTCCTACACCCGCGAGCAGGTGGTGGAGATGATGGAGTTTCTGATCGAGTACAGGCCCGGCGAGGCTCCACTGGGAACCGGCCGAGGTCTTCCTCAAGCTCTCCTGCGTGCAGCTTCTGTTGCAGCTCATCTCCACTGCCTGCGATTTGGAGGACTTACTATGGCAGGTAGGAGGCCCCGCCCCCTCTGTAACCACGGCAGCATTTTTTTCCCCCCATCTTTGTTTTATGGAAGTCAAGGAATCTGTCAAAAGTGTGAGGGGCTTATTTTTAAGAACGCAAACATTATGGGAAGCAGTCAGCCTGGCCATGCTCTGGTACCCTGACATGCTGTTGGCCATGCTCTGGTACCCTGACATGCTGTCTGTGTGTGTGTGTGTGTGTGTGTGTGTGTGTGTGTGTGTGTGTGTGTGTGTGTGTGTGTGTGTGTGTGTGTGTGTGTGTCACTCTCTCTCTGTCCCTCCCTCCCCCCCCTGGCTGAAGGAGTGACACGGTACGTTACGCTTTGGACATCTTGGCCATTCTGACGCTGGTGCCCAAGGCGCAGCTGCTGCTGGCCGAGCCTGTGGACGTGCTGGACGAAGGAGGCTCTGTCGTCTGCACCGTGGGTCAGTCGTCATGGCAGCGTGGTCGGGAGGGGAGGGGGGGATAGGGTATGATCAAAGAGAATAATTCATATTTTTACTTGGGGCCCTGACAAGCCCAAACCCCAGCCATATCCATGTATGACCCTGTGTAGAATTAAATGCTAAAAGTTTAACTGTATTTTGCATTCTCTTTATGCCATCGTAAGGTGATTCCCTGCCATTATTCTGTATGGTTCTGGTTCTTGAGTTATAACAGTTTGGAGTCACTGAATGGGCTGTCCTCGATTTTACCCCCCCAATCTGGCGGGTCTCCCATTTCTGTTTCTCTGGGCTTGATTCCGCAGGGATGAGCATCATCCTGGGCGTGGCAGAGGGCGAGGTCTTCCTAAACGATGCCGAGATCCAGAAGTCGGCGCTGCAGGTGGTGATAAACTGCGTGTGTGCCCCCGACAAGCGGCCACCCGCCATTGGCAAGTTCCCCAACGCAACCCCAAGGCGTCGCCTGCCTCAGGCTCCCCGTGGAGGGGGAGGGACAGGAGGTGGAGACAGTGTCCTGGCTCGCATGTGGAATGTGGTGCAGGCTAACAACGGCATCAAGGTGCTGCTGTCGCTGTTGACGGTCAAGGCACCCATTACGGACGCGGACCAGATCCGTGCGCTGGCATGCCGGGCGCTGGTGGGACTGTCTCGCAGCAGCGCCGTCCGGCAGATTGTTGGCAAGCTGCCGCTGTTTGGTGGCGGCCAGATCCAGCAGCTGATGAAGGAGCCTGTGCTGCAGGACAAGCGTGGCGAGCATGTCCGCTTCTGCCGCTTTGCCACCGAGCTCATCGAACGCGTCTCCGGGAAGCCGCTGCTCTGCGCCGCCGACGTCTCCCTGGCCCGGTTGCAGAGGGCCAGCGTGGTGGCCCAGACCCGCATCAGCTTCCCCGAGAAGGAGCTTCTGCTGCTTATCCGGAGCCACCTGGTGGCCAAGGGTCTGCACTCCGCTGCCAGTACCCTCACCAGGGAGGCCGACCTTCCCATGACGCACCTCTCCCACTCCTCCTCTGCCTCTTCTTCTTTCCCGTTCTCCTCCGCCCCCATGGGATCCCTTGGCTCCCCCATGTCGGCCCTGCATCGTACTCCACGGCTCTCCGCCGGGGTCGCCTCTCGTCTGGGTGGCCACGCCTCCTCCTCGTCCCCGGGTCCTTCCCCCGGGCATGTCCAGCTCCGTCCCTCCTCCTCCCCGATTTCCGTGACGACCCCTCCTCCTCCACCTCCCACCGGCCCTCTGCCCCATGGCCCAACTCTGATTGGCCGCATCCTTTTTGCGCGCGAGCGCCCGCCCCCATGCGCTAGTGCCACCGTCGCCAAAAAACCCAGGGTCCTGCGGCAGAAATCGGACCATGGCGCTTTCAGCCAGAGCCCGGCGGTGAGGAAGCAGCTGGACCGCTGCCTTCCATCGCCACCGGCGCTGGACGGCATCATCACGGAGTACCTGCGCGAGCAGCACTCCCGCTGCCGTAACCCGGTCACCACCTGCCCGCCGTTCTCCCTCTTCACCCCACACCAGTGCCCAGAGCCCAAGCAACGGCGTCAGGCGCCACCCAACTTCACATCCCGCCTCACCCGCCGTGCCGCCTTCCCAAGGTTACGGCGGCGTGGATGGCGGCTGCTTTGACCGGCACCTCATCTTCAGCAGGTACCGTTGCTGCTTTGGATCCAGCTAGAATCCTGACATATCCATTACTGTCCAGTAGGTGGCAGCATGGAGCATTGTAATGGATTATCAAATTCTTCATCGCAGTTGGAATAAATGCTAAATAATTGGTTTTTTAAGGGAATAAAATGAGCTTTGCTGTGATAATCTGCAGTGGGATTCTTTTTCCCACCGTCATGCCCACTGTGCACCTGGAGGCTGAGTACGGAAGCTGTGTCATGCGGTATATTGCCTTGTTCCTGTCTCCGTCCCCATCCCTCTAGGTTCCGGCCCATCTCCGTTTTTCGGGAGGCTGAGGAGGATGAGAGCGGCTTCATGTGCTGCGCCTTCTCTGCCCGCGAGCGCTTCCTCATGCTGGGGACCTGCACGGGGCAGCTGAAGCTGTACAACATCTTCACGGGTCAGGAGGAGGCCAGTTACAGTTGCCACAGCTCGGCTATCATGCACATGGAGCCATCACGGGTCAGCCGATTAACACACACACGCGCACACACACACACACACACACACACACACACACAAAAAGTTGCTGGTTCAAGTCCCCCAAGAATCTGTGCCCTAGTTACCGTTCAGAATCTTCATTCATTTTGAAATATCTGGCTAATTGGCTGACACTGTGATTTAAGCATCTGAAATTTCAAACAATGTGCGCAATTTCGGAACTCTGGCTTTGGAAAACCTAAAATTAACTGCCATTTTAATTACGAAAGCAGCACATTTGCTCTGCTACTGATTATACTATGCTACGGTTGATATCGATAGAGCATAAGGAATTGAGGTTTGTTTGGTTCTGTACTTGGTTTAGCACACCCAAATCAAGCAATGAAGAACCCAGAATACCCGGTACAAGTGTGTTAGGAGCTTGGTGGAAGCAAAAATGTGGACTGGGGGTCTCCGAGGACTCGGTTGAGAAACATGTCTGATAGTCACCTCCACTGTAGGATTTGAAGCTTCACCCCCTCCCATTGTTGGTGACTGCTGCTGTCTTTCCCAGTCTGGTCCTCGGGGAGTCATAGTTGGTCCATGTTTTTGGTCCCTCCAAGCTTCTGGCCAGACACATTTTTGGTCCCGGGAGCTAGGATGGAGCAAAAACATGGACTGTCCGCGGATCCAAACACTGGATTGCTGTGTCAATGCGAGATGCAACTGACATGTGGCTGTTCAACCTCTGCCTTTTAATTATCTCTTCTCCGCTTCCGCTGCAGGACGGCTCTCTGCTGCTGACGTCCGCCTCGTGGAGCTACCCGCTGTCGGCGCTGTGGAGCATGAAATCGGTCTTCATGATGAAGTATGCGGTGCCTCTTGGGTCTGGCTCTCGGGCAGGGAGAAAGGGAGCACAAGGACGAGGCTGACTGTCTCTTCCTGCCAGAGGGACTGTGTCCTCTCTTCAAAGAATCTGCTTTTTTCCCCTGTGCTGTTTCATTTCACTTATTTAAAACCAAAGCCCCTTTTATGTTGACAGCTTTATTCTTTTTTGTTGTTTTGTAGTTCTGTAACTTGTTCAGAAACAGATGCCAACTCGGGTAACTGAAACTCAGTTTTCCTCTCTGTCAGGCATTCGTTTTTAGATGACCATTACGTGGAATTCAGTAAACTCTCTCAGGACAGAGTCATCGGCACAAAGGAGCACATCGCTCACGTGAGTCATCATGTCTCTGGCCTTTTGTTTATCTTTCTTCATCTTCTTTTCCACCTGAGAATCGGTAAGTTCAAATCTTTTCTGCTGAGAGTAATTATGCAATATCTATGGTAGATCTACGACATCCAGACCGGGCAGAAGACCCTGACTCTCAATAATCCCGGTCTGGCAAACAACTACAAGCGTAACTGCGCGACCTTTAACCCCACGGATGACTTGGTGCTGAACGACGGCGTGATGTGGGATGTGCGCACTGCACATGCCATACACAAGTTTGACAAGTTCAACATGAATATCAGTGGCGTCTTTCACCCCAATGGGCTAGAGGTTATCATCAACACAGAGATTGTATCCTCCGCTCACTTGTTTCATGGGTGAGACCTCAGTATGTCTAAAACTTTCACTATCATAGTGGTATTTTCAGTTCTGTTATGATTGTCTTGAGGGGTTTCTCACCTTAACATGAAATTCAGTGGGATTTACGCACTTACCATCTCCTACACACTGTTCCCGCCCTGGACCAGTGCAGGATAGTCTTCAACAACGATGGCACCGTCATATACGGAGGTGAGGCCTAACTTTTCTTTAGGTTATTCTTCTCTGTCATCTGTTGCTTCACAGTGTTCGTAAGGTTGATCTACTGAATTTAAAGTTCATCTTGCTGCTTTAATTTCAAATCATTCAACCATATCCTTAGGGTGGCTTTCACTCTGGAGTGAAATAATTTGGGTTTAGGAGAAGAAGATTTCAAATTGGGATTTTGTGGTTAGAAAGGTTAAGGTGAATGTTAAGTCAGGGGTAGACTTGGAAAGTAGATCTTGTCCCCAGCTCAGCTTATGATAATGCCAAGTCCTGGACTTGGTCCTTGGTGGTTTTGTCTGCGTGGTTCTCTTGGAGTTCTCTTGGTATCTTGGAGTAGTTTTCTATGGTTTTTGGCTGCGGTCCTGGTGGCCTACAGTATGCTTCGATTACCCAGCTGGCTAAGAAATTTCTTGGCTGAGGAGGTCATTAAAATCCGGCCTAATGGAGATGTCGTCTAGCATCCTCGTGGGCTTCCGTGGCCGCTAGCGCTGACGTCTGCCGCCGTTCGGTTTTCACAGCGATGCTGCAGGCGGACGACGAGGACGACATGATGGAGCAGCAGATGAAGAGCCCCTTCGGATCCTCCTTCAGGTCCTCCTTCAGGACCTTCGATGCCACAGACTACAAACCTATTGGTGAGGAATAGCTCTCCAGGCATCCAGCAGTGCTGGCCGATTCCATCTTGAGAATAAATAGCTAACAGTCAACATCACATAAACAGAAAAACCATAAATATTTATTTACGTAGTCGACACTTTTTTGTAAAGTGACTTACAAATGAAGGAAGTCTGGGGTCAGTGTAATGAGTGATGAGTACTACAATTCCCAGGATGCTTTGTAAGGGTCAGGGGGGTTTTGCAGAAATAAATGCTTACCTGCATGTTGGCAGTACAGGGTTTCTGTGTCTCATATATGACTGACATTACAGTCAGGTTAGAGGATTTTGGGTTAAGGGCCCAGCCTCAATGGGGAAGTTACTCTTATGGGCTGGAATTTGAACCCACAACCTTTCAGAGATCCATTTTCTACTGATTACACACTATACATGCTGCCCTAATGGCCTCAGTGCAACACATTTGCAATGAGCCATCAACTCGAGAAAACTCACAGCAAAGTAATGTTCATGTAAGAAAATATATGCAAGACTTAAGACTTATGGCAATAACAAAAACAGACATTTCCTCTCATTTCCGCAATACAAATTACCATCGGAGTGCTTAATCTCCGCCTGTCGACAAGAATCGAGGATATTGACTTTGTCGGTTTGTTTTTCAGCGCTTAGGGCCATCAACCTTTCAAGAAAACCAATCTTGTTTTCTTCTTTATATATAGCTACCATTGATGTGAAAAGAAACATTTTTGACCTCTGCACCGACACTAAGGATTGTTACCTGGCTGTAATTGAGGTAAAAGGAGCTCTAAGGCTGCCTGTTTTTTGGACATTCTGGCTATAGTCCAGTATGGTCTCATTATGGCTGCATGTCTTGCGCATTGACTCGCTCTTTGACTTTGCACTGTTCTTCAGCCCGTTTAGTGTGTTCCATGTTTACGCAGTTTAGTGGATTTATCTTCAAGCGGCAGCTTTATTTTGAATGTATTGGCTTAAAGTGTTGACTTTGCACATGCCTTGTAGGCGTTGTTGTTTCGTATTACATTTGAATGTGTGTCCCTACGTTACAGAATCAGGATTCCATTAACATGGACACAGTTTGTCGACTCTACGAGGTTGGGAGGCAGCGGCTGGCTGAGGAAGAGGAGGATGAGGAAGATCAGGTGAATGAAGCAGGCTCGCAAGCTTGTCTTTTGATCCGCATGTTCTTGTTGTGTGCTGTGCGATTTTAGGATTAACTAAAGCTTGGTCCAAGGTCGGATCTGGGATCCTTTAGATGTTATCAGTATAATTGTTGTGGTGTTGAAGGAATGCTTCAGGCTCTTGTTTTTCTAGTCTCCAGCAACATGTTTAATCTTTTTGAAAAATCACCAGTTTTTATGAATGGGAAGTGGCTACGCTTAAAAAATACGTTTTCATTTTTTTTTTACTTTGGATTAAAAGGAAGTTTAATTAACTACATAATGAAGTAGCTGCCCACTAAATGGATTATAAATAACATGCCGTAAGTGCATGTTGGCAGTATTAGGGGAAAATGATTTCCCTCCTTCAGTTTTGTATATCAGTGTTCTCCCTTTTCGGCAGGAGGATGAGGATCAGGAGGAAGATGATGATGACGACGACGACGATTCAGACGACGACCTGGACGACATAGACACGGACCCGCTGCTGGCCGAGCTGGAAAATGGTAACGGTGGAGATGAGGACGGCGAGCGTGACTTCTCGCTCTCGGACGACGAGCAGGTGAACCGTCTGCTGGGGGCTGACGCTGAAGAGGACGAGGAGGAGGAAGAGGATGATGATTCTGACGAAAATGATGAAGATGGAGATCTCCTCCTGGAGAACAGTAAGCGATTGGTCTTCTCAAACCGTTAAAGACGGCATCTGTGTTTTGAATCCACCCGTGTCACACAGCCTTGTTCCTAAATCTGTAAATTTCAAGTGTTTGGCATTTTCGATAATTTGCACTCCTGGGAATTCTGACTGGACCTCCTCTCTCCCTAGCGGACAGCTCTGACAACTCGGACCTGGAGGATGACATCATCCTCTCTCTGAACGAGTGAAGACAGGTTGATACACCAAACTCACGGTACCTGGCTGGAGGTGAATGCTGGAAGCTGTGTTGAAATACCAAGCGAGCAAGTCAGAGTCACGGTTCTGTGGATGGATGCTCTCCTTTCTTTCTTATCTGCTTAAACGCAGTTAAGAAGGCCTGCTGGATCCCCGAAGCAGGCCTAATGACATCGTCTGTTACACAGGAGTTGCAAATGGATACACAAGCAAACAGATTTTTTTTAATTCATTGACTCCAAGTGCACAAAGGAAGCTTTTAACAAGCTTTTAACAAAGATGTATCCCTTTTTAATTACATCAGAAATCAATGTGAATCATATTTTCTAGGATACGTGATGGCGGACTGTGTTTTTAAATGGGTAGCATCCCCGCTCCTTGCCTGGTTGGTGTTGCCAAGGTGACCACTGTTACCTGGCCCAGATGGGGCTCTGGGGGCCGTGGGTGGAGACAAGATCTAAAGTGAGGTCTGAGTCCAGGTACCCAAGTTGCACCTCTGAAAGTCTGTATATCAGGGAAAGTACGGAATCTTGCCTTTTCTCCGCTTTCCGTCCTCTGGTGCTTTTCTGGGTTTTGAGTGATCCTGCCATCCGTTTACCTCAGGAATGTGTCACGTGTAAATCAGAAGTGAACCGCTGAAAACCAGAATCGCCGCTTTTTTCCTTTTTATTGTCCTTGGGTTGTTGGTGGGGGGAACTGCATTGCATCCTGTTATGATTTGAAATATGTTCGCTGAAACTTTGTCTCCCGCACTTCCTGCTCCTTAAAGTGTGTGTGTGTGTGTGTGTGTGTGTGTGTGTGTGTGTGTGTGGAGGGGGGGGGGGGGGGATCAGGAATTCCTGAGGCCTGCGAACCTCCTGTGTTAAATTCTTATTTGCTGTTTGTGTTGTTTTCCCAGCAGGGATGAAAAATGTAACAAGTGTCGCATCCCACAGATATGATCATTAGTATCAAAGTGATTTATGGGCACTTAACCCCCCCCCCCGCCACATTCATCTTGGGGAGGCCAGGCTCAAGGCTCCTTTGGGGTGACAGGAGTGGCTGTATGTGACTTGATGGTCAACTCAGTACGTGTGTGTGTGTGTGTGTGTGTGTGTGTGTGTGTGCGTGTGCGTGTGCGTGTGCGTGCTTGTTTTTGTTTTTAGACATATCTAATTGTAGGAATGGGCACCTTGCTGAAGACTGAAGATGGACAGATTAGGTTCTGTACCCAAGTGCTCCTCTGGCCAGTTGGGATCTTCTTGTTTTCCTGTGTGTGTGTGTGTGGTGTGTGTGTGTGTGTCTTTATAATGGATATATACCTCTTTATATTGTGTGCTTACATTTTTAAAAAAAAAACTCCCCCAGAAAATGTATAGATTTGTATAATGGTCCATATAGAATGTATCAAATATTTTTTGCTATAAAGAATGTAATAAAAATATAACCATGAATATCGAAAGTGTGTTTTCAATGGCTTAACTTAATAAAGGTCCAACATTTCCATGAAACCAAAATTTGAATTTGGCAAAATTTAAAAGGATTCTCGTGAATTAGTTAAGACTGGAATGTGAACTGGAATAGCTGAAGTACTGAAATTTAATCTCCGTCCTCGGAGTGAGTCTGCCCAGGATGAGCAATGGAGTAAAATATCGCTTCGCCTGCAAATTACTGTATATTGAATATCAGCACAGGTCCTCCTTAAAAATCCGGATTAGTCGATACACGCAATGTGGCTGCAAAGTGGCCTGTTTCTTACATGTAAGAAGACACCGCAATATCTTATTTTTCCAAGAAAATTACCTCGATTTGTTGTTTTTCTGTGTGTGTGTGTGTATGTGTGTGTATATATGTGTATATATGTGTGTGTGTGTGTGTGTGTGTATGTATGTATATATATATATATATATATATATATATATATATATATATATATATTTATTTATTTATATTTATTTATTTATTTATTTATTAAATTCTTTTTTTTTTTTATTCCTAGTAGGGGTGGCATGGTGGTGCAGTGGTTAGCACTGTTGTCTCACACCTCTGGGACCCACGTTCGAGTCTCCGCCTGGGTCACATGTGTGTGAAGTTTGCATGTTCTCCCCATGCCGTCGTGGGGTTTCCTCCGGGTACTCCGGTTTCCCCCCACAGTCCAAAGACATGCTGAGGCTAATTGGAGTTGCTAAATTGCCCATAGGAGTGCATGTGTGAGTGAATGGTATGTGAGTGTGCCCTGCGATGGGCTGGCCCCCCATCTAGGGTTGTTCCCTGCCTCGTGCCCATTGCTTCCGGGATAGGCTCCGGACCCCCCGCGACCCAGTAGGATAAGCGGTTTGGAAAATGGATGGATGGATATTCTTAGTATACTTTTTATGGACTTGTTTTCCAATAAAGCGTTTCAGACCCAGAATGATGATTTGTTTCTTTGTAACAGAACGGTCCTTCCATCTTTTAGGGACTATATTCTTGTCTCTTCCAGTGTGGCCCACAATGCATGCTGCATGTTGAATTTTGTTTTGTAGCCGAAATCAAACTGGTATTGGCTCAAATAATGTTCTGCGTTCTGGTAAGGTGCTTCTTAATCTATCAAGGACAAGAACTACTTATGTGAAGCTTCCCACATAGCATGCCTGCATGAGTGAGCCGTGACCCTAGGTGTCGGAGTTTGAGAAGCCCTGCCTGTTAGGATCTGATAGGGACTCTCGCCTGTTTTCTGTCTGGAATTGATACTATCTATTTTCCCGAAAGTTGTACTGCGTGTGTCTCTCCTGGGGTGTAGCGGAGGCAGTGAGCTCTGAAGGTAGTTACCCCCAAACCCAGCGATGTAGACGCGATATAGCAGATTTTGGTCTGACGGCTGGCTGAGCCCTGGGTCTGTTCCCTGCTGCTGGATGGAGTAACTGATGACTTGAGACAGTGTTTCTCCACCCAGTCCTCAGGGATCTTCAGGCAGTGGACTGAGAAACACTGAATTAGGATATGCTTCTTGTCCAAAATCATGTTGTAGGTCTCCGCTGCCCGTGATTGGCTGCTTATACTGTTGCTGTGGTGATAAGCATGTGGTGTGTTCGGGAGCCGGTGTGGGTTTAAGATCAGGCACTGCAGCTGCTCCATGCTTCGGGCCATCCCCGCAGATGTCGTCACGTGGCCGAACGATGCGTGAGGTGAACGAGTGCAGTGCTAATAACCATTTATTCTCTTCGCCCGCTGTGACATGTGACTTCTGCATCACCATGGTTACCCCACAGTCAAAGTGTCCATATAATAGCAGCAGAAAATTGCTTCATGCACCCTATAGCTGTTCCCAGTATTGTTTGTTTCTGACCTGTTGCCATAGAAGCCACCTCTCTAAAGAGCAGAGTTACAGACATATATTACGGGCAAAAATATGCAGAAGATCTGGCTTACATGTACTGTGTTGTGACATAGCTCTCAGTAGAGCTTGTAGGCTTAGCCAGGTCTCGGGGTCTATGTCTCTGCGTCTGTGTCTGCAAACAAAAAAAGAGAAGGAGGGAGAATATGACCTAGACTCTCAGACGTGGGTGAAACGAGAGCTGAATACGCTGCTCCTAGTTCAAGCTTCTGTGCCGAAATCTCGGGGCTGTAGCTGATTCCATCTGCAGACCATGCGCCTTCTCTTGAGTAGCAGTCCTAAAACTGTACTGCCTTATTGAAAACGGAAACCTGCTTGGCCCTGTGTAGTTGAGACTACCAGGACTATATGATCAGGAGGTTGTTGGTTCAAATTCCATGGCCAGTAAAGAGCTCATATTGCTTTTGGGCCCTTAAGCAAAACCCTTCACTCTGAAATGTCCTCCAGTGGCATGAAAAGAGTGTGTCAAACGTGAAAGACTTGGTACGTGAAAATTAAAGAGTTCCTGCGTTCTTACACTTGAATGATGGTAAAAGGTATGGACCCCACCTACTGCAAACTCACTGTTTTCTGGTGGGGATTTTATTTTACACATAGGTCTGCTGTATCTGGAGTCCCCGCACCAAAAAGATACTCAAACCCCCCCCCCCCCCAACTGGACTGAAAAATATTCAGGGGGGATGAGCTAGAGAGAGGATTCCTTGTCGTCAAAAGAGAAAAGAACTGCAATATGCATCTCAGCCTTTTCTTTGTGTTTCTGTGTAATAGGAGTTAATCTGTTTCTGGTAGTGGGCCAGGAGTGCTGACCCAGCAGTCAGGCAGGGACAGGCAGTCTGCAGAGACGGGCAGTCTGCAGAGACGGGCAGTCTGCAGAGACGGGCAGTCTGTAGGTGGTGACCTCTCACGACATGCATTAACCGCACTGTTACAGCGCGAAGAAGGACTTCAAGGACGGGATTCTAACATGTAGGCATTTTTCGACTATTGATGCACAGTTACCAAAGATGACGCTTGCTGATGCTAGTCGTTGAATGATGAGAGAAAGCAGCATAGAGGTTTGTAGGGGTTAGCTGGAGGCTAGCTGGGAGATAATGCACACTCTGGATCACGCCGACGCCGGAGAGGCGTCCAGATGCTTCTCTCTTTCTCTCTCTCTCTCGCAGAGCGACATTGGAGATTCTATTATCCTCCCTATTGTGTGACACAGGCACCCAATATTTCCGGTTCCGATTTTTGGCAAGCTGGGGCCTATGCAGCTCAGCTGATTGGCCTCTGCTGGTGTGGGTCTGTGAACGGAGTCAGGCGCGAGAAGCATTAAGATGCGGAGTCACGTTTTTCAATATCCACAGCCTACACTTATCAAAAAAATAGATCACGCATTTTTTTTTCCAGTTTTCTTTCAGGGTTTTTGCTAATTCATATGACAGCTGATCGTTTTAGATTTTCATGGAGAGGATATTAGAGGTTATATAAAGCTCTGTTCTGTCGTAAGAGTCACATGAGGGAGTAAAAAACAGGATAAGTGCAGGAATTCAAAAGCTTCAAGTTACAATAGTGGCAGAAGGATAAGGACAGGATCGTGTTTGTCGGAACCGAACTCCACACTCTTTTAAACCTTGCTGTTCCAACGCGGCACCCTTCTCCGATTCTGTATTCTGGGTTTCCATTTTATCGGAGGCTTAAATTTGTGATTTTACGCAGTACATGTTAACATGTAAGGCAGCCAATCAGGTGGCTGCTCGCCGTGCCTCTGTGTGGGCAGGTGTGAGAAGAGGCTGGAGAGGCATGGGATTGAATTACCTTCACACCAAGAATGTGGGTGTCTCTTCGAAGGCAGGTTATGCAGCAAGGCAGCTTTTTCTTTAACGTTACTTGGCCCTGGCATCAGAGTGTAGCCCTGCTACACTTCTCGTGCTATCAGGGATAACCTCCGGGATCCCAACAACCTTGTATTGAATAAGCAACTAAGCAAGATGGACGGATGGATGACATTAAAAAATGTAAATTTTACTTGATGTTTGCTCCAAGCACCTGTGAGTGTCACGCCTTACATCCTTGTCCCTGCTTTCTCCTCCCTAACATGACCCAGATGAGCCAAGCCTGTTGCTTGTTACCTCTCATTGGTCCTTGTACCTGTGTGTCTCGTTAGACCCAGTCTAGTCAATGATGTCACACCTTCCTGTTGCCCCTGCCCTTCCTTGTTCCATTCCTCCCGGCATTGATCCCTTGTGATCCTGTTTATTTCTACTCTCTGATCATTGAGTTAAATAAATTTCATTTGTGACCCATCACCACAAAATGAGTCTTATGGGTCTATTTCTACCAGTGTGACTTAAGACTCATTTCGTGGTGACGGGTCACATTTCGCCATGACGCTTGTCCCCAAGTCCTTTGTCGTGCAAGTCGTGACATCGGGCAAGTTTAAATAACTTAATATTCTCATACGATGAAGAGCCTATTTATTATTTAGCAGGAGAAAGATGTTGGTGAATGATTTTTGGTGTTTATCACCTTGCCAATATCATTCGATTTTTACATCTAAAGGTTCAATTTTTGGTCAGTATATAGCATGTTGGTTTGTTTGACTTTTTACACGACGGTGTGTTTGGATTTATCGAAAACCCATCTTTTAATTTTTGACAGTTTTTAAGAAACGCCCTACCATGACACAAAACTGGCAAGACCCTGCGATAACTGGGCAATGTATGTCAAACCACGAGCAATGTGCAATTATTCAAAAGAGGTGTTGTAGCACTATAATGGTAGCCAACAAAAAATGATCAACATCAAAGGCTAATTCTATTATATTATTAATTTGTCTTGTCAAAGAAAAAAACTGCACAGTTGCCACAGTTTGTCTAATTAGCGCCAAATGCCCCCCCACTGCTTTGATGACATCTAATTGCACCTCTTATTATGCATTAGCGTTTCCAAAGAGCATATCGAAAAAGGTTATCATGCATTGCCAAACTGTTTAATGATTTTGAGAATAAATGTTCATTTTGAAAGATTCACGTTGAATGACAAAATATTTAACAAGCTGCACTACATTTATGGCTACCATCTAACTGTTTGAGAGAGAGAAACCGGTATCTCTCACCTCCAATGTTGTGCATCTGAATCTGGCCCTAGGTGTGTGCATGTGTGGGTTTGTCTCAATCTGTTTTCTACTCTGAGTTTAATTGCCTTTTGTGACTGATTGCCCTGTAATAGGCAGGTTCTTTTGGGATCACTGCAATAATGGAAAAGCTGCTCTATCCTCGAACTACTTACATAACACGTGGTCATGGAGGGCCTGACGCACAGAGGGCACAAGGCATGGATGCCAGTGCACACACATACACATCAAAGGGTGCACACACACTCTGTCACATCCATCCATCAATCCATTTTCCAAACTGCTTATCCTGCTGGGTGGCGGGGGGTCCGGAGCCTCTCCCGGAAGCAATGGGCACGAGGCAGGGAACAACCCAGGATGGGCCAGCCCATCGCAGGGCACACTCACACACCATTCACTCTCATATGCACACCTATGGGCAATTTAGCAACTCTAATTAGCCTCAGCATGTCTTTGGACTGGGGGGTGGGAACCGGAGTACCCGGAGGAAACCCCACGACGACATGCGGAGAACATGCAAACTCCACACACATGTAACCCAGGTGGAACCTTGAACCCGGGTCCCAGAGGTGTGAGGCAACAGTGCTAAACACTGCACCACCATGCCGCCCTCTACTCCGTCACACTCTGGGTAATTTACCGATTTTGATAGGACTGCTGCCAGGATCTTAAAACGTCCGCAACTTACTGTAGCCCTAGTTCCCAAACTGGGAGGATAGTTGGTCTGAGCTAAACAAATAATTTGGGGTTTGTTCCCATTGTCCCAGTGCTCCCAGCCTAGTGCCACCTCTGCATTTTGGACTGCAGTGGGAAACTGCAGGGAGCACGTGGTAAAATCACAGAGCAGGGAAGGAATTGGACCCTCCACCACCTGAAGGAACAGTTCTAGTCACTTAGCCAGCTGGCTAGGCATAAACGGTTATTCTATACCAGAATCAGCCGAGAATCCCTGAATCCCCTAGGTCTGTAACATTAGAGGTAGTGGCAAAAGTATTGCTCCATAGCATTTTGGTTTAAGAACATTACCTAGGTCTGATCTCACTGTGAGATATATATAGTCTACCTCTCTAAGAGTCTTCAGGCTACATTTAATTAATGAACGATCGAGAACGATGGTCTTTGGTGGGTGGGATTAGTGTGTCCTGTCAATCAAAGTCTGACGAAAACTAACCAATGCAGTTGCCAATGGCATGTGGGATGAGCTAGTGGGTGATTGACAGCAAATCATATTCTGTGTATTTCGAAACGTTATTTCTCCAGTTATTAAAACTAAATTAAGTTATAAAGTCTGGGAGACGTTTGTGAAATACGCCTGTCGCCCTCGTCAAACATCGTGTGCCTCTTCGGAGTATTTTAACTAGAGGCAAAACATGAACGAAAGATAAACGCAGAGACGATCGGCAATTTTAAAGAGCCACTGCAATGTTTTTGCACCGAGAAACTCACGGATGTCCGATTCATGCACGAAAATTCCCCAAACTCACTTGTTTAATTTAGGTTATTCTTTGCATCGAACACATACAGGACCCCAGTCAAATAAATCAGTGCCGTCAATGCTGTGTTCCCTTGTAAAATGGTATTTTGTAAATGGATTAAAGAAGTATACATGCCCAGTTATTGAGATAGGTATATGGTATAATTATGCCCATGTAATAAACAGACCTATTACATACATACAAACATCCGTGCCTTATTTATGAAGTATGTGGTTGATTTATTTCACTTCAAACAGGTCCCAGAAATATACGTCTCAAATACGCATCGAATCAACATTCAAAGATGTTAATTCTCAGAATAACTTGGAATCCATATGCATATTTTATTGAGCACAATGACTACTACCGTTATTAATACATATAATGATATTACAGTTGCGTAATAGTAAGCTGATTAAAGGTAACGTTACGGATATTTATTCTGACGATGGTCCCGGTTGTGGACTTTTCCTCTGGAGCCGCAGTACCACGCAGATCCCTCCCGGGGCCCCACAGAACCGGCTGTTTGACAGCCTGCGTCATGTGACGGCAGCCGGGTAAAAGATGGCGCAGCCGCGGCTCCGGCGATAAGCAGTAGCGGTTACGCGACTCTCGACTGCGGGACGTTTCTGCAGCGCAGGGGGGGAAATGCGGGCGCCTTCTTACTGCGCGATGATAAAATGACATTGGTGTCGCACAGGAAAGCTGCCTTTGCAACTGATCGGATCTTCCTTGTATAGTTAGAAACCGCTCTGAGGAACTGAGAGGGAGAGAAGGGAATGCTGTTTGGGCGAAATTAATAAATAAATGTCCCCATTCTAGCCCTGGTCGGAGATGCTGCTGCATTGAGACCGTTGGGGGGTGGGGGGTGGTGGGGAGATTCTCGCACAAAAGTGGATAGGCAGAGATTACAGATAACAGACCACTGTTAGCTGTACACGTTTGCCTGTTCTCTGCAAGATATCAGACAGGTACTCTGAAGATCGGACAGTTTTTTCGCTCTTTCTCTCTCTTTTTTTAAAGCCAAATAATATATCACTTTCTACTTTTATTTTATTTGACATTTTTCAAATAGTAGTGTTATTTTCCTGCTGTAAGTAAATCGGATCTAAGCGATTTTTTTTGCAACTTTCACTCATATTCTTCCATGAAAACGACTAAATCAAGCTTTGATTTCTTGGGAATTTTACCAGGATCATGTGGACCCCAACGGAAGAAGAAAAAATCGGAGTCGGTAAGTTAATTAGTCAATCCAGCTCCCTTGTGTTTTGTAGAATTAGCTTTGTAAAAAGTCACGGTGATTTTATCTTCCGAAAGTGCATTAATCTACACACTTCTGTAATAAATAATAAAATCTTATTGGTTGCCGTTTTTATAGTCTACTCAGGTAGTTAACCCCCCACCCCGAATATTTCTTTATTTTGAGAACTCATAGATCATAAATGAAACAAATTAATACCTAAATAAAATATTTAGAGAATTAAACACTTGTTAATGTTGATTTGTATCTTTATACTGCAATACAAAGTATTCCTGCATCGCTGACTAATCCCGAAATAGCTACACATTTCTGTTCTTTTCTGTTTTTTCGAAGATGTACATGTGAACTCTCGATACAATTTATATGCTGTTATAGCCAATTCCGCGTGTTCAATACAGTGATGATTAGTGAGAAAACTCCCGTTTTGTTTGGTGCAGTGTCTTGGCAGCCAACAGGGGGCAGTCAAAACGCGCACCTCTCCAACAGGTGCATAGGCGAGGAATAAAAAATATATATTTTAAAATGTGAGTCAACGATATCTCTGATATATATATATATATATATATATATATATATATATATATATATATATATATATATATATATATATATATATATATATATATATATATATATATAATTCTACGTACATACATAGAATAATATGAAGTACATTTGACATGTACTTTAGCTTACAGAGGTGCAGTAGACTATGCATCTGGAACTTGTGATCGATAGGGAATGTGTATAAGAAACAAACAGTGACAATGGGTATACGATGAAATACGCATATTAATATCATTTCATGCCTCTTTACAAATGATTTCTGCTAAATAGTCTACGTGTATCGGTGCACAGTCAATATGTTTAATTCTAATCTTTTTTTCCGCGCTGTTTTCTAGTAACGTTATCAATTACATCAATCGATTTAAAGGTGTTTTCTTAATTGTTTTTCTTTCAATAAAGATATTTATTTCCGTTGGATATAAATGAACTGCTGTGCGAGATTGAATGGGTACATATTACACTGGCCGTACGTTGTTAACGTAGTTAAAAATTGAATCAATTACTCGAATTGCTGTGCTTGCAAGAGTAGAATTCAGATTGTTTCAATACAAGAGCTTCAAGTAAATCATTTTTAGTGTACAAGACTTACAACTTACCCCCAAACACGTTGCGAAACTTGTGTTTCTTCGTAAATATGCTACATAGGCCCTATATGAAACAAATGGATGATCGCATTTTTAATTTAAAAGATATCGTTGGAGTCTTAAATTCCATATGAGGCACATTGGTTACTGTTGTCAGGCAACAGACATAATGCTGTCTTCTTTCGGTATTATATGACCCCATTCAGATACCGTAAACTGTAATACATTTTAGCATTCCACATCCTTGTTCTTTTTTAACATACTTCATATCACGTTAAGGATCCAGCATGATACATGGAGTCTATTGTGTTCAAGTGACGTGGGAATAGAGCCTCGGTTTTGTGCAAGTATAGTTAAAGGAAAAACAGTTGTTTAAAAACTGCTTGCGGCTTATAGACGTCATACTTAATAAAAATGCTCGCATCATTGCATTGAAATGATTTTCACTTAAATGTATTAAATCGTTTGCTATGATACAGGCCTAGTGGTTTTCCTTGAGAGATGACGTTTTACACTTAGGGGACGCGTTACAGTTTATTGCCCCTGTATCTGGATAAATATGGAACAATTAACCCAGAGTACCTCTCTCGAGTATGGTAACAATTTCCCTGTGGATTATAACGTCCATGTCCATTTTCTTAAACAGTGAACTCCGCTGTTATATAATATCAAAGAGTACATTTAGAGTGACTGGTCGATTATGAAATTAGAATTGCGTTATCTTTAATTACTTTGGTTCAGGCTCTTAAGTCTATTATACAATTAAAATAGCGGCGCAATGCGGTTCCCTCTAGGTGTTTTTTCATCGCTTAAGTTAATATTGGATGTTTTTTATGCTACCCAGTTGACGCTTTCCGACTATGACAAATTACATTGTGATATGACTTGATAATGAGTGACTGGAGCCAACAGACGACGGAATTATCCACTTTTCAGGTTTTGTTAGTTAGTTTGAAAAGCTGTCAGAGACAGTGATTGTTGTAAAATGTCTCGAAGCGAACTCAGATGCCTCTTTTATTCTCCAAGTCAGAATTCCTTTGTCTAGCATCACAAAGATGTCAACCTGCACATAAGTGACAGTATACGCCAGCAATTTATGATTGAAAATTACACTTAAGGCACAAAACGATGTCCGAAAAGTCATGTAGCGCTATGCTGAGCAGTTAACGATGTGTGCATTGGCAGCAGTCCAAAGAATCAGAACTAAAATTCTTAGAATTACCTGTAAGTAACAAACATATTTGTTAATTTTATATAACTTAATAATGCTCTGTCATTTTATAGCCTACATATATTTACATAATTTTTAACATTAGTATAGGTTTATTTTAAAATATTGCTTAAGGTGACTGTAGGTCCAGTGCACATTAATAAAAAGTATGGAAAAGTTTAACGTAATCTGCATGGTACTTTGGAGAAGTACTTTACCACAGGATGTTGTTATAATTTACTAAGATGATGATGATTATTGTTGACTGGGGGAGTTAATTGAGGTTGATTACCAATGATTCATAGGTTTTGTCATAATTCACAAATAGTACGCAAAAAAATCTTTACATTTCTGATTAAAAAAAGGCTCACGATTGAACGGATTCCAGTTAACTCATATGAGGCTCGACAGGTGCTCAGCCACATAAGCATATTAAGATGAATGTCACACTACTTGCGGTCCTGCAGAGACATCTTGAGTCAAACTGTCTCAGGTGTTATAGGAACATAATCTCATCAATATCATTTCAAAAGTTCCAGCAGACGACGGGCTGCAGACAACGAATCACAGGTGCATCATTGCAGCGTTATTGTAAGGGGTTTGCTAAGAGCAGATTGTGCCCTTCAGAGATTACTTCCAGAGAATTCCCAGCCGCATTACTGGAGTAGGACTGGGGAAGGTGCCATCTGTGCTATGCAGACCAGGTGAGCGCTAAGGAAGCGTTTTCTAAAAGCCGCATTTCATCATATTCCCCATTAGTCTCTGCAAGCATAAATCTTCGTTGGTGCTGCAAATGCTAGTAGATGTAAGTGCCAAAAAGGACTGAGATGAATGTCAAATGCTGCAGACGGCTGTCTGGCAAGTGCACAATTTTCGCTCTTTAGCAGGGCATGGGTACTTTATATGCAAAACCAAAGGTTGATTTGATCTCCATGGTGTATGTGAGTGGTTTTGAAAACGTCGTCTTCCTGTTTCGATTAATTTTTAATTTTTTTATTTTATTTGTTTACGATTTTATGGTGAGTGTCCTGTCCGAATCTGAAAACCCGAGTCGTATTGCCCGCAGCCATTTAAGTTGTGATGTGGAGATTGTTTTTTTTTTCCAGCATGTTTGTCTGGGTTTCACTGCAGGTTTAACTTGATTCCTGGAGGCCGAACTGACACTTGGGCCATGTGATGTTTTGATGGTGGAAATGACTGCATTGTGGATGAACGTTTACAGTTATTTACCACTCATCTGTCTTTGTCTAGCCTGTGTATATTAACTGATTGCTATTGAGTCGCACATACTTGGAATTTCAAGGGGAATTAGACTCATTAAATCTATACATTTAATTTATTTAAATGGTTATCCATCCATCCATTTTCCAAACCGCTTATCCTATCGGGTCGCGGAGGGTCCGGAGCCTATCCCGGAATCAATGGGCACGAGGCAGGGAACAACCCAGGATGGGGGGCCAGCCCATCGCAGGGCACACTCACACACCAGTCACTCACACATGCACACCTACGGGCAATTCAGCAACTCCAATTAGCCTCAGCATGTTTTTGGACTGTGGGGGGAAACCGGAGTACCCGGAGGAAACCCCACGACGACACGGGGAGAACATGCAAACTCCGCACACATGTGACCCAGGCGGAGACTCGAACCCGGGTCCCAGAGGTGTGAGGCGACAGTGCTAACCACTGCACCACCATGCCGCCCCTTAAATGGTTATTTAATAGTTAATTAAAAGAGGTCAATTAAAATGTCTTCCCAATGATGATACTGTTAACAAATATAGATGGCATACTTATAAATGGATGAAATTAAGATTAACGAACACTCGCCCATAATTGTGTGGGAGGACTTGGTGAGCAGGATTGTGGTAAATCAAATTGTAATCACTGATTTTGTTTCAGTTAATCATTCCTATTCTGCATTGCAGCTGCATGGTTTCAGGATAGTCTATGATTTATTATTAGTTAATGGGGATTCCAGTGAATCTTGGGTCTTGGCATGATTCCTCTTAGTATCAGGGAGATTGATTGAGTTAATGTCTGTGAAGTTCCATTTCTCTAGTGCCTTTAGTTGTAATGCCATTCTGCTGTTGAATGTCGGAATGCAAAATAAATGTAATAATAATAAATTAAAATAAGTATGTCTGTGGCCAGTAATAGTTGGTTTTCTTCACTATCATGCCTAACTTAAACAGTAGATGTCAGACAAGCAAAAAGATGGACAAACACATGAGGACAGTTCACTGTAGATCCTACCCGATGGGTTGTAGCCACTTTTGTTTGTTTGTTTTGTTTGTTTTTGTTTGTGTTTGTTTTCCTTTACACTCGTTTATTCTTCCTGGGCCTGATTGGAAGTGTGTTCTGGTAGAATCAGAAATGACAGAATTTACCACTGCCTATATAAAATGAGGGAAAACAAAACAGAGGACTGTGAGTGGTGCAGGACTGGAGGGGTGCAGATTCCAACACTGTGCCGGGAGGTAACTCGTGGAGCCTCTCGAGACAGTCCGGAAGATTCTGGCAGGCGATGGGAAAACATCTATTCACCCCAATACTTAATGAATGGGGCTTTGTGATGTGCTGGGGAGATGTGAATGTGGCGCGGGGCCCCGGGCCTGCCAGGGCCGCCTGAGTTCTCACCAGCAAGAGCTGGGCGCTGCCCCAAGCACATAGCCTGCCATTAAAGATAGCAGAAATCCTCTGTCTGAGGACAGCAATGGAATGCACATGGTCAGACACGGCGGTGTTGCAAGGATGCCACACTGCGGCGGTTATTTGGGTGTGCTGGGTGGGCAGCACTGTTCAGACTCTGGGGAGGAGTATTATTAGAGCTCGTAAAAGCTGTTGGCTGGTGGGGGTGGCAGTTGATTGGTTTGGTGAGCCCATGGCCACACCCCTGGTCAGACACCCTGAGATTATATTCGTTTTAGGACTTGACTTCAGTACAGTTTTGGACCAAACCCTCTTCCTCTGGTAGATAAACCTCATGTATATCGCCATGCATAGTCAAACAAAGTATATGATGCTGTTTCAAAGTGACTCCTACCTGCAGAAGGTTTTTGAAGACGTTTTCTTTTTGCATGTTTATTTTTGTTGCGGGGCCCATGAATTATACTGTCGGTCTGATAGGAGGGAAGAAGGAGATGTTGGATCTTGCTGTCAGCACTCGAGAAGGGAGCCTGTCACTCTGCGTGTTTCCCTGCATTTCTCGTTTCCGTCTGTACTGGTTGGGGTCAAACAGTTTTTCATTATTTACTTGATTAACTCCATTTACTTCACCAGGCCTGGTCCTGGCAAGACATTTGGAGACGTCGTTAGTATAACCCAAGACACAGTAAATCCCAAGATGGATTAAAGTTAATGTCCTATTTTCCTAACACCTGTTTAATGAATAGCTGCTGTTCTGGTATTTCTCCCTCAGCATCTGGTCCAGCATTTAGGACTAAAAAGGGGGATTTGCTGATGAATGCTGCAGACTGTTGCATGGACTGTTCTACAGGCAACCTTATGAATTTCTTGCAGCTTCATGTTGTATAATCTTTGGGCCAGCACCACATGCACCACCCTGCGTTCACTGGGAACATCATGTATTTATCTACTGAGAAACCCCACGTTGCTTAGTCTAATTGTAGTACTGAACCTCACATTGAGCGCTGACCCTAAGATAATACTTCTACCTCTGCAATCATCTTTTAGGCTTGGGCATCTTGGGTAAATTTTTGGGTATACCGTGATATTTTGAGTGGCATATTTTCATTCGGGTCAACATATAGTATACATTACCTCCCCTGCCCCCCATGGTGAATTTTATCACAAAGATTTCATAATACTGTAATGGCATTGCTTTTGAAAATACCATCAAAACACTGTTTAATGTCTGGCCAGTTTGGCAGGAAAAATAAGACACCCCCATGTCCATTATATCATTATTTTTCTTGCTTTCTGTACTAAACCCAGCACAGGGGTTGTTGTTCATTGCCTGCAGGCTGGATTAAGAATCTAAGCCTTTGCCCAAGGTCACCCTTCAATGAACAGATCTGATCAACATCAGCCCCAAGACATGTTCCTAAGAACGTGTTAACTTCCCTTTGACTGTAATAACCCTGCAGTGCCAATTAAAACCAGTGAAAAAGCCTTCAACTCTGTTCATTTTTCCAGAGATGATTGGCAGTGTGTTTTTGTGCATGATGCAAAACCTGATCATCGTATTTCAGCTGCGTATTTCATCTGATGACCATCTTCTGCGTCCTGCAAGACTCTGAATATGCATTAGAGTTTTAGGGCTTGTTTTTTTTTTTTTAAATCATCTCCAACCTATACCTAAACACATGTAAATGAATAAGCAGAACATTAAACAGTCATGTACCCTAATTTAATCCTAACTGGTTACAGGGATATGGGGTCTGTCACTTTGACTGTTCGTGGTTGTTATGGTAGAACTGAGAGCAATTAATACATTAAACAGAGTCAAGACCAATGGGAAGTTATTTTTAGAGAAGCCCTTAAAGAGACACACCATTGTTATGTAGTAGGACTTTGAACACATTAAGTGGTTTTAATCGCCAGTTCTACTATGAACAGTAATTTAATTACATTTAATGTTGTCAGTGGTCATAAAAGCAATATATTTTTTTCTTCTAAAGCAAGGAACTTCATATCCTTTTTCTCTCATGGTGACTGCATTTTCATTGCTATTGTTATTGTGGTATAAATTTTAGAGGGTTGGAACAGACTATCAAAGCCTTGGTCGTAATTTTGACGTACGACAGAAAACCACTTGTTTTCTTTTAACGACAGCTGATTAAATTTAGAAATGTAAGACTCACTTTTCTCACAAGCATGCAGTGTCTGACTGTTAAACCAGAACAAATCGCAAATAATTGCCGCGCGATGCATATTCATTTTGAAAACTTTCCTTGAGAACTGCCAACCCAATGCGCAGACGATGGCTGTGTGGTGTAATGACGAACGGTAGGAATCATTAGGTTAATCAGTAGATTACTGTGAGGAGCTCCACGGTGCTATTATGATGCAAGCAGACAGCTTAACAGCTTCAGTCATGAAGATCTATTTGAGTTAATCTGAAAGACGCAGCCCACAAACTCTCCAGAGGAGGTCTAGAAGCTAAAGCTTATTTAGAAGACACTCTCAATGACCCACACGTAAGGCTTTGGAAAAGTGTGTCTTCCACATTTCTAAAAAGACTATAATTAGAGCCAATCAACCAAAATGAAAGTTGAGAAATCACCTCATGCATCAAAAGCCCAAAAAGTCCGACAGAGCATTTGAAAAATGAACACAAGGTGCTGGTAAGCGAACCAAAATGTATCACTTTTGGGTGAAAACCCATCTGGGGTTTTAAGCAAAGAAGGGTCTGTAACAGTTTGGATATGAGGTTGTATGAGCTTGAATGAAGTATTTAATAAGGTTTCCAAGGTTTTTTTTTAATGGCATCTTACTCAGTAAGTAATTTTAGCAGCAATGGATTATAAGATTGTACAGTATTGTAAGTATCATTACAGTTATCCAGTAATGGGTCATGAGGATCCTGACAGCACAGATTATAAAGCAGGGGAACACCTTGGACCAGCTGCCAGTTACAGTGAGTACAGAGCTGCTAATAGCCTGAATATCAGCATGTCAGCAAAGTATTTTGTTGGGCATATTTACAGATGTGCTCTTCATTATAGCCTAACTGATATTCATTCATCCATCCATCCATCCATCCATTTTCCAAACCGCTTATCCTACTGGGATCCCGGAAGCAATGGGCACGAGGCAGGGAACAACCCAGGATGGGGGGCCAGCCCATCGCAGAACTGATATTCAGTTTTTACCTAAACATCAGAAAAAACACCATTGAAGAGTTTAAAAGTGAAATCGGGATATAAATCCATTTGAAATTACAGTTATTCATCGACTTGCGTCCTATTGAGTAGCGTCCGATTGCGGATGTATTTTACCACATTGGCGGCATGCGGCAAGAATTGAAACAAACCATTTGCATGGAAGTTTAGTTAAATCTGTGTGATAACGTGTCTTATGTTATACAGTATATTTGACCTTTCCGCTATAATGATCGAGATATATCCAGATTGACTTGCGTCTTCTCTTCCGGGACGAAACCCAGATGTAAGTCGATGGATACCTGTATTTATTTTCTTTTCACTACCTAATTTCTGTATTTTTTCCTTGTCGTTCAGACAAAAACATCCCACTGCTTCTGTTTATATTTTGGGGGTGTGCAGGCCCAGGTGTGTGACAGAGAGAAACAAAAAAAAATTCAAATCTGCCTTTAAGATGACAATTTAATTTGGCTTGACAGAATGAGGTGAGAGGTCATGAAGTGATGCTTCACTCGTACTGTACGTTATAAATCTAAAGTTTTTTGCATATTCCATTTCTCCTTCAAAGACCAAGTGAATACTCTCAGACATGAAGGAATGTGCTCGCGCACGCAGGGCCTTGATGTAGCTATAATGGAATGCAGTTGCCGATGTTGAAACATTAAAGAGCAGGGAGTCGGTGCACTGGAGCTTATTGTGAGACGAGGCCACTCTCTGTAGCGATGGGTTGGATCGATAGTCGATAGGATGATGGACGTTCCATTAGATCTGAAAGTGTGAGGCCTAGACTTTGGGGCGACGGGAACTATGGAGCTGGCAGAACACAGTGCGATGGAATTACTGATGTGTCACTCATGCAGGCTTCGGGGGGGCGGGGGGGGGGGGTTGGTTTATAGCAGTGAACTGCTATACAGTCACATGCATGCCCTCACTTGCATGCTGATGCACCTACGTAAACACGCAGATGAAATTATCAGAGAATCTCGCCCAGCTGACCATGTATGGTTTAATTAGTCTCAGGTCCTTACGGATTATAATTTGTCTGGTGATTGACTGACTTTTAATGAGCGAGGCTTAATGAGTCGCCGGGTGCAGGAAACAGCCTGGCAATTTACTCTGCGGTCTCCCAAGTCCTTCAGGAGAGCCGCTGCTATCGGTATCTGCAGAGCTCTTGGTTTCCTCGGTCCTTCCCTCCCCCAGCTGCATCCACTGATGCATCGTGCTTGAATTGACCCCTTTCCTCCAGGGTAATTTGGCCTGGCTTTAGTAAATGCGCACTTTGTCAGTTGGATCAAAGCTCAAATGTGGCGTGTGCAATACGCGGCTGGCTTTCACCAGTACAGCAGACGTGTGGTGTCATGTCACCCATGTGCTGTTTGCACTTACACCTCTGTTAAGCTTCCTACCCATTCAGAATTTTGAATTGGTTTTTCCCATTGCGTTTGGTTCTCCCCGGACCTGTGAATGTCAGGAAATGTTGGGTCGGAGAACCCTAAAACACAAATTGACTTTAATGGGATTTTCCCGCGAAGTTGTTCTGTCCAGCAGGGGGCTAGAGGCCATTTAAGAGCAGGAAATGGGGGCAGCCGTTGGCCTTATAAAAGATAGCGTGACTTGCTCGCTGTCCGTGGTGCTGAGGCCGACCCTCCGTTCTCTCCAGGACGACAGAGACCTGAAATGCAGAGAGGTGAGCAGACCAGGAGCTTGGCAGCCATGCAGTATTTATAGATGCTCTGCTTGGTTTCGCTCCTTCTCATTGGCTTTAACCATTTTCAGCTTGTTTTGTCTTGCGTGAAGATAGCCCGACCGATAGCAGCTTCGTCGAATGTAATTTGCCAGGGAAACCAATTTCAGGTTCTCTGCTTCCAGCAACTAGCATCTCTCCCCCCATTCTCACCTTTAATATGAATGCTCAGTGGGACAGAGGCTTCATTTCCATAACGTAGCCTGTTTGATTGATGCTGAAAGTGTCTTCAGTAGGATCCAAACAGAACAATAGATACTGCATTTTCCATGGGATCCCACATGAAGTGCATGTCCACGATTGTATTATGTTATGTTAGAAAACCTAACTTATACGTTTTTCTGTCGCTTAATAATTAATGTGTTTATTATGCTTCAAGTCTGCTGCTTGTTCTAAAAGAATTAATGGGTCCCAGTTTAAATCTAGTTTTCTGTTGTCCAATGTACAAATAGCACCTGCAATGATCTTACAATGCATATTTAAAAAATGTCTAAAGTCTTTCTAATTATGGGACTCCCTCTTTAAGGGGTCATGCACTATGAAATGCACAATGCACTGTTGTTTACTTGGTTTATGCTGCATGACAGATTCTATCTCAGGCAATTGGTTTATGCTAAACACAGACGCAGCGTTGCATTTCCTGACAGCAGCGATCTTTTCCCCAAAATATTAAAAGGCACATCAAACTCATTTGATCTGACTGGTGCAGTTGAAGTCTGATACACAGAGCTGCAACTTTGTGCAAAGTGTCCAACACTACAGAATGCAACTGAAAATATATCTAAAGCTTTGATCACCGGGATCGTTAGAGAATCCAACATTTAAGTTTGTCTTTTATCTAGGAGATTGAATTAGGTTTTTTTTGCCCGCTGCATATCAGATGTTTTCCTAAGCCACCTTGTACGCACTGTGAGAGTCTTTGCACAGACATATTCTTTTGGATTTAAGCTTCTGAACAACCAGTGAGAAAATGGCAATCGGAACCCCTCTCCCCTCCTATTTTTGCATGTGCAGGATAAGCTTCACTTTTACTGCAAGCCTGCCTGACAGTCATTCAGTGTATCGCAGCAGAGAGCGAGGGTCGATCTTCAATACACTGTCGATCCAGCTGGAGAGCCAATGCATCGTGGGATTCTGACGCTGAGTTCCGTCGTCGTTATGGCGACACCAGTGAAACGGGTTTCGAGGTGACTGCGGAACTCCGTGGCTCAGCCTCAACAACACCGGCTGAGCGATCCTCGCATCGCCATAACAACGGCAGAATATAGAACCAAATGTTCCACCAGATTCCCGTTGTTCAGCCAGTCACGTCAAGTAAATGGAGGGGACGGGACCTTTCAGGGTGCAAAGTACGGAAATTCCAGAAGAAATCCAAGGTGCAAAAAAAGATCAAAGTACTTTGATCTAAAAAGCTGTGATTTTCACTACGCTTAATTTATTCAATTCATATAAAATAGCGGCTTCTTAAAATCACATCTCTTGTAGTTCTTTCTAAACGGTAGAAAACAAGAGACTGGATAAAGCCATTCAGCAGAGTCTGTCTTGGCAAATGGTGCATAAAACCCTCGAGAGCCATAAGACTGATTTAGAAGAATGTGATAAAAATAGTTGGCTGTGTGTTTTTTTCCGCCTTGTGCAGAGTGACATCTTGATATGGGGTTGTTGTTAGAAAGAGGATGGCCACAAAACTCTCACACCCTCATCAGTCCTCATCCTACCCTTTCGCTTCCTACCTAGAATAGAATTCGTTACACCCACACCTAATTGTTTCCTGAAATGTAACTGTGGCCTCCCTCCCTATTGACCAGACCTAAATAGCATTGTTAATGGCCGTGCAACTTTACCTTCTGTTATATCGTTCAGTATTTCTGGGAGATTTTTGAGTACATTTTTTTCATATTGTGTATGGATGAAGAATACCGTTTCTTACACCTGTTACAAGCCCTCAGAACAGCTGCTGTCAGCTCTCCTCACGTTAGTCATGAAGAACAAAGTTCACTGGCTCCATCTGCAGAAGGAAGGCTGATATTCCTTTGATTTACAGACTTTTTTCAATCAAAAACGATGAATTTCTGAAACCTGGCCGTGCACATATTCTTGTAAACTTCCTGTTTGTTGGGAGGGATAAAAGGAGGCTGTTTTACGCAGGTGCAAGGTGAGTGAGCAGAGTCTCTCACTTTTTCACCACATGTCACGTTTTACATCCGTTGCTGACAGAATTATGAGGTCCAAGTGTTTGGGGCCGGAACTTCAGGAAGTTGTACGGTGACTTGACTCCCCACAAAAGGTAAAACAAATATAAAAATAGCCTAGTTGCCTTCCGCTTGGGTGGGCGAGTTTATACGAGCGCTAACTGCGTTAGACCCCATGATCGATTCGTTTCCCTCGTGAAGTTCCCCTATGCACTTCTGGAGTGACCTTCATTTCGTGGGGCCTTGTGTGACAGTTCAAGAAGGGCCTCTTTTTCAAATGATGCTATATCACAAGAAAGAACCTACAATGAAATAAAGATACTTCAAACTACTCATGTGCTGTTTTAAAAATGGAGAACATCCCCGTCACAAACAAGGCCTGTAATCACATTAGTACAAGGCCCAAGCTTCAGAATGGCTGCAATTAATATGTCCTTAATGGTGCCTTGATGTCTGATTATCAGGTTTGCGTGAAGTGAGCTCTCCGTCAATCGATGAATCACATTCGTACACGCTAGCCCATAAATCTCAGGGCAGCCCTGGCAGAAATAAACGTACGTAATGATCGTTATTTAGCTTGACGCCGCAATAGAGTTGACAAACTATGTGTGAAAGTGTAAAGAACAGTGAGCGATCTTGATTCTGTCTCAGACAGGGGTCTCAGTGCTGTGATCTGCCATCTTGTACTCCTTCATTAGCTCTCTTGTTTAAATGTTAGTTTGACACTGGATATAAGTACATCCTATTTGTTTGCTGGCTTATCATCTGAATGGTCTGCTTCAGGTTTATTTGAATTTGTTTTTTGTTTTTTTTTTTGCAAAGTGGAAATAACGGTTGTGCTTGACAGTGATTAAACCTATTATATGTTTCAGGACGGGGCCTAGCTGTCCCCTGTCCTTGTAGAGCATTGTGTGAATATCAGATGTACTTCCCCATTCCCTATTCCTAAGTTTGCAGTGATGCAGTGCATTCATTTCTGTACCACCTGCCCTGCCATTAACCAGGACCCAGTTCCTAATTATACCCAGACATTACCTATATATATGAATACTTGCTCTGGATACATCTTTGCCCATGACCCACATCTCAGAGTCTTTTTCATGCCCGCTTTGCTGTTATTGTTTTTTTGGTTTAGGTTTTGCATTTTGTTTCCTCCTGACCCTGTTCAGTCCGGTTTGCTAGTTGACCTTCTGCCAATGGACCTGCGTTCAGTGGTCCTTCTCTGAGCCCTGTGGCTCTCTGCCTGTACAATGTGTACTGCACAGGGTGAGCCTTCACTACAAATATAATGGGTTTTCACAGAGCACCGCCAAGTCAATATTCTCTGTCACAGTCTAAGAGTGTCTGCTTCACCATCGATCCCTTACTCCTTTCCCTGTATCTTGGCTTGTCATCACTGACAGCTGTTCTGTTAATATCTCATTATCGATCACTGAACTCTCTACATACAATCGCTCCAGATTCGTAAATTTGACATTTGTCGTTTCGGTTATTTGTGAGTAGGCCTTGAACAGATATTTTTGGAGTTTGCCGGAAGAAAACTCACAGACAATACTTAAGCCAGAAATATATAAACGATACTGGAAATGTTTAGCATCATATAAATATCATATTAAATATAAAATTATTATTACATAATATTGGTTATTGTAAATACAGACCGTATCTTTTATATTAAAACATCCATCCATCCATCCATTTTCCAAACCGCTTATCCTACTGGCTCGCAGGTATATTAACACTCTGTCTCTTACCTTGAGGACACCGTGCATCTTGGCTTTGGAAACCAGCCTCACACATGTCTGCTGATGTCTGTGTTTCCCTCAGTAACTTTTTAAGGCCGTTAATTTTGCTTTTTCACTAATGGGTCCAAACCATAGTACTCCAGGTGCTTCTGAATGCGTTCCTAAGAGAGAGAAGATTGTGATGACTTGCTAGATATGCTTTGCAATGGAATATCTGCAAGTGCTGTACTGTTCGTTTAGAAATTAGCAATGAGCAGACTTTTTATGTTATCGGTCACAGGTAGCAGACTGTTATGGCTTGAGGGTTAGGGTGTTATTCGTGAATTTTCAAGTTTGTTGGGATCTTCCACCCCTCACCCTTACGAATGTGCATGTGTGACTGTACTTACCTTTTCTGGCAATTGTTGGCATTTTATCTTAATTGTCTGCTCATTTTTTCACATTTTCAGAGGAATTCCATAACTCTGAGGGTTGCATTTTTTTTCTTGCATAACTCTGTTAAATTAATTTCAGTTAAATGAAGTAATTCACTGTTTTGTTTAAGTAGCCTGAAGCTGTATACCAAGGCTATAAAAAATGCAAATGGTAGCACAAAAAGGACAGATCGCAGGATGAACCATGGAGAGGGTAGCATTAGCGCTACGTCTAGGCCGACTCCTTGGCTGATGAGGAATATCATCGGCATGCGTGTTTGACGTTTTATCAGGGGCAGCTCCAGCTTGTCAAGGGACCGGATTTTAAATCTGCCAGCAGAGCATGAAGCCCCTGAGCTCCCTGGCCTCTGCTCTCCGGTGGCTCCCAGCAGGCCAGCTGCCTGGCATTGGGTGTCCTGTTCTAGCTTTCAGCAGGCGGAAATCAGCATCAGCACCGGGAGCTTTTCCGGTGTGTGTGTGTGTGTGTGTGTGTGTGTGAGTGGGAGTTTGGGGGGGGGGTCACCTGTTCAGTTGCCCTTGTCAGGAATGTGGAGGGGGCCTGGCAATTCTTCTCAGCCGAACAACAGGAATTTGCTGCCTGATATAGGAGTGAAAGATGTCTGTCTGTCTGTCTGTCTGTCTGTCTGTCTGTCTGTCTGTCTGTCTGTCTGTCTGTCTGTCTGTCTGTCTGTCTGTCTGTCTGTCTGTCTGTCTGTCTGTCTGTCTGTCTGTCTGTCTGTCTGTCTGTCTGTCTGTCTGTCTGTCTGTCTGTCTGTCTGTCTGTCTGTCTGTCTGTTTGTTATTTTGTGCCTCACTGTGGAGTCGTCGTCCTCCCCCCAACCATGAATCCATCAATGAACCTCAGATCCAGGAAATAAACAAGCTACAGTACTTCTCTGTGAAACAAGATTCCCCTGTGCTTGTAAATCACTCCCCACACCCCTCTCCCCACCCCATGAATGCTGCTGCTGTTATTGGCCCTGCAAAGATCTATCCTCCCCTCCTGCCTCATCCGATTTTGAGGGAGGGGGGATCGTGTCTCGTTTAGAACGGTGTCCTTGAGAAGTGCGCGTTGGCAACCGGCTCGAGACCCCGACCCATCCAGCGACCCCCGTCCTGGTGCATTAATGAAATTCCCATAACCGACATCAAAGGAGACTTTGTCTGTATTCAGCAGCGACTCACATTGCCATGATACTTCCTGTGGGGGGCGCTGTCCCTTGGCAGTGCCATCTCTCAGGTTCGGCGTTACCATTTTAAGGTGGGGAATAAAGTGGCGAGTCATTTGATAATATCGCATCCCTGAACTTGCGTTGTTGTTTGGACGTTGCACCAATGCCAGAACCCTGCAAGAGTCATCACAGGTAGATGTTTTTTTTTTTTTTTAATAATAGCACCATGCCCCCCCCCCCCCCCCCACCCACCCCCCGGTGATGTATTCAGTTAAATTTGTAGAAAGTACGTACTGTTCGTCAGTGAAAAGCTTAATTGGCAGACAGCGAGAAACACGGAAGTATTCGTCCAGGTTCAGGATACGCGAGGAATGCATGCGTGTGTAACGTGGGGGCCAGAGATGGCGTGGTCTTCCTGTGGGGGCTGCGAACATTAGCTCTGAAAGCTCACCGGAACGAAAGAAAAACGGAATGTTTAAACTTACTTCATCATTTTTCATCCCCTGTGGTGAAATCATGACTTAGCCATTTCAGTATTTGTACAGAATTTGCATATTTGCCCATCCATATTAAATAGTTATCCAGTCAGGGCCGGAATGATCTAGACCATATCCCGGGAAGATTTGCGTAGAATGTTTAAAATGTTCTAATTAAAATATTTTTATTATGCTACAATTTTATGCTCAAACTGGACTATGCGGTTGACTGTATTAAAATATCTCTGTATCTAATGGGCAAAACATCGATCAAAGTGATTTTAATGTTAAAAACTAAAAGACAGGTATTTTGACAGACAAAGCCCGAGACTGAGGGAAAAATTCAAACGAAAGTAGCCTCAGTGTTTATTTTTACCATCCATTTCTGGCTTAATTGCGACTCTGCTTTAGCAAAAAGAGTCGAAAACATTTCAGTCCAAGTCCTAAAACCAATGCACGGCAGTGACTGTAAAACTATCATCTGCAGAAAGGGAGCGTAAGGCGGTTAGCAAATGCTGCAGATGGCAGATGCGGGGTTTCCATTAAATCCCCCGACAGCACTCCAGCAACGGCATGACAGGCAACAGGCACGTAAATATTCACACTCCAAACTGCAGTTACAGGTGTTGAGATTGGGAACGCACTACTCCCTTTTAAAAAGGCTTTACTTCGATATTAATATTCCGTTGACGATTCATATCTGAAATGGAGATGCCACTTACGGGAAAATATGAATTAACACATCTGTCATAACGAGGAGAAACTTGGGACATTAGGCTGACCTCGACCGAAATGCGCAGAAAATTGCTGCTCTTTGATAATCATGAATGTCTGACGGTGCTTTAAAAATATTTTTAGGTATGTGAAAGCATTAGTAAATGTACCACTCTGATCAATAATATACCCCATAATGAATCATCTACCCTTCTTACTAATAATTTACCCCTGTAATTAATAATGTAGACTACCTCTCTTAATAATAATCTTAATCTGGTAAGAAGCATCTTAGTGTATAGCATTAGCATGACTCTGTTGTTTTTTAAGACATTTAGCATTTATAAAACTACAATAAGAGGCATCAAGGATCTCCTTGAAAATCAAGACACAAGTAAACATGTGAGGATCAATTATTTTACTCACTTGTTTCACATATCCCAAGTAGATGCTGGTGAAAACGTGGTGCATTGACTTTTAACACATAGGAAGGAACACTGGCCATCTTGTATGATAAATAAGAGAAATAAAACAAAGATTAGCACATGCAGTATTACCAAGCTGCCTTGCCTTATTTCCAGAAGATTTCAAGCCTGCTGTAGATTTACCAAGAAGAGTGACACATTAGCAAAATCTTATATGCCTGGATGCCTAATAAAGAGACGATGGTTTTTGCCTGCAATTTTTTTTTTAATTAAATTTGCATGTAGATCTTAAAGTATCGCAAATGGTGGTTGCAGTCTTAGCATAGAGGGATGTGATGGATGATGACAGTTTGACCTCGGGATTTAAATCCCCAGTTCCAGGGACATCCTCCCTACTGTCACATCCTCATCTGCTTAATGTTTGCTTAATTTTAATCATGTCCGAACAGTTTCTCTAAAAATAGGCAGTGAGGTCTTTGGAGTACTTGCCCCAAACGCTACACCTATACTAACTGTCACGGGACGTGGTGCGCGAGCGCGGCGGAGAGCGGCGAAGGTGCGGAAGGAGGAAGCAGGCAGGCAGGTTACGGGACGAACGGGGTTTAATCGGGAATACGGGATCTCACGCAAACAAACATCCATGAACATCAATGACGGACACAGGACTCGGGTAAGACACGGACTGAAATACACAGGACTGATTGAAAATAATCAGACACAGCTGGGTACAATCCGGGAAACACACGTGGGTAGGCAGGGGGCGTGGCACACAGGAGGAGCCGACGAGCAGGGCATGACACTAACTCCAATCAAAATCAAAATGTGGTGGCCGGAGATGATCTCCTCGGGAGGCGACTCCACCAGCTGGGTGTGGGTTTTTCAGGGCACCCCGTTCCTTCTTGCGACAGTCAGGTTACAGAGATGAGAATTGGCGTCCTGTGAACAGGAAGCCATGGCGCTGCAGAGGTGAGATGTTACATCAACAGGAAGCTGGTGGTACAAACTGCATAGAGGATGGGTTCTGTTGAAGGGTCATGGGTGGAAATGCGACCGAAATGACCTATGCGACCGTGACCCAGCGGGGGGTCCTTTACGAAAAAGTCTGCGAGCTCTGAAACTGGAAAAGGGAACACAGGCATATATTAATGAAATAAAAAATCTACAACAACCATCATTTGCTACCAAATATCAATGTACAGTAAACATGGAAAGGATATTTACACTCAACTGTTATTATAAATATAAGTTACCACCAACATGTAAAATTTCTAATTTGCACAGGGAATCCACTCATTCCATACTCCATCTTCTACCTCCTTATCTTGGTCAAGGTCTCAAACTTGCCCATTGCCTTGGGGGGTGTGGGTGTGTTTCCCCGAGGCACTTTCCACCGAGGGGGCCCAGGTTGACATTCCGCATATTTTGTGGGGTAATATACCGAAATCTCATGACCACGAGGATCCCAGTCGCCGGCTACTCTGTGGGAATTCCCACCGTGTCATTCCGGGACTGTTTACAGTCAGTGGTGTCCATTGAAAAAAAATAATAAAAGAATCAGGCCCAACTGTGTCGAAAGGATATTTGCCACCAGAGCGACTTGGCTGCTAGAGTCAGTGCGGTCACACGTGAGAGCGACGCGTCACCCCTGCCGGCACCTGCCAAATGGGCCGGTCCTTTTTCCGGGAGCAGGTGTGTCTGCTCTACCTGCGACCCCCCAACCTGTGACGCCACGTGGATTATTATCCTGTCCGCTAATCTGTGAATGTGCGAACGCCATCTGCCTCTTCCCCCCGACCCCCACCTGACGCCTAGCCTCCCCCCGTACGCCCGTCCCTCTGTCTCTCACCCTCATGTGTCTCTGTCCATCTCTCTCCCTCTCTCTTTTACTCCCTCTTTCTCTGCCATACTCTCTCAGTGTGAAAAAGCATAGATGGGAACATTTCAGTTCAGTTATTTCCGGTTTATTTGGCGTGTTTTTTTTTTTTTTTAACTATTGCACTCATTTGACAACTTAGTAGACTTTCTTTTAGGTATATATTGTGTTAAAAGCATCAATTATATGCATTTTTAAGCTTAGTTAACAATTTATGATTAGGTTTTTGTAATTATTTCCTGTTTGTTTAGTCTCAGTCATGAGCCTGGCAGTGATTTAAATTTTATTCCTTCGTCTAAGTCACAGAGATTACTGGGACACGATCGTAGTGTGTGTCTCCTCTCCAGATATGTTTGCTTTGGCTGCATCAAGCGTGAGATTATCTCCTCAGATCTCGTGCTAAGAGGAGGTCTCATTGTCTCAGCTTTTGGGGTAGGACTTAACCATGAATGCAGTGCTTTTGCCATCTATAATCTCCCGTCACATTAGTAATTAACAGCAGATTTGAAATCGAATTTAGCAATAGAAATATTTTATTTATTTACACGCACAAACACACATGTTTGTAATTATATCTTTGCGGGGACTCTCCATTCATTTCTATGGGAAAAACTCTAATCCCAACATGGCAACCTTAACCCCTACCCAGCCCTAACCTTAACCATAAGTAACCAAACTAAATACGAGCCTTTTGGCATTTTTAATGGACATTTGGTCCCCACAATATAACACAAACCTAATCCACACACAGACACAGACACACAGACAATCCAATGCACGGCAGTGACTGTAAAACTATCATCTGCAGAAAGGGAGCGTAAGGCGGTTAGCAAATGAGTTGCTGTACAGTATAGCATGTAACGCAGTGGCTATATAATTAGGGGTAGCTCTATTAAGGTCGGGATGAACCTTTTTATTGTATAGACAGTTGCATATATTATGAACCGTGGGACCAGGGGGGGGCACCCAGGCCTGAGGCTGTGTAACTTTTGGGGCATCGTTAAGATTGCAGTGATGAACGACCATGAAAAAGGCACCAACACTTAATGAGTGCAAACCGATACAAAGTCACTAATAAAAATCTGAAATATATATGTGAGTTTTTCAAATGGACACGTTGACATGACTTTAGCCCCTATGCCCCCCCCATACTGTCCATGGTGCATGTTCACGTCGTTGTGAAGGAGCTGAAAATCACAATCCGATCTGAGCTCATCGAGGACCAGCAAGTTCTCCACAGTAGTGACGCAACTCCCCGGAGTTACGGCGAGACGTCCGTCAGTTCCCAGAGTTCTCTGGTCAGGTTTTTTTTTCTTCTGAAAAGCGGCACGTCCAGCACGTCAATGGAGCTGATTCATTCGCTGGCCTTCACACTGGATTTGCAACCCAGAGTGCAGGGGGGCTGCATTGAAATGCGCCGCAGGAAACTCTGCGACTGCATGCGTTCTTGCCCGGGTTCCACGCTCGGTGGGAAAAATCTGAACAATAAAGCAGCTCTTTTTACTCAGAAGACCTATTTAGTGATGATGCGTTATCCCACCGGAGGTTAGGAGGCTGCGTACCAGCGTAAGCCTGTGGACGTTCTGGGCCGAGGCAGACGGTTGGCTTGGTCCGGGGTTGGCGGTGGGGGATTTCCTGTTAGCTTTCGGTGGCAGACACGGACGTGGCTGCCCGCGGTCAGCCTGCCAAGTCTGCCTGTGCCTCAGGGCTGAGTCGTTCCCAGTGGCAGCAGTTTGCTTTGACCTGGGGAGTTTTTAATTAATCCTTTTACCGAGGAAATGTTATCGAAAAGCCGTCTTGCCAAAACAAAATCGCGAAGTGGCCCCCCTCTCTATGCCCTGGGGTGTGCGTGGATTTGAAGGAATTAACTGCGCGATACCTGTCAGCACGGGGCGGCTCGTCCTGCCGATGAGGCACTTCGCATGGAGCATTGCCGCATGATGCAACGGCAGGCATGTCAGAAGCTCGTCAGCATGGGCACATAATCAGTCCCCTTGTTCAGCAACGCATCACACACTAAAGATATACCAGGAGCCGACATCACGCATGTTATAAAAAAAACACATCATTCAAAGTGATTGAACGAGATAACCGCTAAACTATATTTAAAGAAACAGAACTGGTGAAAATATAATGACTCAGTAATGGTGAGAGCCATGTGACACGTTTAGCTAGAGACTTTTAAAACAGGCACACCTTCAGGGCACACGCTGGCTCAGGAACGTCTGCCTGCAAAGGTAGGACAGGGAAGTACAGCTTTACTCACGCTTTGCCCTAAACCACTTCAGCCATGTTGTTTTGATGCAGCAGACCAAGATATATTGATTATCTATTAAAAAATGCATGTCGGTCTCACCACCTCTCTGACTGATATCCTGACTGAGTCCTTCAAATTTCATGTTTATTAGTGCGACTGCATTATCAAGCTTTAGCAAAGGAACGATTACAGTGAATTAAGCTAGTGTAATTGTGGCTTAACCTACTACTCGAGTTAACCCCCAAATGGCTGCCATCTGGGCCCTCGAGTGCTTTGAAGTGTCCCACCAGCAAACAGCAGGAAGGTGCAGTGGAAGCAGGCGTGCTGTGACCATCAGGCTGACGAGGTGCCAGCAGTACAGAGAATCAGGTCAGCGGAGAATGCAGAGCTGAAAACGTTGACTCCTGTGTGTCGTAACTGGGAGTCCCTTTAACCTCATTTAGATTGTTTAATTGCCGCAGTGCCTTTTCCCCGGTCGACGAAGCCCCCTTTGGCAAGGCATCGTGGGGGTTCTCAGCGTTTCTCGTAGCACTGACTGGACCATTTTGAAAGAAGGGGTGCCCTCCACTGCAGTGTGATTACAAGGGGGGGAATAAACTGTCTATGTTATCTACCATCTTGTTTTCTGATAATGTTGTATAGCGTGTTATTTCAGGGGAAGATCCCCCCCCCGCAATCGCACTCGCATTCCACGTAGCTTGGGATTTGTTAACTATCATTCGGAAATTTTTGAGGGTGGCATCTGCTCATCCAGACACCCTTTACATGCCTGGGCTTAAACGGCTATTTCTTTCAGCAGTCCTTCTTCATGACTCCCTAACCTGCTGCTATCACTTTAAATAATTAATGATAACTAAGACTGAATGACAGCTGCTTTCCTCCAGGTCTGAGAGAGAATATCTTTGTGTTAAAGGGTATGTGTGGCACTCTTGCTTCGACAAATTTCACACGTAGTGTTTCAAAGTTGACCTCAGTACAAACCTTCAAATCTACCTGTCTTTCTGTCTCTCTGCACTTCTGCGGAATTAGGGTATTAGCCAAATAGGATTAACCCATACATTCAGCAAGCGTGCTTCTTTCCCTGGCTGTCATTGTGGACAGTTTGGAAATCGGTGTAATTTTAGTGGTCCTGACAGAATGAGTCATATGAATGACTCCATAACTATAACGTATAAGGTCTCTCACAAGCAGCCACTACATTTAAATGTTTTGTCGAAAGGGATGCACTAGCAAGGCAGCTAATACATCACAAGTTTGTATAGTGACATAGCCGGGGACGGTTTTTATCAAAGTCACATTTACCAGACACCAGCTGAAGGAAGCGAAGCGAAATAAATTCCTCAATAGTTGTCATTTCATTGTATCACACATACCCAGTGCTAGCTGTTTTCGAGCCCTGATTAATGCTGATAAGAAAACAGTTCATATACAAATTCAATTATTTAATACATGCCAAATTTGGTATCAGCGGTGATCGTTCATCAGTAACCCTGTTTGGATCTGCAAGCTTTGTTAAGGAGCTGCAGGATGATTCATACTCTATGTAATAAAGTTTATTCTCTTGTAATAAAATTAAGCCAACTGACCAAACGTGGCCTCAAATGTACTACAGGGACTGTAGCTTCATCTACCAGCAGCATATTATTCCAATAAACACAGAGGCAGCCAAATCTTACAGCAGGTCCATAAATTATCAGATTTTTTTCTTTCATTTAATTTATGGCGCTCCATCTCTGGTCCTTGACAACGCCGATTCAGTGACAGTTTTAAAATTGTCCTCTGACTGACACTCGAAACACAGGTGTGATTTATTCTGCAAATTACCGCTTGGAAAATGGAAATCGGAGCTGCAGCTGAGAGGACACTGGAGCACGGCGCCAGGTCGGATCGCCGTTCATAAGTCAGTCTTCATGAGCGGAATGTTCACATTTTGTCTGCGGTCGACATGATAACACGTCTCTGCCCTGCTGTCCATTGTCGACGTGACGAGGATGGACAGGACGATTGGACATAACTGCGGTCACACGAGAGAGCGGAATTCCTCAGGAGTCACGGCTTGAACATCGGGAGTGAGTGAGGAGCGATGGAACGTCATCTTGCGGGCGGACAGGAGGGACCACCTGCGATTCATTGTCGCTGAAAGCCCCCTCGCTGGAGGAGGGACGGAGGGCCTCGGTCCGTGCCCTAGTGTCTGCAGATAAGTGCCACTGACCTCATTAAGCGCTCCCCTGACTGTAGAGCTGGAGAGATCAGCCTGACAGATTGCGGGGCAGACCGCCTCCCAACCGTGCCGGCGTGGGACTCTGCTCCTCCATTCACGGCTGACTGGAAACGGCTCCGCAGAGCCAGCTCTGTCCCACGCTCATCCATGGGGGGGGGGGGGGGACATGCGTAGGGGGATAGAGGGAGCAAGAGAGCGGGAGACACTTCACTTCCTGTCATTCAGCCTCTATCAAAACGAACCGTCCCATCTTTTTTGGTTCTTGTGGGCCGGGTCGGCGAGGAGCACCACCTGGCTCAGGCCACACATCCGAGTCTCCTATGGTGGACGGGACGGCTGTTGACCTCAATAAAACCCTCTGCTGCAGAGGGGAGATTGGCAACTGTGGCCAAAGCCTTGGAGAGGCTGTCTGTGACGATGGCATTCAGATTGTATTGGGGGGGGGGGTGCTTTGACCTGCTGGCCAAAAATATCAGAATGACACAGCCCTCTGCAGGGGAACAGAGTCATTTTCTCAAGTGACTTTGATTCTGGCGAGAGATGATTGCACTGCCACCTGAGTTGCTTACTCACTGCGACCATTATTCCCAAGTGGCGAAATTAAAAGATTTTATCTCACCGGGCCGCTCTGTTGACCCGCTGGACACCTGTGAGCTGGTGACTGCCAGCAGTGGGTGTCATGTTGGCCTCTAATCAAAGCTTGATGGTGTTTTGCATGGAGCCGTGTGATTGGCTGGGCAAATGGAAGGCGGAGTCACAGAGATGAGCGGGGATGCCAGACTGGGAGCAAGTTGTGAACAATGTTCTGCACGAGAATTCGGAATGATAAGCACTGCAGAGGAAATCTGGGGGAGGAGGTGGGTTTGGGCGTATTATACTTTTATTATTTGCTTCGGGCTCAAATTATCTTTTTTGCTCAGCAGAAAAATCAACAGAAAAAAAAAAAATCAAAACTGCAGAAACTTAATACGGAAGAGAAGAAAACCAGGCAGAACTGTCAGCATTTTCAACCCGCCCCCCCTTTTACCAGAGGACATATTTTAGCTTTCACCCTTGTGAGCAAGAATTACACATTCAACTGGACATGCATTCTAAACAACCACTCAAAAGCATTTATCGTCGCTGTGTTAAATATTTACTCTATTTCGCCTCCCTTACCATCAACATCTGGAAAAGAATTCATTGACGTTGAAAAATGGCAAGTGGCAGGAAGTAAATAGTACTATCGAAGTCCAAGATTTATACATTAGGATTCCTTTAGGGAAGAAGAGACTCGACTCTTCTCTCGCATATAAATTCCCAGTTTAGACACTCATCCCGGTTTTCCGAAGGCCTTTTTTTTTAACCCTGTTTTGGAAAAGGTTGAATACGTGGGAGAGGAAAATGATTGACTGATTTAGCTTGACAGGAGGGATTTTCCAGAAGTAGCAATTTCTTTTTTTAACTAGCCAGTTTGGCATTTGCCTATTTCAATTCATCTACGGACTGTTCGGAAGAGAAAAGGAAGTTTGCTGCCTGCTTTTTAATAATAAGCAATACTTTTTTTTTATTGATCCCCATGGGGAAATTCTCTTTACACCCCCACAGCTTGCTTTCTGTAGGTGAGAACAAGCTGGCTGCGAAGGGCGGCCAATCATGGTCGTGCCCTTGGAGCTCGGGGTTTAAGGACCTTGTTCAAAGACAAGCAGATGTGCTGAGGCCAGGCTTGAACCAGCAACCTTCACAGCCTTAGAAGCTTAGCCCACTGAACCACATGCTTCTCCTGTTTAATTATGTTATTTATTAAATGAGCAATATATATTAATATATCCCTGTTTGGTGGATTGTTACATGTGGTATTTGGGAGCAGGCAGGATAGCTGGTGCTATTTAGGTTTCTCTCCGAACACCATATGTACAGCCAGTAAACAGCAATATGGCAGATTTTTTGAGCACGGAAAATTTTAACAAACGAGAAGTATTTGATTTCTGAGTCCAGTGCAGATGTAGCAGCTTATGACCGCAGTCTGTTTCCCCGCAAATCCAAGCCCTTCCCAGTAAAGAATGAGTCATATTTACTCTGTTAAAGACATCTTATCATCCTCTATCTGCTTTTGGTTTATATTGTCTGTTGTGTAAATCAGCTGCATTTTCTTCTGATCTGAGCTGTTCCCCCAAAGAAAGGACTCATATTTATTTTCTTTAAGACTTTGTGTCATTCCTCATTTCCCCAAGTATCTTCTTCTCTGTAGACTGGGCATCCAAAGTAACAGTTAACCATAATCTGGACAAGCTTGTACCTGGAGATAAATCTGTTTATCAGATGTCTACATACATAAAGCCTAATCACAGTATGCTAGGAGGATAGTGCTGACACCTTCAGAAAAGCAACGAGCTGGCAGGATAGTTTATAGGTGTTTATTTTTACATTTTTTATTTAGCGGGCACTTTTATCTAAAGTGACAGGCATTTACGAGCAGGCAGGGTCAGCTAGTCCCCGGAGTAATTGGCAGTTAGGGGCCTCGCTCGGGGGCCCGATGGAGAAATCACTCAGCCATCCACAGAATCGGAAACGGTCACCTTCTGATCATGGGTACAGAGTCTTACACTGCCCCCAAATCCAGTTTCCCCCTCTATGGGATACTAACCTACAATCCCTGGTGTGGGAGACTAGTGCCTTTTCCATTTTCCAAATTAGATATTAATAACCCCTGCCTTGCGACCGTACCCTCTGGGATAGGCTCGCCCCCCCCCGCAAGCCTTGTAGTTTCAGAAAATGGATGGATGAACGTATGGATGTTAGCAACTATCTGGCAGTTTTTTCCATTAATACTCAATGCTACTGAATTGCGTATGTTTTATAAATTACATATTTCATTATTTACTATAGTCTTGAATCGGATAAGTGGTTTGGAAGAGGGAGGGTTGGATGGATGTTTTATTATTTTTTTTTATGAATAACCAAGTAGCTTTAATTCTACTCAGAAGTCTATCCCTGACCTCATGACTGTGGTGGTAGAATCGTTGATGCCCTGAGGAGGAAAACAGAAAGGACTGGCTTGTGACAGACCCGACTGTGCGGGGCCCTCGTCTAAACCGACGATCTGCGCATGATTGCTGAAGAAAGTGCCTTGTCCTCTGTGATGGAGCCCTGGCACAGCTTGTGCCGCTCCACCTGGTGCCGCGTCACGTGATTGGCTTCCCCTTTGTGGACCGTGCGCTCTGATTGGCTGCCTGGTGCCGGTCTCCGTGATGTGTCTGCCTTCCTTTCCTATGGTCCATGCAGCAGGGATGACACCTCCTATTTGCTCGTAGGATAAAGCTGGCTTTGTTGGGGGGGTCAATAAGCTCACTTGGTCAGCATCAAGTTTGTTTAAATGAACAAGCATATGCAAGAATTTTCTTTGGTTTGTTGCCTGGCAGTGCTAGTGTTTTTCTTTCCTTTGTCGATGTCGCAATGATTACAAATAAATGATGCAGATATTTATTTGTTGTGTTCATCGGCATACAGTTTTTGGCTTTCAGTCGACTGTTCCGGCTCTTACGGCTGCCAGCAGACAAAATGAGCCGGGCAGCAGCAGCACAATAAGCCCCGCTGACGCTGGAATTCTCACGCGGCACATTCCGGAAAGCCGCCCCCGCGGGTTTGAGCGCATCCTGGACCAGGGGCCTACGCCGACACTTAGAGAAGCACGTTGGATAATGAGCCGTTTTGTCATCCTCACCTGGAATTCTTAACGAACCTCTCCCACCCAACGGCCCGCTGCAGGGATTCGAGCCCTTCCCTCCCCCGCTGTCACGTGCCCCCCCCCCCCCCCCCCATTGAAATGGCAGTTCATCTTTATCAAGAAACGAGCTATTGTCATGCAAAACATATTGCCTGGAGGCTTTTGTACATCAGCCAATTGCATAATCAGCCCAAAGAAAGAGCCGCCATTGTGGGGTCTGTTCCTGGTCATGTCGTGTACGGCCCCCGGCATGAAGGGGGCCATTTTTACTTGATGAATGTTAAAATAGTTTCGAGGGGAAGTGCTGTACTGGGATTACTAACAAGGTGGTCAAAGCGAGCAGAGCTACATATAGACTATGCAAACGGGATTCGTCTGATCCACCCTCGATCCCCGGACTGTGTCGCACTAAACCTTTATTTTTTTGTACCGCCATATAATTCCCATTACATAACAACCACAGCATTCACTCCCCTACTGAACATTTGCCAGCCCTGGGTGTTAAATGGGAAGCGAAAGGAAATGCACCAAAGGAAAATTTCAGGCTTTTCCGCTCCCTTGGCGACGGGCAGAGTGGAGGGCAGCCCCGGTAATTGGCTGTGGAGGACCTTGCAGAGGTGTGTCAGTGTAGGACCCCTTCCTTGGATTAAGGGTACGACTTAAAAGACAGTGTCCCTTTGTCATCACATAGCAGAGAAAGGGGTGGGAGATAAGAGAGCAGTGCTTATCAAAACAAGGCTTTAAAATTCTTATAATCTACGTAGAGCCAGTATTAATTACAACTTTCTCCTGTACCCTAATTGGTCCAGGTGGTACTTAATTATACGTGCAATTTATGCCTTATGCATGCTGTTCTTTGAATAAGTAAGAAAAGTCCACAGTTTATCAGATGACAAAACTGGCAATACTGCAAGCAGAATATGTAGTTTATTAGGGTTTATTACTGGGTGGCGTGTAGCTCAGTGGCTCAGGGATCTGTGTCCAGATGGTGGTGGGTTTGAATCCTGTAGCCGGCAAAGTAATCATATCAGTGCTGGGGCCTTGAGCAAGACCTTTAACTCCACCTGCTTCCGGGAGCACTGGATGACCCAGTACTCTGATACCAATGCTGTCTCGGAGTGCAGGAATCGGTTTGTGAAAACACTGAGTACGTTGTACGTATGGCAATCAAAGTATCTCACTTGAAAAAAAATCAAAAATGAATTCTGCTGATTGATTGCTGCTTGTTGCTGAAACTGCAGCCTGATGGGGGTTTGAATCCCGCCTGTGCTTGTGTGTGTTTTTCTGGAGTACTTGCTTTCTCCCTCTGCGTGCACCAGTGACTGCCAGCTGCTCTTCATTTCTTTACAGTCCATTGGCAATTTACGGGACACTGAGTCACCTAACCATGATGCAGTCGGTGCGTCTGCATTTTCCATAGTTTGTGGTGGCGTGCCCTGCGATGGACTGACATCTCCTCCAGGCTTGTGTCCTTTACTTCCTGAGCTCGTCATGCTCCTGGACGATGTGCAAAAACCCCTGAAGATATCTGCCTCTCCACCTGCTGAATTTCAGGCTTCGCCTCTTAGACATCCCCTGCATCTTTAAATTATAGTTCTAATTGTAGAATATAGAAAGTTGCATACTCCTGTTTCCCCTCACTGTCCATATACATGCTGCACATACATTAATGGGACTTGCCAAATTGCCCGCAGGTAGGCATGTGTCACTGAAGGGTTTGTGAGTGGTTATTGCGATAGGTTGGCACCCTATCCTAGGTTGTTCCCTGCCTTGCCCCCTTAGCCTCCAGGATAGGCTCCTGACCCCCCATGACCCCCCAAGTGATGGATGGATGGATGGATGGATGAGTTTAATCACAATTATTTGCATGCGTTGCCAGAAGTCACTGGGCATTTGGTGGTGGTTTGGTACGGAGTCGCCCACTGGGGCTGATTCGCCAGTTTTCGTTTCACAGTATGATGATGCATTTAGTTTGCCTTTAGTTGCAGCTACGATATAAAGACACAAAGCATGAAATGCTCTGTGATCTACACTCACAATTGTTTGGCACATTTCATTGTTGATGAATCTACCTAAAGCGACTTTTGCTGTATTATTAATTCTTTTTACTTTTTTTATTTTGCCATTTAGAAACTTGGAAATGTTTCCAAAAGAGAAGCTTCTAAATGCATGACTTTTGTTGTGGCATGATGGCATTCAGTTTGAAAGACAGGATGTACCCTTTTGCATATTCATTATACCTTGTCTTTGTTGACTTATATTTATAGCTAATTAAATATTAACAATGCGTATTTTGTAGTTCTTGTCTTTTTTTGCCTCTGGTATCACATGATAGTTATTCAGCGCAAATTAAATGTTTTTTTAATATATATTAATTATTCATAAGTTGCTATTTGAGACCTATGAAGGAACATGTCCGTGGGGTCCTCACCAACTGCGTTCTGGGGACTTGGAGAAAATTTTCCGAAAGCATCACCACAGTCTGAAATGTTCACACCTGGAGCTGCTCTATGTAATGTAAGTGTGTGTAGTGACAAGTGTGTGTAGTGACAAGTGTGTGCGTAATGACAAGTGTGTGTAGTGACAAGTGTGTGCGTAATGACAAGTGTGCGTGTAGTGACAAGTGTGCGTGTAGTGACAAGTGTGTGCATAGTGACAAGTGTGCGTAATGACAAGTGTGCGTAATGACAAGTGTGCGTGTAATGACAAGTGTGCGTGTAATGACAAGTGTGCGCGTAGTGACAAGTGTGTGCGTAGTGACAAGCGTGTGCGTAGTGACAAGTGTGCGTGTAGTGACGTGTGTGTGTAGTGACAAGTGTGTGCGTAGTGACAAGTGTGTGTAGTGACAAGTGTGTGCGTAATGACAAGTGTGTGTAGTGACAAGTGTGTGCGTTATGACAAGTGTGCGTATAGTGACAAGTGTGCGTGTAGTGACAAGTGTGTGCATAGTGACAAGTGTGCGTAATGACAAGTGTGTGTGTAGTGACAAGTGTGCGTGTAATGACAAGTGTGTGCGTAGTGACAAGTGTGTGTGTAGTGACAAGCGTGTGCGTAGTGACAAGTGTGCGTGTAGTGACGTGTGTGTGTAGTGACAAGTGTGTGCGTAGTGACAAGTGTGCGTAGTGACAAGTGTGTGCGTAGTGACAAGTGTGCGTAGTGCTGATCAGAAAAGCAGAGGAAGCTGGGAATCTCTGGAGAGGAAAAAGGACACAATCGGACAGAAAAATAAATTGATCAGGGTTTTAAAAATAGATTGTCTGGTAAGTTCAGACCTTCCAAATGCTTCATTATGGTCATAGCCGTGAAAATGATAATATGTATTGCTACTCTTACAAATAACTGCATTAAAACTGTCAGGCTCTGGCCACCCTTAAACATTTATGAATCACATCTGAAGTGAATCGGGTTTCCTTTGTACTGGGATATACAAACTAGGTAGGGATGAGGAAACCCTTGAAAACTACAAGTATGCCCATTGACGACTGACAGCCAACAAATTGTTCGGACAGTTCAAATGCAAATGTAATTCAGTAAATAAAACTTAAAAAGCATCACAAAAACATGCAATCAGAGATTACAAGCTTTGCACTGCACTAAAAGCACGTATTTCCAGTATCTGCTTGTCCTATGCTGTGGGAGCCACACCTGAAAACTATGGGTGCAAGGCAGGGAAATCACCCAGAACAGGGCGCCATCTCATCACAGAATCGCACACACACACACACACACACATATCTACAAGAGACAATTTGGCAACTCCAGTTGACCTTAGCATGATTTTGGATAACTGGGGGGGCGGGGGGGAGAACATATAAGGGGAGAACATGCGATCTCCACATGAACAGAGTGCTAACCACTGCATCGCCACACTACTGCACAAACAGCATGACTGCTTGAAAAAATACAGCCAGCTTAATAATTTTTACACTTTGTGTGATGGTGTCGTTGCAGTAGCTTTAAAGAAAGTGCTGGCTTTATGTTTTATTCTCGCATGCGAGGTACATTATTTAGAAGTGATAAACCACCGAAAAAAGAGAAGTCAACAGACTCTCTTGTACAGGAGATAGTGTGTGTGTATTTATGCGTATCCTGTAACATTATGTATGATACCATCTCCTAAATATAACAGTATATATATTCATGCTTATTATAAAGAGCAGTAATCAATGTCATTGACCTATTTAATGCCAGTATTGTTACTTTGTCACAACACCCGTAATCTTATTATATTTCTTTGAAATTAATTGCCTGGGGGGAGGCTATTGTCTTTAAAAAACATTTTTTCAAAGTCCGATCAGGTTGCATATACATCAAAAACCAACATGCACATTAAGACGGTCTGATATTTTAAAACTGAGACTATACAATTGCCCATTGTTTGTCATTGTATGTCGCTGTTGTTTTTGTTCCGTGCATAATATGAACGTAAGCCCAGTGCATTGTTGTGATGGTAAATTGATAAGTGGGCCTAATTAAACATGCTGGTTTCTCAGGTTTCCGAGAAATAAGGTTTGGTAGTAAAACGTAATGTTATCGGTCTTATCTGAATGTGTAATAGCACCAATCAAGTAAATAATTTATTGTTCTGAGATTGTAAATGAACATTATGTATCTGCAAAGATTTTTAAGCTGGTCAGACTTAACATTATGACTGTATTCAATGGGTTTTTTTTCCCGAGATGTACCATGATTAGTGACAGATGGACTTCACAGTCGTCAGGCATATACACAGTATGAATCACTCACACACACACACACACACACACACACACACACACAATCAAACAAAAACACATGTTTGTAATTATATATTTGAGGGGACTCTACATTCATTTTTATGGGAAAAACCCTAATCCAAACATGATGACCTTAACCCCTACCCAACCCTAACCTTAACCATACGTAACCAAACAAAATACAAGACCTTTGGCATTTTTACTTTTTTGATTGCATTCACAAATCTTTGTGGGGACCTGAAAAACGGTCTCTGAAACGTCAAAATCGCAGGTTTTTATTGCACTGTAGGGGAAATTTGGTCCCCCATAATGTATTATAAACAAAATCCACACATAGAAACACACACACACCCACATATACACACACACTCACACACAGAGACTAATTTGTGAGAGCTTCCCTGTTTTACTTACTCAAAGTGAATTTATCCAGGTCAATAACCTGATATGATTAACTGATTTTAGCAGTGCTTTGGGGGAAACGTGATCTATATTTATTTATTTATTAGTTTTGTTTTTATTTTGGAAGCTGCTGTAATTATGGTTTTAGGGACGCAGTGTGGTTGAGACTGACTTAAGGTCATGACAGCTGCTTGTCGCACACTTTGAAAGGCGTAATTTTGGTAACGGTTGAGCGCATTGTCTCAGCATCTTATTTTTAGGTCGGTGATTTTATCACAACGAAAGCTGGACCCCGAGCAGACATTAGATACCCAAGTAGTTCAGTAGCTGTGAAATATATTTATCTGTGGATTAATGACTTAGGCATGTATCAGTAAGACCACAGACTTCCTCTTTCGTTGTTCAAATCTCTCTCTCGCTCTGTGGTGCATTGATTTCAATTTCCATTTTTTCCCTGTTCTTTGCATGCTCATATTGGGTTTCCACCACTTCTCCGCAGTCCGTTGATAAGCAGTTTCAGCTGTCATATTGACTCTGATTTTCCCTGGGAATTTGAGTGCTCTGTGATGAACTGGCATTGGCTTTGGGGGATGTGTACCTCGTGCTAGTGGCAATAGTTGTTGAAAATGGATGAATCGGTATCTTTCAAGCAGAAACACAAACTGAGGGGATGTGTCCCTCTCTTGCACTGAATACGTTACTTGTATGTTTTCTTGATTATTAGGCTGATGAATGTATGCATCCTGCAGCAGTTAAGGCCTCTCTGGCATGTGGAGGCTCTGTTGCCAATAGTAACCAAATAGAACACAGTGATGCCCACTAAAAGGCACCAGGCTCCTTAGTCACCTCAGACAGATCTGATTGGAGGCGAGCTCTCAGCTGCAGACTCATAAAGGCTTTCTTTACCTTCCTTCCTGTGTTTGGGATGTCCAAAAAAGTCAGACGGAACCTACTTCTCCCCCAGAGAGCTCTATAGTTGGTTGTATATTAAATTAATTTGAAATTAAATGCATATTTAAAAAGACATATGGTGGATTTCATACAACACATTTTTGTACACTCTTTGAATTTTTGTACATTGTTATCACTGTAAAAACGTCTAAGTAATATTAATCTCTTAATAATCTCATAACTCAACTGAATTAACCAAATGTTTGCTTACACAGAAGCAAAAAAACTGTTTGCAAGGTCTCATAGTAATTTTTTGATATTCTTTATTTATTCTGTAGACCTTCATACACTTTAAATAGTTGATGAGATGACTGCCAAAGTTCTATAACTGTCACCTACAATAACAACGTCCAGGTAATCACTTAGCTAACCTGGCCTTATATATGGTAAAAAAAATAGTTAAACTTCTGAACAATAAACAAGCTTCCTGGCAATAAACAAGTTTAATCAATTTGCTGTGGATTTATGCAGGAAAATAAAAATCAATTAAAACTGTTCATTAATATGCTTAATAGGTTGTAAAAGTATTGATTCTCAAGAGGGGGGAAGATGCAAAAACATAGATTAACATCTTTATCACGGCACTTGCTAAACAACTATTGCGCTGGAATTTTTAATGAATTCATGCATCTGTTTTCCATGGTCATAGGGGACATGGAGCCTGTCCCAGGAAGTAGAGGGCACGAAGATTTGGGGTGCCAGTCCATTGCAAGGCACATAGAGACAATTTAGACATGCCAGTTGAACTGTAGGATACGGAAATTGCCAGAAGGAACCCAAAAAACACAGGGAGAACATGAGGGCTCCGCAGACACAGCAGCCCTGTATATGTTTTCAACCTGCCCATATCATCAGTCATCGGTAGACAGTGACACCTTTAATGGGGCTGAAAATCACCGAAATACGAGTGATTGGTAGCTTTACTTAGCGTGATTTGCATTTTGGAACCAGCAAGCTTGGATTTTTGGATAAATAATATAGTGGGTAGTAGTGGGCGCAAAATAAAAAGCTATTTATGTGAAAGAAATGATTACTACGTGGAAATGAGGAGGTGGAACACTATCACCGTTAATTCAGTTCACTTGCTGTTTCCTTATGTATCTGCAACTCGTGTCCTGTTTTATTTTTGCCCCATGCATAGTTCTAACAAACGTGATTATTTACTATTACTATTTGACTGGCTTGCATCCCGTACAGGGTTTTCCCCTGCCTCGAGCTTTGGGTTTCCTGGCTTCTGACGACCGGATAAGCAGTTTGGAGGATTATTTATGATTATTTACGCAGATGACTATGATTTATACTCCCAGGTAAACTGCGGGTGCACTATTTACAGAAATACGTCATAAAACTAGCCGCGTGCAGATGGCAAGTTTTCCCGCGCAGCTATGTGGTGGGAGTGGCGCACGCGGCGGCTGTCGGTAATTGCTGCGATCCCAGCTGTGGGCTACAGTTCGCTGCGAAACTGTGTCCTGAGGGTAAGAACACTGCGCGACAGCCGGCGGACAGAAACCAAGTACAGAGGATGCCTCTTGATAAGCTCCTTGTCGTTTCTCTGTACGTTGCGTTGAAGAATAAAATAACTTTCTTTACCGCTCCGCCACGAAACAGCTCGCTCAAAGCGGACCTGAGCCGTTTGCTAAATGGCGCCTGCTGGACTACTGCGTTTTATCTTGAAAACAGCATGCCGGTGCCTGCCCATCAGAATTCCCAGTATAATCCTTCCTTAATCCCGCATAATACTGCTTGTGGCTCCGGATAAATTTAAAATCTGAGGTCATTTCCTCAAATGTAATTGGGAATGCATCAATAAAGCTTAGTTTGCAATCAAATGTTGTCAAGGTTTACTCCTTGTTATACGTCATTGCAAAACACAGGTTTTAAAAATTGTTCTGGCCCAAAGATTTACATTTACAAAACCTTTACGATTTTCTTCAGAAAATAACATCCCAGATATCATACATATTTCACTTAATTAGAGCAATCAACCAAATAGCTAGCTGTGCGTAAAAGGTCTCCAATCGCGTGCGCCATTGTCTGAAACAGAAAACAGTACCGGCATTTAAATATCTTTGGAATTTGCGATTTTGGGTAATGAAGTGAAGTCTATTCCTTTGGATTTTTATTAACTTTACGGTACATACAGCTGAAAAAACCATGCGTGCACCGAAGGGTGAATGGTGCCCGATGGTACCAAATAATTCATCTATCTATCTTTGTATGTAGGAAGTAGGCTAATCTCAGTGCAACCAAATACCACCATTTTTATCATGTAGGAATATACTCCTGTGCAATATGTCATTCTGATGATGCACCAAACAGAATGTAAGGTATTCAGATACTATTTTTCTCATTATGTAAATTGTCTTGGTGTGGCCTGGTTGGAGATGGTCATCCAGAATGTAACCTAGGTAACAGACCAGTTATTTCGTTAATGTGAGGTGGAGAGGTAGTCATGTGCAGCTATTGCCATCTGGAGGGAAAACAAATCAAAGCAAAATCTTACCAAATCGAGATATAGTAGATGATGAAATATGCATTCTTGAGTTAAAGTACTTTTTATTGTTGCATTTTGATGTTGTTTTCTTAACATAACAACAAGGCATGTTATGTTGTTGCTGGGCAGATTTTCAGTATTTTTCTGATGGAGTGAATATTCTCTGCTAATGGTACTGACTGGTGTTTTACTCACACAAACACACACACAGACAATATCTTTTTATTTCTATTTTGCTTTCTTATTCTATTTCCGCAATTTTTAATATTGGTTATGGGTCATGTATTGCCTTGCAAGATAACTAGTGCTGATTGGACAAAACCTGGCAAAATGCAGTTGCTTGACAATCTCATAAGGGGCACATATGAAGTGAAAAAACTTTAATTGGACTGGCCTTTAGTCCAAATGTAAGAAAGTTCTTACAGGCTGTTTCAGGGAGGCTACACTGATAATCTCATACAATTAGTGCTTTTCCTGTCTAAAAAACTATTATCATAATTTTTGTATGAACTTAAGCATTGTCATTTTCCTATAGGCCATTCTGTAATATCTCGCTGTTTACTTTGTTTGTTTATTTTTAAGAATTGGAATGTACCCTTTTTATCATTGTGTTAACAGTGAGGTTTTGGTTCTCCTGTTGAACTTCAGTGTACGGGAATAACAATCTGTTTCAAGTCGATTCCCGAATCTTCCTGTGCTAGTGGACCAGAGTGTGACTTTTTTTAATCCTTATCAGAAGTGAAGTCCTACTGTCTTGCTGCCTGTAATCCGCTTGTGATAACCACTGACGTGCTGGAGGAGGTCTTTACGACAATCCTGTGCTGTACAACTGCAGTCTTTAAGGGCATTTGTCAGTGAACAGATAAGCTGACTACAGACTTGAAAGATAAAGAAATGCCCCATTCCATCCATGTGATTTCTTATTTACTTACAGTAGTTCCCAGTATGGCTGTCAGTTCATCGAACATTGACCAGAAAATGGAGTCTGCTTTTGTGTTTTGCAGTCTACTGGTCTGTTCTGAGCAGTGATAGAATATATTATATCACACTTCTGTTCTCTTAGCTGGGCTGTGCTCCCTACGCACATTCATTATTCACACTGCTGACCTGCCAATCAGCATATTTATCTGTGACGATCTTTTTTTTGCCCTGCTCAAAATACCTATTCTTCCTTGGCGTTCAGTCAGGCCAAGAGTTTATGGGCTGGGTTGTTGTGCTTAGGTCGGCTTCTCTAAAGGCGTGAAGCATCTTGTAACATGCTATGTTTAATGGCCTTGAGAGTACCCAGAGATCTTATATCGATGTGTCAACCATGAAAGATTATACACCCCCACCCTACCCACAGCCTAGACTGAGACCTTCTAAATATAAAATCGTACAATCCGAACGCGTGAGGAGCTGCTGGAAGGTGATTGATGGACAATTAATATATATTTAAAAAAGCAAAAACTCTGAGAGGAGAACCTTGTCCTGTGATTTGTGGCTGAAGTTTTCCAGGGCAGTGACTGCCATGATGCATGCATGTATTGCAGCCATTATAAAATTTTCTATAATTAAATTCTCCTGCCTTATTTTCAATTGCCATTTAGATCGAGTCTTGATTAAAACTGGGACGCCCAGACTGGGTCAGATTTAATAATGGGGAAGGAACTCCCAACTGGAGTTCCACTTGTAGAGCATGTGGGAAGGGTCTACTGGAGTTCGTGCTAAGAGCCATGATCTGCACATGCCACTTTGCTGACCTCACCTATCCCACTAACCACATATTTAGTCTAATTCACAAGAGTCTTTGTGGTTGTGGTCATATCTTTCATGAGCATTTGGGGCAGCAGGTAGGGAAAAGGGGACTTGTAACCTAAAGGCCACTAACCTAACTCCCAAGAGAAGCCCTGCTATAATTCCCCAGCGAGCTAGATAACCTGACCTGTCCAGTAAAACACCCAGCTGCACAAAGTCAAGACTTGGTTTGGCTGAAACCTTCAGCTGCCAGTTATACTTGACAACATGATTAGTATGACTCCACTCCAATGAAAAGGAAGCATCGTCTGGGCATGATGGATGACGGAGCCCGGTATGTGGGGAAATTTGATTTACCCCAGGCATGGGGATTAAAGCCCTTTCACATTTCAATTTTCTTTACAAATCCCGTGCTTTCTGGTGGACGGTGACAGCTCACTTCTCTAATCTCATATGACCCTCTGTGGCTGGCGAAGACAACAACAACAAAAGATACTGTAGCCTTGAAGCATGGAATATGAGAGTGGCACTTTCCTGACCTCTAAAGAGGTGTTTCGTTCCGGGTCCGTTAACTGTAATGTCATAAGTTTGCATCAGGAATGATTGTTCCCTGTGCATCTTGTTAGCCGTGTAATATGCTTATTGATTTTGAGTTGTCTTGAAATGGCTCCTTTGATTGCAGGAATAAACACTTGTTGTATCATGTTTTTGGTTAATCTGTGATTTTCTTTATTATCTGCTTTGTCTCTGTCAGGCTTCATCTGCATAAGCAGATGTACTGTGGAACCAGCGATACATTTACATTTCATTTATTTAGTAGAGGCCTTTGTCCAAAGTGACATATAAACGAGGCAGTTAATACATCACAAGCATGCGGCTGTCAAGGAGTCAACTTAGTATAAATACGACTGGCTACGAATCAGTGACTAGTAACTAGTGCAAGTTAAAACTGGAGAAAGAGCTAATAATACATCATAGAACCTAACAGAAGAACTGTTCAAATTGAAACACCGTGAAAATTTAATTCGTACTAGCAAAATATATGAGTATCCAGTGTTGTCAAGGGACAGCGGATGAAAATGGACCATGTTAGGGGTAGGATGAGCTAGTTAAGGTGTTCCTGGAAAATATTGATCTTGAGGCATTTCTTGAAGGTTTAGAGGGATTCTGCTGACCAGACGTGGTTACAGTAGGTGGCTTCTCCCACCATCAAGGATTCACAGTAAAACCTGTGGGGTTAGGTTTATTTTCACATGCTGGAGAGATCACCAGGTAGCATTGACTTTCCGATCGAAGAGGGTGAGGTAGAATGTAGATCTTAATGAGCGGAAATAAAAATGGGGAAGCCAATTGCTTAGTTAATGGCTAGTTTGCAAAATGCAGATAGGGAAAAAAATTAAGAGACCACAGCGACATTTTTAGTTTCACTTATTTCTCAGTTTATGGGAAGGCGTCTCTGTAAGATAAACAGCTTTTTTCAAACTCTACCCTGGCTTTTCCCAGCATCTCATTGATGAAGGACTTCTTCCATGCTTTATGCGTCTTTAAGAGCTTTGAGTCCTAACTGTTCTAGCCGTGCACTTCACACCACTTAAAGTTTCCCATTCTTTTTGAAGGTCACTTTAAGTCATCCTCCGATTCTTGAGAAACTGTTGGATAAGTTAAGTCGTCTCTAGCATTAGAAAGTTGCTTCTGCCCTCTACCTGACTGTTTTTTTTGTCATTGCCAGTGTCTCTTGCTTCACCGTGTTCTTGTGTACTGGTGTCTTAGAAACTTTGAACCAACTCCTTGGCACAGTGGCTTCTGTTAGACCTTCTGATATTAATGGAACATGTGCTTGGGGACATTCACATTGAGTCATGGCTGTAACAGTGGAGGGGTGACTGTGCCTCTTCTCCCTGTGTCCAGATGTCAGTGTCAGTCACCCAGCTAGGTCATCCATGGCCAAGAGGGAGCTCCAGTGTAGCTCTGGCTGTCAGGCTGACCAACGTCTGGTTGTCTTATAACACTGGGGTCACTCTCTGTTGGAGACTTTGCTCCATAGTAGAGATGCACTGATCCGAATCGGCGCCCATCCAGACCTATTCGATGGATTGGCCATACGTGACCAATCCACGCCCAATACTTACTTATTTAGTTTTTGGCAGTCTCTAAAAAGATAGCTCCTATTTCGTGTTAAATCTATTGCTACAATTGCACGTCAAGTCTTTCCTATTTTGGATGTGTTTTTCTGGGGATACTGTACACTTTTAATAGCAACTAGTAGCAGATCGATTTGCAATCTTTGAGAAGACAAAGTTTTGAGAGGTGGGAGCAGTGTTTACCGGGACATCCCACTAAACAATGAGCACGCAACTGTGCGAGACATCGCAAATAATATGAAAATAGCAGTGTATGATTTGGGAGTCGCTAGCTCGCACCGTTTTGCGCACTTGTTACAGCTTGTGATACAGGGGCCGCTATCGCAATTAAGTGTAAGTGACGCTGTTGCCAGTGGGGGAAAAATTGTGGGGCATTTTACGCATTTGCCACTGGCGTGTTCTCTTTTGGAAGATATTCAAATTAAACTGTAAATCGCCTCAAAAAAGCTTAAAACAAGATGCACGAACGAGGTCGAACAGTACGTTATGTATGTTTCTAGTAGTGTATTTAAAGATTTTTTGGCATACATTTTTTCACCTGTATTTACTAATTTAAAAATATTACTAATAAATATATAATGTTCATGTATACTTTAAATATTATATTCAAATTTGAATTTAAAGTAAAAAGCTCTTGTATCGGAATCGGTATCGGCAGGTGTGTATTGGAATTGGACCGGAACTCAAAAAATGTGGTTCGACCCCTCTCTCCATAGCTAGTGGACTTGAACAGCTGTTCCGAAACATGTTTTCCTAATTTCACACATGCCGCAGATTTCCCTTCTGCAGTATTAAACAGAACCCTCAGGTCTTTGTGGAGACCGCGGGTTTCTCTAGTGATTGTGCAAGTTTCCCCTGGGTACTTCCATAGTACTTCTATTTTTCCCACAGTCCCAAAACACTCATGTGAACTAGTGACGCTAAATTGTCCATTGTTTGTTTAAGTGCATCTTATTCAGGTAGTGTCCTGCCTCGTGCCCTGTTCTATTACTGGGATACACTCTAGACTCGCCATGACCCTCTACTGGATAAGCAGTTACGGAAGATAATTGGATGAATATTGAACACGGTACTTCAATAAAGTGAATCAATAACAGATGCATAATTTACAACTTTTACAATATAAGCAAAGTGCTTAGCTTTCTGTGATGGACTGACTTTGCTATCATTACCTACTCTTCCTGGGATTGACTCCAAGTCATTGCAACTCTTAATTGGATAACCAGCTATTGAAAATGGTTCTATGGCTGAATTGAAGGATGAAGTCCTGGCTCTCGGTGACCCCTGCTTCATTTTGGTAGAACACGTGTAATTGGCTCATTTGCATGCATATCTTATCGTTTCGTTTACAGATTGTTCTTCCGTTAGGAAAGCCAAATGGAAGGACTCAAGTGATGTGCTGAAAGACAGTATTGCCTGAGGAAATACCAGGCCCCATCCTTTGTAATGTTATCCCTGGGAGGGAAATTAAATGAGCTGGCGTTGATATACTCTATCTCTCTCTGTATTCCAGGACTTGCTGGTCGAGGTATATAACTGTTCCTTATTTGTGTCCCACTTCACCTGATGGATGCAAAATCTGGGTTCTGCCTCTCAAGCACACACCTCGTTCCAATTAATTAACTTGTCAGCAGGCATTGAGCCCAATGTGGAAATAAAGGTGTGACGTGTTTGGCTAAATCTGACTTTAAATGGGATGCAGGCCAGACATGATGCTCAGCAGCTGCTCACTTTCTTTTCTCATCTCATTCATCAATCGCGCGGCAGCAGAGAGACACCGGAGGTCTCTCCTGTCGTTTGCCATAAATTAAGGTCACGCGAGCCATTGTGTTAAAATAAGGTTCAGTCCATATCCAAGCAGCTCTAGGTTTCAGGATTAGTGCATTTTCCTGGGATTGTAATTTGTATTTCTTTATGTTTCCATGGGTTCTAGACTGTTGGAGCTACTGCAGTGTTTTCCGCCAGTAAAGTGCTATTAAATGTAGTCTAAGATGGAAAGTGTCTGCAGCGGGTTTTCCTCCATATTTGCTTTTCTCATTGGTGTTTCAGTTTTGGGTCCACAGCTGTTGTTTCCCCAATCTGGACTTTGCAGAATTAATAAGGTTTCCAGAGAGGCTTCCACATCTGCTTCAGTAATTATTATAGCCGCTGTGTGATATGTTTTTTGTTTTTTTTGATATCGCGCTCTCTCAATGGTATTTCCCTCATCAGAATTTTAAACTCTAGGGTTTAATCGGCTTGCAATTTGTGTTTCCCTATTGAGGGTCTTCCGTCGATTCCCTGTTTTTTTGTGTAAGTGATGTCTTCATTAATTTGTTGATGTCCACATCTCATCTCTTCCTTTCCATCTGAGAAGGACACGTTTTCCCATATAAATGTTCGATTTGCAGTATGGTTACACGTCAACAACTCTTTCATATATAATTAAATCCCAATCCATCCACCCCTTTTCTAGGTCACAAAAACTTGTACCAAACACCGACATCACACTTTACACAAACGTTCTGCATTCTGGGTGTATTTCTACCACAATAACACAGTTTGGAATTATATATTTTTTTTCGTTCATGCTTGCTGTAACAAGAAACAAACCATTTAAAAGGGCTTAGTATTGCAAGATCAAAAAAATATTTGTTTTCTGGCTATTACGAATACTGCCATCTAGTGTTTGGTAATAAAGAGCTTTTGCAAATAAAAAAGCAACAACGTGCCACTAAGATGAGAGTAAAATTCACTCATTCATCTTAGGATATTAAGGGTCCTGTGGCAAGAAAAACATGCTTATTGTAAATTTTGGTCTTAATTCTTCTGTTATGGGCATTTATTTCAGAGAGGACTTTTCTGAATTTTGGACGATGCAGCTGTTTACTATTCAGGCTCTAACATCTGCCAGATGTGTTACACACCAAGTAAGGGAAGCCTGAACCATCTGAGCCATTTTCCTTTGGACTTGGCAGCTTTTCTGTGAGGTTATTCATGGGGGTTTCTGTGACGCTGGTTGTGCTGAGCTCACAAGGGCAGTACAACAGGAGACAATTTCCCTGCTTCGAAGGAGCACAAAAAGCAGCGTTAATTCCCCTTCGACATGAACAGCGGACTTTATCATCGCAGTCTGTGTGCACAACATACATATTTAAATTTTAATTTGAGAGACAGTGTAGGCGCCCTGTGGACAGAATGAAAATTGGCTGGTTCGTAACAGTCCACGTTTTGTTGCGAAAAAGCATCACGGTGAGTGAAAGTGATGGTTTTTAGGCTACTTTCAGGTGCTTCTGAAGCTGGGCGTATAACAAAGAGAAAAACATTATGTAAGCGGTGAAGTACTTGACAACCTTTTCCAAAGCCTTCGAAATTATCCACAAATCATATATGGCATTATAAAACATTATCTGGGATATATATGTTCTAAAAATTTCAGGAAATTGCTGAGATAAGAGTTAGAAAGCTGAGTCTGTTTGGGTATATAAAATATGTCTGGGTTATTTGAGAAAAGTATTTCTATATCTGGGGTAATGAGGATTGCCTCTGCTGGGTGTTTGGGAGTTCCTCCTAGTGTCATTTGTTGTTTTCCTCCCACAGTCACAAGACAGACAGTTAGGCTAATTAGTGTCTGTAAATTGCCCATGGTGTGTGATTGTGTGTGGGAGTATGTGTATGGGCCTGGTGATAGACTGGCCTCCCTTCCGATGTGTATCGCTTTTGTGTGGCCTGTGCTTCTGGGAGAGCCTGCTGGCTGCTCCTCATCCATGACCAGGTTAAGCGGTTGGAAGATGGATGGGTAACAGTGATTGGGATGAAGCATGACAATGAAAACTAATGGCAGGAAAAAAAAATACACCAATCAGGTGCGCAAGGGTAAAAACAAATCAAAATCTGGCTTTCTGCTCATACTGCTTTTAGATTATGGGTTTGGGTTGTTTGTAGGGGGTGGAGCGAGGGACAAACACAACTAAGAGAATCTGCTCCTGTAATTGGAACGAGGCCAGATGAACTGAGCTGTCATTGAAGTTAAATGTCATACATCAAGCTCGGCCCACGTGTTTGGGTGGTGGACAGTCAGAGCATTGTCTATTGTGCTGTTGTGTGCCACGATACCCGGTGTGTCTGTGGAAGATTGTTCCAGTCACAATCTGAGTTAGCAAAACAGCAATGTCGCAGAGGGGTCCCTCGTGTCGATTTCGTGATGGGGCATGATCGTGAGCTCCCCCCGAAAGGGAAGCAAAAGTGACACGTTGGGAATTCTGTGTCACTCTGAGAGGTCTCTTACGCTGACGCTTGATTGTTCGCCAGACATTTAGCAGAGGTAGATGGAAGTTTAGTGCTTTGGTAACCTAGCAACAGCGAAAACCCACACAGATTGCTTGTGTGCGTGCCTACGAGTTACCTGTGAGATTATTCAAAGTGAAGATTCGAAAAAGGTGGCTATTTCCTCCCTGTATTTACAAATGCTGATTTTTATTAAGCTGAGGATTGTTATTACCGATAAAACCTAAGTCGCGCACTTTTGCCAGTGAACCTCTCTTTATAGAGTGCTATGCAAACCAGGAAAAATATCAATCTTTCCCCCCCCCCTCAAAGATAAGGCTTTGTGTGGGTGCAGGTCAAATATTGTTGACATTTCCAGCTTCAGCAGCTGCGTTCTGATTTTTCTAGCCATAAAGAGGGGCTTATGTTTGAATTTTGAAGGTCACTGCAATTGACTGGTATCCCATCCAGATTTTTTGCTGTCTTGTGCTTCCTGGGACAGACTCCTGGGAACCTGTGACCCTGAACTGGATAAATGGTTAGGAGATGGATGGATGTTGCATGTTATATGATATTGAATATAAGCCTTTACGAAGCAAAATGGCTGTATTCTTTCAGTTAAAAGGCATTCTTTCCACATGCATTATCTTTAGCAAATGCTCAGTCCCTCTGTTGTCTGAGCCAAGGCTGGCAGCCGTGTGAAATGATTTTCCAAATTAATAGTTATAAATACATTTTGACAACAAGCAGTTATTTTAAAGCTTGGATTAGCGTGAGACATAAACGAACGGCTTTAAGCATTGATTTGCTACTAATGTCGACAGCTCTGCTATCATGTCAGGTAGACCGCTCACGTTCAGAAGGAAAGAGAATTCTGGGAACTCAGACATATTTTGCCCTAGCAAACGCGTTGCCTAGTAACAGCACAAACTTTCTTTTTTTTCCTTCCCAAGCAGGCAGTAATGGACAAACAGTGCCATTGACTCTACTGGATGGCCAAGCGCGGAGTTTGAGTCTTATGGGATTGCCACACATGGCCAGTGTAAACATATGCCGTTTCACAGAACTACATGAATTAAGCTTCTAAAATAGTTTAAAGGCGCTGCTTCAGTCAGATTTCTTTTTTTTTTTTAATTGACAGCCAGGGAAGTGAATAAGGGGATTGTGAGTTGTCCAGAAAGTGGACTGTCGTTAGCATTCAGTTGCTTGGCCTGTTCCCGGCCACTGGCCCTCAGATTCAAAATCAGACTCTGATTTAAAGTTTTGCGTTGGCAGGACACACAGCAAATGTAGCCACGCGGTCTGGCAGACAGACTGACAGATTCTTCGTTAATCCTGGAGGAAATATCTGGTTTACAATAATATAACACACATTTAAATAGTAAACAAGGTAAACCGAAACAGTGCAAAAAGTTGACATATCTGAACCTGTCAGGGCCGGGTTTGTTCCACAGGGGTGAGGCTTCAGTGTCAAAGTTTGGTTTAAAAAAAGTTTTGAATACTGAGGCTCTGGTTTCTCACCACAAACACGGTACTAAAAAAGCATCCATCTTCACAGCCACCTTTTCCTTCACTCTTTGCTTCATTGTCCCCTGGGTGTGAATGTTGCCTTGACACTTCCTGGAGTTGCGTTTCCCATACGTTACACTGGTGTCTCGTGATCCAGTGCTCTCTGTTTGAGATGTTAGAAGAGAAGCAACATTCATGTCTCTGGTGACTCTTCCTGTGAAGTCAGCAGATGGATTGGAAGAGCATGGGGGGTCATGAGGTCGCTGGAAAGGGGTGTGTGGCGCTCCCGATGTCTTTGCAAGAGTCCTGGTGCTCCCTGTCCTGCTGTATGGCTGTGAGGAATGGACGCTATACAGCGACCTGAGATGAAGATTGGACTCCTTTGGTACTGTCTCTCTTTGGAGAATTCTTGGATACCGTTTAGTTGACTTTGTGTCGAACAAGGCAGTTGCTCAGGGAATCCCGAATGAGGCACATTACCTGCATTGTGAGGGAGCGTCAGTTAAGACGCTGTGGGCGTGTAGCGCGTGTCCCTGAGGGTGATCCGGCTTGCAGGATGCACATTGCTGAGGACCCAAGCGGCTGGCCCAGGCCAAGGCGATGCCCATCTGACACCTGGCTGCGGCAGATAGACGCCCATTTCTGGAGTGTGGGACTGAACCGTGTATTGGCCTGGGGGGGGGGTCGCTAACCGGGTGTTTCGTCACTTAGTGGGTGCAGTAACATGCGGTACCAGTGAATGCTCCCCAACCTGACTTAACCTGATCTGACCTGCTCTCTGCTTGGCTGTAATTTTCCATAGATCAAGGAGTTAACTTGATGGTCGCCGAGCCTAAAAGGAGTTATGAAGCAAATTCTGTACCAGACAGTAACTATTGTTTAATGCAGTCAGAGTTATTAAAAACGGAGGATTCAGTGCATTGAGGACATACTTGAATCACAGCTGCTTCATAGTCTCTGTGATTTAATACCAATTGGAAGATCTCTCTGTCTCCACGAGTAGCTCATTCCACAGCTGCTGCTAACACTGAATGATCCAAGTTGATGAATATCTGTGGTGGTTTCCTCTCAGATGTCTTGCCATGTTGCAAAGGATGTGACCATGTCGCTCCCCAAGTGTTATGAGCCTACTAATGTTCTACTGAGATCTCCCACTTGCTGTAGATCATCTCCTCAGGCATGTGATAACATTTCTAACCAGCTGTAGACATCTTAGTGCTACGGAATGTGGTCTCAATGTTTAATTTAAGCTGAAATGTAGCAGTTCCTGTTGTGTTGCTTTTAATGTTTGTTTTTTTTTTTTTACCAGTTTTAAAATCCTGATATTTATTTTAAATTACTTAATATTCATTTTGATTAAATTAATATTACTCATAATTAGAGTTTTGTTGCAGGCATCTGCAAGGAAATTATGAGTAGTTTTAATGGCAGTTACTGATGTTAGCAATTTTGTTCTTATTAGTCAAATGAGCACTTGTAGATACCTGTAATTTTATCAGCTTGTGTAAATATAATTTCTGACATTCATAGTTTCATAATAACAGATGGCAATTTAATTTATTTATCATCATCATGGTTAAAACTCAGTACAGTTAATTGCTAATTAATTAATTTATTGCTATAAGAATTATTGTTCTTGTAAAAATCTTTGCTACTCCAGTTGTGTACAATATCTACAACTGATGCAGTTTGTAACTGATATTTAGATTTTTATAATAGTATAGCATTTGACCATTTAGAATTACAAAAAAAAAATATATATATATATATATATATATATACAAGTAGGCTTAGTTCTCGCTGTCTGAGCTCCTGATTTACGAGTTCATGCCTGTTTGGGGATTTTGTGCCGCAAAAATAAAAATTTTATTTTTCATAATTTAAAATTAATGAGTGCTTCCCAATAACGTGGTACATGGCCCAACATCAGATCACTTTCTGATAATGCTTTGTGAAATATTTAAATGTGCATTTGTACCTTACACATCCGCGTATTTGCAGCATTACACCTCACGGCATATTTTACAATGATGCCCAATTTTTACCAGTTTGTTTCATGACCCAACCAGATCCCCGTAATACACCAGGTTCATCTGATGGATTGTTTCTGAACAAGCTCAGAAACACCAACTCGGAAGGGGATACATGAAGAAAAATCTGCTGAAATTCAAAGTGACCAAAATTAACTGCAAATGTTACACTTTTAACGAAGGAGTGCTCTTTGTTTGTCTCCTAGGATTTTTTTTGTTTAATTGCTCATATACTTTTGATGAAATGTTAATTCTAATAATACGTCTGTATTTTCTTTGTTTATTTGACAAAAAAAAATTATGGTGGTAATTTTTTGGCTGGAACCAAAGTGATCATTTTTGTAACATTTCTAAAGCTACAGTACATACCTCTTGCTTTGCGAGTTCTTGATTAACGAGTGACAATTTGGAATGAATTAGCTCGTAAAGTCGAGAACTACCTGTATTTTTAAAAAGCGTAGAAGATTTAATTACGTATGTATTATGAACACTTTGAACTGTAGCAGTTATCAGTGGTTTAAAATTTTTGTAGAAAGGTTGAACTATGTATTACTTGTACAATTGCATTTCAGGGTCATTTCATTCATTCTTTGCCAGTGCCGTTAGCGACACTGCACTAGAAGTGCTGCATGTGGATGCTGCTTTCATTCTTTAACGCCTCCATCTCTCTTTCTCCGCAGTGATCTGTAACTTCCGGGGCTCCGTGTCTCAGGGCCTCACTCTAGAGATCGGTGAAAGCGTTCAGATACTTGAAAAGTGCGAAGGTAAGGTTCCTTTCTTTATAGATACCAATCGTACATGAATCCAAATGCCTTTTTTTCCCCATTATGGATGAAGGCTCAGTGTATTTGAATTAAATAATAGCAGGTGGACAAACTTCAAAAGGAACAAATGTAACCAGTAACTCAAGGCTGTGGTCAGAATGCAGGGCGCATCTTCACTGCTCTAATGCCCACAACCTCCTGGGTCTGAAATCCAGTGTTTTAATGCAGCCAAAATGCCTGCAGTTTGTTTCACGGGCCTTACTCCGGTGAGATTTGACCTCTAATACAGATTTTCACCGCTCAAATCAGATAGTAGGCCTTTTTGTTGGTGTAAATATGCAATATACTTAATTGCTTTGGGCACCAAGTTCCGACACCAGTTCTGCCATTTGTAATTTATAAGCCAATTTCAGGCTAATTCATCGGCCAGTTTATAACACATAATGGTAGGCTTTAGAGAATGTACGAGATAAATACACTGTGTTTTTGCAATGCCGAATATATTTGCCATGGTGAGTTATCTACTTGAAAACGCATTTGTGTATTTCATGTCAGTAAAATAAAACCATAGTAGCTTGTTGTTCTCCAGGTTATAGATAGGTAAGAAGACATGGTGCACAGTGAGTTATTCTCTGAAATACCCGTGTTTGTGGCCTGATGTTATAAAAGTAGATTTACAAGAGCAGGCAGAGCATTAAACTCAATGGAGCCAAAAGGAAGGAGATGCTGATGTCCCAGATATCTTTGGTGTTTGCTGCCCTATAAGGAGCCCATTGTTTTTGCTGAAGGAGAGACTTCTGTCTGCAGAAGCCATATGAATAACGAGATCAACAGCACACCATTAGGTCTCCATGGATGTCGGGTATTGACGAAACCCAAGATGGCCTACTTCTTGGGAGCCTTTTGACCTTGGGACATACTGAGGGCTGGTCTCGAGGAGGAAAGCATATAAGCAAGGCTTCGAAACCCATTGAGAATGTGATTCCTGTGCATTCTTAATGACTAACCAGTTTAATCCTGGGGGATGTGATGCAAATCAATACAGTAACCAGCAGGACACATGTTAAAGCTGGTCACAGCTTGAGAGTGTATGGTAATACCACCCCCTGTGAAGTTGTAGACCTCGTTTCTTCATTACCTAGAAGAAAGTATCTGTGACGTCAAAGCGGTTTTTCCATGTTGAGGTTGGAAGCCAGATGCTATGACATCAGGAGAAGATTCACAAAGGACACAGTAGGTTAGCATAGCTTGAGACTTGAGAATATTCACATTTATTGACGTATATTACCAATCTCAGATAAAAGAAACAAACAATAGCCTGGAATGTATACACTGCATGATGCCCAAATGCCCATAAACAGTCGGCCCTCGTTTATCACGGTTAATCAGTTCCAGACTCTACCGCGATAAGTGAATTTCAGTAGGATTTAGGATTTATTTATACATCGAATATTTACGTAGTTAGAGCATAGAAAATTTGTTTACAACCTTCTAAATACGGTTTTTAACATTATTAGAGCCCTCTAGACACGAAATAACACCGTTTAGTCACCATTACTGTTATGATTGCCGGACACGGAAGCCGGAACGGGGAGACGAGGAATCAGGATCGAAGGGTTTATTTGGAATCACTCCAAATGCAGGACATAGAAACATGTAACATCAAAATGTCAATGACAGACAAAATACGAGAAAATATGACATATTAGACGTTACAAATATCATATTATTATTATCATACATTTCATTACAAAGAGCAAAGATGGTTCCGATGCTTAGTGATGTATGATTTTTACTGTCTCGATCAACTTTTTAATGAATATACAAAAAACCGCGATAGAGTGCAGCCGCGAAAGTCCAAGCGTGAGGTGGCGAGGGGCGTCTGCACAGCATACCTGACAGGAAGTGATATGCAGTGGTAAGTGTCTAATATTTAAGATTAACCGACCAGCTTCACCTTGGTTAAACAAAGAGTTGCTTAACGGTAGCACTGGGATCAAAGACGCTTGGTTTCAAGTTGCCTGACATTTCCGACAGTAATGGACATGCCATCGATGACAATTCTATTGTAAGTATTCTAAGTATTGTGAGTCATTCTTGTGGAACCCATCTCAGAGGAAAACAGGAAGAAAAAGTCATCTCCAGACTGTTTCGCTTTGCGCATCATCCAGATGTAGAATCTTTTTTAATACAAATGTTTACAGTGCCATTGCTTCAGTAACACTTATTAACGCAGCTCAAGGACTCTTCATGTCCTTCGGGAAAAGTCACTTTGACACGTCCCAGGAGATCTGGGAATTAGATTTCTATTACATTTCATGTTTCCTCTTCTGATCTCTTTTAATTATGTCTCCATTTCATATGTCAATAGTTGTCATTGATATCCTGTTGAATTTTTTATTTTTTTTTGTAAGTTTAATATTCAGTGGTTGAAATTGTTGAGCCTATTCCAGTGCATAATATACAGGTAATATCCAAATTTTCCAAACTGCTTATCCTACTGGGTCGCGGGGGGGCCCGGAGCCTATCCCGGAAGCAATGGGCATGAGGCAGGGAACAACCCTGGATGGGGGGCCAGCCCATCACAGGGCACACTCACACACCATTCACTCACACACCATTCACTCACACATGCACACCTACGGGCAATTTAGCAAGTCCAATTAGCCTCAGCATGTATTTGGACTATGGGGGTAAACCGGAGTACCCGGAGGAAACCCCACGACGACATGGGGAGATCACATGCAAACTCCACACACATGGGACTCGAACCCGGGTGTGAGGTAACTGTGCTAACCACTGCACCACCATGCCGCCCCATTTTATATAAGATATTAGACCTTATTGTTTTTTTTGTTTTTTTTTGTGTAAGTTACTTTTTCACAATGGATGTGTAATATATGTGAACACACGCACAAAAATCACGGTTCGGTACATATCTTGGTTTGGAAGTCAGGGTTTGGTCCGTCTTCAGTTCCACAGGGGTAAAAGAAACAAAACATAAACTGATTCTATTGTTTCTTCATTAAATAGTAGTTTACTGAACAAAGTATGATTGTGTTTCCTAAATAAAAAGTCTCAGTGAATACTGCTGCAACTTACTCATAGAATAAACTAAAATTTACATAGAAGTAAATCAATGTAAATATTCTCTCAAGTAAATAAAAATACAATAAATATCCATTAAGGTGATCTGTACTGTATTTTTAGATTAGCAGCTTTCAGCTTCATATTAAAAATATGAACTGGACAAATATTGTCTCAAAAAAAAACATATAATAAAACAAATATCCATTATGGTGCAGCGTTTAAAGAAATACCTGGGCTGTACTTGTATTCATATTAGCAATTTCCAGCTTCACATTAGGACGTGCGCGCGCATTCGGGGTGGTACGGCTTCACCCGGGGGAAACACACAAACACATTTATTTACTATATCTGTTCGGTACAAATGCTTACACATCTGGTACGAAAACGTGTACCATTACACTCCTAATACACACACACCCTACATATAATATAGATAGCCAGTTTGCAGTTTGATGCCTTAACATCTACGATGCATTAACATGGAAGGCCATACAAACGCTATGTCTATAAAGAAAATATTTTCCTTCTTAGATGTTGCCTTTGTGGTGGTCTGTTAACAGGTTCCAGGGGGAAAAAAATGACACTTCACACACAGGTAGACAAGGTTTCCAATTGATAATGCAAAACAGCTAGAAATTAAACTAAATATAATTTTAGTAGTTTTCTTTTTTGGCAGAATTGGTTGCAGTGCAATGAAAACTCGCATCTTGGGTGACACCACTATATAATATTAGGGGACTGTGAAACTTCTAACTGTGTTTTAGATCAGTACAGACTGATTGTACCGTGTTCAGGACAATTTTTTTTTCAGAGTGAGAGAGAGTGTGTGTGTGAGAAGAGTTTTGAAATGTTCTTGGGCAAGTTTATCTCACACCTGCCAGCCGCCACTCACTTTAGTTGTGAGAAGTGATGGCGATGGGTTAGAATGATTTAGGCTTTTGGGAACAGGATGGGGACCTTCAAAGTACTTCCCAGCTGCCGAGTGTCTGCATGTTCTTTGTTTAAAGACGTTCTTTCAGGTTCTGGAAGATGTGACAGGTCGATTTTGTATGTAAAGGCTGTCGTCAGCATCCGGAGCCTCATTCCCATTCTAGTCCTGCGAGGCCGTGATTTTCAGAATGGTGATGAAGCGAGGAGGCGATGCAGGATGACTTTTTTTTTTTTTTTAGCTGTCATGGCATAAATAAAACACCAAATGAATGAAGTTGAGGGAAAGTAGTTGATTGATGCATCATGTGAACCCTGTTAGCCAGTTTCTGTTGACCCGGGGCACTGTGGTGGTCCAGATAACATATTTGCCTCTTACTCCAGGCTCCTGCTTACAAATTCTGCCCCAGCTCTGAGTTTAATATGTTTTTTTTTTTCTGGACAGTCTGGTTTCTTTCTGCAACCCTGAGGAACGTGCTATGTTAGTGTACGTACGCCCGGCGCCCCATCCGGAGTGAGCCTAGGGTCCTGCTCCGTGCTTCCTCGCCTGCTTTCAGAACTGTGATGATCCGAACCCTGAACACAAGTGGGGGGTTTTTTTTTTTTTGGGAAGATTTTCTGTTATTTCATTATGGCAAAAAAAACGCAAAGATGTACAGACTTCTTGAAGGGAAGCCTATGTGTTTAGGCTGAGAAGAAGCGAATAAGCACTGGGTCATGGTGTAGGAGAGGTGTACCGTGGCCTTCGGACTTCTGATGGTGCGGAACACAGCTAAGCCATTATTGATTGTTTTCATAGCATTTTGAGCTCCTGATGTATCGGATCTCGCAGATATCAAATCCCTTGAACCCTGCAGGTGCTGCCTCACCAACGCATTTCAACTCCTAATGCGTCGGAAAACACAAGAGGTCCTCTCTGCTCCTGACATCCTCTGGTTGGCTATCAGTTAACAAGGCTTGGCATGATTGATGACGAGCTAATCAAAATAAATCTCTGTGTTCCGAAGATAGTCGACAGAACAAGCTTAAACGGCTTCTAATTCATCACCTTGCAGACTTCCAGGGACAGATGCAATGCAGACATAATGGTGATAATATTGATAATCATGGCTTTGGTGGTGCTGCTATTGGGTATTTAGGCATTTTACATAATTGATGACAGCTGATATCAGATATCAATAATAACTTATTGGTTGGTTGTTCATATATATATGTTTTATCATATTACTTATGCAAGAATTGTAACTATGCCAAGACTACTACAGTCATGTGAAAAAATTAGGACAAATATTTAGTACTTTATTAAGAAATATCAATATTAAATCAACCAGAACATATCAATATTAAATCTTGTTTCAAATTATATCTGTATATGAAGGTGATATAATTGCATCGCTTATGCAAAAACAAGACACAAATTCACTTATTTAACAAAAGAAATTTAATAAGATGCTAATTCCTGAGGAAAAAGTTTGGAGACCCTGTGCCCTAATAGCTAGTATTTTTCCCCTTGGCTGAAATAACCTCAGTTTACATTTCTAAAACCATATACCGGTCTCTGAAATCACTGGGAGATAGTTTTCCTCACTCTCCAATGTGGAATTCCTTAACCTTCGTGATGTTTAAACGGTGTCATGGCCCATTTGAAATCACCTTACAGCATCGCTATAAGATTCAGATCCAGGCTTTAACTTTGAGAGTTCCAGAACTCTCAGTTTCTTTCTTCTAAACCTTTTCTTGGTAGATTTACTGGAATGTTTTGGGTCATTGTCATGCTGCACGGTTCACCCCACACTTTAGCTTCAACTTCTAGACAGATGATCTCACTTTGTCCTCATATACCCTCTGATATGATGAAGACTTCATAGTGGATTCTATGATGGTGAGCTGGCCAGGTCCTGCTGCAGCAAAGCAGCCCCAAACCATGACATCTCCACCCCCAAACTTCACAGCTGCTATGAGGTTCTTTTGCTCAAAATCTGTCTTTGGTTCACACCAAACATGTCCTCTGTTACTTCGTCCAAATAATTCAATTTTAGATTGATCTGTCTAAAGCACATTTTTCCATGTTCCAAAAGTCCTCATCTTTGTCTACTGTAGATGGTCTCTGGCAAACGTGTCATTCAGACGTGTGCCATCTCTTTCTGATGGTAGATGCATGTGCCTTGACATCAACTGTGGCAAGAGCTTCCTGTATGTCACGTGATGACATTGTAGGATTTGTGGAGACTTTTTTCAGCATCTTGCAGTCTGCTCTTGGGCTGAACTTAATAGGGCAGCCTGCCCTTCCAAACTCTCTTGATCTTTCTGTATCCCTTCCCAGACTCATATGCATCTACAATCTTCTTTCTGATGGCATCAGAGAGCTCTTTGGATCTCACCATGGTGATACCACTCACTTCAACAATCAAGAGCAAACCAAACTAAATGTTTGTGGTTTAAATAAGACAGGCTCCACCAAAAAGCTCCGTAACAATGTTCTAATCATCTTCACCTGATATGGTGCACCTGAGTGTAATTCTAGGCATATTGTAGTAGTAGTGGATGTGAGGGTGTCTTAACTTTTTCCTCACTGGAAATTGGCATCATAGTTAATTTCTTCCATTAAATTAGTGAATTACAGTACATCACCTTCATCTACAGATATGATTTGAAAGAAGATTTAATATTGATAGGTTGATATTTCTTAATAAGGAAATAAATATTTAATGGGGTGTCCTGATGTTTTCACATGATTGTAGGTGCCACATGGGCCTGGCAGATAATGTTGTCATACCTGTACTAGGACTGAAGCTGTAGTGTGGTGTATTTGAATGTAACCCATCATTTCTGTATTTCCATCTTGTGTCCATGTGAGTTTTCGACAGCTATCCAAAATGTGTGCTCTTAATTTGCTATTCTCCGCCTCACCATGGCTATCAGTGTGAACGAGAACTTGTGTTCAGTTGATGACATCAGGATAAGAGAAATTGTGACATAATGTGGTCCTCAGGAAAAACAAAAGGAGTTGCAAACACAAATGCTTTTTACTTGCAAGTGGGGTTTTTGTCTCTCAGCCCATGGGAAAGCACTTCAGTAGTCCACTCTGGAAGATTTATGATAAAAACTTTGGGAAAACAAAGCCCAACAGCCCTGTGAGTTGGAGTACCGATGATTAACTGACTTGTCAAACTCTTGGCAAGTGATCACTGACAGAGATTAAAAGGAGCTTTTTGTTAGGATGATTTTTGAGCTGGCTCTCGAGCAGCTCATCACATCGCGCCTACTGGGCTGCTGGGTTGATGCCAGTTCAAGATGCATATATATATGTTTGGTCTTTGGGAAGAAAGTAATGCAAAGTCAGGAGTTCATGTATTTGGCATTAACTGGGTAATTAGTTAAAGCAATTACACATGTTAATGGTAATTTTAATGGCAATTTAGATAGAGATAGATTTTATTGTAGGGATTTACAGATGGTGCAGGTGTTGTCATTAACAAATTTTGCATTTTAGGGCGTACTCACATTTAGCCCAGTTGCCTTAGCACCTATTGTCCCCCCTCTCCATTCCTCCATTGATCTGTGCTAGGGGTTGGCACTACACCGGTGTCATAGTCATTTCCAGTGTGATTCCGTGCCACAATATAGATTTGCTCTATCCCGGTGACACCGCATTGAAGTCTACAGCCAAATTATACCACAGCCTGTTTATAAAACATAAAGCATTTTATTTTCTTCAAAGCTTCAGTTGAAATATGAGTACGTATCCTTATACAGTCTATGTAACCGTTTTATCTGCGTTATGTGATTTTTATATTACACACTCTGACGGGGTGTTACGATAGCATATTAACAAAATTCAAAAGAAACAGATTTTGTGTAATTGTACACATTACACGCTTTCAGACTCTAACGCAAGAAATCTTATGGCAAACGTATATTATTCCATTATAAACCTAAAATTAGCTACATCAAAAGTGTTGGGATAGTTTGCAGAGCCTATAGACTATTTACGAGGTAAATGTAAATGTTACATACATGTAAATGTGTGTGTATGTGTGTGCAGACTTGCAATTGGAAATCTAACTCAAACTAGCTGACCAGAGTTGGCAGCCCTACGTTTCATTTGAAATTAAGTGTAAAATGCATTGTTTTCAGCTGAAACGGCTTGTCGTGCCCTTTGATGTTACTCCGACAATCACCTATGTCACTTTTTGTAGACCTGTCTTTTTGGATCTTTTTAAAACTGTCCATACCCAAGTGTAATTAAAGTGTAAATTAGCAATTAAAGTGTACTTATTATATTATAAATATATTATAAAGTATTTTTTTTTATAAAGGGACAGAACATACCAAAACTCCCAAAAAAAAACTAATGCCATGATCTAGTATGCAGTCATTTTTATTTTTATTTATTTAAGTCTGGTCTGGCTAATGCATAGTGTATATGTGCGTATGCGGGTGTCCGTTAAATCATTGACGTCATATCTGCGTTATGTACTTGGGCACGGTTAGCAATCGCACTAGATGCGTACCGAGTCCGATTCACCACGCTTGGGCCCACCTTCAAATGGGCCCAGTCACAGTTAAGCATACTTTGTCAAGAAAACTGGACCTTGGGGGTCAAACGTGCTAGGGCACAAGACGGATTGCCTTCTGTGAGTACACCCTTAAACTTGGACTGTTAAAGTGGCAAATTTCATTGAATTTTTTTCTTGGATGTGACAGGCTGCACACCAAAGGTTAATCAAACAAGAGCTCCCTCATGCTTCCTGCGCTGCTTTCAGCAAAGCCGATGCAGTGGAGATTGGAGTTAAGTCCTGCTGATGGGAGTTAGATTTAATCTGATGCCAGTCACTCTTTGCTCAGCTGTTTTTTTTTGTGAGCGGCAGTCAGGTCTGAATCAGCATGAACAGCGAGGGGTAGAGGTGTGGGGTGGGGGCCGCATACACCTGAAGGACAAGCATCCTGTACTACCTAGCTTAGGTGATGACTAATAGAGGCACACACTCCTCTACACACACAAACGCCAAACACACTAACACGTTTTCCCCATCCCTCAGATTGAACGCAAGCGAGGCAGCCGCAAGGGCAGCCAAATGACACTCACCAATTTCATCAGTCGTATTTTGTTTTAGGTGCAAGATCCGGCTGAAAAATATCGTTCACAAGAAAGGGATTTACCTGGCCTCTCTTCCTGTTTTCCGTACGTCATTTGGATGCCAACGGGTTGCATTAGCAACTGAGTCATCTGCCGGGGAGGTGTTGTGTTAGTGACTGGTGAAAAGGGGTGCATTGTGATGTAGATTTCAGAGTCTGTATGGTTCGCGGTGCTCTCTGGAGGAAGGGGAATCAATGCGCCTCGCTTAGTGTGATCTTCTAAACAAAGGTAGACTCAGACCAGCCACTCTCCATCTGCCCTAGCGATGAGCCTCCCAAAAGGCTCACACACACCTCTCTTTTACATTCAGATGAGGAATGGGGCTTGCAGTCTTATTGATCACCGATGTCAACCTTGAGATTGTTTGGACTCGTATGTAACCATGTGCTTTGTCATACTTTTTGGGCACTAAATGGAATCCCAACATAGACCAGGGTACAGTGGTGTAATGCTGCTAAATGGGAAGACGTGGCAAGGGTGGGTAAGCTTGACCTGGACAGGTCCATGCCAGCCGGATCCTGTTCCTTCACGTGACAGAGGAGCGGCCGTTAAAGCTGTAGAGGCACAAGATGAACATCAGCCACAAAAACTGCATTTATCTAACAGGAAGAAGCCATTATTTGCATGTGTGCCTTAATGCATAATGCATTCATGGGTGTTCCACTGTCTGAGGCAAACTAGTCATTGGAGATTGTGTTTGATCTTGCAAGTGAACAACTTGACTCTATTTGGCAGCAATGTCTGGCAGCAAGGTCCTGTTGTGTGTTGGTTAGCGGGAGCAAACCTATATCTCCTCAGAGATGTTATTGCCATTTATTTTCAAATAGCTGCTCTTATGCCATTTCTCATACCCTATGCTGTTTTTTAAAACCTGTAATATAAAACCAAGATTTTAAGAAGTAAATAAGAAACTGCGTTCGATATTTTAAAAATGTATGTATGTGTGTGCTTGGTAGTCAAACTAGGGTGGCTGATGGGTAGCACAGTGATGGGTAGCGCAGTGATGGGTAGCACTGTAGCCTTGCCCCTCTCTGGTTGAGGGGTTCAACCCCAACCACAGCTCTCTGTGTTTGGAGTTTGCATGTTCTCCCCTTTGTTTGTGCAAATTTAGTCCCAGGACTCAGACTTCCTCCTGCAGTCCAAAAGCTGAATAAAGTGTAGCGTGTGGGTGGTTCTTCTGCTGGCAACTTGTCTAGAGTGTTTCCCATGAAAGGGTCCACGCATTCCCCTTTGGACCTCTGTAGCCTAAGTGAATGATGGGTGGATGAATGTAAGTTTATGAGAATCACTGCAGGTGGTTGGGAGGTAGATCATTAAATATGGATGTTTTTGTGGATTTTTTTGACAGGGATTTGGCCCACACAGGTGTTCCATGATTGACAGGATGTGACTCACACAGGTGTTCTATGATTGACAGGGATGTGGCCCACAAAGCGGTCCATGATTACCAGGGATGTGGCCGACACAGGTGTTCCATGATTGACGGGATGTGACCCACACAGGTGTTCTATGATTGACAGAGATGTGGCCCACAAAGTGGTCCATGATTACCAGGGATGTGGCCAACACAGGTGTTACATGATTGACGGGATGTGACCCACACAGGTGTTCTATGATTGACAGGGATGTGGCCCACACAGTGGTCCATGATTGACGGGATGTGGCCCACACAGTGCTCCATAATTACCAGGGATGTGGCCCACACAGGACAGAGGGACACATATAAAAATAACATCTGGACTGGAACATTTTCTTGGGAACCAGAATAACTAGAGCATAGTACTTTGTACCAGCTGACATTAACAAGGGGCAGGTGGAGTGAATCAACACAATCAATCTTACACAGTTATTAAAGTATCTACCTGCTCTCCTTAAATACTTTTTAATAGCGATTTTCTTAGGTTACACTATCATCTAATGCACGTTTTGTTGATATTTCTTTGCCACCCAAGAGAATGATGTAAATAACAGCTCACCGGCTGTGCTGTGGAGCAGCCTCTGCAGTGGTAACCTGGACAACACGCGCACAGTCTGCATGCCATTTCTCGTGGTAACTGTAGAAACAGGGCTATTCTGCACCAAATCATGCACTTAGTTTGCATAAGTGTTAAAAAATTTCTTTGTGGGAGGATCACAGCTGGAAGTTGGTGATTTTGTATTATTTGCAGTTGAAAGTATACAGTACTATATTGGAAAGTTCGGTCTGACGGAAGTGCTGATTCCAGGGTGAGGAGAATACTAATAATTTGCAGGGTGCATAAATTTCGTTCTGCCTGGACCAAAACAAGCAAGAACAGAAATGCTTCCTTGTGATATCAAGAAGGTGAAACTTTTCAGAAATCAAATAAGCATGGGGCTCTCTCTTCACGGTGCATGTCATTCAATTTCCCTCGGGCATGTAGGACATCCCCCGGTGATGATGATAATTTATATTATTTTTGCATGGAACTCCCCTTTATGCGGTGACAATATTCAAATTGACATGTTGCGCTTGTGTTCATTTCAATAATCATTCTCACTAAATTCCCTGCTAAATTAGACACTGCAGTGCTGGCAAATTATTTTCAGACTCAAATTAATTTGCACCTCTCCTCGTAAATAACACAATTTCTGAAGTCATTCCATGAAGCATCGCAGACCTTTAAGCGATAAACTTTTTCTTCACAGTTCAGCTAAGGATTTTAATTTAGACCGCCACTGCAGGTAAACTGTTTCATTTTCAGTCTGCTGTTCCACATCACATTCAGAAATGCTTTTATTACATGATTTTCGCACTCAGCTCTTTTCCTGTTACTGTACAGTATCTACAGGCCTTATGCTGCACATTAACATTCTTTGACTCTTTTTAGATTCGCTTGTAATTTTAATCGACTTCTTCTGTCTTTGGTTTCTGTTTATGTCACATATTCATCTCAGACTATCTCTCTTGCTTTCCTCTGTAATATTGGCCCTTTCACTGTATGCTTTCTGGAAGCTCTTTGTCTGAAAACAAATTCTGCTGCATCATACTCTTACATCATGGCTCCACGCAATGTGCGATCGAGTGTTCTCGCTGGTTCTTGAGGCCTTTTGTTTATCTGTAACTCGTGTCGATATCACTTCCATAGACAGACCCTTCGCTCGGTTAGAGTTCAAGGCATTCAGAGCAGCATTTCACTGCAAGCACGAGAGGTTGACAAACATGTCATGACAAAAGCCTGCGCTCTCCCGTCACAGGGAATCATGTCCCTATTGTTTATTTTTTTTAATCTGGGAACCCCAACATAACTGTAGCCATATCAGTGGCCGTAATGCAGCAACCTTCTCAGGATCCTCCAGAAACTGGTGTTGTAGCATTTTATCTTCTCTTTATCTGCTTGTGGATTAGACATATGGGGTCATTAAGAAAATTATTAAAGGTATTATTCTTTATTAATCAACGATAATTATCATGCCAAAAAAGACAGGCGAGAGCATTAGATTAAATGGTATCAGCCAATTTTGACTGAAATTCCATAATTTTAAATACTAGGGTTTCTATGCATTTTTTCCTCATTTTAATCATGTCTGTTTTAAAAATAAATGGATCATCTAGATGAACAAGCTGGATTTTCGGGATGGAGTACTTCAGTAAGTCAATTCATAACCTCTCCTAGCGCTGTGTGATGTAATCTGCCGTGACAAGCGCTTCATGTGGGTTGGATTCTTCATCAGGGTTGGATTCTGCTCTTTTTGCACATTTTTCTAAATCGCCGGGAATGAGAGCCGCCTTCTAGTCTAAGAGTTCCATTAGTTTTTGACCCACTGTTTTTGTTGTTATAAACGAATGTCTCTCAATGCGCTTGTGAGGGGGGGGTGCCATCAAGCTTTCGTGATTAAGACATGAGGTTGTGCCAAAGACATCTGCCCCCGCCACAGGATGTGAACAGCAAAAAAAAAAAAAACACGAATATGGTACAATCGCTGTGCCTCGTTAATGTTCTATTGCGCTATGACGGCAAGCGTTCATGCGTTAATCAATGGGCAGATGCTCCTCATAATTGTTCTGTAAAATGTTTCAGTGTCGCCTGTGGCTATTTACTTGAAATAGCGATTCGGATTTGTTCCGAACCCTTGAACAACTTCTTCACAACACGTAAGCTTAAGGAAAAGAGAAACCATAACAGTCAATTTATATAAAAAGTAGGGCAGTGAGTTAAAGTACTGAAGTAAGTAAATACTGAAGTAAGTTTAGCACTGGTTTGCATTAAATATGCATGTTCTGGTCTCTTACAGGATGGTACAGAGGATTTTCGACCAGGAAGCCTGCAATCAAGGTAAACAGCATCTCTTTGCTTCTATTTCCTGTTGTCTTGTGTCATCCTGCAATGTTTAATAGTGGTTTCTGTACCAAATCTGTCATAGATACTGTAGGCCTTTTACATCGCGTTGCTTGGGCAGCCCCCTCCGAGAGAAGTTAGCTTCTGTTGCATTACCGTTAAAAATCTCCCTTTTATATGAATGTCGACTTGCTTTATGTTCATTAGCGTGACTCCATTGAGTGCTCATTGGACGCATTAGAATTTCAAATGAATGGGAAATGAAAAGTGAGTAGTTGTAACAAGTGGGTCTGCTTAGGAAATAAAGGCTGAGAGACTCTGCCGTACATACAAGACGACCTCTGTCTGCATCTCACCCGCCACATATTAACTGCGCGATTTGGAATTCCTATTGAAATATGAGTGAATGTCTTGTGGCCTTTCGTCTAAAACGGTTTTTCATCTGTGGCATTTATCAACAAAGTAGTCTCCAAAGTTTTTTTTTTTTGTCCTATACAACGCAGTTCCAGGCACAACAAAAAAGAAATACACAACTATTCGTTCCAATTGGGTACACTGAGGTGGAGGGCAGAGTATGGACACGTGTTGCTGTGTGTGGGCGGTTCTTCAATGTAACGTGGGCTCAATAGCGTCTTGTATGCCGCTGAAGCAGCCCTGCTGTGGTCTGGGTGTCTTAGGGTTGAAAAGCACTGGTAACATATGAACATTTGCCATGTATTACCTTAGACATACAAGTGCCGATGCTGCACTAGCATGTGGTTTCATTAGAATATTTTGCTGGAATGTTCCAAAATTCTAAATATGACGCCGTAATATGAACAACTGGCCACTGGATCATTGGCCACAACAAACCGTTTTAGTCTTTTCGTTGCAGAAGAGCATCAAGTTGCAATTAGGTGCAAGATTTGAACAACAGTCCTGAAGGTATTTGTATTGTTACTGAGGGAGTTTGATGTGAGGTGTGCTTTGATATGAAACTACAGTTATTCATTTAGCAGACACTTTTATCCAAAGCGACTTACAGTGAAGTACTGTAACTACAGGGACAGTCCCCCTGAAGCAAGTTGAGGTTAAGTACCTTGCTCAGGGGCACACTGGTGGCACCCCCTGGGAGTGAACTCACAATCTTCCGGTGTTCCTAATGGGAGCCCAGCCAGATTCCTAACCACTAAACCACCACCATCCCCCTAAAATAGCTATCATTTCTCATTATTTCCCTTTTTTCGTAAAAGCAAGTCAGTGAAAAGGACGCTGCCACTGACACAAGAATTCTGCGGATTTGCAAGAGCTGAGTTAAGAAATGAGCATTGCTATTTCTGGCATTTCTTTGTGCGATTAATAAGGGAAACAGGCCACCATCAGCATATCTGAGATCTTCATAAATGATGAGGGATTTGTTTGTGATTAAATATTTGTTAATAACCAGGATTTTATGAAGTTTAACCTGCAGAATGCTGGAAATCTCTCCCACATATATTGAATCAGATATGCCTTCTGGATCACAGGAATTATTAGACTGACAGTTTGTTATTTCTAATAAACAGCTAATTTGCTGGCTAATAAGTTCCAGATTGATTGTCGTGTTTATTGTGGCTGAACTTGACAGTCTTTGATGCTTTTGAAACACTGACAGTCTTGGAGAAGAGCTGTAAGGTTTTGATGGTTTTCTCTCAACAGATAAACAATGTATAGATTGTGAATGAGCGTGGGTGGGCTGCTACTAAATAATGGGATTGATGTGGACTTTTTTAACAGGAGACAGCAGTACTCTCAAAATAGTTTCATCCATCCATCTATTCATCCATCCATCCATCTACCATTGGGGCTGCAGGAAGCCTATGTCTTGAAGCAGGACACAGATGCCAATTGCTATATATTTTTGCATCTGTAAAGGGCCAGGTTTTCATCTTGTTTTGCTGTAGGTGCTGATTAAACTTTCTTTCCTCAGGCTCATCTGTGCCTGAGATCTACACCCAGTCATTTTATATAAAATGCAAACTTTATCAAGCTGTAGTAGGATATCGTTTTTATTGGATTTTTGGAGTCAACATATTTGATATGCAAATATGGAATGCAGCCTTGACAAAAATGTTTTCTCTCGGAGGACTGACAGTTCCTTAGATGGAAAACTCCTGTGGTAAAAGCTTGTGAGCAAGTCTTCTGCTTCTGGTGACCTCTGTAAAATAATGCATGGTTTACATATGAAGGGGCAGCTTGCAAACCAGACAGAGCCAAGCCGCATAAAGCCAGAGGCAGCCGCTAAGCGTACACCTTCAGAAAGTTCATATTTTTAGGACGCTCCTCTGCAGTCTGGAGGACTTCCTTATTATTCCTAATGGTCATGTACTGCCAGAAACTGTCATCCCCAACGACAGGGGAAGTAGACGACAATAGAACGTGTCCCTGTTGAAAAACCACCCTCTGACTGTTTTATATAATATTTTTGGGGCACGTACACATACAAGTCATAGAGGGCGACTCCTTCTGGCGTCTGGCTGTTTGACGTCTGCCTGTGAGGCTCGGAGACAGCCCCAGGATTATATGCAGTTCATTTCTTGATAGATGCAACTTTTTTTTGGAGTATTTTGTCGTATGAGGGGAACTTGTTACTTTGTGGAGCTCATATGTAAGGATGGATGGGAGGTGTGAAGTGTGTAGCTTGTCAGCTGGGTCACTGGCCGCGGAGGGCCGCATGGGGTTAGTCTCGATGACCCCGGAGGATGGGGGGAGGGGTGCTGGGTAGCAGGTCATCTAGGGCCCACCCTCCTGGAAACCGATCAAAGGATGGTGCCGCTGGGCTCGCTGCTCCGCCTCTTGCTGTGGCCCTGGGTCCTGCCGTCACCACCTCCGTCTACCTTAATCTGCAGTGGAGGTGAAACTCAGTTGGCAGAGACTGTGGGCCAGGGCTCAGACCAAGCCTTGGCGGTTCACGGAGACATCAGCTTGGCAGGAAGACGGTAAAGAGGCACTACTGCACCCGTCTGAGACGGTGATGAAGGGCGACCAACCTTGCATATAAGCCCTGCATTTTCGGCGTGCTGCAAAGCTGCTTCTACAAACGGTTTGAGTTCTGCTCATGGTATATCCTGATTACCCTAATGTCCTGTCCTCCGGAGACACTGGAGGGAGAGGGAAACACAGTAATGACCTGGCTACAGAGAGCAGTGTCATTTTTTTGGTAATGCGTTCATTATAAGCCTTGTTAGTTCTGTATTGAAAGGCCAATTTTTGAAAAGTATCGGAAAGTTTCAAGAACTAGAACATGGTCTATACTGCAGTCCTGGAATTCTGCTGTGAAAGGCCTGTTCAGACTTATCCTTTATAAATGCAGGACTGTTAAACATTACACGCACATCCAGCTGGGGTTGTGTGGGTTAAGCATATTCCAGAAGGAATAGGGAATAAAGACTGGGGTGCCCACAGGACGAGACGTGAGTCTGTCATAAGGCAAACACACAATCTTGTACTATGGGTGATGTAAAGAAACCCACGTGGCAGGGGTGTAGTGACCAGGTAGGCAAGGCGGACAACTGCCTAGGGCTCTGTGCTGGGAGGGCAGCTGAGATATGCTTTATTTGTCTATTCTGTTTTTCACAAAAGTAAAAAAAGAGAACAAAGGAACTGGTGCTTATTAAATTATCTTTATTAATACACTGCCTGGCCAAAAAAAAGGTCACCATTTGAATTTAAATCGGCAAATACTTAAAAAGCCAATGACTGGATCATTATTACAGTTCAGCAACGTTATGCAGCAATAAAGTGAAGTCAACTGAGTACCTGAATCTACTGAATGGCCAGGTTACACCTCCATCCGTCATCAATGGATTTTTTTCTTCCCTGTTGGCATGGGCGTATTCCGGGGTGAGAAAGCTGATATTCATCAGGCTCGAATTGTCAAAGAGTGGTTCAGGAAGCACGGGGAATCATTTTCACACATGAATTGGCCACCGCAGAGTCTTGACCTTAACCCCATTGAAAGTCTTTGAGATGTTCTGAAGAAGACTTCATGGAGTGATTCAACTCACTTTGTCAATGCAAGATCTCAGTGAGAAATAGATGCAAATATGGATGAAACTAAATGCGGAGAAGTTGCATAAACTTGTGGAAACAGCGGCATGAAAAATGTGGGCCTTAATCAAAGCTAAAGGCGGTCCAACGCGAAAGTCAAATGTCGACTTTTTTTTTGGCCGGACAGTGTGTTATTAATATAAATGCTAATATAATGATGATAAATGATAATACATTTTAACTTGTCTGGGGACTGTGGCCCCCAGAATGCTGTCCAAAGAGGTGCTGCCCAGTGAGCTAGGTCGCTGCTTGACAGTTTGCACCGAGGTCTTTAAGTGACTTTAAGCAAGAAAAAATTGAATTCTTAATGGTCATTGGTAGCACAGAACACTTTTCAATAATAGAAACATAATCTCCATGGAAACTCCGGCTGGATTCTAACTATGTCGTCATGGCAGTCTGAGTTACCCAGACCTGTCTGTGAGTGTTTTTTTTTCTTCTCTAATTCTCCCACTGACGGATTTCAAAGAGGGAACAAACGTGACAGAATGTAATTTCACTCACACCCTGGAACATATTGGCAGGACAGAATACTGTAACTATCCAGGGATGATACGGTAATGATGACATTTGTTTCTTAGCATATAGGTTTAGGGATGTGTTTACTGTCTTCAAACATATGTCTAATGATTTTGGCCAAACTGAGCTTCCAATAATTTCTCCTCTGCTCAGCTTATTTACACCTGCATATTATTTTTATTTCTTTTTTCCAGCAGTTTCTTGTTATATTTTTCTAAACTGGTTTTTTTTGTATTTTCCACCCACTCCGGGCCGCCTACCCGCCGGCTCTCGAGCAGAAGGAGTCAGCAGGGTCGACTTTGGAGATGAAGCCCGTCATTCAGAGCTGGCAGATGGCAGAGACGGAAAGTGGGGATGTTTAGATGAAGGCAGGAAGGCAGGGCCCGGCTCCCTTACACTCCGAGCTCTGTCAGTGTAAGTGTGTGTGTACTTTGTGTGCACGCACGCGTGTGTCTGCGTTGGAGGACAGAAGAGAGGCAGAGGCAGACAGTTTTGTTTAATACACAGGAGTATCTCTCCCTCTCTTGCATTTTCAGCTCTGTCACTGTTTTGAGGGGGAGGTGGGGGAGATGGCTGAGAGAGGGTCTCTTACTCTGCAACCCACTCTGTCACCATTTAAATCTGAGCAAGTCTGTGTGCGCGTGTGTGTGTGTGTGTGTGTGTGCGCGCCCGCGCGCATTGCATGTGTGCGTGTATCAGCGTAGGCGTTGTGGTGGAGGAGAGAGAGAGGGAGACAGAGGGAGGGAATTATGGGTGCTGAATACATAGTTCTTTTTTCAGGTTCCTTGCAGCTCTGTCACTATTTAAGTATCTGTGTGTGTGTGTCCTTGTGCGTGTGTATGGGGGGGGGGGGGGGGGGGGCGCTGAGGGGAAACCGGACGGGCAGGGGGGGCGAGCAAGCCTGTGATGTGTCTCTTTTAGGGATCACATGTGGGTGTGTCTGCGTCGTCTTAAAGGTATAGCCTCACAAAACTGAAGTGTGTATTTCTCCTTCTCTTCCTTGTCGTCTCATATGTATTATCTTCCCTTTTCATAAGATGCAGTGCTGTGACATGTGACTCTGCTCAGTAAGGTGGCGTCAAGTAAAGTTGTTATAGTGTTTCCTGTTTGTAGAGTTTGCACGATTATGTAACAAAGCCTGTGCGATCTGTTCCACCTAACAAAAGGCAGCCAAGTTGTTTACAGCGGTATTTTATTGTAACTCTCCTTCTCTAACTGTATGTACATAAGTAAATAATTGACGCCACGAAGTAAAGTTGCAGTGGAGGGATTAAAACTCAAGTTCCCAGTCTTCTACAGTGACAAAAACGTCATGGGTTGACGTGGTGATAAAGGTACACATACAAAAACCAAGGATTAGAATAAGAGCTGCACAATAAGGCTTATGAAAAGGGTCGTCTGATGGACAAATGAATGGCAAACTCTTTCACTGCCTTGAACAATGCTAAAGAGAAAACAGGCAAAGTAGGCCTTCGCCTTAAAAGATGAATAATTACACAACAGTGATATAATTGCTACTTTCTAACATGTTACGTCTTAGTCGCTTCTTATTCTAAATTATATACCTTCACTTTTGCATGTTACAATTATATCGTTCTTCCCCGTTCACACCTCATTTAAAGGTAGAACAAGATGGCATGTCACGTATGTTCCTTCGATTATTGCGACATCAACAGTTCTGGACGTTGAGCTGAAGAATTTCTCACGTTCTTCTACCCAAATTTCTGCTCTTCTGCTCTTACCAAAAAGCATGACATCACCTTGGGCAATCAAACATTTATACTATTAATGTGATGGCTGTGTGATACATGGAGGTGCTGTGGCTGGTGTTGTGACTTCACATCTTTATGGTTATGGTTTCATTCCCAGACCCAGGCTCTGTGTCTTTGCCCCTTGTCTTTGGGTACATTTCTTTTGGATAGTTCAGTTTTCCCGTCCACTCCAAAAACCTAGAAACTAACCTGGATGGCTGAAGTGATCTTTCTGCACTGTCCATAGTGACTGTGCTGTTGTGTGCCCTGTGACGTACTGGCATCCCATGCTATACTGGATAAGTGGATGGAATACGGATAGATGGAAAAGGAGCACGTGTTAGATATAAGAGATATAAGGCAGATGGTACAGTACTGTGCAAAAGTCTTAGGCAGGCAAAGAAAATGATGTTTAGATTATCCTCTTGTTGGTGTAAAACTATGATATTATGCCTGTCAAAGTGTGTCAGCTTAGCCATTTCAGAACCTCTGCTAAAATCATCCTAGTATTTGCAGCGACCGTCCAGTGCAGCCATGTATTTTTTGACTTGGCCACTAGCACACTTCATACAGCTGGTCAATCTGTCACTGACTTTTTAAACCAATATATTTAATTATTTAATTGAGCTGTTGGTGAAATTTAACAAAATCATGGAACAGCTGAGGTGCCCCTGAGGAGAAGTTTGGGAACTGAAGCGGTGTTCATCTAGCCATCCAACTAGATATCAGTAACCTTTTAGAAAACAGAAGAAATTATTACTAGTTTTTATTGTGTACTCTTAATTTGCACATGTTCTAATGTTAAATTGTGTTTGTTGTTGTAAGCCAAAGTACACTTGATACCCAAATAAGCAGCTTTAAACATTTCTTTGGACTGCCTAAGACTTTTGCACAGTCCTGTATATTGGAAAGTTCGGTGAGAGTGGAGATGCTGGGATGGAACTCAGGACCACATACATGCAAAGCATGCAGTAAGTTTCACCCCTCGATTCCACCCGTCTTGGGCTCCAGGCTCTTCGTGACCCTGCTCTAGATGAGTGGTCACAGAAAATGGACGGGTGCTTCTGAGTAGCTGCCAAGTGTCAGAATGTTGGCGTGAGAGACACAGTCCAGATGTTCTTTATGCTTACTGGAAGGATGACAAAGTGTGCATCAGGACGGTAACAAGGAGCCCAGAGTCAAGGGTTCGTGAATTCCCATGGAATGGCCTTCTCTTTCAGCTCAAGCATCTGAAAGCATAAGAGAGTCTCTCTAAATCCCATACACCTGCTTCATGTACAGAAGCTATATAAATAGACTGAGTAATAATGCCGAACTTGGAAACCATCCTGCAGTATGTAATTATTCCGGTTTTGGTCACAAGAGTAAAGCATCAATCAGAATTATCCGCACCAACTCCTTGCATATGTTGCCATGGAAAGCAAGAGAAAGCCGTCGGGCGGGCGGGGGGGGGGGGGGGGGGACCAACAGAACCACATGACAGCGGGACTCGATGGCAAACCAGTGTTTTTATTTTTATTTTAAATCAGGGTAGAGACAAGGCAAGAGCAGCACAGGGAGAGGGCGCAACCATATGCCATTTTGATGGGGGGGGGGACAAACCAAACTGCATCTGTTTTAGTGCGACAAAAAAAAGAAAAACAAAAACCACAGGGTTTCACAGTATGTGAGCTGTGGGGGGGTGGGGGGGGGACAAAACATGGTAACTATATACTAAATGCCAGCTAGAGATGTGTGGAACGAATGAATGTGATAACAACAGCTGCGTGCCTCTTGCTCCCAAGAAGGACAGTGCCCCCCCCACCTGCTCTCAGTTGGTTTTCTGTAGGCGAGTCTCCCAGTATATTCTGTGCCCAGAAGATCCTAAAATGAATGAAAGTTCCTCTCAGCACTGCATGACACCTGCAGTGCAGGGCGAAGGCGTCTGGGGAATGTGATGTCGGTTTCGTCATTTCATCATCATCTTCTGGTGCAGTGTTTCTCAACCCAGTCCTTGGGAACCCCCAGACGGTCCACATCTTTGCTTCCTCCCTGCTACCAGTGCATCTGTACTGGGTATTCTGTATTTCTGATTGCTTGATTCTTTGGTTCAGGGTTGGTGGGGGCTGGAAAGGAACAAAAATCTGGACTGTGTGGGTGAGGACTAGCTTGAGAAGCACTGTCCTGGTGAACTGTAAAGCATCAGACTTGATCCCATTTCTTTGTAGGTAACATCTCGCTGAAAAGACCTGAATCAGCTGCATCAACTTGTATTATTAATGAAGCCACATGTCTGCTGCCTTGTGCCCTGTGTCGCCTGGGAGAGGATCCATGTACCCTGTACTGGAAAAGTGGTTGTAAAATGGATGGGTAAATAGCATATATCTGAATAAAGTATGGAAAATGTGCATCCATTCGGTTTAGGTTCATTTGTCTTATTGAATGGTATGATCCATGTTGTGTTATTCTGGTCCAGGCAGGCCGCATTGGTGCCCTCTCAGAACTTTGAGGGTGTACTACATTTATTGGGGTGGATGGTAACTCCATAAAGTAGAAGAAGCGGAATTAACTGCCACAGACGCACATGCAGACCGTCACATGCAGATGCACTCGTGCATAAATGCAACTGCGGGGCGGCGTGACGGATGGCAGGGCGTGGCTGCCCATACACGAGGGCTGGAGGTAGCAGAAGTGATCGGAACATGGAGGACAGGGTGCTGGATAGACGCAAGAAGCATGGGGATTTGGGGGGTCGGGGGGGGGGGATCGGCATAATTATGCAGAAGGCACTCAGTAATACAAGCACATCATAATGAAAATATTTTAAGAAAATCATCAAAATAAACGGCGACTGCTTGACATCGTAGAGGCTGTTTACGCCTTAGTAAATTTTTCTTATATGCGATATTTCCGGATGAGCCAATTAATAGTCCACGGTTTGTAGTGAAGGGCCCGAATGTCTCATTTTCCAGATAAATGTAATGTTTGCTGGGGGTCAGCATCCCTTTTCAGGTGGTGCTATATTATTTCTGCTCCTCCGTTCGTAATGTTAATAAATACTCAGTTTTCTGATGCCCCCGTGCCGCTCCTGAGACCTGGGGCACCAAAGTGCACTTTTGGTTTCTTTTCTTCCCAACATGCATGTAAGTCTTTGCTCATTTTTTTACTCACCCACGGTCTCAGTCACTCCCCCCCACCCAAGACCCATAGTGTGAAACACATTGACGCAGTCATCCAAAAAAAGTAATCTTGAAGCTGCGTTGATTGTAGGATTTGACCCTTAGGGGGCCATAGCTCCCTGAAGCAATATGTAACATCCCCCCCCCCAAGCACCCATTAAATTATCAAGGCAGGGGTGGGAGTGTCCCGTCGGGTACTACGAAATGCATACAAAAATACGGGACAAATTGCAGAATGGTTTTAGAAAAAATATTTTTAGTTGAATCCCCCCTAAATAGGGTCTAGAACTGCCAGTGTGTTGAAGTGGCGTTTTAACACCTGTATGTGTTGGTCAGGTTTCCCCTTTTCTCAATAAGGGTTACAAGAAAGATGAGCTTTTGACATGCAATGTTCTGCAGATTCAGTTTCTGTTGCATTCTTCATTCTGCACCATTATGAACAGAAACCTGTTAATTGATAACCAGGAAATTCTCTGAAAGGCAACTGGCTGAACTCTGGCCATCTGCTAATAAGCAATGGATTATGTGGAAGATGAGGTCGTGCTCTTCATAAGGGGGGGGGGGCTTTGATGGTGCTGCACTGGCTGCTGGACGGATCCCTCTTCCCACCAGGGGTCAGTCTAATTGGAAGGGTGTAACAGCTTGGCGTCACAAACATTTGTTAAAAATCTCGAAATCTGGTACCTTCTGGTGACTTTAACTGGAGAAGGGAATGGATGCATGGATGGATTACATCGATGAGTGTGGTGTATCTACTGTAGCTTCTCAGAATCAGTTTCTATTTCCTGTACGGTTTTCTGCTCTGACTCCAAGACTGTAAGGGGTTGTCTCACCACAGGACAGCACACACTTTAATGGAGGAGTATCTCTGTGCGGTGACAGATAGTTTGCTATATTCATTTTTAATTATAATTAAAGGAAAACCAAGAAACTTTTCCACAAACTATTCAGGATGATGAATGTCTGTGGTGAATTGTGCCACCCAGAGGTTGCACATAAGTGACTTTTTCTCCCTGCCTGGTCATCTAAGTCTTATTTATTCTAACACCGACCTTCCTGCTAAATAAGTATTATGGGTATTTTCCTGCAAATACAGGGCTGTGCTTCTTTTGTTTCCCTTTTGTCTTTGACCCATATATTTGAGAGCTTGTCTAGTAATTAGGAAGGACAACCTGAAAATCTAGCACATGTGACACAACCTCAGATGCCATCCAGAATTCAGGCGCACAAAGAAAGTCATAGAAATCGCAAACAAAAAAACTGAAAATCACGATGAGGGCATGAGTCACCACTTATCTAGCAAATGTCAATGTAATTCTGAGCTTATTTCTAAAAGCGGGGGGGGGGGTGGACATGTACACCCTCATTGGGGTGCTAGGGCACTTGGAAGGACGATAAAGCCAATTCGGCAACACCGGGTCTCCAGAACAGGGCGCCTTCAGACTGTGAGAGGAAGCTGGGGGAACTTGGTACAAGTGGACTTGGGGCTGGATTCATATGGACCCATAAGGGCTTTTGCTCAAGGACCCAACGGAGCTGTGACTTCCCTGCCAAGGTCAAGGCTCGATCCGGCAATCACAGGCACAGAAGCTTAACCTGCTGAGCCGCAAGAAGGATGTAACCTCGTATGCAGTTAACCCTGCCGTGTAACAGGAATGAAGTATGAGGGGGAAAAAGAGAAGTTATGCCTCCCAAATATTCCCCCAGCTCCTGATCGCCTGTCCCTCTTGCATTCGCACTTCTCCAGGAGGTAGCGGTTTGTCAGGATGACAAGTATAGGACTCTGTGGCGGCGAAAACCTCCACTCTGAACCTTATCTCCCCACGTCCTCCACCCTGCACCTGAAAAGGCCTTGTACACCTGTCACTTATTCAGCCGGGCTGCTTGTCGCCTGCTAGGGGCCAGCCTCGGCTCTCTTTTTATCAGAGCATTCCTCGTCTCCCGCTTTCCGTCAATGAGGGAAAAGAGCTAAGGCTGCAGATTGTACCGCCGCTGATGGCGGCGCCGGCGAGGCGAAGGTCGGTGGAGCACACCGTCAGCGTTCCTCACCGCACCGCTGGCCGCCGCCTTTGTTTTTCTTTAATTTCGGCGGCCGGATATGAATGGATCCGGGAAGCTTGTCCAGGAGGCGACCTGCGTAGTTTTACATTTGTATCGCCCAACACGCAGTTGATAATGAGAAATGCGCGCAGGCCAAAATTCAAAGTGGAAACTGCACAATTTGCTGTGTTACACATTGCAGAATGCTGGTTTTTGTGTGTGCCAGGTTTTGCCCGCTGATGTGGTGAAATCTGAGGTTTGCAGGTATAACAGCATGCAGCAATAACACAACCAGTGGCTGGAAGGCATGGGCTCTATGGGTGGCATGGTGGTCTCGCACTTTCAAAATCATAGGTGCCCTGGTTTCCTCCCGCAGTCTGAAAACATGTGGGTAGGTGACTTGGCATCTATTTCTATACACTATTGATGTGTGGACCAGTATCCAGCCCAGGGTGTGTTCCTGCCTTCTGTCCTGTCCTCAGGAATAAGCTGCAGGTTCTCAGAGATGTCATCCTTCATAAATGATCGGAGTATGGATGGATGGATAACAGAATCAGTTGGAAAGCTGATGGATTAATGTCAATAAATACAAAATGGAGCAAAGCAAAATTCTCACCATCCTAGTCTGTTCCTATAATCACACTAAGCTGTTTTTCAGATTTCAGTTGCAAGGCTGTAAGCAGAATTTACAGTGACTTGTACTTTTGATGATCACATGGCCAGAACACTATTGTGAACAGGGCGTTCTGCGCTGTGCTGATTTGTTACACCTCCATGGGGTGCCGGGTCATGTGATGCAGCTCGGTGTTTCAGGGCACAGTTTGTCCCCCGGGAGCAAAGCCGTACAACATCGCATTTGCATAAGCAAAGCACAGCTAATGAGAAATACAGGGAGACAACAATTTGGAGTATAAATAGCATGAATATAAGGGTACAATGTGAAGCTCCTTTTTAATATTTATCTCCAAGGGCAGTTTGTCACAGTTTGAAAGTGTCCTTCAAAATATAGACAGCCGAGGAATGGAACTGAAGTGACAAGATGCAGGAGGTGAGGAGAACTGACAGCAAAGGAATTCTGTGTTAGTTCTTGAGGATATGAAGTAGGTATCTGCTTAATTAGATGGGAATATACCATCTGGACAGCACAATTTGCTACAGTAAAGGTATGTTATTCGTAGTGAAAGGGATTTCGCTGACTGTGATGGACTGGTGTCCTGTTGAAGGTGTACAGAATCCCAGCCCTGTACCCCACCGCCCACCATGACTCTGAACAGGATAAGCGGAGGGATGATTGATGGATGGATAAGTGTAATTTCTCTAATAGGGCACATTAAATGGGTAGAAGTAAAGAGAGTCACAATGGCAAGAGAGTGAATTCAGAATGCGAACATTTAGCTGCCGCGATTGCAGGATCTGTCATGTTCCAAATGCTTGACAGAACTAATAGCTTATAATACGATGCAATGAGATGTATTAAAATTAATTATGAATGTTCAGTTTATTATGCACATCTTCAGCTGGTTCATTTATTAAATCACAAGGCACAAGGCATAAGCTCCTTTTTAATATCACTTGTTACCATATGGAGTGAGCTTGCCCTTTGTCCTTGGTCAGCTTGAGTTTTCCACCAGGCTGCCCAGCCCAGTTCACTGTGAATGACTGCATGACATATGAACAGCAATAATCCGGGCCGTTTTGTCATCATGGCCATGAAATCTGTCTATATTAAATGGACAAACTGAGGAAAGTATGAATGATTTATTAAAAAATTGTCAGTCAATATAACATGATAATATAAAAATGACTTTCTTAAAGTGTTTCTATAGAACTTTCATTCCCATTTGTCCTATTTTGTTTCTCGTTAGATGTGCCTCTTTAATCTCCCCCGCAAAACCGCCAGTAAAAATCAACTGCGTGTTTTTCTTTATTATTATTATTATTATTCAGCATGAAATCGAGCGTCCAGGACTTCATCGCATCCTTATACATACACAGCAGACTGTCAGATGTAGACAATAAAATTGTCATACCCAACTTCCCTATTCAGACGTATAGTCCTAAGAATCGTTCTTCATACATAACTTGTGAGCTCACAGTAACTGCATACTGTACATAACCCGTGAGCTCACAGTGACTGCATACATAACCTATGAGCTTACAGTGACTGCATACATGACCCATGAGCTCACAGTGACTGCATACATAACCCGTGAGCTCACAGTGACTGCATACATGACCTGTGAGCTCACAGTGACTGCATACATGACCCGTGAGCTCACAGTGACTGCACTGGAGATGTGGCAGTTCACCTTCAGAAGGCAAATATAACCCCTTCCCTCCCCAGAAAGAGGTGACTTTTAGGGTTCTTACATCTCACTTGTCACACCAGGAATTAGTGCATCAAAGATACCAAGATTTTCCTTTTATTTTGGACAATACTGTTCTTTTTAACCCTGACATTGGCGATATAAACAAAAGGCGGAGACTTTTGGTTGTTGTCAAGCGAAGGCGGCCTAATTTTAAGCCTTTTTAATGAAAGGAAAGCTCTGAGAAGATGGTGCTGGTACAGTATGACCAGCAGAATTATTCACTTTTGGAAACGTTTGGCTCTTTAATATTGCCCTCTGTGGCCAATTATTATCTTTTAGTTTGCACTAAGTTTCATGTCGGTAAAGCGGCATATCTTGTGTATAGTCAGTAAATGCTCTTTTTTTTCCCCTGTGGGTTTTTTCAGGCTTAGTTCAAGAATCCATTCTGTACCATCCCCTGCCAGACAATATGTACCGTCTGGGCTAGAAAAAGACAAACCCTGACAGAGAGAATGGACACTGCAGTGAGCCGTAGCCTGTAGCTTATCTATGATTTTTGGTGCATTATGGTGCAGTGGTTATTCATTGTGGCTGCATGCCTCCAGGTTTCGGGGTTTCAGTCCCACCACCAGCTCTATGGGTGTCGCTGAAAAACTCTTACTGCACAAGTCTGTCCCCTCACCTTTTACCGTAGTAATGGATAATCAAAGGCTTACAGTATATCAGGGGTGGCCGGTGTGTATGCAGGTTTTCACTGCAACTCCCTAATTAGGTCAGTAATTACAGGACTGATTGGCTGAAAAGGCCTGACACCTGGGTTTGCACAGCTGACCTACAGGTCACCCCAAAAAGCCGCATAAACACCGGCCCTTTGCGGATATGATTGGCCACCCCTGGTTTATAGGATTATGATGCGTACACAGATTGAAATATGAAGGCCAGACAAACATGTTGTTCTGCCTGTTTCCCTTACTGTCTTCATCGGACTGGACTCCTTTTTAAAAACAAATGTAAACAGGCCCCCCGGCAACAACACCAGAATGAACAAGGACAAAAGAAGGACAAAAATGCCCGACCGGGGGAAACTTTGGCAGGCTGGTGAAAACCGGCAGAAATGCTTTTGCCAAACGGGGCACTGAACCAGAGGTTCCGGACCAAAACAAAAATAAAATAAAAACCATCTCCCAGACTGGATGATGTCACCCTCTGTCTCCCCAGTAGACCTCATAGTCCCTGCTGAGTTATCACCACACACCGAGCTCCCAGAAATAAAAAGGGGATAGAATCTGGGGAGTATTTTAGTGACGAAGAGTGACTCTTTTTGTTCATTTGAACTTTGACGGTAAACACTACAATGGTGCCCTGTGCTTTACCGTACTAGTATGACTGCTGTCTTGTGGCAGCGCTGTCTTCTGCATTATTACTGCAGTTCATTTTAAAATATGTGTATCTGTTGTTTTATTTATTGACAGTGGAAAGTGGCTGTAAACTCTCTGGAGGTATGATGGGCAGCTGAAACAGGCGCAGACTATCCCCACATGTGCCACAGTGTATAAAAACTATGAGAAACACTTATATTCTAAAATCTCAGCCTTTACAGCGGTTACCGGAGGCTTAGCGGGTACCACTGTTGCCTCACACATCCTGGGTTGGGGGATTGGATCACCTTCACTCTGTGTGTGTGTGCAATTTCTCCCCCTGTTGTGCTGGTTTCTTCCCAAAGTATGAAGACATGTGGTTAGGCTAAGTGGCTTCTCCCGGCTGCCCTTAGAGCATGATTGTGCATGTATTCTGCAATGAGCTAGATAAATCTTAAATGTGATTTAATGGCATACTGCAGCCTAAATATGAGGCAAGCAGTAAAAGATGATCACGTGATGCTCACTTTATCATCATTAAGAAAGACCTGGTCAAATAGGAATGTTACGTGTGCGAGTACCCTGGAGCCAGAAAGCCCTGAGATGTGGCTGTTGTGCTTTACTGTCCGCTCTTCTTCCTGCAGGGGATCTTCCCGGCAAGCTACGTTCACCTGAAGAAGGCCATTGTAACCAACCGAGGGTGAGTGCCTTTTATTGGATTACAACTGACCACCCTCTTGGCGGGTGTGGGGGAGGGTATCATTCATTTATATCACTTCTTTCACATCTTCTGCTCTCTCTTTACTCGTCCTGTCCTCCTCCAGGCTACGTTTCATACACGATTTATTTTACTGTCCGCCTCCCGAACACCCTTTTCATTTACGGCTGAGATTAGGATTTACTGCATCCCAACATCACATACAGGATAAGTCACCCTTGCTGCGAAACCAGCAGAGGCTGTGAGCATGACTGATGCGGGACTGGCAGTAGCATGCTGTTTGGGACACAGGGACACAGAGTACACTGGGCCCAAAAGGTCCGTAAGCGACCCAAAAGGTCTGTAAGCTGCGGTCTGAGATGTCTTGCTTCGCCGGTGTTTGCATGCGGCTAAAACGTAGCATCGAGGGAATTGATTGGTCTGCACACGGCCCGCCTTAATACCACCTGACTGAATGCCCCGCCTTCCTCAGGATGTAAAATATTTTTCTAAGTAGGAATCATGATACTTTATTATTGTACGTTTTCGCATGGTGTGAAATCACGTTTGTATTTTAATTCATGATGATCAGGATTATATACAGTACTGTGCAAAAGTCTTAGGCAGGCAAAGAAAATGATGTTTAGATTATCCTCATGTTATATGATATTATGCCTGTCAAAGTGTGTCAGCTTAGCCATTTCAGAACCTCTGCTAAAATCATCCTAGTATTTGCAGCGACCGTCCAGTGCAGCCATGTATTTTTTGACTTGGCCACTAGCACATCTCACACAGCTGGTCAATCTGTCACTGACTTTTTAAACCAATATATTTAATTATTTAATTGAGCTGTTGGTGAAATTTAACAAAATCATGGAACAGCTGAGGTGCCCCTGAGGAGAAGTTTGGGAACTGAAGCCGTGTTCATCCGGCCATCCAACTAGATATCAGTAACCTTTTAGAAAACAGAAGAAATTATTACTGGTTTTTATTGTGTTACTCTTAATTTGCACATGTTCTAATATTTTTTTTCTAAGCAAAAGTATACTTGATACCCAGATAAACAGCTTTAAACATTTCTTGGGACTGCCTAAGACTTTTGCACAGTATTGTACATGAATTTAAGTAGTTTCTAATCACCATAATCACATTTGGCCTAATTTAAAGCAAAGAATTCTATTTTTGTAGATGTTTCACCGTGCAGTTAGCTTCTGGGGGTGGGGAGGCTCCAGCCATTTTGGAACTTGAGAACTTAGTTTATTTGTATCCATTTGTCCTACCTTGTCAATCTGAGTTCATTGCTGTGCTCTATTCCAGAGGCTCCCAGGCCATTGACACTAGTCCCTGACCAATAATATCTAAACATGGCTTCGATTTACTGCTTGACCTCCAAATGCCAGTGTTTTCATTTTATAAACTGTCCCAACTTGAGGGATTCACAATGATCTTCACCCATTCAGATAAAGATCATAAATTCGAACTGATTCTTTGTGATTTGTCCACGTGAAAGCACAAGATGTACAGGTGAAGTTTTTCAGGTTAAACTTGTGTTTGTGCCGCTCATCGTGATCCTTAAAGGTACTAACCTACGGTTATCCTTAAACTTGCTAGATCTTTAGCAGCTTGAACTCCCATGACCTGGTATTGATTCGTTGGAAAATAAATGTGTGAAATTAACAAATTTTTAGCAGTGGGCTAAATCCTCACCATTGTTTTGCCTCTGTCTTGAGTGTAATTAGATTGTCAGAAAACCATTGACGAGCATTCAATGAGAATTTAATTTTTTCCAGCAGCTCAGTCCCTGGCGGTCGTCTGGGTTGGAGTAAGTCACGAATCAGTGCTCGTTGTGACTCCCACGTACAGTGTGAACTGGCGATCTCTGTTGTGATTTCGACTCTGTGTTTCCAGCTTCAAAGTAAAAGTAGCTGTTAGACACGCTTGGTCCAGACACCTGTACCGGGGGGGTCTTATCACACCCCAGTAGTTAATCTGCTGGCACAAAGCGCCTCACTCACGCAGGGCTTATTGTCAGTGGGATATAGCAACCCAGCACCAACTATCACTACTGGTAACATTTCAATGTCATGTCGAAATCGGAAACACGTTATCGGGAGATGATTCTAGCAGAGGTTGTTTTGTTTTGCTAAGCATTTCTATATGCTTGTTATGAAATAACAAGGGTTGATGTACACGTTCATCCAGTTAGGGGGTGTCCTGACTTTGTGCTGCTCATTAGTGATGTGCACAGATTTTTCGAGGGGAGGGTGCTCACACAGTTCCTTTCTCTGGTTGGGGGGAGGTCGTTGGTCATCCAATCATGTCACTTTATTGGAAGAAGACACTTGGAATCAATCAAAGGGGGGGGGGGGATTTCATTCACTCATTCATGTGAAAGAGGGAGGTGCTATGACACCCCCCACCCCACCCCCACCATGTGTCTGCTCAATAGTTCTATCTGTCTCCTTTTTCCTGTATAAGTTATATTCTTTTTAAAATGCGTCTCCAGTAAACTGGTTTCTTTTGATGTCATACCCGAGATCCTTTTGATTTTTTTCACTCTTTTCTTATCACTTGAAATCACCTGCAATTTGCTTTCTTTTCATCCTGTTGATTCATTCTAACTATGAGTCAAGTCCGAAATCGTTTAAGTTGTGGTTTCTGCCCAGAAAGCGCCATAATAATTATAAAATTACAATTTGTAGATCTGAGAGGCTGCAATGGGCTTATTCAGAACTGATTTACAAACTTGCATTAGTTGTTGTGCTGCCATCCTCAGACAACCATTAAGATAATTTATTTTGTGCCCGAGCCTTATTTTCTCTATTTCTTTGTGAAGCCGCAGAGTTTATAACTTTCAGAAAGATGGATGTCGTCTTAAGTGGTCTGCAGATAGCCGTGAGCTTTATTTCTCAGTACCTATAACCATATTTGTGGGTGTGTCCTCATGTAAACAAACAAAAATAAACAGTTAACCTAAAAAACCCTTCGCCTTGTTTCCCTTATGTATACCGATCAATCAGTGATGCTCCCTGTTCATCTACCTGTCTTCTGACTGCTTGTTCTGGTTTGGTCTCCCAGCACAAGACAGAATAAAAAGCAGGAGCCCTATTAATGAAACAGTGGAACTGACAATGGACAGAACTGAAAATTATTTTTGATATAAATTGTTTGTGAAGGTTAATTAATTGTAAAGACCCCTCCTGGGGGATTATAGAGGAAAGCACTCGTCTGAGTTGCCTTCAATCCCTGCATTACGGTTGAACGATATGATTTTGTCCAGGTAAGTTAGTTTTTCCTTATTTACAATAATGGCACATGCTTCAGGGTTTGTACGGGCAGACCTCCTGAAATCTGACCTTACAACCTTGGTCTTCGCCAAGTGCTGTTAACAACTGCTGCCATTGATATTCCTGTATTTCCTCACTATCCTCACAATGGACTTAAATTCTCTGATGTAGGACACAGCTAACCTTTTGTTAATTGGACCTTGAAAAAAAAACTCTACCAGAAATGCTTCATGGTCACTGTCCAATTCTTATCTCACATGATTATTTTCTACTCTGCTATTATTGGCTCGGGCACAGAAAAGGTTTCCTTGTTAGTTATGATATTATATGAATCGGCCTTTGCTACAAAATAACAATTGTTATTTAATTGCCATCACATTAAATATCTCCTGTTTCTAATGTTCCGCAAAAATTTTAAGTTGGACAACCGTTTGGTGTCTTGACAGTTTTGCTGTGATTAGGAGATAGCAAGGAGCTTGGACCTCTTTGTGGGAGTCTTTGGTATGATGTTGCGCTGAGAATGTTGCTGTATCACCAGATTGTTAGCTTTTTTCTCCCAGATTTTTTCTTTGCTCCCCCTGCCTTGTGGGAATGTTTTGTAGACGGTCAGTAGCTTGCTAATGTACTTAGTGTGCGACAGCTGTTCTCGCTGTGGCCCGTACTCAACAGAGCTGTCGTATCAACTCAGCGTTGCTTCTTTATTTGCGTGAATCCGGAATAGACAGTTGTCCCTATAGATCCCCCCCATGCAAACTCTGGAGGCCTAAAGACCTGCACTCCAAGCCCATGTGATATCAGATTCCCGCCTGGCATTGCGGTGCAGTATGTAAGGCGCCGTTCGCTCCTCCCACTGTCCTTTAGGCATTGCTGTAGGGCAAATCCAGGCGCCCAACATAGTATGAGCCTCGGTTTAACTGCAGCTCCGCCAGGGAGGCCCTACAGCTTTGCGTTTTATCCCTCACTACATGTCAGATGAATCACAGAGAATACGGGGGAATCGCAGGGTTTCGCTCAGAGCAAAGACCGGCAGGCTCCGGATGGTTAACTGCCATTTTGGAACTCAGACTGGTAACATGGCTTCTCACAACCAACTGGGGTATGTGTTAGTGTATACTGTATTCCTCCAGTTTATATAGGTTGTTTACAACCTATATAAAATAATCAACCTCTACATATAACTAGTACTTTCCCTTAATTTGTGTTGTTGATTTTTTTTTTTATGTTCATTTGAAATTTTGACAGTTGACGCACCAGCATTCGGTAATTAGTCATTCTTTAACATCGTGACGTTCGGCTGCAGATTGAATCGGGGTACTCCTACAGTTTAAACTTAATTAAATTCATAAATTTAACTTCGGCGAGGAAATTCTCCATGAAAAGAGCATGAATATCTGCAATTTACAAGCATACTCACTCTGCAATTCATCAGTGGATCGAAGTGAAAAAGGTAACCTAATCAAACAGAGATTCGCAGTATTTTGGCTGGCAAACAGTCATTCACCTATGACATGCAGCCGCCGAAGTTTTAGTGATGTAATAAACGGTGTCATATCACAGGGCTCATAGGTACAAAACATATCCATGAAATTACTGTCAAAAGCAAAATTTAAATAAAAATCATGGTCATCACTGTTTCAGATATACGAGTAAATATTTGCTCTACTGATGAGGCTAGACCATAATGAGAATTTTAATGGCTGACTTGGGGAAGTGTGGCTGTGTACAGATATCCAGAAGGGGTCACACACATTTGGGACCTTAACCTGCGATGTGATGCATTTCCTAAAAGCAGACAGTCCAAGCTGCCATGAATTCGGCAAAGAAGGATTCAAGGATGATGATGTGCCGGTATCTAGTTTTCCAGTGACGGGGTGCGGGGGTGGAGGTGGGTGGGAAGGTCGAGGGGGGACGGGGCTGGTTAAATTCTGGGGGGGGACTGCAGTTAACTACCAGGGGATGTACTTTGCGGACTCGTTCTCCCTGAAGTGTTTGTGTCGTAATGATGACATAACGACCCAGGCAAGTCTCGTAGAAGCGGCACCCAATTTCCGGAGCTGCCTGCATGTTTCGGCACACTTGTCCCTCCCCCAGCTCTGCGGGTATGTGTGGCCCCCGCTGTGACGGTGCTACGGGGAGCAAGCCGTGTGTCCGGACTGCAGGGAGCCCCGGCTTGAGCCCCCACCCCGCTTCTCTCAGGGTTTCGGTATCGCAGCCTTTTTGCAGGCGTTGACTCGTGAATTATTCACGCGGCGGGATGTGTGCGCCGTGCCAGAGGATGCCCCCGCCGTTCCTGGGGGGGCGGAGCTGCTCGTTGACAGCGCGGCCTTCTGCCCGAGTATGGCCCAGCAGACCAAGTCTGTTTATCTTACCTGCACCTGCATTAATATCTTTGCAGCTGGGAGTCGTCCTACTCATCAGATTGTATATAGCCTTACACATGTATATTCACATTTACTGGATCTGGCTTGCAGGACGAGGACCCCATTACCCGCACACTATGTTTGTTATGTGCCATTTGCCTTACAAAAGCATCACTTAAATAAATAAATGTAAATGTGTGATTAGTATCCTACACTGGGCTGGCATCCTTTCCAGGCATTTCCCCGCCTTGTTCCCTGTGTGTCCTGGGAGAGTCCCCGGGTTTAACTGAACTGCACCTGTATCCCATATTTGATAAGCGGTATGGAAGGTAGATGGAATATACCCATCTACTCATCCTTTTTGGTGTCATGGTGGTGCAGAAGCTAGAGAAATTACCCAGGATGGGGCGCCAACCCATCGAAGGACACACATACCACTACAATTCACCTTAGCATGTTCTGGGGGGGGCGGGAGGGGGGAGTCTGCAGAACCGAGAGGAATTCAGAGACGGATATTCAGAACCTGGCCCCAGAGCCGTAACGCAACAGTGTTAACCACAGTGCCGACTGCAACATTCAATGCAGTATGGACTTCTTACAAGATGCCAGGTAACGGTTTATTTTGAATGAATCTAATGGAAGTAAAAGGTGTTTAAATGCAGAACGATAATTGAAATGTAATTAGGTTTGAAGGATCAGCCGAGTTCAGGCAATATGGCCTCTCGCTCGCCTTCATCTGTTGATCGTTGACTTCCCCATATCCAATAGAAGGTCACAATGAGCCTGGGGCCTCTTCAGGAAGCAGAGGGCAGGGGAACAGCCTGGATGAAAAGCCAGTATTGTCCACTTCAAGCATAGCAAACTGAAATTTACATAAGGAGCAAAGCCATGCAATGAAACACAATGAAACCATAACGTGTGAAGATAGTAACCCAGTTTGAATCACCTTTTTTTGGGCTAGATCAGCACATAGAGAATGCGGGGGATGATATGGCTTCTACAGAAGTTTGATACTGGATGAATGTATGATTGGCCAGTACAATTAGAACTTATTTGCGCTTCTGGTGGCGCAAACAGATTTTACAACCATCTGCCTTATTTATTTTATAGCCATCTGGCTTATTTAGAAGTGGCACTTTGCTGGGCATTTGTCTGGTTGGGAGTGACACGCTCTCACTGAGCAGGGCTGAGCCGTAGGAGGAGGCGTGGCGGCTGGGGGCGGGGCTCCCGCGTGGAGCGCTCTCTCTGACCGCCCCTGTCTTTCGCTCGCAGACAATACGAGACCGTGGTGCCCCTGGAGGACCCCATCATCACGGAAGTCACGAGCACGCTGCAGGAATGGGCTGTCTTGTGGAAGCAGCTGTATGTGGTGAGTATGACAAGGACGGCACTTTATTTGCCATTTTTACATAGTAGGAGTACAGGTGCATCGCGATGGAAGGCCATTTATTTAGTGCCTGGGGTATTTTTTGGGTGGGGGGGGGGAGGGCTTAAGGGCTTTGCTCAAGGGCAATGTGACTATTGTGCTGAGCATGGGATTGGAATCGATCAGAGGCACAGAGCGACGCCTCAGGTGGCTTCAGTCTCCATCTTCACTCTCTGCAAGAACGATGGAGGTCTGAGGTCAGAGTTGCAGGCAGTCCTTTCGGAGACCCTGTGCATGCAGAACTTTCCTTTACTTAACTAATGCAGAATTCATTTTTGAAGTGGAAGATGAATCCAAAGGCAGTTTCATGCCTATAATCGTTTGGAATATGTTTGAATGGTGAAGGATATGTATTTCAGTGGTACCAAAATTACGACATGAAATCAGTTATGCTTTGCTTGCCATTTGTACAACTACAAGTACAGGTGCACATGATTTCTTTAATTTTTTTTTGAGTATCATTTTTGAGTATCCAGTCATTTTTATTGAGTGTCTCCATTGTCAGAGAGCTCTGAAATATGTAAAATGTAGACTGTGAAGATATCAATCCTATGTTGTGCTATTCAAGGCCTCAGCAGATTGGCTATTGGCATTATTTACAAGTTTACAAATGAGTTCACTTTCTCTGGGGAGCTGGTTGATGCCACCTGTGGTCAGCGCGGTGATCTACAACATGACTATCAGAGTGTCTCGGGCAAATTACCAAGATATGAATGTAATATATAAGACAGATGGGCTTTCAGTGCTGGTGCCGAGCAAGATGGCGAAAATTCAGAGGAACATCTGTGGTAGAAAAAATAAAGTCTATGGCCTTTGACAGTGTGGTTTACATAAGCTTTTAGGAGGGATTATTTGGAATTAGCCGTGACAAGGAGGAAGGTGTCCCAAGCATGAATGGGATGTCATAGCTGCTCCCTGAGGGAGAAAGGCTTGAAGTACTGACGTGTAACACGCTTATGTCTACAACACAATCAATGATGGCGGTCGGTATAATCAGAGGATTTGTGAAACATCATGCTGGTCCCACGGTTGGAAAATGAAGGAAAATACAGTAGTTTATACTGGTCTTCATGAAAACCATGTTTGTTCTCACAGAATCGCGGGATTTTTCTCCCAGGGCTTTTACTCAGTTTTCACCTGAATAAATCGATGCCTCTTGTTTTAGAAGGCAAACGGAGAAATGAATGAGCTTTGATTTTCCTTATTGGCACGGCATTGCTTCTCATCAGAGGTCAGACATGTATCCAATTAAACTGTACATTCAGCTTCCTTGTTACAACAAAAACTGTGTGGCAGATCATTAGCTGCGCTAATGCGTGTTGTGACTTCCTTGTTATTTTTATGACAACCACTAGAGGGTGTAATTATTTTTCAGCCATCAATTTATCCATCAGTTGATTTTTCCATCCATCCATCGATCCATCCATCCATCCATCGTCTATGTGCTTATCTTGGTCATTACTACAGAGGGACTTGAATCCATATCAGCACAGGGCACAAGGTTGGGTTTTACCCTGAACCCCAGTCCATCACAGGGCACACACAAAATCTATGGCCAATTTAGAGACAGCAGTCAGCCTAACTGCACCTCTTTGGTCTTTGGGAGGAAGCCCAGATGACACATTGAGAATGTGCCGCTTTCCCCCAAATGTAGACCAGAAGTACAACTTATTATCCTAAGCTTTCTAATTGGGTGCTCATTTAAAGCTTGGAGGTTCTGTGAATATAACGTACACAACATATCGGACAGTGTAGCCTATTTCACAAAGGAGTGGTGACCGAGAAAGGAAACAACGGCAGTAATGCAGTGTGTACTTAATGATGTCATATCTGTGTTGCCATTTTCAGTGTGCAGATTGCCATCAAATATGTTTTTATATGACCAGGTAATGGCCGGTTTACTTTGAAAGAAGTACAATGGTTTCTGTTCAACCAACGGTAAGCTACCCATTACTCAAAAAGCGAAAAACGCCTATTCAAACTCTACATCGCTGCTGTTTCACAATTGCCGTCTATCGAAATACATGGTAGCGGCTACTGATATATTACTTGTGGATCCTTTCTTGTGATCCACGAGAAAGTTGTGTTTATAGCTTCTCTTATGCATTCAAGCACACCATGTGAGCCTTTTTCAACGTTAAACGTTGCAAATCGGAAATAGAGATTATCACAGGGGCTTAAAGATTGATTCAGATTTACGATTAATCATGGATTTAATGCCTCAGACTGAGAGAGAAACCCGCAAATGAAACAGCAAATTGCTCTGACGTCCAAAGTAAGCTTGTTAATTAATTTTTTTCTGCCTAAATCAGATGATTTCTTCCTGCCTTTGTTTTGCAGAATACACATGGAGAGTATTTTTGTGTTTAGCTGATCTCTATAGCTTGATTTTTAGTTTCAGGGCATGGACGATCATATATTCTACAAAAGCTATTCGTACATGTGTTGCACTACGGTAACAATTAAAAACAGATTTAATATGCTTTTGCAAACAGAATTATAACGTGGTAGTGATATATTTGGAAGCTTTCCGAGTAGCACTGCAGACAGGGGCTTTTCATGAAGAATCGCCGTTAGACTCTGAGAGCATCTCAGCAGAACAGCTCCAGGTCTTGCTCCATGCCCCTTCAAGAACGACATTTTCTGCCTTGACGTGTGATAGATGGCATCCTGGTGCTTGGCATTGCTGATGCCAGTAGTGGGGCAGGCTAAGGGGGAAAAAATATTCCAAAAAATATAAATAAAATATATTCATGTTTTTGTGTTGCATGCCACTCGAGTAGTGTTTATGTGTGCATTTTCAGTGCAGATTGATCCCCCAGTGTCACACTCGCACACAGGTATGGGAAATTAGTCATCAGTTCACCTGAAGTGCATGTTACATGCCATCTGCACACAGGCACAGATGAGGCTGGATCTGAACCTCACCCCTGCCGGTTGGTTACTGAGTTTCACAGGAAAAGACAATACCAGAATTTTTGGATACGAATTTAGCAGAAATTTGAAATATCAAATCTTGATTTTCAGTTACTCATTTGTGTGATATATAATAAGTAAAATCACCTTGGAGTTGGAAGCAGCTATCAAGTCAAGTCAAGTAGGTTTTTATTGTCATTTCAACCATAGACACAGTATATAGTGAAATGAGATAACGTTGCGCCAGGACCATGGTGCAAGGCAGAGCAGAACAATCCGAGATCACAATCCGAACATAAATAATTGCTTGTTTACAAGGTTTTTAGTGTATGCGAATGGAGCTGAAATCGAGGATCAAGCGGTCGCAATTTTCAGTAAAAACGAAGTAGTTTGCTTTTTTAACAGCTGAAAAACACGATCAGTTTCCACCTATTTGTGATGGGTTCATTTTAAAAGAACCGTACAGACTGGTGATCCATAAAACAGGCGAACTGGGATGAATGAACTGTCCAAATTTTGTTCTGTTTCACAAGATGAAAGTTAAATTGATTCATGTATAATATATCTCCCTGCCCCCAAAAAAGTCACACTGAGGGACGTACTACTGTATATATCGTGGTGAACTATTTTTAAGCCGCGGAAAAATAAACAGCTTACAGACTAATTGTTTTGTTCCCTTAATTCCGATTGAGAAGCAGAGTCGTGGAAAAAGCCCAGCAGAAACACAACAGTATGGGAAGTGCATGTAAATTCATTTCCGTTCGAGCACATTCCATTATAGCAGCTCCCCGTGTACAAAAGATAAAGTTAAGAACACAACTTGCCGTTACTCTTGCTCTAGTTGGCACAGAAGAAATTACCAATGTACTTTTCACCTATTTACACAGTTGGATATTTACTGAAACAATTTACGAGTTCGGCAAGCGGGCTATTTACCGAGTATATCTACGTCTTCTAGCCTGTTTCCTTCTTTTAGTTTTTAGTTCTTTTAAGTTTTCTGCTGGTAGAAATAAACCTTACGTGCTTTTCTTACTGGATACAATAACGTGTCACTAATGAGCAAGGCATTTGAGACGCAAAAGTGTTTTTGATCTGTGCGCTTGAAGTTTTTGAGTAAAATCAGCAATATCTTGCATTGATCAAATGATAGTGTGCTTGCTTTCGAGTTCCTCCCCCAATCCAGTTGCCTGGATATTCTGTTTGCCTTCATGTCATGCATTCTAATCTGGGTTTCCGCATTATGTCATGGTGTTGAGGTGCTAAGGGTGCACTACAGTATAGCAAAGCAGGTGATGCTTTGTCTTACATTCCATGATTAGGGGTTTTTGGCACAGCCATCTTCTGTAGTGGATGCGATTCAGCGATCCTACATGATGCCCATCAAATTACCTCTGCTCATAATGCCTAAAATGTCTGTGATTTATGGGAGGAAAATTGAGGTATTGATCCGTGAAGTCGTTTGAAGCACTGGGTCAAGCTGACCACATAAGGCGGAGTGCTGCAGCAGTGTGAAGTCATGGTGGACCCAAACGCGTGATGGTCGGCGGTTTTAAATTTCCCAGCGTCGCTTCCCTTCAATTTCGTTGTTTCTTTGTAAAACACGGCATCTGGCATTGTGTGCTTTAGCTATGCTGACAACGCATTCATATTTATTAAAGATAAGTAGCAGAGTGCTTGTAAAAAAAAGTTGAAAGTATATTTGATATCAGTCTGTTTAGTATCATGGTTTTAACAGTATTGTGTGTTAATAAAGAGTTCTGAGGTCTTTTATTACAATAAAACCCTACTGCATGTTGCACCTTGCACGTTTTCCCATGTTCGCCACAGTTTTCTCCAGTTGCTCTGGTTTCCTCCTGCCGCTCAAAGGTGTGGTCACGTGACTTGGCATCTCTAAATTGCCCACAGTGTATGATGGCACATTCCCACTGGCTTGCAGGAACTCAGCCGTACCCTAACCCGAGTGACGAAATGAGACCAGCTCGCTTTGGCTTCCCACTGCAGAAGGGACGGCTTGGTAAAAGTGTCGCTGGGTGACAATGCAGTGCACCCGGAGAGATGCTTATTTACTGTTCACACTGTGTACATCATGATTTGCTATGTGATAAATTCTGTTAGCACGTCTGTGAGAATCGCTGTCTTATGTTACCATCAGATGTTGGTGGAATTTTAGCATTTACTTGTGTACATTTACATGACAAATCCATTCCATTCAACTGTTCTGTACTATTTTTTGAGTAAGAGTCTAGATATTTTCAAGTTCTCAAGACATTGCCATGTGCAATACTACTAACAATGAATAATATATAGAATGTGCCTTTTTTTCCTTTAGATAACCCATGCATATTGATGCAGATCGCTGGTATCTCCATGCATTTAGACCAGTCAGATGGTGGTGATGCAACCAGCTTGGTTTGGTCATACATTTGGCTCTGTTAGTAAGCCTGCCTACGATAGTACGGGTCAGGTGTGGCTTGCATACTGCTGGTTCGTGGAACAGGTCTGGTGTGTTCCTGATGGCAGTGGAAAATCACCATGATTGAGGACATCAGGTTCAGCCACTTCCTCCCCCTCCTGGATAAACAGTTATGGAAGATGGATTGATGTTTCAAAGAAGCTTACAGGCCTGCCTCTGCACACAAACCTCACTGTAAGCTGCAGTAGCAAAAATCAAGTTAAACGAAGAGCGCCTGCGTTCATTTGCATAATCGTTCTTAGTAAATACCCCTCAAAATTAGAACTGTAGGTTGCTGGGATAGTGTGGCGTAAAATGAAATTGTCCCTGACCTGACTAAAACCACTCAGCAAGGCTGTTTATGTGCAAATAGTTGTATATCCGTTCCATTGCGCTCAGCTTTTTATTTGACTTAATTTGCACTTTAATTTTACTGAATGCTTGTTTTTTTTATTAAAAGTGTGTTATTAGCACTCTTTAATCTGCTTGTCGTGTCCAACAGATTGTTCTTGGGGCTTGTCACGAGCCAAGAAACGCGACTATGTGAGACGGACAAGAACGCGCCCACGTGCACGTTCTTCGTCCCGTTTTGTCGCATCTAGAAATCACCGAGTCACCTGCTTTCTCGCCAGTGTGACCTTAAACAAACAGCCTTCCTCAGTGGCCCTGAGATGTCAGCAGAGAACTTTCATTTCTGTTCGTTATCTTTTAATATTCTCAGTGTGGCAGTAGCTGACATGTCAAAACAGTCCTGCTGGTGGAGTCCTTTGTGGAGGAGAGTTTAGACGTCTTCTGGCTGTAATCAGACTTAGCCAGAGAGCATAAGATACCCCAGAAAACATTCCGCTCTTGATGACTCAGGTCCTTGTGACTTATATAATGCAAGAATGCTTGAGGAAGGGGCTGCCCTTGGACTCCCAGATGTTTATTTGTCTCATACCTATTGTTAGAATTTCCTTTTTATCGATTGCTCAGTTCCACTGCTGCATTGCCTTGTTTACTCTTATGTCTGTCTATTATGACATTCAAGTAAATAAATCTCATTCATCTATGCTTTCCGGCAGCTGTGTTGGGAAAATCACTATGTGTGTGTGTGTGTGTGTATCCATCTTTCAATTGCTCATGGTTACAGGAGAGCCTAGACTGTGGTACACGTAGCTCAGGCTGCCAGTCCTATGGGCAACCTAAAGATACCATTGAGCTGAACTGGATGTCTTTGGGCTATAGGAGGCAACCTATATGAGGAGAATGTGGAAATTCCACACATGCAGAGGAGAGGAGGGGGTTCAAACCCTCAGTTCTGGAGTAGTGAGGTAATAGTGCTACTCACCATGTCTAGTGTTTTATTTAAATAAGTTTAATTGAATCAAAGGCAGAAATGGTTCTTAATGAGTAGTTCAGTGGTCACAATGTCTTCATATAATGAAAAAATGTTTTGGGAGTGAAGATGAGCGCAAACCTTGGTGTGGAGCCAAGAAGAACAGGCTGTGAGTGTCAGAGGCTGTGCCCAGGATTCAGTAGCAGCTGTCCTCTGGTCCTCTAGCTCCTCTGCTGGTTATTAGGTGGGAGGATAGGGCTGGAGATATTGGAGCTAATGTGTCGGATTGGGCCACATGGAAGCATCAATGGGGGAAGAAATCCAATGCTACACTCTTCCTTAATAATCTGCACTATGAATAATTTATGTCATTAATCCCCTATTACACATGTTTTGGACTGGGGAAATTTCCATTGTAAACTCTGACTAAATGCATTAATGCTCTTAGAGAACTGAAGCGATTGCGTGGTAGTGCTGTCGTTTATTAGTTTAGCGCTCGTGCTTTTGCAACATTCCCCACATTGAAGATTTCCGTGACACATCGTTTGTGTCACTTGACGTTGGAGCCTCCCTCCTTCCCAAACAGGTGATCTGGGTGGAATGTCGAGCCGCGAGAAGGCTTGCCAGGGTTCGGAGCAGAAGCGGGAACGAGGCGCCGGGATAGGAGCGGTTCTGTGGAACCATCTTCTGACCGTCCTGCTCGCTTTGCTCTGTCTTCCTGAGGCTCAACAATGACGATTCTGGCAAGGTTCATATGCACTGGAATTCTGTTCCATTAATGAGCGCCCTGTGTTTTAATATGCAATAGTAACTTTGCAGGTAGGGTGAGTATATTCTGTAAGTGTGCAGATGGGAGTGAGCCTGAGAGAAAGATTTGGAAGGCAGCCCGGGCGTGACTGCTATAGGATGGCAGTGGCTGTCAGAAGACTTAAGGCCTGCAACATGAACAGGGGCTGGCAAGCAACTGATAACACAGATATAGAAAGGGCAGGTAGCGGAGTAGTCCGAAATAAATAATTTTTAGAGAGTCACTGTTTCATCATTCTCGCTCCCTGTCGTCTCTGAGTCACTCTTTCTACTAAAGCACCCCCCCCCCCGCCCCCCCCCCATTCAGTTTCCCTATCTTTAGTAAGACGAGAGGCAGCTGTGACAGCTTCTCTTTGAGCTACAGGTTTGGGAAGGCGTGGAGGACAATCGAGGAACCCGGATCTGTACAGGAGACGAAATGGTCTGTCTTCGCACAATCTCACGTTACCGATTCTACAGCCTTTTGGTGATCATTAAAGGGAGCGGCTGGAATCCCCCTATGATGTTAACTGGCCCGTGCTGCCCATAAGCACTGCAGTGGTGGTCCTTAGCAGTACTGTAGCTACAATGCCAGGTTCAGTTTGACACTTTCACGCCTTTGACACCATCTATGCGAGGAAGCAGCTGGTCATTGGGAAGAGAAGCTGATTCCATGGGGTTAAATCCGCCTCAGTTGTTGGTGGATGGAGTCATGTTCTTTTTAAAGACCGTCAGAACCTGCAGCGTGGTCGCTTCCTGTGTTCTTGATGCTCTCACTGCCCCCCCCCCCCCCCCCCCATCCCCTCACCACCCCCTTCGCTGTTCCGTCTCCCACACTCTTTCATGCACAGTTGCGCCCGTTTGGACGAAACCTGAATCGCACAGTCGGGGGCTGGAGAAGCGGATGAGGTCTTTCTTGCATAGCTGGTTCTGCATTTGAGCAGCAACTCTGAAGCCGAATGCATTTATCCATGCATCCCGGACTGGTTCATGGTTAGAATGGAGTCTGTCCCAGGAAGCGCAGGACAAGAGGCAGAGGAGAACGCTGCATGCCAGCCTATTGCAAGTCTTATGCGACATGCTAATGCCATGTCAGTGCAATCTGGGTCTAATCTCTCCAGCTTTACTACCCCCCAGTGACCTGCTATGCCGAGCTGCCCCATTCTCTTTACTTTATTGATGTCTCTCTATTACAATAAAATGTACTCATATCTGCAGCAGAGGAGATTGATTTTAAAATGAAATTCCCCTCCCATGTTCACACATTGCAACCTTTTTGTTTTCATTTCGATGGTGTACGCAGAGATTGGCTTTCGATTAAATCCGTATCTGGGAAGGCATTGCTCTCTGCAGACAGAATGAGGAGCGGCACCAGCGTTTGAGCTCACACATGCACCGACGCATTCCTCGCATCCTCAGAGGGCCAGGTACAGCGGCTCTTGTTTACTCCTGCTTCAAATGCGCTCCCTGCATATGATCGCACATCGCATGGATGAGAGCAGAGCCTCCTACTCACACCTCCCTGACCATCCATTCCAGGCTGTTCTGGCGGCAGACCGAACCAAAATGAAAGCCTCTGTAACCTGGAAACAGGTTTATCTGGATGACGGGAACTTTGCCTCTGTGGAAGATGGAGGGTATGGTGTGGGTGACGGCACGACCCCCATTTGAGTTAGAAAAAATTCAAAGAAAGTCAGAGGTTACAGTTTAGTGCTGGGTTCCCTGAAGTTTGCTGATGCTGGAATATGTTCTGCATGTTCCATGGATTCCTCATGGCACTCCGCCCCTCCTGTGTTCCTGGGGTGTGCAGTGTGTGTGTGCAGCGGCATGCTGGCACTGCCCACTGCATCCCAGTGTGAGAGGTCTGCTGGCCGCACTCGCTTCGATAGAGGCAGAGGAGCTGACCTGCTTAAAGCCAACATATCCCGTGAAATAGTGTGAAACACGCAAAAATGAATGGGCCGAGGAGCAGGGAGAGGTAGAAAACAAAGAAAAAGGCTGGAATGATAAACTGGAAAGTAAAGAAATGTCTTTGTTTTCCCTGCAGTTAAAAAGTTAGAAAAAAAAAACAGAAGGGCTCTCTACTGATTTTTGAATGTTGCTAAGCAACTGGTGTTGCGAGCGGTAACCATGAAGCCTTGGAGACATGCGAGCTGAGGACATGTCCAGGTGACCAGACTGTTCCTCTGCTACATTTCCCTGGCCCTGCAGCCGGCTTTTTGCTATGAGTCCAAACCACCCAGTTTTGGAGGTCTCAGAACAGCTAAGGTCCGCTTTTTTCGGGTTAGGAAGGAATTCACTAGATCTGTTTAATTCGAGTCATCCATCCTTCTTCCTTAAATGTTTGCCAGTTGCGTTGAACCTGAAGCTTATCCCAGGAAGTGTGATGCATGACACTAGGATCTCCCAGGATGGAATGCCAATCCATAGAAGGGCACCCACTAACGCATAATCACCCATTATGTGCAATTTAGGGATGATAATTTGCCCTTTGAAATTTGACCCTTATGTGGTAGAACCACATTAGATTGAAACAGGCTTGTAAATCACCCAGAAATGCACACATTCTCTAGAAAAACAGCTGCCGAATGCTGTTACCCTATCAGTTCTCCTCAGGGGGGAGAGTAATTGCTGATGAGGTTTTTTTGTTTGAGATAATTAAGAGATGAGAAACTCTTCACCCAGAAACAACCCATGTTTTAACTGGCATTCCGACTGCCATTTTCCTGGCTTCAGGAATTGTGCTTTTGCCCTCTAGCTCTCCTCTGTTTGTGTCTATCTCTCCTCCTGTGCCTTCCTCCCTTCATCAGCTGCTGCCTTTTTTGATCCCATTCTCCAGTCTTGTTATATAACAACAATGCTTGCCATTTGTATCAGCACAAGCGCACAGGAACATAGAATCTTGCATACACTGTCTTCAATTCTTTCAGGAGACCTGGAGTAGTAGGACCTTGTGATATCATTCCACTGTCAGCTATGGGATCTGAATCTTCTGGACACAGACTCAAAGATCCACACACCACTCCCCTTTTTTTAACTTGCTACCACAGGTTAAAGCCTCTTTCCATTCATTTTGATGGAACATTGATCTAGGTATTCGGTCCGAGTATGACGGGGTCTTTAGCAGCAACCATCCATCCAGATATTCAGTCTTACTATGATCAGATCTTTCACCAGCTGCCGTCGATCCAGGTATTCAGTCTGAGTTTGACTGGGTCTGCACCACCACCATCATGCCGGCGTCCCCTTGTGAATTTGAGGTCCAGTGACCTTCCAGACAGGAGCACAGGTTCCTGACCCAGAGCGCCAAACATTACCTGTACTGTAATACCCTCGTCTTTTCAGGTTCCCTCTACGGTCTTCTGTTGCTCTCTCTTCCTTTCTGTGGCTTCTGGCTGTTTCACTGTTTTCCCTTACTGATGGTACGTGCACAGTAGCTAATCCTCTCCTTCTTATATGTAATGCTAATATAAACACTTTTCAAGAAAAGAGAGCCTGGAGGACCTGAGTTTTATGGGTCCGCAAGCAGTTTCCCAGTTGCTTTGTGGCTGTCGTGTCCACTATGTTCACCTCTATGGCTTGAAGAGATCACAAGTCAAAGCTGTTCTCCACAAATCCCATTCTCCTCCTAATCAGATTCTGCAGGTCTTAGACACACAGCCAAAATGCCATTGTAGAATTACCCATTAAACTCCTCAGTAGATGCTGACTGCCAGCAGACATACACCTACAATAATCTCTGCCTCGTACCATTAGTCCAAACGAGCATGACCCAAAAGGTTCTTACTTCTTACACACTAGGCCAGTACTGGAGATCTGCAGACCCATCTTAGTCTTTGGTGGGTGGTTTTTCCGTCAGCCAGATAACCACTGATGCAATTCTTGCTGTTGTATTGCCGAGAAAACTACTTGAATTGTTGAGTTTACCCAATTAAAGCATTCTAGCCAAAGGCCTGTGTATGTTTTCATTCCAGCTGAAGTCTCAATCATTAGACTTGGTTTAATCCCGGCTGATTTAAAGTATTTCAACTTCTCGGTCAGTATTTTCCTGGAGATATTTTTGCATAAGTGTTTGAATTTGCAAGGATGATTAGTATATTTTTCAAAATATATGCATGCGGTAATTGCATAAGCAGGCAGAACCGCGTGATGTCTGGATTAGGAGTGGGAACAGGTTTCGTTCTTTTCTTTTATTGGGCATGTTTTCCATTTCTGCTGTTTCAGGAATGAGATTGACACAAGCAGCACTGGCAGATGAAAACAAAAGAGATATGATATCAAGTGCAAATAGAAAACTCATTTACATGTGGACTTCAGAGGACTAGACTCTAAGGCAACATGTAGGTCTCCAAGGAGCAGGATGGAAAAACGATGGGCAGTGCAACACAAAATAATAATTACCTAATTAACGGGTGCAAATGATTTATACAGATTTGTTTAAACATATAATAACGTGCAGTTTGTGCTGTCCCATGCTCAAGGGTACAACAGTGGGTCCCTCCTGAGACTTGAGCTGACAACTCATTATTCATACATCCAATTGCTACACTGTCTGCTGGCCTGATGACTTCCTCTTAAAATAAAAACACAATGGATTCCTGCCCATCTTCCATGTCTGGTTTAGGAGTAACAATCTGTGCGGCTCTAGCTGGATTTTCACCATATAGGAGACCAGACCTCAAGATCAGCCATGATTGCTTCTGGCAGCCATTATAATAAACACTGCCTGCATTCATTTTTATTTGTTTTCATTCCATTAGATTAACTTCAGACCAGCTGCGGCACGCTCCCTGCACCAGTGCTACTTGGCCTGTGAACTCGCAATACGACTTTTCTCCAGAAATGTAATGGTGAAAGGGACTTAATGGTGACTTTAACCTCTTAATGCATGGTGGAGTTGGCAGACATTGTTAGTAATGGTCCAGTTTCCAGTGTAACATTTTTCAGGCTTTAATCCTGAAAGCGCTGTCTTTAAGAAAAAACTCTAGCTTGTCTTATTGTCACCCAAGCAGGGAGTTTCTCGTTTGTTGAAGAGTTTAATGGAAAGCTGGTGTCAGAAGTGTTCAAGGGTGTGGTGCTTAAAACTCATTTCACTGTTTATTACAAAACTGGCTTTATATCTGAAGCATCAGCATTGATCTCTGAGCATGTCTGGGTAGAGGAGTTAGATTTGTGCATGTTTTCTTAATGGCGTGTTTGTAAGAAATAGCCCCTGGATCTTGTATGATTTGAGTCAGGTCTTCAGGGCCGTGCTGAGGTTTCATGAGGGGAAGATTCTCAAAGGTAAAAAAAAACAATGAGCCACTCAGTACCTTTAAAGCTCACACACAAGCAGCCATCCTCATATGTGTGGTTATTGTGCTAAAGCAACAAAACTCCAGAATTGTGAATATATTAATTATAGTTGTAGGCACTTTAAATAGCTTAGGCACCTACAGCTCCACCCCTCCACATCTGCTTTGTTGGTGTTGAGTGAATGGCACAGTCGCTGGGCCTGAGGATGGCTGGCGGGTCCTGTGCCCGTACCAAATCTGTCGGGACCCCCGGGCATCACAGGCCGTCGACGGGTGGGTCCCGTATCTCGGGGACGCAGCGGGAGAAGGTGCTCGTCTGCTGTAAATGAAAATGAGAGAAGTAGTCTGGGTCTGTGTGCATGGAAGGACCATGGTGAGGAGAAAGGAGAGCCATGCCGATGATGGAGGTGGTAGTGGTGGCTGGGGGGGGGGGGGGGGGGGGGACTGGCATCTCGTCCGACCAATGGTGTCGTCCCCCGGCTCTCAGCAGCTCTGCTTCTGACACAACGGGGGAGGGAGAGTGTGTATTTGTGTGGGCTGGTGAAAAGCTTCATGCGATGGTAGTTAGGTAACTACACTACATAGATAGTGGGAAAAAGGGAAAAAAAAATGAAAAAGGAGTTTAGAGGGGAGAAGCGTCGTGAGCGACTGAGACAGACTGAGCGTAATATTTGCCGTTCGAGCCTGAAACTGGAGGGACCTACAACATCATAAGAGAGGGTGCTTATTTACATACTGATAGTGGGGGTTTTCGGAGGAATATCCTAACTGGGAAGACTGGTGTTGGAGCAGGGGGTGGGCGGGGGGGGGGAGGGGGGTGATGTGGGGAAGAGGTCCATAGCCAGCGGAAGTGGAGGAGAACATGAGAGGTGTTTGAGCTGTTATTTACACACATCAGCTGGTGAGCTCGTGTTTGCAGGCATGCTGCTGGAATGTTCTGAGACGGAAGCGAGGAGCTGCTCGGTCTGAGTCGGTAAGTAGCTCGGGCTGATTCTGAGGCTTCTTTACTGGAGGGGGGAAGTTCATGCCGTCTGGCCTTACCTTCATCCATAGGCCTTAAGGTTTGCAAAATTGCAGATGACCAATGAGCCTTGCTGTTGAATTCTGCTTTTGTTATTTAAAAAAAAAAAGCCCCCCACAGTGCTATGGTTATAATCCTGTCCACGGGAAGGGGGGGGGGGGGGCTTATGGGGCTGTCGGTAACTAGAATGTATCGACTTTATCCACTGCTGCTGATCCTCTCATATATGATGTTTTCTGGAAGCTTTGCCGCTGTCAGTGACTCACACATTTGGAAACACGGGCAGATCGTTCGTCTTCCTTTGACTCTTTGGGTCGTATTGTCTCAGAGGTCTATGGCCGGAGTATCAATGCACACATTTAAAAATGCATATTTCTGCATGAGAGAGCTGAGTATTAAAATGAACCGCTGCCTTTTGCTTGCTTAAAAAATTACATTTGTGTTCGTATCGCAGTTTGACGAACTGATCAGTACTGCGTCGACCCTGGTAAGGAAGGCTCCAAGGCCACCAGGTGTGTGGAGAACATATAAATAGAAGCTCTGGGAAGGGAGGAGGTGCAGGATCCAGCAACAGGTTGCAGGTTCAAGACCCTGGTGAGACGTAGAATAGTACTAATAAAATGAATAGCTGCGGAATTTTTATAAATAAAAGAAAATCAACAATTTATAATAATGTATATCTGGAAGGTTCAATGTTTGTTAAACATTCTCTGCCTGCGATTCTGTGATTTTTGGACTCCAGATTTTATATAATAGTTTTAATATTCTGCTTTTTTGGCATCCTGTCCTCTGCTTTGTTCCTTGTGTTCACTGGGACACAGTCCAGGGTCGCAGTGACTATGTTATTAAATAAGCAGTTGCAGAAGATGGATGGATGTATTTTTTATAGTCGTACCACCAGTTGGTTTTGTTCTCGTTGCTGATTCTTCAGGGCATTTTTTGAAGCCATTTATCCATTTTCGTCCGCCAGTGTGCGATTTCATTGGATGAGGCCATTCGGCGTCACATGTTCCCGCTCCCTTTAGGGAGGCCATGACTGGGCCGTCTCCGAGATCCACAGGACTGGCTCACGAAATCCACGCTACGGCATGTTTCGGAACCTTGAAGAAATAAGGTTATTGAACCATTGTGCTGTAAATATCTTTCCAGCAACGCAACGCAGTCAAGAGAGACTGAAGTTTCACTGATCTCTCTGTACCTGGCCTAATTCCAGCATATTGACTGCTAAGATACAGCCTGCATCCATACCACTTCCAGATGCCCTAAAGGGGGGGGGGGCACTGCTGCTGTGGAGGGGTAATAGAAAATTGACTAAGGCTTGACTTTGACTTCTTATAACAGTTTTGGTTTGAAGTAGCATCTGTTTGAAGAGCTAGTCTCTGAATTCTGACATGCTTTAATTCATACCATGACAATGGACTACCCGAAGCCCAGTACTATACAACCACAATTCCTGTAGTACCCTGTGTTCTATAGTTTGTTGTTATTCGGACCTTGTCCAATATTTGGACAATGTGGACAATGTCAATGTGATTTTTTTTTATTTTGATTTTACACAACACTTTCTCAGGTCTAAGGGAAAACGACTTTATGTAAACGTATCTATTTCTCAGTCTGAAAAATGGGAGGAACATTTCACACCAACGTCAAAGAGTCTTATGGGAAAGACCCAAAGCACTGATACATTCTCTTGATAATTTCTTCATGTCACTGAAATCCCGTGGCAGCAGGTGGAATAGTAGTTAAGGACATGGGCTCATTACGTGGTTTTATAGTCAGGAGAAGACTGATTGGTGCATTACATGCAGATAAGGTCATTTTAGGCATGTCCCAGCTAACAGGAAACCTTCCAAGCTAATGTTATTTAGAGAACTTCCCAAAGCCGACAGAGAAGGTTCTAACAGTAAAATTAATTGAACGTTATTTCCACATTTTACATTTTAGCGAAGGTTCTGTCAATATTAGCATGATAGCATTATCATCTGAACATCATTTTAACATAATTATGGTTGAAAAGTACTGGTTATGAGAAAAGTTTTAAAAGGGAGAAATATGTGTATACAGTAAAAGCATCTTTCAGTCTTGAACCCATGACCTTTGTAATGTAACGTTACAGTACCACTCACTGCTCTGTCTCGCCCTTTCTTGTTTTATTTTGTTATTCTTAGTTGTACTAGTTGTTGTGATAATGGGATAACATTCTGCAAACATCAGGAAAACTGCACACTTTGAACTTTTTGTTCCTTACGTATAACATTCGGCAAACATTCCCAAAACTACAAACGGTAAGCTGAGTAGTCACAAACTAACGTTTCTGATATTAATTCAACCAGTCAAAGTGTTAAGCTATGTTAACTTGGACTGAGTTTAATGGTAAACTTTTAAACGGGTTTCAGAACGGACGTTTTTCAGATTCCCCCCTACGCGACTAAGATAAGCTGAGCTAGTCGGGGGGTTTTATAAACCCACAGACCATTTTAATCTTAAGCCCCGTTTTCACTCATCCTGCCTTCACTCCATCTCTAATAATTATTGTAAGTGATGGGCATTACTCAGGATTATGATGAATCCCCTAAGAAACCTAGCGCTAATTTCTCTGTGTCACCTGATTAGTAAGTAGGGGGAGATGGGAAGAGATGTATTGTTTTTTCATTTAAGTGATGCGTTCGCGGGGGCTGCTGACCAATCGCTTTACGCCTTGTGAGGATTTGAGAAGAAATGCCCGAATTGGGGCTTTTGGTGGGAAACTTCGCTGGATCTGTAATATAGACACACGAGGGTCAGTTCCTCATTTGAGACTTCTGGCTCTTGTAGGGGAAGCGGAATAATTTAGAGCTTTGAATAAACTCCAGTGGAGCAGCTTCAATTGCCCAGTGGCTACGTCACACAGACCCTCAGAGAGGGGGAGATCTGCCGATGAGGAGAAAGTTCACGGACAGCTGAAAAGCTGATGCAGAGGAAAGAAAACGGGGCAAGGTGTGAGACCGGCAAGCTGCGGTGAAACGTCCCACCTCGAGTTCATGCTTCCTGGAAAACGCAGGTATGTCATCCAGGTGGACACACTCTTACCCTGTGCTTTTGGCAGAACTGTATACATTTTCTGCCACCCTGCGCCGTGTGTGGGTACCGGAGCCAGTGGGCTGGCTACTTGAGAACAGGCTGAGTATGTAGGTGCAGGGTGCCGATGTTGCTCACCAGGGTGCGTAGGGAGGTGGTGTGAGTCAGGACCAGGGGCGTAAGTGTGCACAGTTGCCTGTGCATTTGCTTGTGTGTGTGTGGAGAAGAGAGGAGGTGCTGCCCCTCGATGCCTAAAAAACGCTTTTTTCTTTAAATCCGTTTATATCTCTCCATCTCGCCTGCTTTCAGTTTGCTCTTTTGGAAGGTAATCCATACTGCGGCAATCTTCTTGAATTCCATATGACTCCTTCGGATTGCCTTATTCATGGATTGCTGTGCCTTAAATATATATCCGAAAGTGGTATTGAGTGGGATATTGAGTCAGACCTCAGAGTTTCGGTGCTGTTACATTTCGGAGCCAGTTCCTGACCCACTGCGTGTATGGAAGTGAGAGCTACTGCGCTGCCCCAGTGAACTGCCCTTCACAAGTCTGACTCGTAAAACATCGGCATGCTGTGATATATTTCCCGTCGGCTTTGGTTGCCGGTCTTACACGACCTAGCAAACATGGCAATAACGAAAGACAGGCTTTCTCGTAAGCGGCCCCGCGGCTGTACCCATCTTCCCGAAATCGTGCGAGATCTATATGCGCCATAAAACGCACACTAGCTCACGAGTGCTCGCATTAGTCATCGTCACCAGAGACCCAGCCTTCCTCTCCTCCCGTTGATTACTGCCACATAGGTAGGAAATGCATAGATTTTTCTGTGCTGTCTAAGAAAACAACTACGGCCATGTCAGCGATAATGATAAAACCCAGTGAGAATAAATGCCAAATCAATAATTAAAGGGATTAACCGGCTGGTGTGTGTTTGCCTGGAGAGGAGTGAATGAGTCATAGGTGCAGGCTGATGGGACCATGGGATTGGGCTACTTTTTATCTTGCTCTCTATCTCTCAGCATGACAGTGTGCTATAAATGTACATCAGTAAGGTGGGGGCAGTTGGGGGGCGTAAGTAATCCAAAATCTCACCTTTCTTCTTCCAGTCTTTTTTGCCACAGCTCAGTCCTCAATCCCGTGCTCCTGCATTTTGGGTGAAGGACATGGCCAGTGACTGTGTGAGCACCTCTCCCGGGGCTGCATGCTATGTCTTTTGTGTTTTGAGTCTTTTCATGAACATCGATGCAAAGACGTCATCGCTAACTGGAGATCTCCTCTTTTTGGATGAGGGAGCAGAAACAGAAGGTGGCTCCCTCACCTCTTCCTTCTGCTTTTTGCTGCCGCCACACACACCTGCAGACGCCTCTGACTGTGCCTCAGTGGCTCCACGTTGGGCGCCAGCCCCAGTGACATCCATTTCCTGGGGGTTTCCTGTGGTGCTTATGCCTCAGCCAGAGTCACATGTCACTGTCATCTCCAGATGCTCAAGTGTAGAATTCGAGCCTGGAGAAATATTTCTGGTGCATTGGGTTTTGTTTTAGCTTTGGACTGAAATCTATCGCTTGAAGTGTCAGAGAAGCTGTAGTATCGAACAAACCAGTATGGGGTCTGGGTAATCTGCAGGATCGACGAAGCTGGGGGCTAAAAGGGTAGGTGAGAGGCAGGACTATCCTTCTCATCAATGGGTGTGACTGTGCCAGAGAATGGTACTGAGGTAGGAGATGGTTCGGATGAAGATGATAAACCAAAACTGTGTTCTCCTCTGTGGAGAATGTGGCACACTCTCATGGAGGAACCTGAGCTGATTTTCTAACTCATCGCTAGTCACGCCCACTGGTTTCACTGAATGCTCAGTGATTAGTGATTCATGTTCAGCTGCTTGGGAATGAGCACAGGGTGATAATCGCCCTGCTCGATCTATAATAGATGAGCTAGAGAGCCCACTGATAAGTTCTGCAGGAGCCAGCCTGGTCGTGCAGCCATGATGTCAAAGTGATGACATTTCCTTCCCAGATGGACAGCACACTTTGAGCTTTGCTTTCTCAGATGTACGTAATATGGGAGGGGGACCAGAAGTGGGCTCAGAGATCTTTTTAGAGAAGGCACCTGAAATCCCGAGATTCATCCTCCGTGACATAGCAGTTTACTCACACTCTGACATATCACATTTCTTTGATGGATAGATACTGTGCATGATTTTTCAATAAAAAGTCTGCATTTACATTTTTTTTTTGCTGAGCTGTTTGCATCGTGACCTGAATTGATTCCTGTGGCTTATCCAGAATGGGCTTTGCAGATCTGGGAAATTTAGTATCTTTTCTAATGAGATTGTTGTTTCCAGTGTCCTCAGTTTAACCGGCAATGCTACGAAATCTCCTTACATTCGCAGGAGACTGATGTTTGCTGTTTCTGTTGTTGTTCGATCCTGTTGATGCTGTTTTTCAGTTTCCACAACGTCCAGTGTGTTTATTGTGAGGGCAATTCATGCAGATTTTTCCTTTCATGCAGATTTTTTCACTGAACAGCACAACTAGGGGACACAACTTTGCTTCTCAAGCTGCAAGAAAATACAGTCTGAGCACTCAGGTCATGGGCATTGACACTCAGTAAATATCAAATAATTTAACTGAAAACCACACAGGTCTCACAGCAATACGCCCTGTACTCCCTGGAACAACGTTCCAACCCCAGGCTCGCCTCCACCAGCCACCAGCAGGTACCCTGACCTTTCAAGTGACTGGCAGTTCATTTGAATTCAGCCATATCTGCTTTTCCAGTGGTCACAGTAAAAAGAAACAGGAATCCCATCTTAAAAGACTGGTTGCCTTTGACCTTCTATAATGTAAAACCAGTCTGAAGTGCAGGAAAACAGCTGAATTGTCTAAAAGCACAAGTGGCTTTATTTCACTTGCACTGAATGCCATTTGAAAAAAACACTTTGACTTTAACCTGGTGATATTTAGTGGGGTCATTGGGTAAACAGGCGTGTAACGAGATTTCAGTGCCAGAATGAGAATTCTAGTCATATCTTTTCTAATATTTTTGACCAGCTACAGCATGAAACTATTCACGATATGAATGGTATGCTTTAACAAAAAAAAAGTCACTATAGGAATACGTTTAATTAATAGAGAGTGACTCAGCTTTCAGCACTGCACTGTATACCATGATAGATTTTATGGATAAATGAGCCATTTCCAAACGTGGATGTGTGTTGTAGAGATTCTCATCAAATTGGACTAACCTTGCGATTACAATTTGACTGCATATTATTGTCCACTCAGACAACGAATCCACCCCTCCTCATTCGCAGCACAGTTCACTGAATCACAGAACCACATACTGGAAAACATTTTGGCTGACTCAACCATTAACTGCCAGCCAAATCTGCCCTCCTGCCCCGCCTGACTTGGCTGAGCGTGTGTTATTAGGGTCAAGATGTCATTGTGGATCTGGCACCTACAGAAAGATGAGCTTATCATTAACAGTCTAAGAGAGAGGGGTGGGCAGTCCCTCACTTTCAGACTGGTCTGTGTGGCGTCTGATCTTAGAGAACCGAACAGCGCACCAGAGATGAGTATCCTGTGATGGTTTTAAAAGGGTCGCCTTTGATTGAAAAATCATCTGATCTTCCAAAGCCGGCCTCCTCGGGCTGGCACCTTGGGGGTCCACGATGGGGGAGGCCTCCAGTTGCGTCTTTGTGGCAGCCTGCCCCCAGATGGAGTGCCATTCCGCGTCCCCTGTCAAAGGACTGAAACCAAAGCATTTATATTGCAGTGGCATTTTGTTGATGTAGCTTCCGGTGATCATAACCTCTGCTTTAGGGTAATTTAGTACAGTTTCACGCGATTCGGCGTGGCATGGTCGTCTTGCAGGTGGTGGTGTTTCCTAGCATTGCTAACCCCCAGGGTTAAATCCCACCTTCCTGGATAGGAACTCTGCAGGTTATCTTTCTTTGTTTTACACTGCAGGCACTGCCACCTCATGGACAAACAGTTTGGGTATTAATTATTGGGTTAGTATTAATGGCCAAGCGGTGATTGGGAAAGGATGTTTAGATTAGTCAGTAATAACCTGACATGGACTGAAAGAACAATTGGTTATTAAGACATTAATGTGATTTTAAAAGCAAAATTGACTTGTCAATTGACTTGGCATGTGAGAGGCCGTTATAAACATCAGGCAGCATATTTACATAAATCCAAAATCGTTTCACCCCTGTCTAGTTCTTATGAACAAATGTGGTTAATTTGAGTAATTAGCAAATGTACGAGTCAAATAAACCTCATTAAAATCTTTGACTGCAACTTGCATTTACCCTGATATGGTTAAAACTGATTGTAAAAAGAAGTATTTAATTAAACAAAACATAGATTAGAAGATTACTAGGATGTCTTCCACATCCTGTAACTCCTCAGTGGTTTCTTGTTCTCAAATTGTCTGTCCAAACAGTGATATTATTCCAGCTTGTATCCGTTCCTTCTTCAGGTGCTTTTACAGGTTCATTACTGGTTGTTGTCCTTTTATCTAGTTCCAGCCCCCCAACGTTACAGGCAGTAGGACTTTTCTCCATTAGCTGCACTAGGTGAATATGGGGTCTGTTGCTAAGTTATTATATAGACATCTTAGAAACAGTCAGTCGTGTGTTTGGAATGACCTCTGCATGGAGATGGAGCAGACGCTTTCTGAAATGTGCAGGCAAAACAATATCATGCCATTTTATGCCTGAGTGAGTCCAGAAAGGTCAGAACAGCCACATCTCCATCATCTTGGGTCCAGTTAGGAGCTCCGTTGAAAGTCAAATAGTCAAAAAAGTCTTCAGTGTCAGGCCACATCTACCTGTATCTCCAGGAACCTTTGTGTACCCTGTTATGAAATTAAAATGTAATGCTTTTGAGATATGCTTCTTTGATTATGCAGTTTAATTCTTGAGAATGCTTGAATGAAAAAGACTGCCATACCGACTCTATATGGTAATAAATACAAACACAAATCACAATTTGTTTCCACTGCCTATACAAAAATCCAGATATGTATGAGAACAACTGTTTTATTGCATTTGCGGTTGGATTTAGTAGTATTGCTTCTTCTTGTACATGTTATTGCTTGAAGTGTGAGACAGTCCCTCTACTCCAGTCTTTGCTGGGAGGCACCTGAATCAGTTCAATAAAAAGGTATATCAGAAATTATGGAACTTTGGACGAGATGAATGAAGGTTTCAGTCTCATGCGATGCACTTCTAGCATCAACTATAAGGTGAATGGCGCCAGTGAAATGTTTTGTGCGATTTTAAGCTACATAAATTGGATTAAATTGACCGCTGGATAATAACAGTATGATGTAAAAAACAGATATATCTTTTATGGGAAAAGACATTTGTCCTTGGCATGAAAATGCTCGCCACTTCCAGTAATGTCTAATATGCCCCTCAAACGTAAATATGCTGGAGTAAAAATTCTGTCTGTGGGTGAGTTCTGTACAGGTGGGTGTGGTTTATGATGTAAAATTGCAGGCTAAGTGGCTCAGCTGATTTTCTTGGCTGCACTGACGCACAGTGGTCATGAAGCACCAGGATGATATTGTCACCGTCCATCCCCAAGGTTGTACAGCTCGCCTATCAGCACCAGAATCACCGTGCACAGTCAGTGAGAAAAACAGGCTACGTCACTGAAGGTCTTCCCCCGCCAGCCCGCCACTAACTCCACAGATCGACAGCGAAGATTCGGAGCCTGTAGAAAGAGCAGGGCGTGCTACGCTAATCGTACGCCATCATCCATCTCACACAGCCTTCATGACACTCCTTCAGTGTCTGAAGATTAAACTGTTCGTCCCATTTGCATGGTGCTATGTGTGGTAAACATGCATGTTTTTTGTAAAAGCATTTAGTGCATTTGTCTGAAGCAGATGACTGTAATTACTTTTCCTTTGTCATACAAAATGGATTAGACAAAACGGAGCATAAGTAGCAGTGAACTTCAGCAAAACTAACGTCAACACTGCAGAAAGTGTCACACAATATAGGAAAAGACTGGGATGTGACTTTGGGAAAGGCTGGAATGTGTGAGATTCTTATTCACATCACAACTTATTCTCGTGATCAGCAGCTGAATACCCTGGAAATCTAGAGTTAACAGAATAAAATTCAAGTTGCTGGGTGGATTGGAGTTGTGTTACTCACCCTGTTGAAATATTCGCTAAGATGAACGCTAACGGTAAAGTAAAAAAAAAAAAAAGATATTTAATAAAATATATTTTCCATTTTATCCAAAACTCATTATTCCTTTGATACTATTTTTGATTACATTGATCTGTAATTGAAGAGTCATCAGATTAGGACTTAAAGCTATTTTATAGGTAACCTAAAGTTATCCAAAATAAAAATTTCAGTGTGAATCTGTAACAGATTAAATGCTTTTCATTGTAAGGTACGACAAAATCATGGTTTAACCCATTATCATATTAATGCTGTACATGGACCACATGCGCTGGATTGATACAGGATTATGCAAATTAAATAATGGTGTTCAAAATACTTTTTCTCTTACCTAAATTTTTTAAGCTGTACTTTATGTATTTATCAGACGCATTCATACGAAATTACATAAATTTCACGAAAGCCGGTACAGCTAGTCCCTGGAACTGTTGGAGGTTAAGGACCTTGTTCTAGTGACATCATTCTGCCAACCATAGCGTTTGAGGTGGTGAACTTCCAACACCAGGCCTAAATCACTGAGTCGGTCGCCAAACACCTGTTCAGAGAAGCCGGCCTCCTTGGAGACCTTGGGAGGGGCGCTGGAAGGGGACTTCATTGTTCTGAGGGGGATTTTAATTCCCACGTGGGGAATGACAGTGAAACCTGGAAGGCTGTGCTTGGGAGGAGTGGCCTGCCCAGTCGGAATCCGAGCGGCGATCAGCTATTGGATTCTGTGCTTATCACAGTTTGCCCATAACCAACACCATGTTTGAACATAAGAGTTAATGGCACCAGATCACCCTGGGCTGCAGCTCTACGATCAATTTTGTAATTGCATCATCGGATCTGCTTCCGCATGTTTTGGTGAAGGGAGAAGCTAAGCTGTCAGTTGATCTCCTTCTGGTGGTGAGCTGGACCTGGTGGCAGGGGAAGATGCTGAATAGACCTGGTACACCCAAACACATAGTGAGGGATCTTTAACTCACACCTGTGGCAGAACTTCTCTTGCATCCCGAGAGATCCCGGGGGATATTAAGCCTGAATGGTCGCGGTTCCTGGACTCTTTTGCTGAGGCAGTGGTGCGGAGCTGTGACCGTAAGGTTGTTGATGCCTGCCGTGGTGGCAATCCCTACACCCGGTGGTGGACACCAGCGGTAAAGGGAGCTGTCAGGCTGAAGAAGGAGGCCTTCGAAGCTATATTAGTGTGTGGGACTCCCGCAGCAGCTGACGACTACCGGCAGGCCCAGCGGAAAGTGGCTTTGGCGGTTCTGACAAACCGTCAGGCGATCCTGGAGGGGGGAAGCATGGCTTTACCCATGGTGTTTAGAGCAGGGATGGAGAACTGTTGACATCAAATGGGGATATAGTCAGGCGATGGAAAGAGGAGCTCAGACATTCAGGAGGGGCTTAAAGGACAGCCGCTGTTCCTCTGCATTGAAAAGAGCCAGTTGAAGTGGTTCAGGTATCTATCTAGAATGTCTCCTGGACGGCTCCCTGGGGAGGTGTTTTGGTCATGTCCAACTGGGTGGAGATCCTGGGGCAGACCCAGGACACGCTGGGCATCCGTGCTTAGACTGCTGCCCCCACCACCTCACCCCCAATAAGGGGCAGATGATGGATGGATGGATGGATGGATGGATGGATGGAAATTTTAAAAAAGGAAAATCTTTGCCTGACTATGGGATTTTACAGTGAGATAGCTGGTCAATTCTGGGACTCCATTCAATCTAAAATCCCATAGTCATTCAGCACTATGCTACCTGCTACCTGCTTGTAAAGCTGCCCCTGCAGGCCATGGGCTCCTCAGCAGTTTGGCCCGTAGACCAGTCACTCCTCGTTCTTTAGCATAGTTCAAGCGTTGCATCACCTGACTATAATTCCAGGTCTTTTAGGGTGAGAGCTGCTGGAGTTTCTTCATTTTTCCAGCATTTCCTGGATTTGCCATGCTGTCACTAACTTAAATTTCCTGGCATGCGCTAATACCTTTGTTCACTGCCACACGCGAGGGGCTTCAGGCCACTGTTAGTGAGATGAAGGGTTCTCAGCCATGTTGGGTCAGTGACCTGAATCAACAACAGCTGTGGACCTGGCCGTCAATGTTAGCGAGGCCCGGCGATTAGCGCCGAGCTGCAGCGCGGTCCTGCCTCCCTCAATCTCTAAGATGACGTTCTTGTTTTTTGCGCCCCCACAGAAGCACAAGGTGGACCTTTTCTACAAGCTACGTCACGTGATGAACGAGCTGATCGACCTGCGGAGGCAGATGCTGTCCGGTCACCTGACGCAAGACCAGATCCGTGACGTCAAGCGGCATATTACAGTCCGGTTGGACTGGGGCAACGAGTGAGTCCCTTTCCTATAAGTGTGCATGAATCCTCTTACTATTTCTGTGTTTTTCATTGCACCCATGTGAGAGGAGATTCTCAGTAAACTCCCTCTGACTCTGAATCCTGGCACTTCCTGTCTAGGGTCCAAATGGGTCCCTCCCCCATTTGTGGACTTTTCTGAACCCTCTCACAGAGCAGTTGTCTCACAATACATATTTTTTATAATTCCTTTTTTTATCATTCCTTTCCCTTATCTTTCTTTTCTTCCCTCTTCTCTTGTCAAACCTGACGTGGCAGAAACTGATGCGTTTTGCCCCCGTAGGCACACAGTTGGACACGGCAGCGTGTGGCCGCTTTTCCGCTAGGCCGACCTTCCCGCAACCGGGTCCCCAGGGGAATCTAGGTGGATGGGGTGGTTTACTGGGTGAGAAATGGGATTTTACACTATTTGACACACCGAGGTGCTCCACCTGCCTACTTGCCAGTCCTGTGAGGGCTACATGTTTCTCTAAGGTGGCATCTTCTAATTCTCAGCCCATTAACACACCAAGGACGTGCTGGGTTAGCAGGTGTTCGACGACAGTCCCCATGCTTTTTAAACATGACTTATGTTTCGGTCAGTGCTTCTTTTGCCCCTGCTGTCCTGTTACCGCACTTGCGATTAAAAATGATGTCACTGATTTAGATCTCTTAATCGAGACACTTAATCCCCAGGCTGACCATGTCAGATGGCCACCATTTTCCTATAATTTTTGATTGCCTCCTTCTTGTACATAACCTATTGCCTCCACATTTCTGGTCATTAACGCCTGGCAATTGCGTCGAATACTTTGGTAATTGGCCTGGACCCCAGAGTAGAGTGAGGAAGCCTCTTGGCTTAAGACACTAAGAGGCACAGACACACTATGAGGAGATAACAGCAGGACTCCAGCCAAATTTGTGCCCGATTATTCCTATTTTACCCGTAACCGCTGGCATTGCCACACACGCCACTGACGCTCGGTTAGCTGCACCCCTGTCAGTTAATTAGACATCCATGTCAAATGAATGCGAAACAAATTAACCTGTTCTCAGAACAGTATATGGAAACAAAAGGAGTAATTGTGTATTTTGGAAGAAAGTAGCATTTGTTGGTTGTCATTATTTTGCTTAGCTCTCACTAACCGCTGCTGTTTTAAGAGTATTTATGGCTGCTGCCATAGCCTCTCTCGCTCCGGGGCCCCGAGTTTAATTGCCGCTCAATTTCCCTGTCTTTTCCCTGGGTAATTGCTAGCACACCCTTGGAGCAACTCCTTCTGTTTCTGTACTCCCCCCAAAAAGTTGCTGGCCAGACACAGACAAAGAGAACAAGAGAAATCAGCTATTGCTCCTCCCCCCAGCCGAAGGAATTCTTAAGTTGAGGCTCAATAAAATCTTGCCAACTTAGGCTAATTATTTTGCAAAAACTATACGGTACTGGGGATTGTCGAGGGAAACAGAGCTGCAGTGGAAATAGAATGATGGCAGATCCGGATAGCTGCGGATGTCTGCATGACATGTGGAATAACTTTTATTTGTGTGAGGTCCTGCAGGAGATTCTGGTCCCAGGGACCCGCAGTATACAAAGCAATTTGCGTTTACTGCAGGAACCCAGCTTGGACGGTCTGTCGGTTCCCAGTGTGCTGAAATTTTAATACGAACGATAGGCTGCCCTGTTTTTTTTTCTCAAGCGATGGATCATCTGAAGTTTCGAGGTTCAAGTCTCACATTTTCTGCTTCCTCTCCCAGGGGAAGAAATCCAAACTAAACAAAACCGAAGCATCTTGTGAATTAGGGGAAAATCAAAACATGTTGGCCGCCGCGAGGAATTTTTGACAGAGATATTCTGTTTCTGAGTCAGCGACACCGGATCTGGCAGCTAATGGGACGTGTCAGAACTTTCCAGAGTTTCTGTGGAAACGGACCCATGTTGGCCTGAAACTGTTATAAGCGCCTTTCACATCCCAAAATGGTCAGAATGTTGGTGTGATTTCAAACATGTTTTTGTGAGTAAATATCATTATTGTTGTTGCACTTCAGTGGTAATTATCTATCAATATATTACATTTAACACATTGACTTACAACATACAGACCTACAAAGAGACGTAAGCAAATCAGCATGCAGCAAATTTAATCTAAGAGCACTTTTTTCTAACACAAGCTGTTAGTGTTATAAATAGTAAAAAGTATATTAAATTAAAAAAAATAATTCTTGAAATTTAGTAACATTAAGGCTATGGACGAATAAACATGGACTTCAAATACCAGATTGTCTCTTGGAATAAGTCAAGTAGGGTTTATTGTCATACCGTCCATATTAGGGCTGGGTGATATGACCTCAAGTCATTATCACCATGAATCAACATTTCACCTCGATTACGATTAATGGACAATTATTTTGTTTTTTTGGTTGTTGTTTTTTTGCCCTCATATTTCATTGATAAGGTTTGTACTGTAAACATGCTCAACTGTTAAAGCTGGGGTATTTTTTTCTAAAGAAAGGCTGGAAATCTTTATGATTTTAAAATAATGGAAGGAAACAGACAGACATTTATGGTTGTTCATTGAATATTTTGATCAACTGAAATCAAAGCAGAAATCTCTTGAAATGAAAACATCTTATGAACATGGTCACAAGTTCCCTAAAAAAGTAAATAAACAGTTTACATTACTTGCAAACAAGACCTTTTATAGTGATCACGTATGTCAGGGTGAAATTGATGACTACAAGTGGATGATCAGTGCACCGGATTTTTTTCCTTCTTCTTTATGTCTTAGCCAGATATCCATCTAATTTACATTTGAGTATTTTATTACATGAAAATAAGGTAATAAAACGGACATTCACTATTTACTGAATTTTATTGACTCTTTCAAAATACAATGCAGCTGTTTCAAATGCTTTTCAAATTACAGTACTGTGCAAATTAAATGAATGAACTGTATAATTCAAATATGCTATAATACAGTACAGTACTGTACATAAAATATAGCTTATTGTAGTTTAGTTTTTGGCAGTTTATCATAAATTTTGATGAGTCTATATTAATAATAGACAGAAAATGACTTTATTTTTCCCATCATGTTTTCTGTACACGCAACATTAGCCTCAGGTAGCTAGCCAGAAGCAGACACATTTCTGCAAGGCAAAGTATGCAAGTACAAAAAGAATTAGCATAGCTGTAATTTTTTCCATATATTGTTATGTATAAAAAGTCCCAAACATATATTGTTATGTATAAAAAGTCCCAAACTGAACACTGTAAGCGGACTACTTGATTACTATAAGCAAATTATATAAACAGTATTTGTACAGGAATGAAGATTTTTGATCTATATATGCAGATGATCACTATAACCATGATCGCTATAAGCGGTTTCCACTGTATTTTAAATATTGTTAGTGTTGAAACCGATTGAAGATATTACCTTTGGAATCTGAAATTGTTTTTTTTTTTTTTTTTTACAATGTTTACATTTGACCTTTTTTTGTTTGGTGTCGTCTTCATTAAAGCCACAATGTGTCTAAATGATGGACACACCATTTTTCTTTGGTACAAGCTGCTCGAGCCGCACAGTTGGCTCAGAGTTTTCCTCCATGTTGCTTCCATGTCACAGACTGGATGGGGCGGAGTCATGTGACCACACACACTGTAGTATGTTTTTAAGTGGACAGTACATGAACACACACTGGCGATAATTTTAACAGAATTTTTTTAAGTATTACCAGCATTTTTTAAAAAATGAAGAGATCGACATGGGCATGATTACATCGATTAGAGGTTCTGAATGTCGGTTTTGATTCATTTTTGATTAATTGCTCAGCCCTAATCCATATACACATATACGGTGACAGGAATTAATATTTTCCCAGGACCGTGGTGGAACATACAAACACCAACATGCAAAAGTAACCAGGGGAGGGTTTTAACGTTGCCAGGACAGTGCAAAGTGGGGGCGGGACACGGGTTTGTATACATAGTGCAATATGTATGCAAATAATAATTAATAGAGTAGTAGTGTCATGGAGTGGAATGAATATAGTGAAATATAAATAAAAAAATTAATAAATAAATAAATGCAGAACAAATGGCAGACTAGCAGCTGTTTTTAACAGACTAGCAGAAATAAGTATTATAAATTATTCTGTGGTGACTTGCACACAACCAGTATCAGTTTGAATATGACTGTGTGATTTCCTAGCTAAGATCTCACCGTATACAGTTTATTTTGCAAAAGAGCAAAAGATGCTGCATTTTTGGTTTCTCCTGTACTCTCACGTTTACCCCTGTCCCATGTCTATGCACCTGTGATCTGATGAGCGCATTTCTCTGAGTTTATTGCACACACACAAAAAAAAATTTAAAATGCAGAATTAAGATAAATTCCTAAAAGAGTTTATTAATCCAGGACCCCAGGACATAGTAACTGTGGCAGTTTGATAACTGATAATCATATAATTGGATAAAATTATCCAATTACTGGTGAAGGATCCCTGCCCTTTAGCTTCCAATGACCAGCGGAAAAGATACTGTGGCCCAGTATGACTCTGATGGTAACATTTGTGGCTTGACAAATTACTTTATTAATGTTGTTTCACCTTTAAGCATCTCTGCCTTTTGGCTGCTATTTTTATCTGACTTTTTCATAATATCCTCATTCATATACTGGTACGGATAAGTGATGCGGATTGTTGGAAAAGATTTTGAAAAATATCACCTCCAAACAGAAATGTTGGTAGTAATCATAAATCCTCCTTCACGTTACTTTTATTGTAAACCTCATCACCTATGAGAGAACGAACAATGATGTTCAAGTACCAATTTAGACTTTAATATAATTAAGGAATGATGTCTTACAAAAGAGTGAAAAATTTCATTGCCATGCATTTAGGGTATCAGTTTCAACTGTCCTTTGCTTCTTCAGAAGCTTCAGAAAACTGGTTAACAGACAGGAAACTACTCACTGTTGTCACAGTTATTAGAGGCACAATGTCGCAGTGGGCCTGCGTTCATAGTGGGGTACCGCAGGGTTCAATTTTAGGACCACTGTTGTTCCTAATTTGCATGAATGATATTGACACCAATACATACAGTGAACTGGTTAAATTTGCAGATGACACCATGGTGGGTGGTGCAGCAGATACTGAACTAGCAGCACAGAGGCTACAACGGGATCTTGATTTAATTAGCGACTGGGCTGATACCAGGCAGATGAAATTTAACGTAGATAAATGTAAGGTAATCCATGCCTGGAGCAGAAATATAAAGTACAGATATTTTATGGGTTCCACTGAAATAAAGGTAGCTGATTATGAGAAAGACCTCGGTGTGTATGTTGATGCTTCCATGTCCCACTTTTGCCAGTGGAAGCAATTAACAAGGCCAGTAGGATGTTGGGTTACATCTCTAGGTGTGTGGAGTGTAATTCAAGGGAGGTGATGCTACGATTATATAATTCCTTGGTAAGACTCCACTTAGAATATTGTGTGCAGGTTTGGCCACCATACCTGAAGAAGGACATTGCTGCCTTGGAAAAGGTGCAACGTAGGGCTACGAGAATGATTCCCGGTCTTAGAGGAATGTCTTATGAGGAGAGGTTAGTGGAACAGAATCTGTTCAGCCTTGAGCAAAGGAGACTAAGGGGGGACATGATGCAGGTGTATAAGATTCTAACAGGTCTGGATGCTGTTCAGCCAAACTGCTACTTCAATATTAGTTTAAATATTAGAACTCGTGGCCATAAGTGGAAATTAGCAGGAGAGCATTTTAAAATGAATTTGAGGAAGCACTTCTTTACACAGCATGTAGTTAGAGTATGGAATAGTCTTCCTGCTAGTGTAGCGCAAGCTAAAACCCTGGGTTCCTGAAAATCAGAGCTAAATAAGATTTTAACAACTCTGAGCTATTAGTTAAGTTGTCCCCAATTTGAGCTTGATGGGCCAAATGGCTTCCTCTCGTTTGTAACTTTCTTATGTTCTTATGTTTAATGTGTTTTATGTATGATGTGCAATTTGCTAAATTACTGATACTCTGTTTGTGTAACCAAGACAATCATATTTGTTTTCAATGCTGCCCCAGTTTAGGTAATCCTTTGATAACGATTGAATAGTAGTATTTTTTTGTTGTATTTCAAACCACATTTAAAAATATGATAAAGTCATATACTGTATATGTTTAGTTTTTTTCTGCACACTAATCCCTGTAGGTGCCAAAACTACACACTCAGAGCATGTACTAATATGTTTGGAGAAGGTGACACAGTTACTTGAGCTGGACTTGGAACTAAATTTATTTTGAAATTGCAAAAAAGAAAAAAAAAAACATTTGTTTTGCATCTGTCAATATTGACACTATTTGCTTTTTTACTGAGAAACTGCATATCCTTTTGAAATGGTTTTGTACATTATGTTATTTTCCCTGGTGTAGGGCTGAGCGAAGCATTTTCCTTTAAAAACAGCAAAGCAGCTCAGAATACAGGAACTTTTATTTTATCCAGTTTGTGCCAGTTTGCATGACTTAGAGAGCAGCCCTCTGCAAGAGTGCAAGCTGTATGCTTGGGGGGGATTTAGTCATGTTTTCTGGACTGCAACAGTTTTTCGGAGGATGAAGTGGGATCGAACATGAAAGTCTTCACAATGTTTGGTGACTGATGACGTGCGACTTGCTGCAGAAGCATTTAAATACGGAGCCGCCAATGGACATCTGCTTCCTTTGGCTTTGGAAGCTGGCTCCGCCCACCCCCATCCTCACTGTTCCCACCCAGGCCTCACCAGCTTGTGAAAGCTTTTGCACGATGTTAAACAATATAGATAAGTCTTGCGGGAAGAAAGCCTTGAGGTTCACAAGCCACAGATGTACGGGTCTGAGAGGCACCGCGGTGTTGCTGCTGGCCCGGGGGCCTCGCATGACCCAAATCGCCGTGCAGAGGTCCAGTGATGGTGGCCGAGTGCTATAACCAGCTGACAAGTAACAGGCGGTGTTTGTGTGACCCATTGGGTATAGAGCTTTTCTGGCAGTTGGATACTATATAAGCTTAACCGACACTTGCCAGTTGCTCCTGTGGGATATTTTGTTCTTACTGCGCCCGGATAAAAATGTGCGTCTTCTGCTCTTTCTGTTCCTCTCTGTTTGTCACTCACTCCTTGTCGTCCCTGACAGGCACCTGGGCTTGGATCTTGTGCCAAGAAAGGACTTTGAGATGGTGGATGCCGATCAGATCAGCGTTTCCGACCTCTACAAAATGGTAAGAGGATGTCAGGGTCCCATCAAAAAAGATCCTGTGTGTTTACTTTCTGTTAAGCATTCTGACAGGTATTTTGGAGTAAATAAAACATGGATGGCAGTGGATTCAGCATGTTCTGTAGGCATAATATAAATAGGCCTGACTATTGGTTTGTTTTGTGCATGTAATTGTCTAGTAAAATGTCATGGTATCATTGGCATTTGTGTGTGTGTTTCCTGTGTTTGTCCTGTAATATAACTAAAATGTTAATTGTGGAATGTGAATTAATACTGGATTCCGGTTTGGTAAATTGCTTTGCATATCCTAGGTAACAACAGTCATTTGAATTTGTTGAGTGAAAAGCATCAAATGGTCAAGTCAAATGGGCTTTTTTGTTATACCATCCATATACAGGTAAACAGTGGCCCCCCAGGTGTGACATATAACAGCAGTGGTGGGGAGGGTTTCACAATACTTTGAGTGTAAAAACAGAGGCAGAGCAGAGGGGTTTATGTACATAGTTCAGGCAAAATCTCACCAATAGCAAATACACCTGCTGATTCTGGACAGCATTATACGTGGAACCTCCTCCTCAAACCCCAGCACACATTTTTACCACATCACAGGTCTGTGTGGGACTGTGTCGCTCCTTTCCTGACGCCCTCTCCGACGCTCAAGGGCAGACATGCATTCCTTCATACCTTCCGAAGCTGCCTGCCATCCTTACATAATGCAGCAGAATCGGGGATCAGTGCGTTTCCCGGCAGCAACTCACAGGTCACAGTTTGGAATGATGGGAAGGGGGGCGGAGGCAGGAGCAAAGATAAAGGAAATAGATGGATCACCGCAACCAAACCGGCGCTAACGTAAAATCCCAATGAAAAAAATAAAAAACTATCCCCTAAGGCTTTAGCGTTGCTAAGTGACTGACTCTCTGTACAGGCTCAGGGGGAAAAATGTGTCAACTGTTTTTCCAACTCGACGGGTATGGATGTATACACTTAGAAGATGTACTATGAACAGAACATATTTGTTTTGTGGTTTCATGTTTTTTTTTTTTATCTAGGTGAAGCTGTAAGGAAGGAGGAGTCAAATCAATGCTATTAAATTATGTCTTTATATCAGTGACTTATATCAGTTGTCCTCTAGTCCAGACATTAGTTGCTAATGGAGTAGCATGTAGCGTAGCATGCTAAATACCATTCTTAGGTGCATGATTTGCTAATGTAGCTAAAGGTTGACATTTGCATCATAAATGTGAAATATTGCATCCATCCATCTTCTAGCTGGTCAGTATTGTGGGGGCGGCTGGAGCCTCTCGCAGGACGCGTGGAGCACAAGGCTAGGACACACACACCCTCAATGGGCTGTTAGCTCCTTGCGGGGCACATACACACTCCCACACACACCATCATGCTCTCTGGTTAATTCAGACGTACCAGTACTGCGTGTTTTTTGGACGGTGGGAGGATACTGGAGATCTGGGAGGAAACCTGTGTGTCACGAGGAGCACATGCAGACTCCGAAGACACAAAGCGAAGGCAGGATTCAAACCTGCAACACCGTAGGTGTGAGCCTTAGTGTCACCCCTGAAATATCTATAATGATGATAACTAGATACAACGAGGGATTTTTATTTGGTGATGCTGCTAGTATTCTGTGTTTTTTTTTATGGGAAATTTAGTCTTTGGCTATTTTCAGCGCATGACACGTGGCATGTTCATCATATATCACTGTTTTTCCTGATCTCTGTGTTTCATAAAGTTTGAATAAGGAATTATATCTACAGATTTCTACTTATCAGTTAATGGTTAATGGGGGTCTGTGTGTTTATTAATAGACACTGTGATATTTCTGAATATGGGTTTTATTTAAGAGGGTTCCTGTTCAGGGTTTATCGCTGCGACAGTAAATGCCCTGCACAGCCCCAATGATCATGACCAGCATAAGCAGTTGGAAAAGGAATGGATAGATTTTAGTTACAGTACTTCTATAGGAAGCATTCAGCAGTTTTAAGGTAGCTCTTTTTTATTAATTACCCTAACAGTTTTAAGGTAGCTCTTTTTTATTAATTACCCTAACAGTTTTAAGGTAGCTCTTTTTTTATTAATTACCCTAACAGTTTTAAGGTAGCTCTTTTTTATTAATTACCCTAACAGTTTTAAGGTAGCTCTTTTTTATTAATTACCCTAACAGTTTTAAGGTAGCCCTTTTTTTTATTAATTACCCTAACAGTTTTAAGGTAGCTCTTTTTTATTAATTACCCTAACAGTTTTAAGGTAGCCCTTTTTTATTTATTACCCTAACAGTTTTAAGGTAGCTCTTTTTTTATTAATTACCTTAACAGTTTTAAGGTAGCCCTTTTTTATTAATTACCTTAAAATACCTATTAATTTTTAAGAGTACCCTTTTTTGATAGGGATATAAATGTGTATTTGAATTTTCTATTTCTCCTGCTGTTCAGTTCTGCCAAAACCATGCAGTTTTTCCTCCCATAATCACCTCACTTTTACTGTTATCTAATGGATCTTCCCATGTTTACACCAGATTCTGATTGGCTTAGACAAAGAAGGAGAAAATCAAACCAATCAAAAGTACTGTACCACTCCATCTCATAGCCCGGGGTCGGGTCACTTTTGTTTTCTTTTTTTTAGCATTCTGTCAGCTCTTCTTTCCTTTCACATGTAAGAATGATGTTTTTACCAAAGCAGCTGAGATACTTGGATATTATTGATAAATAACTGCCAGTGGCTGACTCGATCTTGTTCTCAGCTGTGCTGTTTCACTGTGTTGTCGGTAACTTAAAGATCATTAGCTGGAGGACCATCCTAATATATCTCGCCTTATCTTAGTAAGGACCGTGGCACATTACGCAACTGTAATTAACCTTAACATGTTTTTGGTCTGTGGGGTGAAACCAGAGAACTCAGAGGAAACCTCAGAGGGAGGCAACCGACGCCCGGAGCTTTTACTTGAAACATACATGGCCGGCTGAAGCACAGAAATGCAGTACCACTCAGCTCTAACCCCAGCCAAGCAGGCCTGCCGGTCTGTGGGCACAGTGCCCCCTCTGCACATCCCCTCAGCATCCTCTCTGCCTTATTGGCTGCACAAGCCGACAGGTCCCAGGCCACTATATGCACGCCCATGTGACAACATGTTTCAATTAATTTGCATGAATGTGTACAACCTCAGCACACATAAAACAGAGGTGGAACTCAAACCCCCCATCTATAGAGGTATGACACAACAGGGCCACACTCTAAGCCGCCGCGCCATCGGTATTTATGGTTCTGTCTAGAATTGCTTTTGTCAGCATAAGTTCATGTCTTTGCGTTGGATGAGATTTAATATTCACCTAATGTTGTTAATTGTTCCCTCTTGAAAGCGAATCTGTAAACAAACATTTGAATGCCCAGTCAAACATAAATAAAACATTATGGCTTGTAAGTTTTGCCAATGATAGCTATATTGGGTAGATAGTAGTGATGTTTCTGTTGAAGGGGGGCATCTCAGAGAGTCAGGTGTCTGAGGTTGTTTAGTAATTCACTCTGCTTGTATAATTGATGCGTTATATTCTCTCTCAGCCCCAGTAAACCTGTCTCAGACTCTGACCCCCATCTTGCTTCCCGCTGTTGGTTATCTGCTCCTTGATACACACACCAAAACCTACGTTTCACTTCTTTCTTGCAGTGCCTAAGCTTCCACAGTAATTTTCTACACATACTGTTCAAGTCAGTGATAAAGATTGTTGTCTACGTTTAAAATTGTGAGCTTCAAATGAGGTGCTACAAGTGTTTGCTTTCACTGTGCGGGTTTTACAATATGCTTTCGTTAATTTCAGTTGCGTCAGTTTGACTTTCGTTTGTTATGATCCTTCCTGTAACAGAGGGCCACCCCTGGCATTCCATGGTGCTGTCTCTCCTTCTTTCGTCGTCGCTTCCTCGCCGCTTCATTTCTGGATATCTGAACGCTCATTAATTCGCCAGGAGCGTTTGATGACCGTCTGCTCGTGTCAAACCCACCTACATTCTCCATCATATCCCGGCCCGTCCTCGCCGAGTGCTTTCCAAAAAGTGAGATAAATAAATAGAAATAAGTATATTTTCAACTTCGGCCTGCAGTCGTTCGACTCCGATTGGCACTCCCCGTCCTTTAGCTGCGTGCGACCTTGCGGTGTCTCACCCGATTCGACGCCCTGCCCACCATCCGGGTTGCTGTCCTCATAAAGGCCAAGTGACTCGTGGGGGTTCTGATTAATGAGTCCCCGGAGGAGCGGGTCTCCTCCTCCTGATGATGTAATCAGAAAAAAGCGACTGTTACTCCTGAAGCGTCCAAATTAGCCTGGGCATTCAGTTAGCTCTATCCCGAGCACTTTTGGAGGCTTTCCTAGTGCTGGCTTGTCCTGTTCACTACTAACAGAGTCTAACTGCATTAAAGGAAGCATATTTTATTCAGATTTTCTAATATTTTCTTCAATGTCCCCAATCTGCTCTGCAGAGGCATCCGGCTTGTTTGTAGTTGAGGATTAGCATCAATTATCGTTATTATTTATTTACTGCACATATTAATAAGAAGCAATGGATACTTTCATTTGAAAATGTCTGTAATCAATATATAGACATGTGGCAACAGTACTTGGATCTGATGATCACTAGACAAGGCGTTTCCCCTATGAATATTAGCCGAAGTTTTAGTGTGGTTTAGTTTTCGAAGTTATCCTCGCGCCTCCCAAGGAATGAGATGAAGCGTTTCTGTGCAGCCAAGCTCTCCTAGGAAGCTCTATGGTGAGAATTTTTTGGGCTTCTTTGCTTCTTTGAAGGCTTCTTCCTTTTTATCTGACTTGAATGTGCGCAGCCGTGGAGGCTGCGGGGGTGGTTATGCCATGATGTCCCACTGTCGATGTTTCTGGTCACCCGGTTTTCAGTTTGTGAAGTCATGAGAGTCGCAAAGCATCACCGATGTATGCCTGGAATATTATGCTTGGAAATTTCAAATTACACAGTCAGCAATATATTATACTTAACAGTACAGCCTGAAATGGAATGATATTGGATATGCTGAAAAACGATATTCTGAAGATCATTTAGAAATCGAAAAAGAAATTAAAAAAAAAACTGTTCAATCTCACCATTATATAAAGTTGTTTCCATGAACTGGTGTAGGTGTCTCAGCTGAAAATAACAAGGAAGCAGCCTGAATATGTGGGTATAGTTTACAAAGGGCTTGTTTCTGGGTTGGTCACGCATGCGTGTGGGACTTGAAAGTGGCTTTTTATCTTTGAGAAATGCTGTCAGAGTGAAAGATCATTTTTAGCGCCCGTAGTCTGATCCTTGCTCCCGTGTCCAGCATTGCTGTGACAGGGCGACGGCCTCGCTGTACAGCTTCATGTCTCCTGCTTCTACCTCCTCTCTCTTTCAGGGACCTGCAGCTGCCACATCTGCTGTCATGGGGAATTTTGCTTCCCCTAGGCTTTTTCTGCTACTTTTATCATGCATTTTTCTTTAAACATTTCCTGTATAGGTTTTTTTTTATTCTTTATTATGTTTCAAATTTATTCAGAAGTTGCTTTTTTCAAAAGGAGATAGCGTACCTCCAAAGCATGTAATGATACTATGAAACACGATTTTGTGGGTTAAAAGACCGCTGTACCTTTTCGATATATTGTTTCAATTTTAATTTATTCCTCTGGATTATTTATGTATTATTAATAAAGGATAAAGCTGAAGACTATTGCTAATGTTTCTTCCTTCCCTCCTTCCTTATGCATTCCAGCACCTCTCCAGCCGACACAGCGTTCAGCAAAGCACCTCCCAGGTACGTTCAGACTCACACACCATTTTGTCATTAATGGATGGTCCTTGTGTCCACATTACCACTACCAAGGTCCAGCTGGGTGACCAGCAAATGTTTCTTAGTGATCATGGTAGAATTGTTTACAGAAAGCAGTGTTCTAGAAAACACTTCCTTTAGACTAATTATTATATTTTATAGAACTCCTTATAATGCATTTGCTGTAAGGTGTTAGTACAGTATTGTAAAACAGAAGGTCAGCCAACAGAAATAAATCACTAATATTTAAATGTTGAGGATTGTGGACGGAAAGTCGCAGTTAACTTTTTTGCTTCAGCTAGTTCAGGGTTTGAGTCTATTTATATCTTTCAGTAGCAAATATGTAAAATGTTTTTGAAACCAATTTAATAGAAATATACGAGTGTTTTATAAGTTTAGAATGTACTGTAGTTATGAGTTATTGTTTAGTTTGAGTCACGCAATCATTCGAAACAGCTAAGCTTCTAAGGGACTTGCTTACATTTCTTTCATTCGGCTACAAACAAACATGAGACATGTGCAGGCACATTAAGTCACACTTCGAAAGGCACTTTATTCTCAGGTGGTACGTGAATGCCAGCCTTGTGTGGGGAAAAAGTGATGCAGAAATGGATGGATTACAGAAGTGGTTCCTGTGAGAATCTCATTAGGTGAAAGAGTCAGACTGCCTTGTGTGTGACTCCTTAAGAGAGACGCAGGGCACGGTTAAGTCGGACAGGCAAAGGGCTGCATTAAAGCATGCAGGTGGCTTCGTCATATACCGCACTGCATGTCATTGGCTTCCACGTTGAATCGCTTCACATTTACTGACTTGAAAGGCAGAGAGGGAGACGGGCTTTGTGGGTGACTAATTCCCAAGGCAAGTAACAAGCCAGTGCATATTAGACTGAAAGGAGTGGAAGTTTGTCCCGGCCCGCGTTAAGGATAGAAAAATAGATGCTATTTCTCCGACTTACACAGTCTGTTACATGGCAAAGTTAGGGTTGTGGTCATAAAACATGTAAGGCAAGCATGTTACAATCATGTGCTGCAGGGCAGTGTAGATAAGTATAATTTCTTTTGATAAAAATGATATTGCAAAGTAAAAATAGGGCCTGTAGAATGTTTCGTATCCGATGTTGTATCGAGGTAAAGCTGTTGTATATGGAATGCCTACCTTTCCACACATTGGGCAGGTAGACAGGCTGTGAAGTGCAGTGTAAGGATAGGGGCCGTGCTTGACAGTAGCTGTTCTTGCGGCTCTGCGTTTCCAGGGCGACAGCATGCGGCAGCGTCACGGCGAGGCCTGCCGCATCCCTGTTCCCCATCACCTCTTCGTCAGCTTGAAGAGCTTCACCTACAACTCCATCGGCGAGGACACCGACATATTCTTTTCCCTTTATGACATGAGGGAGGGCAAGCAGATCAGGTGAGCAGCATGCTGGGAAAATTATATAGGAAACAATGCTAGAGATGCAAGAGGGGGCCAGGGATGGGGGGCTTGTTGTCTTTTTGATTTGGTTGTATTTTATTATAAGGTGGACGGAATATTCTAGGGTGGGGCAAAGCCAGCTGATGCAGCCCTTCCTTCGCCTCCACCTAATTCCTAATATTAAAAAAACACTGACTTTAATATATGCTCTGTGTCTGAGATTTGGTGGCCCTTCTTCTCAATTATGCAGCTTGAGTTTTCGTTTTATATTCTTGGTCGATTTTAATAATACATTTCACATTTTTTGGGTCGGGGGGTAGCATTCCCTGCCTGAGACCTCCAGAGTTGGCCACTTAAATCCCACCTCTGCATATGCTTTGCGGTAGACAGGCATTTAGGCTAATTAATTTCCAGTTTTGTATGAGTTGATGTGCTTGCATCCTGTGATGTCATCCCAGCCCAGGTTTACCCTTGCCCTGTGTTCTATGCTGCCTGGGATAGTCTTTATTCACCAGGAGCAAAGGACTGGAGAGAAAAGGAGTTATGCGTTTGGCAAAATGAGAGTTCACATTAGCTGGCCAGCGTAGGGGCGGCTTGGGGGGGGGGGGGGGGTTGCAAATGGACCTGCAGGGGCTAAAAATAAAAGGAGTTATTAAGGGTTTTCTCCCCTTATTACAGACATGGGAATGGGGTAGGGACGAGGCTACGAACAAAATGCAAACAAATGAGAGAAGGAGGCATCTTGATGAAAGGAAAGGAGAATACAAAATCAGGAGTAGCTGCTGCTCTGTGGAAGCAGACGATCTTGGGACAGTTCAGGGTCAAAGGACCGACATCAGCAGTTGGTTTCAGGTTACTAAACAGAGCACATCAGTATGGGCACAATACAGAGAACAAGGAAGAGGTTAAGCGGATGAATATGGACAGTCACGGCCTCCTGACACTCCCTGATTACCACACGCTCCCCTAAACATGCACATGCATTCAATAACAAATACTACATGTTATGAAACATATCTTGTCTGTATTTCCTCATTGCACGTGCCTATGCAGAGAGAATACTCATCATTTAGAGAGACGCCAAGAATTCTATAAGAAAATGAAGGGATGCAATATGTTATAGTGGCTGAAGAATTAAGCCGCAGACAGATTAATTAGGCCTAGTAAAATATACTAATTTGTACGGCTCTTCAGCATGAGTAAGGATATCGAGCTAATGGCCGCAGCTTTGCGGCTGCAGGAATGCGCCTAGCATCCTTGTTTAGGGTTAGCATAGCCGGAAACCTCGACATGCGCATCATTGTTTCGTAGCGTCATGCATGCGTGATCTGTTGGTCACACGTGGTGGTCACACGTCTCCTGGTTCATCAGGGATGGTGGCTGGGTGAAATGCCGTGGTTTTTTACACCGGTGGCAACGGGACAATCCTGTTATGCACTATCCTGCCATCAATGGCTGGAAAGAGACGTTTTAACTGCAGTTTGAAAAACATCAGTGCTTGGGATCTGATGAAAATGAGCAACTGTTTCACATGTCGTACTGCATATACTCAGTGACATGTGCATATGTTTATTTACATTTTTATGGACCAGAGTTGAGCAGTTGTGAATCATAAGTTGGATTTGTGAATTGAAGTAATTTTTTTTTTTTAAATGAGTGTGAGTTGGTTTGTCCTCATGTGAAGCTTAATAATATTCATATATTCATTGGGTACATTTTATGCAGTAAGACATGTCATCTTTTTTTTAAAAGAAATCAATTAGCATTTTCCAAAGTATCCAAAAGTAAAGTGTTCTGTGACTTATTGGGGCGCCGTCTGGTCTTGTGAAGGGGTCAGCCTTGGGTCCAGTGTGGGCTGACTGAGCTGTGAGACTAGAAGGGGGTAGGGAAAGTAGAAAAGCTTTGGTGAAGACCGACTGGAGACCTAACTATAGTGAAATGGAAAGAGGAAATAAATAGGTTGTGGTCATGAAAGATAAAACTGAAGATACTCTTATCAGAAGAGAGACTGGCTCAGCGGGAAGGATGGTTTGGATTCAGGATACCGTTCTTTAAGAGCAAGGAAGATTGTTCTATTGATTTGTTTTAGAAAGAAGGCCATCGACAAAGACTAAGCATCGACTGTGTTTTGTAGGATGGAGCGAACCATTCCATAAATTTGATTTAATACAATTGATTGGTCAGAAGTTTAGCTAAAGCTTTTTGTCTGATCTCTACTAAGGAACGACTTTGAGAGACTTAATATCCCTGCCATGTGCGAAAACGCATAAACCCCGGACCAAATTCCTAATAATGAAGCATGGGGTCAGGGACTGTGGTTCATTTGGTGGAGTAAAGCTATTGAATCTGTTTGGGAGTAGAAAAAGCCTTTTTTTTTAAATTGAAGGTGAGGGTTGCAGAGAAGTGGAGAGGAGAAGAGAAGAAGAGAGAGATAAAAGCTGGAGATTTACAGGGCTTGACCCTGGGGATGGTGTTATTGCAAACTGAAGGCATTATCATGAATGCAGAATATTTGCAATAAGTTTATATATAACTCATGCGTCATTCAAGTCAAAATAGCAATAGGGAAATAGCATACACTAAAAATATTTCTTCCTATGTTTATTATATACATTTTTTCTCCATCACTGTAATAACTCGTCTCCTGCTAGCATATAAAAATAGCACCACCATTTATGTTAAAGCTTTTTTTTTCCCGAGTGCCTCTCTCACGCATGCACACATACCAGGCTGTATATACAGATCTGGAAAAAGACCAAATTAATAAATGACTCCATTTTTTTGATCTGCATTATTAAATCCTGGTTTAATCCTGGTACTGCTGGCAGAAGGTTACACTGTGAAGCCGGCTGCTTCCAGGCTCAAAGTTACTAAGACAGCAGCACACAAGAACAAGGTGAAGCAGAGGACAATGGCAATAACCAGAAACCAGCCAGGTAGAGAGCAGAAGTGACTTTCTAATGGCAGATATGACCGTTAACTTATCCGACAGCGCCTCATAAATTGGAGGATGACATCAAGTGACCTTCAAAAACAATGTGAAACATTAAGTGGTGTGAAGTGCACTGCTAGGACAGTTCATAAGAGGCTCCTAGAAGCAGGACTGAAGACCCATAAAGCAAGGAAGCAGACCTTCATCGGTGAGAAGCAGGGAAGAGCCAGGCTGGAGTTTGCAAAAAAAAAATGTATATTTTACACAGGTGCATATCCATAAATTGAGAAATGAGTGAAACAAAAAGAATTACTGTGGTCTCTTAATTTATTCCAGAGCTATATCTCTTTGGTTATATTTATCATTACAGGGAAGCTTGCCAGTTTACGTCAATAATCAGCTAGGTGGTGATAGCTCATTTCAGTATTTACCATGGTAACGGCTTAAGCGATGGTGCGTGTCAATCATTGTAGATGTATGTCAAAGCTTTTGTTCATTTCCCATCACTGCTGTAAAACAGCACGCTTTATTTTAAATTGTGAGCACATCGTGGTGCGTCAGATCTAGCTGTTCAGTCGTGTCTGCTTTGACCTTGGATCAATCAATGGTTTTGACCCGGCATGCAATTATAAGCAGCATGCTTGGATGTTTTTTTGCTTTCTGCTTGTCAGTGTGTGTTTCTTAACAGGATGGATTCTGGTCCAGATTTACAGCCCCAGCTGGTGCTCGGAAGCTGTTATGAAGATTTAGACATCTGGAGGGAATGGAAAGGATGGTTGGGGAATTCAGCTGTGGGATGAGGTTACACAGGGAGAGGGGGGCAGTGGCTCCCCACACTGCTGTATGACTCAGACACCCAGCAGTGGAGCCCAGGAGAAAGCTGCTGGAGACCCTCACAGCCCAGGAAACCACAGAAGGCCCAATGTTTAATGAGGCCTGGACCTCAGCTTTGACCTTGCTGTTCTTATAGAGCATGTTCTGTCCATATCGTACCCTGAGAGCCCTTTTAGAGAGAAAATGAATATCGAATCAGGTTTGTCTTAGGGCTATTCCTGGTGGCTCTTTCTAGTTTAAAGTGTAACAAGTTTGTTGTTGTTGATGCCGTTTTGATGGAGTATATTTTCATAGGGAATCACAGGATTAGAGGGCAGGAAGTTGAAAGATATAGCAATATAAGAAATGTGTAGTAAGCAGAGTGATCAGCTGACTCCATGTTGCTGGAACAATAGAGATTTGAGGATGGTCCACAGAACCCTCCCCCCTTAGGGATGGGGGCACACAGAAGGAGGGGGGATATGGGAAACCCCATATGCCGGTGGCAGGCCTTTGGCACCATCTGCAATTGGGGACCCTCTCCCCCCCCACTTTTCCAGGAGCCTTCACTGTGACTAACAGTGACCTTAGGGGTTTGCATGCTCTCCGGCACATCAGGTCAGAGAACCAAAGGCAATGCAGCTGGCCTGACTCCCAGGAGAGCCGCCTGTCTTCAGAAGTCAAGAGGTTTATCTGTCACGTAAACAGTTGTGCACATACAACATGTAGTGGGAATGTAACCCTGGTCACGTCGAGCAGCCGTCTGGCTACACTTGTAGTACTTGAGCTTTTTAAAGAATTTTTAAATTACAGAACTTCCATATTGCATGATGAAAACCTGATCTTTAAGTCTGATTCCTATCTCTTCGTAATCCTACAGGAATTATGGATGCAAATACCTGCAGTGATTCAATATTCTTCTATTGGAGTGAACTAACCAGACACATTGACACCCTGTCTGTATCCACCTGCCACTTTGGTACAGTCCCTGGGACCTGAGTGATGCTTTTTATACAGCTAATACTAGCTGTTTGAGAGAAGTCCATCCATGCTAACTCGGGTTCACATACAGTAATATTAGTAACAGCATCATTAAGTTTGAAATATCAACACTGACATTCACAGCTCTATACAGTATGTGCACTACAATGCATGTGTCAGCTGTCTGTCTGTTTTATTCTGTCTGTGAAAGAATCGTAAAGCTGCAGGATAAAAAGACTGTCTTTTCAGTATCAACTCTCCTTTTTTAAGCATACCACCAGGTAAAAATCTTAGTGTCGGATGACTCTCTCATGGGGGGTGTCTACATATTAATCCAGGAATGTTTACATATTGTCTGTTTTCAAATTGTCTGCTGTGCTAGGGTTCAAGGCCACGTGATTGCATTAGGTGGGCAACATGCAGTGATGCAAGACTGGACACTCTTCGGGGTGGCGGGGGGGGGGTGGGGGTATGGGAGGGGGAGGGCTACTATTGCAGAGCAAATTATGAATTAACTGTGATTAGAGAGTCAGAAATGAGTCCAACAGAATTTTCTGCATTGCTGCCTGATTTTAATCCACTGATTAAAAACTAAATATTATCAACAAATGAAGAGAACAGAAACATTTTGTGCATGGTCGGGGCAAGAGCAGCCCGTCGTCCAGTGAGTTATAGTGCATGATGAGTTTTCAATCTTTGTTAACATTTGTGTTATATAAAAAATAACAGACAGTGGAATGGAATGATTAAAGCCTTTTGATTTGGCTGTTCATTCTTAAGAAAGGCATTTATCATGGTAAAGGTCAATGATTTGAATCTGTAATAATTCTATAATATTTCTTGAACTTCTGCCATTACGATATAAATGCCCCTGGCATCCCTGTAGCAGAATTTTGATAGGCCTCAGTTCCAATCCTGAGTCCCTGTTAAGAGATGTTGTTACTGAACTACAATCAAATAGTCTGGCACTGTAGCTGGGCTGTAGCTGTAGCCGACATTTATAAAGAGAATAACTTCAGTAGTTATGCATGCAAGCACAAGCATCCATCTACTAAACACTTATCCCAGACAAGGACGGCCTGGAGATGGTATCTAGCCTCATTTCTGCAATGTGAGAGGAAGCCTGTATAACAGGGAGATCATGCAAACTCCGCACATGCATAAGAACATAAGAAATTTACAAATGAGAGGAGGTCATTTGTCCGATCAAGCTCATTTGGGGAGAACTAAAAGTACGTCATAGCTCAGAGTTGTTAAAACCTTACCTAGCTCTGATTTAAAGGAACACAGGGTTTTAGCTTGCACTACACTAACAGGAAGACTATTCCATCCTCTAACAACACGCTGTGTAAAGAAGTGCTTCCTCAAATTCATTTTAAAATGCTCTCCCACTAATTTCCACTTATGGCCACGAGTTCTAGTATTTAAACTAATATTGAAATAGCCATTTAGCTGAACAGTATCCCAAGCTGCAGAGCAGTGACAGGATTCCAGCCTCATCCCTGCTCATATGAATCAACAGCGTTAATCACTGAACCATGTGTAAATACACACAGTTACCTTCTAACGTGGATTCTTGATAGAAACCAAACATTGATATTTTTAAACCATCTGTACGTTACCAGCTAAAATTAAATGTGAAGCTGATTTGGCCCAGCCTTATGTAATGCTACCTGTCTGTTCCTAATTCGCAAACCACTAATCGTCATTATAGTGCATCTCTGTGTTTCTATACCAGACGTTTAATCCAGGTATGATTCAACAGGGCCTTTTCAGAAAACGCTTCGAAGTGCAGCCACGAGCCTGCTTTTAGGAAGTAAAATTCTGCAATGTTGTTGCCTCTGTGTCGTTCCCGTGGGTCGAAATACATGTGTGCGTAGATCATTTGTGCATAGAGGGGGGCTGATCACAGAGGAACACAGTGTCTCAGTGCTTTGACAAATCCTCATCTGTCACACACACACATGCAAACCACCAGCATGACAGAGTACTAAAAATCCTTGGAGATAATAAAGTGCGCTGTGTACTTTAATGGGAATAAGGTTACCTGTGGAACCTGAATCTGTCATTTCAGCTCATCAGCATCTGCCGTGAGCCGCTGAAGCTTGCCGGATCCTAAATGGTGTGAATCCCGTGAGCCTTGATGGAATATGCGTGGCTTTTTAATGCACAAGAGAAGCACATAGTCACGATACTTCTTTGTGTGTGATGTTTGTAAAAACGCAGCTTTATCTGAAGGCGCGATGGCTTTGCTCTTTCCCTAAATGCTGATTGAGTGTTTGGTACTTATGTGATTGCGCTTCACCTTCCGTCACTCTCTACCGCGTCCCGCTCACGTGAGGAGTCCGCGCCATGCTTCGTATGCCAGACATTTAAAAAAAATGTAGAATAATACTAAGTGCGAACTGATCAATGTTACATCCCTAATCATCCCACTTCTGTCGCGGTTACTGTTGCTGTGGCTGTTTTCTGTCATCGCTAGACGACAATCTCTGCGTTGAATTAGCATTGCGGAGTCGGCGTTAGCTGTGGTCCACGTTTCAGCAGCGACCAGTACAGCTTACTCCACTGCTTGACTCTTCCAAGCCCTCTGCAGTTCACAAGCTGTCAGAGCAGTATGTGGACAAATTATCGTTGTTTATGTCTCCCGTACTGTAATAGCTGTGTTTTCTGCACTGGCACTGCCAGGCACCACTTCAGCCGGCACAGTGGCGCCCAGTGTGTCCTGATTGCATTACCATGGCTTTCGGGAGGGAGGTGGCCAGCGTTGTTTATCCGATTACCCTCCCTCCTCTCCTCCTCCTCCTCCTGAGGACCCCCCCCCCCCCCCAATGCCACTGTATGCTAACCAAGGACAGCAGTCTACCCACAGAGGCAGCAAATAGACAGCAAATACATTAGACCCCCTTTTTTTAAAATTGGTATTTCTAGTTAGCCCTGAAGTTCATTTGCAGATCCATGAATGGAGGCAGTTGGGCTTAGGGAGCTGGGTGCTTGGCGCATTGCCCCTTTAAGCAGAATAAAACCTTGTGGGGACTCTACAAACACAGGCTCCTGTTATGTCAAATGTTACGACTTTACTTAACATTATGATTCCTGCCATGAGTGTCACCGGTGTCACCATGAGAAACACGAATATCAGGGTTAATGTTCAGGTTGAAGCTACACCTGTAGTACATGATTATTTTTAATTGAACAGATATGAATGATTGAATTCACTAATTAATTAATCTATGAACCGTGGAACGAATCTGAATTGGGGGGAGGGGGGGGGCATAAGGTTACAGTATGTCTACTCGTCTGCTCAGATATAAAATTTTGTTATAGAAAACACGGATATAATTCAGGTTTTTAACATCCAATTATTTGTAGATAATTTTTTTTTTCATGGTTGTTTTTTAATGCAAAAGTTATAGCTTGTTTTTTTATTCAAGTAAGGAGAATTTTGTCATTTGGTCTTTTTTAGTATTTCTTAATTTGGATGTCTGCTTTGGATGTTCATGAGTGGGTGAAGGCATGAAGGCTGACTGAGTGTTGCTCAATTAATGTGCCTATATTGAGTTTTACGAGTACCTCGTACACGAGTGCTTCATGAAAGCCCAGTCTGTTCAGTAATTGCACTTGTCGGAGTCACAGATATGACTTTAGTCCAACAAAAAAGGTTTTTTTTCGCTTAATAGATGTTTTTTTTCGGTTGATATCGACCCTGGCAACTTTGTTAAATTTACTTATGGTTTTAGCTATTTTGTTTTCAGCACTGAAATAATTGCAGAAGTTTCAAAAGCGTTCAGTAAGTTTTCCCGTCTTTTATGAAAAGACTGTTGCATAAGAAATCATTTTCCCCCCCATTATCATTATTATTTTTATATAGTAACAATGTGTATATTGTCTGACTTTGAATCTGTTTATTATCTATACACTGTTTTTGCCAAGATTGTCCTTCCCGAAATGGTCTTGGTATCCCTGGTTGAGAACTGCTCTCTGTGTTTTTTCAGCGAGAAGTTCATGGTGAGACTAAACAAAAACGGAGGCCCTAAGAATCCTGAGAAGGTCGACCGCCTTTGCTCCCTCTTCACGGTGAGCCTTCAGGCACCATGATTATGATCGTTGACCAAGAAAAAAATGTAAATTACAGGGTTAAACAGGCTGCTCTCCCAGTGGCCCCCAGTTCTGAATATGTGGAGTGTGTGTGGGGTTGCTCAGGATGCTGCTCGCCTCCTCCCGTACTCAGTGTTTCTGAACCCCGTCCGCGGGGAGCCCTAGACGGTCCACGTTTTTGCTCCCTCCCCGCTCCCAGCCAATCAAGAACATCGAGTACCAGGTTCAGGTGTGTTTGCAGGTGGGAGAGAGCAAAAATGTGGCCTGTCAGGGAGTGCTCAAGGACTGGGTTGAACGACACTGATTTAAGTGAATTGCTGATAGCGTGTGACTCAGCTTGTCTGCCATCCGGAATGTTCCCTGTTGTTCGCTTTTTCCATCCTCGTGATAGGCTGTAGATGACAGTGACACTAACAGAATATGTGGTCATAGAAAATGGTTGGGTAACTTTTTTGTTTGTTTGTTTGCAGGATTTAAGCAATAAAGATATGAAGAGAGACCTGTATATTGTGGCACATGTCATCCGGACAGGTAAGCCGCACGCTGAGGTCTCCAGAGGTGCTGGAGGTTATCTGACGCCATGATGAACCCAGGGAACGAATCCCTCTGACTGTCATATGCTGATTGGCTGCCTGTCTGGGCTCCCCGTGGAAGCTTGCCTGCTATTGGCCAGGATGCCAGCGCGTTCTCTCCGTTCAGCGCTGCAAATGACCCCTCCCCCCTCCACCCCACATACCTGCTAATGTGCATTTCTGGCACGCATCCTGATATGCGCAAAATATATTTAGCTGTCCTTAGTTTCTCTCGATATGTAAAGTCTATTTCTAGATCTTTTTCCTGAAGTTTATGTAGCTTTAATTCCTTAGTCTTGGATCAAACAGCAACCCCCTCCTCAGAGGAATCCTTGCCATAAAATTCCCTATTATACCCCCCCTCCCCAGTTGGCAGACCTGGTGTCTGTGCCCATTTGACTGACGCTCATATTGGATACCGAGGAGTGGTGTTACCTCAGAGGTGGATGTGCTGGGGGGGGTGGGGTGGGGGGGCATGAATCACTCTCTATTGCTCTATTGATTGTAGAGGCAGGGAGCGGTGCTCTGCTGCACGGCCCACTGGGGCCCCCCTTCATATGTCCTAAGTTTAGATTTCAATTCCAGCCAACCAGGCCCAGTCTTCACTAAATAAATCAGGAGACGCGGTGCGACCGACCGCGGTGCTCTGGGAGAATGTCGGCTCGTGTCGGGGCCAAATTGTTTTAATATAGGAGCAAGCTATTTTATTAAGACAAAGATGCGAATGAATGAGACTCGATGCACCGCCCAGGGCCTTTAGTCCTGGCGAGAGCCTCTGTGAATTCTGGAGAATCCTGGAAGGTTAAATTAAACCAGACCTGTGTGAAAATCGACCCACAGGCCAGATTTTTACTTGGTATTTTAAAAAATCGGTAAACGTATATGCAGCGTATAAGTCTGAATGGCGAACAGATTTTTGCTCACAAATCTTTGTATGAGTTAAATGAATAATATTATTATTGTAGCTTTCATGACACATGAAAATAATCCTAGGCCTGCATTACGCATACTAGCTGTGCCTTTAGCGTTTGAAGGAAAGCGTGGCTATGTATTGAAAAGAGCATTTCCTTCAGAATGCATATTTCTCGTTACCTCGCGGCAGAGAGGAGGAGTGCTAGTTCATAGCTGTGTGCACATGTGATGCTCTCATATAAACCCGCATTGTGGATAAAGAATCAGCGCCGGCCCGGTCTGACCCGGATGTCTCCACAGGCCGGATGCTGCTAAACGACTCCAAGAAGGGCCCGCCGCACGTGCAGTACCGCCGGCCGTATGGATGCGCCGTCCTGGCCATGAGCGACGTGCTGCAGACCATCTCCGAGCTCAAAGAGGAGAAGGACTTTGTGCTGAAGGTCTACACGTGAGCAGCGGTGCCCGAATGCGCTTCTACATGCAAGCGCACGCTCTCATGCACGCACGCCCGCATGCTTTCCAGCCTCCGCGAGGACTTCCTGTTGACTCTAATTGACTTTAATTGCCATCTGTGTCAGAATAAGTAATGAAAGGTCCATTTTCTCTCTAAGGCAAATACGGCACTTTGCCATTATGGAATGATGATAGCCAGAAGGTTTCCCTTCCCCATTTCTCACCAGATACATATTTCAGTTGTAATTTGAGAACATCCATTATGGAAGTATGACTCTGAGTCACACTGAGGCCTCATAATCTTTCCACTGTTTCCAATGCAACTTTCTCTTGCAAACTTCTTTTACCCTCCCCCATGTTACTAATGGTCATTGGTACAATCCGGGCTGCCGGATTTGCTGGATTTTGGTTGATGTGCTGGTAGGTTTTCTGCAGTCTGTTGTATGTGTGCTGGTGAAAGTTACCCAGGAGAAGGAAAATGGACCAACCTGTGTTCCTGGTGTAGTTATCACATGGAGCTGAGAGATGGCTCTTTGCCTGCTGGGGTGCCCAAAGCCTTTAAATGGAATTTAATACATTGGTTCATACTTTAAGCTGGAATCTATTAAATCCGATACTGTGGCCATTTCTGATTAGTTACCTTCATCTCCTGATGTCTTCTGTCTGCTCAAGTTCACTTATTCCCCAGTCTAAAAATTAAGACTATTTGCTGTAGAAACAAATATCAGATAAAGCATAGAAAGGCACAGCAGTGACACTATAGTAACGCCTCTCCTTGGCCAATCAGAGAAAGCCAGTTTGAACCCAAGTCCGCGGATGTTTCTCAGTGTAGATACTTGACTGTACTTCTGTTCTCGTGAACCCAATTGTACATCATCTTCCATTGCAAAAGACCAGTTCCATTATCAAGAACAGAAGCACGGAGGATGGTAAAAATCCCTAAATGGCTTTCTTGTCCTGCCCAAAATTTCAAGGATGTATTGGTTGCATCCTCGCTAAATGAGAACAATCCCATGATTCATTGTGTCCAAAGTTTGTTCTTGGGAAGTTCACAAGAGCGCATTTTCCAAGACCACAAGTACGATCTTTGAGTTCTTAGTATTGAGAAGCCCCCCTAATCTGCCAACCCCCTGGGGTTTCAGACTTGGATCTATGGTAAAAGGAGCCAGTCTTCTCACACGTCCTCTCCAACCCAAGCTCACTAGAGCCATTTGTAATTGGTGAGGGGCAGCCCTAGTTCTTTGCTGTAAAAGGGCTCAGACACAGGGCTGGCTGGAAGTGGTTCCGGACACAGAGGTTGCTGTATTAAGTTCCAGCTGGGGCCCTACTGTAATAACCTCGAGAAGATAGCTTAACCTGAATTTCTGCTGTAAAATATCCATCCATCCACCCTTCAATTTATTTTCCATAGCCAGTTATTCAGTGCAAGCATCACAGTGAACATGGAGTCTGGTTCAGGAGCCACAGAGCAAATGGCAGGGGTACACCCTGGATGGGGCGCCGGGCCATCTAAGGGCACAAGGTGAGGGTACACCCAGGATGGAGTGCTGGGCTATCTCAGGGCACAAGGTGGGGGTCCTGCTGGTAGATGTGTCAGCTGAACACTCCACAGTAGTGAAAGTTTGTCTGCAGCAGAGGGTTACGTTCATTAGACGGGGCAGAAGAGCAGCTGCCGCCCGTGTCCTAACGTTGCTAAATTGGTGCTTATCCTGCCAGAGGCTGACTGAGCGCCATCTCAGTAAATGCTCAGCTGCAAGACATAATGATGATCTCCTCCGTGAGCGCACTGGGGGAGTGGCCAGCGAGAAGACCCCAGTGGCACGGGGATTGTGCGGCTTATTCGGGACAGGATGTTCGGGGGTGTCGGGTATGGAGTGTGGCGAGGAAATGCCAAAAATACGGGGGGGGGGGGGTAAAAATCAAACTCAGACGTCTGGGTCAGGAACAAAATAAAACTAAAATGAGTTTTTTTTAGCTGCTATAGGGATCTGACTGGTGTTAGGACTTCAGTTTGAGGCGGAGGATGGGGATTAAAGAAAGCAGAACATGCCACATTATATCTATAATTGGGAACGAGGGCAGCTGAACCCAGTTAGCCCTGACGATTATGGTCACCTGACCCTGTCTCCTGAGATGGACCGTGGCTGCGGCCCCCTGTCCTCACTCCCTTTTCTTCCAGTCTTGACCTCCAAGTGTGTGTTTGCCATTCCGGCAGCCTCAAGTAAGACACGCTTAAATTTGCTCACAGTCTGCTAACCGCTAATCTGTAATCTGTTGGCTGGTAGGTATTTTCCTAGGCAGGAGAAATCTTTGCTTGTTGCCATAGTTTTGTCGTGTCTTGGTGCCGAGCCTCCCACGCATATGAGGAAGCAGAGCAGCAACAAACACTGGGGCGGGGGGCGCTGCGGGCCTGCCTGCTGTCGGACCTTTACTTGGGGGGGGCAAGTAACAGAAACGGAGAGGGGTATGGTGGGGTGGGGGGGAATTGGACTGTAAGTGACAGAAGTATGCTGCGTCAGTGATATAAGGACATCTAGTGGAGGAAACTAATACAGACATTGGAGTATGGCCGTCGGAAACAAGCATGTGTTTCCGGTACTCTATGACATTTATGCTGTAATATGTACATTGATTTATTGCTTTCTTTACTAAAAATAGCAATAATGATAAGAGCTGTTATATTTAGCTTCAAATCCTTCAGGAGTCAAGCCACAGGATTAGCCTTTATTGTCTCACATTAGTGCGGCCAGTAAAACGCATTAATAACACGTCATATAGCTTTGCGACGTCACTGCGGGCCAGAGCGGCTCTCACTGTTGGATCGTGTAGCAGTCGGCATTCCGGTTGTAAGGCCGCTTGTCTCCTAACACGACGCCTGGTGTTTTTTCTTTCCTGGCTGCTGGCAGTGACGCACTCCAGCACGTTTCTTGAATGCTAACGCAGCTAGCGCTTCCCCAGGCCCGTGACGCTCCTTGTGCGCTGGCTAATTACACTGTCACCATCGTGGCAAGTAACACCAGACGGTGCTTAGTGGCCTCTGTCACGTCAACCAGGGGTGCTGAGCAGCGTGTTCAATTTCTGGAGCCGGGAGACGCATGTATGCCGTTACTGCGAAAGGTTTGTTCTATGATAGCATTTAGGGGAGTCCTTAGAGAGCAGGCAAGAAGGATGGAAAGCTCACTCTCTAGGTGATGCTGTAAATTAATGTGACTGAGAGCGTTGCGGGGGCGGCCTTGTGGCGCCGTGGTTAGTACGTTTGCTTCACACCTCTCCAGGTCTTTGTGTGTGGAGGCTGCATGTTCTCCATCATGGGGTTTCCCCTGGTTTCTCCAAAAGCATGCTAAAGTAAATTGGAGTTGTCAAATTACTCATCAGCGCCAATGTTTGTGTGAATGGTGTTGGTGCCCCATCCTGGGTTATTCCCCGCCTTGCGCCTGTAGGTTCTGGGTTAGGCCCTGGACACGAATGAATGAGCGCATGGCCAATCTCAAAAAGCAGATAAAAATTTTAAAGCCTGAATAGTTGTTTTTCCAGTTGTAGTGCCAGTCGGGATCAATAATAGGAACCCTTCAGTATCCTACAAATAGAAAATAACTGAGAAAATGAGAATGTAGGAAGCAGGAATAATATAAATGCAAGAATTCCACCTGAAACAATATTAATACGTGGAATAGAGGTTTCTAAAACAAACTTTAGCTAAACTAAATGTGGGACTACTGACTGTACTATATGGATCGCTTACTAGTTTATTACTAATTAGGTAATTATTAAAATTACAACTGAAATATTAATTTACTGTAGAAAAATTACTTCAGTTTGCTCTTATTAAAATGGACAAAATGAGTTTTCCTGTGTAGAATATGCTAGCACAAAGCCATCATTTAGGTGACCTGCCCAAGAGCAGAGAGGAGCAATTCAACAGGAATATTTTGGTGACCATATGACCATCATGCATGTGCTGGTCTCTGAATTGCCTGTAGAGTGTGGTTGTGTTTGTGAGTGTGTGCCCTGTGTTGGCCTGCCTTGTGTCCCATGGTTTCTGGGATTGTCTCCAGGCTTTTCCACAACCCTGTGCTGGGTATGCGAAAATGGATAAATGGATGGAAAATGGGTAAATAGACAAATTCATTACTCTCTGTTATTTTTTTTAACTGAAAGATTTATAAATCCAGCCTACTATTAGGTACAAGTAACCATCCAAACAAAAACAAACAAAAAATTTTATAAATAAATGGTATATTCAATTTATATATTCGGAGCATAAAAATGTTGTTTCGCAGCTTTACTTTTGCATTTCAGGCCAGAATTCTAATTTCATGGTTTGTTTCATTTTAGTTTCCACATTGCCTTGTTGGATTGAAAACGGAACACCACTCTGTCCTCTATTTGTGTGATAGCAGAGTTAACGAATATGCTCTGTAATTATCACTGCAGCTTATTCAAGGGAAATCAAGTACCAGATGTTTTCAGGGAGCAATATCAGGCGAGGCTCTTTTCCAGGGCAACTTATCCAGCCATTAAACATTGGGAAAGTTTAGGTTTAGATTACATCCATCCTTCTTACTAACTGCTTATCCTGGCCAGAGTAGCCTGGAGCCCATCCCAGACGTCATAGGGCTCAAGGCTGGGGTACACCCTGGGTGGGGTACCAGCACGGGCGTAGATTTGGCTATGGAGAGCAGAGACATGTCCCTATCAGGATTGTGGGAGTACCATGTGTGTTTAGGAGAGCGGGGTGGGCAGATGGAGGGTTGTGGTGAACTTAGTTCCTACCAGTGTAGACACCAAACCTATGCCCTTGGGTGCCAGTCCATCACATATATGAACACACAGCTGAACATGATGGGCCTTTCGCAGACACCTGTTAGTCTAACTTTCTATTCATCTGACTGCAGCAGTAACCAAGAGAGCATGCAAAGTCGACACACACGCACACAGTCGTGTAATCATATATTTTTGGGGACCGCTCATTCATTTCAATGGGAAAAATGCTAATGATAACTATGACAACCTTATCCCCTACCCAGCTCTAACCATAACCATAAGTAACCAAACAAAATACGGGAATTTTTCATTGCAGTCACGGATTTTTATAAAATAGTTTTTCCATATGTGGACCAGGAAACTGGTAAAAAAAAGCTTACCTTGTGGGGACATCTGGTCTCCACTAGGTAAGGTATACCTTGACCACACACACACACACACACACACACAGAATGGAGGTGGGACACAATCCTCCAGCCACAGGGGTGTGAGTCAGTAGTCCTGCCCATTTATAACATATCGCAAATGTAGTTCTTTCACCTCACAGCAATCTGCATGTTTATAACCTTGAGGCAAGAAAAGAAAATAAGATGAGATGAAGTACTTTTATTTTCACCGTAGAGATGCAATGAGATGCCGCTTGGAGCTAAAGCCTGTAGAGGTCTGGTTAAGGATAAAGTATAAATACAGATAAGATACATGATAAAGCAAAGAAAATGAAATATATATGTATATAGGCAGAATAAAAGGAGTAAAAATAAATGAATAAAACAGCAGTAATGGAAGCAAAAATCCTAATAGCACATCATTGTTAGAATAATATTACACAACAGAGTAATTTGCTTGGGGGGGTGTAGAATAAATAAATTATTACACTTATGTAATTGGAAAGTAAGTAAAGTAAATAAAATGGAGCAGTCGCAGTTATTAAAGTTATGGCACCTTTTGTAGGGGGTCCAGTCACTGAGGAGATGGGGGGGCTGGTCAGGGTTCCAACAGCTGCTGACATTATACATGCACTGCAAACCAAAACCATTTTTGCCCCGAAGACCAAGAAACGGTTTTAAATATGATCTGAGGCACAGCCAGGAGCTGTAAAGGGACAGGTGGGGGGTGCCTGGGATGTGGGGGTCAGAAAACACAAAATCCCTCCTGGTACCAACTGATCTGGAGCAGCCAGGTAGCGCCGGGAGGAAGGTTGTCCAGATTGGAGTCACAGTCAGTCCGAGCTAGATGGGAGCAGGGCCGGATCAGCGGACAGGGTCATAAGGAGCGCGGCCGCCGAGAGCGATCGGCATGTCGTACCCGCCGGCGCTGCTAGGTAATCGGATGAGGAAACCGCCGAAAGAACATCGAGGTTGTGGACGAGCAGCTGTCGGCATCCTTCGCCGGCGACTTGACTTCTGACACCGCGACACTCAGAAGCTCAGCCAGAAGAGGCTGCACGAGGCATCAGAGCCAATGGAAGGGCGAGACGCAGAAGAAACGGCGGGTGGACAGATGGACACGGCGGGAGAGCGTTACATGGAATGAAACAAAATCCTTCAGCATGACCTGCGGGGTCGACTCGTGTGTTCCTGTGCCCTTCCCACCGCCGCCACCTCTGAAGGCGGACGAGCTGCTGCCGAGGGAGGCCTTGGCGATGACAGTGTGCAGAGACTGCATCTTACTACGTTTAAGCCTTCTGGATTTTCTCAGTTCTCGGCACAGACAGTGTAATTCCAAATACCTCTTTCTGTGTGTTTACTGCGACGACTGGAGTGTCCTGTCCAGGGTGTTCCCCTGCTTTGTGTCCTGTTCTTCCAGATAGAAGGCAGTCGGATGGGTGGGTGGGTTATTTACTGGGATATGGGACATGCTGGAAAGTTCTGGATTTTTAATGACATGCCAGGCGAGAGGAATCCGTCAGAGCTGTCAGCGTACTTGTCACATGCGTGTGAGTGCAGATTACGGCAAGAGGACACATGTCTCACTGCTAAACATGAACAAGTGGGAGTTAATGAAAGTGTCGTCGGTGAGACTTTGCGGACTGCTGTTGAACCGGAGAGGGCACTGCTGATGATATAATCCCTCTTAAAGCCTTAATCGGAATCTTTATTGTCAATTCACAATTGTACATACAATGGAAAACAGTTTGGCTCACTCCTAAAAGCAGCATCAGTACGCAACAGCAAAGACACATTTACGCACACAATTAGTAAAACGGGACACAACATATAACAGTGATATAATTTATTTTATAAATTGTTAAAGTAAAATGCTGCAGACATGTTGATACAAGATTCAGAAAGAGGCGATTTCATGCTATCGCTCCTTATTACCCTTTCAGAAAAGAGGAGCCAGGAGTTGGCATAGAATAGGGTGGAACTTTAGGATGCGATTGTTTCTACTCTTCTTTCATGTCATTATCTACTGCGCATGCATTATCGCAAGAACTGCGGCGATTTGCTGGGAGACAATGAAGCCGCAAATGCCTCAAGAAGCCGCTCGTTGTAAATCAAAGGGCCACAGCATCACTATAAAAAATATTAATGTGTTTGTGTATCACCTTATTCCTGAACAACAAAACCCACAACAGCTTATTAGCCCTGGTGTTAACCAGCAAAGCTTTAACTTATAAGTAGCACACGGGTATCGGACAAGACCTGCTTTTACTGTTAATGCAAAAAAAGACGTTTATGTGGCTTAGTAATGTGTCTCTTCACCTTTTGCAGTTGTAACAATGAAAATGAGTGGTACCAGATCCACGAAAACATCATTCGCAAATCCAGCACCAAGTACACGGCTCCTAGCACAAACTACGGTAGGTGCTGTCGCTACAATAAGATGTTGTACTTGTGCATCACATTGATGTCATTGATGTAAAGAAAAAAACAAAGCAAAACATTGAACGGGTAATAAATCAAGATGTTATGGAGTTATAATGCTGTAATGCTGTAGACGGCATGGCAGATGACTGTCAGTAGGTTGTGACCAGCAGATCCGCCATAAGGTGGATTGCTGTCGCTCCAACCTCCCGCCCGTGTTTCTGGCTTGACTGTAACGACGGCAGACGGACTAAACGGGCAGGGAGGAAGGCGAGCGGTAGCTAAAACTCGACGGCCATATGAGCTTTGGGTTCAAATCTACCGGCAGTAGTGGGAATTATCATGGGGAGGCCAGGGGGATGGGGGGGGGTGTGTGGCGAGCGGCTCGGCTGAATGACCCCCCCCACGACAGACGGAGGCGGAGTCATATGGTAGCGTCTTTGTTTCGTTATCGTTTGCCTGGAAACAGCAGCGTGTCAAGCTTACTGCTGGCATCCTGACCAGTGCCAGCGAAGGGCTGTGAAGAACCTCTTTCCACTGAAGCAGAGTCCGTTTGAGAAATATACCTCATTTAAGATACAAAATGAAGTTGTTTTTAACCCAACATGCTGTTTTTAGCCTGGTTGTATGTCTGGGTAACTTAATATAAAACTAAAATGATTTTTCTTTCCAACGCATCAGAATTTTTCTTATTAATTACTTAATCAATCAATCAATCAGTTAGTGAGTTAGTTAAATACCCTGTAAGGTGTCCGGTTCATCTATGCATCCAGTGTCCATCTTCCAGAGTCCTTCTTCCTGTACTGGACAGCCATTGGGGGGTGGGGGGGGGGGGGCTTAGGGGCTGAAGTAACAAAGGGAGAAAATACAAACTCCGCACCTTTTCAGCTCACAAGCTGCATAATTCATATGTCTGTAACGCTGCCAGATGGCGTTAATGGCAGATTAGGTTGCAGACAACGAGAAGGTGAAGTGCACTGGCATCAGCTGGTGGGAAGCAGTGAGAGGACTCCAGTGAGGACTGCCCCCCCCAACCAGCACCCACTGCTTTGTCTGACTAAAACCTTCAGGATGGGACACACAGCTCCATCGCTTACATCAGCCAGTATTGAGCCCACCTGGCAGATTTTAAAAATGGATGCCGCTCTTCCACAGCGCTCTTCCATACTCTGCCTGGTGACTCACAGGTGCTAAGCAGGGGAGGCAGTGGAAGCAAGCCTGGGGGGGGGGCATGCGCGCGGGGACTACGATTTCACTGTGCGTCACAAGAGTTTATGGCGGCCGTCTGAAGACGTAATGAATGAAAGCATTCCAGTAAGTTAATTCGTATTTTTACAACAAAAATCCAGATTTCCTAAGATAACCAATCAGATTGTAGAGGAGGTGGGTCCAAGCAACTAGAGGATGCAGGACCAAGACATCTAATTGGGTGGTCCCGCTTCCAGTAGCTGCATCTATTATCTGATTGGATATTTCTCTGAACCAATCATTTTTCCTTCTGCCCTCAGAACATTTTTATGTAAGTAAAACTCCCATGAACTATCTGTGACTGACATCCACACAGGTGTCCGAGGGGCCTAAAGTTCTCAATAAACTGAATGTAAAACAGCAACGAGTCACACAGCCTGGGAGTCTGGGTGTTTATCTTGCCCTAGAGATTCTCTTCTCCCTGCAGTCTATTCATCTATCTACATTATCTGGTCATTTATCCTTTTCACCCCCTCCCCTCCCGTCCGTCTTTCATCTCCATCTATTTCCGCAGGCCTGATCATTTCCCTCCAGCTACTGCGGGGGGAGATGGAACACGTACGCAGGGAGAATCCGATGATATTCAACCGGGGGGCGGCAGTCACACGCAAGCTGGGCTTCCCCGACGTGATCATGCCAGGTGAGAGGAATCCACCAGAGCTGGCAGCAGACTTGTCACGTGCGTGCGAGTGTGTCAGCGCAGATTTCAGTAAGAGGACACATGTCTCACTGCTAAACATGAACACGCACTAATAAACTATGCCTCTGCAAACTGGTTACATCACTAACTACTTGGTGGTACTGAAATACTAAATACTAAAAAAACTAAATTCGTTAGCTTGCCAGTAATTAGCTTGTACATGTATAGTTAAATAACGGGCAAGATAGCTACTGAATAATGATGTTATTGTTGAACAGAAAAAGAAACTCCCTTGGAAGCTAGATATTGAACACATAATTCACCACAGATAATTTCAGCACTTTTTTTTTACATACTGCAAATTGTTTTCTACTGCCACTTTATTCCATAGCACATTTAACACTTAAATAACAAAACTGGTACATGGTACCTATCTGATGGAGAAAAAAAAAATCCTTTATCCGTAGAGGACGGGGGCGGCTAATTTGTCATCCTTTTTAGTTGGTGATGACACCACCGCTACCAGTGTAATGGTCAATGTCTTCGTCATGTACCACTAAATAATACATCGTTTATGCTGCGGTTGATGTGCTGCATTGGTAACCTAAGATCAATGTATGGTATGTATCCATAGGCAATGCGGTTCAGCTGATAATGTGGCCCATATTTTGTTTGAAGCATATACGCTTAACATGAGGTTAGAATGTTGTATTTCGTTTAGGTGTAATAAATAGGCTCTGTCTAAGAGCAAACAACTAGATTGTTTCCCATCGATTTTTCAGGATGTCAAGGTATTGCCACTGAGAAAGTGAATCTTGTTTAAATTTCCGCCACGGATTATTTACTGTGTTTCTTTGGCTTGGGCTGGAAGCGGTACAGGTATAATATACAAATAAAAATGAGCCGGTTTTCCAATGATTCACCAGCCTGTTTAGTAGCGCAAGATAAATACAAATATAACAGGAAATGTCACAAGAGGTTTGTACCTGTGTCTGTTATTTAATGAATTTATAATGCCCTTTTATCTCCATACAAAGAGAACTTGCATCAACATAGGTTACAGTGTATGCAACTGTTTTATTATGCAGCCATATTGCCATGGGCAAATTAGGGAGGTAGATCATTATACACGTTTGAAAACATCATTTAAAATCATGAACGAATACAGAGAATTACAAAAATTACATACAGCTGATCATAATCATCGCAGGCAATATTTCAAGTGTGTGTGTTTGCACAGTATGTGTTAGGTTAATGACTATGTGTATAAGGAGAAAAAAAAAACTAATTCAAAATGACTAGGTGTGATTTACTTCAGAGACAGGATAAATACAAGTAATTATGGTCCAGATAATCACAGGTATTTCGTGTCGAAAATATGGATAAAGCTACAGACGGCAGCTGCGTTGTTACGTTAAAAAACACTGCCACCGTAAGGAGTAAAGTATGGTTTTCTCAAGCTCTTTGTTGCTTTTGCTGCGTGTATGATTTCCGACTGAACGCCCTGCTTTCAGTTTCCTCCAGGTCTGCTGCGCCACCCGCATGCTTACAGTATAAAGTGAAAGCTATTTTCCTCCACCGGTCTTTTGATTTAAAGTTTTATTTTGCGAGCTTTCCTATGTGTCCGCCGTTTTCCTCCTAGTCAGTGATTTGTGCTGTTTCAGGTCTGGTCAGCACAAAACGCAAGCAGGTGATGACTGGCTTTACTTTTAAGGCGGCAGGTTTATTTATTGTAGACCTTGGGACACATCCTGCATCAGGCTGTTAACAGTCACATTCCTTCACTTGGTTAACGAGCTTTTATTTGCCCCTGGTCAGAATGTCTGCCCGTCATCCCAGCGGAGACCCTTTCATTTTAGCCCATGCATTCATTGACACGTGTGTGTCTTTGTATCTGTGTTTTTCTCCCACACACGCTGCTCCTACTGTTCCGGCGCACCTGCTGTTTTGTCCCCCCCATCCTAGAGGTGAAGATAGCTGGGTGTAAGTGCCACGCCTGACTGCGCCCGTATCTGCTTCCCTGGCCTTCACCCGCTATCCGCACAGGAGCCCTGTCTGCTAATGCCTAAACGCGGCCGTAGCGTAAATGTCTCCTGTCCCCGACGTATATTTAATGGCTTGGCCTGTTTCCCTTGGATGATCTGCTCCGTTGATTCACGCTCACGAAAAGCCTGACAGCACCGATGCACCGTCGCTGCTCGCTGCCTGTGAAGCGGATCCGTGCTTTTGTTCGTGCACAGTACTGCAGTGTGTTTTACGGTTTTAAGGTTCAAAACGATGACTTATTTTCTTTTTGCATTTTTCGCGAATGCACGCTAAACACTTGAACTAGATGAAATAGAATCTGATCATCGCTGTCTTACACTTTTCCGTCTTACATATTTTCCCCGCATCTGTGTTTGTTTGCAAAAAAGGAACAGATTCGTGCTGAAGTAGAGAGAGTTAATAAATCAATCGGTTACCGAATTTAAGACTTGTGTTTTTTTGTGGCAAAATTTTATGGTCTTGCGGGCTGGGCGCCGATGAACTCTATAGCAGCCTAAGACACCCTCCTTCCTTAATTAACCTCAGTCAACACCGCCGCAATCTGCGGCTGCTAGATAACTGAGGGACATTGTCAATAAAGCGTACAAACAGAGTGTAGTTTATTGAGTTCATCACGCACATAAGCAGTCTGCAGCTTCAGCGGGGGAAAGAAAAGCCGCATTCATTCCTTATCAATGAACTTTTCAAACAGCTCACAGGCGCTCGGTCGCTTCCGATTAACTGCTCTGTTTTCAGGCGCTGTAAATGGAGGCAACTAAAGCCCACCGCTTTATAAATGTGGCAGAAGGACGAAGTTGCTGTAATCCGCTGAAGTTCTGCCGAGTTTCGAGTCTGAGTATAACTCACTAGTGAGTAGGTAAGGATGTAACTAAAGCGCCGCTGGTGCAGCCGCTGCAATCGACGCTTTGGGGCTTTGTGGCGATAGGGTGTCATGCGCAGAGCTGCTGCATTGTGCGTTTGGGCATCTTACGCATGTGAAGCCTGATTAGCGATTTATTTTTCCTTACTTCTAAGAAAGGTGAGATGCCTCGTTCTGAGCTTTTTTTTTTCCACACAAAGCAATGAACCAACTGTGATGAAAATGATATCATTTGCATTCTGCGGCATTATTTTATTTCATAGATATATACATTTCTGTATTCACTGACAGGTTATGCTTTCCTCTGTAACGCCAGCTGTGCCCTTTGGGACTGAATTAGAATGGTGATTGATCAGGGAAATACTTCCCTTTACACAATGGCACTTCTGAGATGATGCTCAAAAACCAGAAGTTCGATGAGCCTAATTCATGTCTAGGACATTATAATTTGTCCCAAAGCATAGAACATAGTTTTGACGCAAAATCTGCCAAAAATGTAAATAAAATGGTTTCAAATACTGTCACTTGATATTCATTGCCAAACACTGTAGTGTAAGTAGCAACCAGACAACTAAGATTATCCATCCATTTTCTGAAACCACCAAGGCACAGAACAACCCAGAATGGGATGCCAACCCATCGCAGGGCACACTCACACACCATTCACACACACTTACACACACCTCAGCCTTAGCATGTTTTTGGACTGTGGGGGGAAACCGGAGTGAAACCCCACAACACGGGGAGAACATGCAAACACCGCACACACGTAGCTCTGTTGGAGACTCAAACCCAGGTCCCGGATGTGTAAGGCAGCAGTGCTAACCACTGCCCCGATTAAGACTATCCAAATAATATGTTTATTTGTGTTTGTGTTGAAGTTATAATACTTAAAGGCACCATCACCACTGCCAATTCTAGGCACTTTTCCCCATTACCTAAATCCAGGCTTCCAGTGGTGCAAAATGTATGGGCAAGGAGGTTAGTCACTCACAACTGATACTTTGCAGGAAGTGCAGTGCAGCTTATAGACAGGGTGCTTTGTTTACTGAGAGAGAGAGAGAGAGAGAGAGGTGTTAGGTAGGGGGAAAGTAGGGAGGGTACAATGGGTGTCACACCTCGATTTTACAGTGTTTACAGTATAGCTTTGGTGTCATAGTAAAAAGATGATATCTAGTGTGCAGTTTTACATAACCCTTCATATGTTGGGTGCAGTGCAGCAGTGGTCTGGTAGCATAGATAGCAGATACAATGTTTGACTTCTCTTTTGGAGCATAGTGGGTGTTGCAGTAGGGAGCCTAATAAGTATTGATTCAGATTTAAAGGTACATGCATGCGGTTTAAGTGATGTGTAGCAGAAGCAATGTGGTGTCTGCAGAATAAAGTGATGTGGAGCACTGCTTCTTTCCAGCTCTATGCTGAGTGGAGCTTCCAGGAGTGGAATCGCCGGTGTAGATATTTCGTGTCAATACTGGCACAGAAATACTGTCAGCTTGAAAGTACATCTCATATTGCGTTATTTTTTTCCCTCGCTCTACCAAGTGACACTCATCTGAAAATGAAAGTGGGGATGCTGGGAAGGGAGATGGGTCTCAAGTGGTACTTTATCTTCGGGGGGGGGGGGGGGGGGGGGGGTTAAACAAAATATAAAAAACAGAAAGACGGTGGTGAGTCTGCTTCCGGGAATACACCGTGAAAATCACTGCTGTGACCTTGCCGGTTAATTAAAGCGGGCCCTCACTGTTTGTCTCTGTTAAATATTTAATTCACATTCAGTTATCTAAATAAAAATGCAATTTCATGCAATTTAGCCGAACGAGGGAAAAGGGGGATTCACATGCATTGCAGTTTGATGGTGAAATGCTAAGGTAAGTCTGTGCTGGAAAAAGTAACAACAATGTCAAATTTCAGTCATGTTTCAAGCTGGGGAATTAAAACCGGCCTGTTTTTGATCCTCGTCTGAATGACCCGAGTTGGTTCTCTTTTTTATTTAGTCTAAATTGACTGTTTGGTTAGTCATTTTTACACAAGTGTTACATGGATCTTGTCTGTGTCTCAGGTGACATCCGGAATGACCTGTATCTCACCCTGGAGCGCGGGGACTTCGAGAGGGGAGGGAAGAGCGTCCAGAAGAACATCGAGGTCGCCGTCTTTGTGCTGTATGCTGATGGCGAAGTCCTCAAAGTAAGATCGAGTAGATAATGCTTATCTGCCAGGGAATTGTATAGGGGGAAAGAAACCATGTTAATTGCTTCTCAAAAAAACTAACTGAAAAGTCTGGGTAGAAATGTCTCAAATGTAGAAAAACAAACAGTGTGTGAAATATAAATAGTTATCCTTCAGCTTTGCACGTGCGGAAAAACACACATTGAATGCATACAGGCGCCCAACTGAATGTATTGCATCTGCTCTTTTTCATTTTTGCTTCGCAAACGATTTTATATATATATATATATATATATATAAAAAAAAACGACTCCCTGGTTGTCTGTGCTGCTGAGAGGATAAACTCCTTCAGGTATAAATCAAATTCAGTGCAGTGGTCGGGTAGCGGCGGATGTAAAGGGATGAAAGGTGGGTTATGAGTTGCCGTTGAGCTGACGTAGACCCCTCTGCCGCAGGACTGCATCAGCCTTGGCTCCGGGGAGCCCAGTATCAGTGAGCACCGCTCCTTTGTACTCTACCACAACAACAGCCCTCGCTGGAGCGAGCTGATCAAGCTCCCCATCCCCATCGATCGCTTCCGCGGCTCCCACCTGCGCTTCGAGTTTCGCCACTGCTCCAGTGAGTGACCTGTCCGCCCTCCACCCTCATTGTGCCCACCCGCCATCTCAAGTCAGTCTGATGGTCAGAATGGATACATACCTTGTCATCAATGGCGTCCCTTGGTTACAGTCTCTTGGCAACACTGGATGCTCCTGTACAGTGCATTTTTCACCTGTCAAGTAGGAACTTTGGTGCTTGTGGTGTTTCTGATCTGAACAGCTCTTCTGATTTTTGTTCCTCTCTGTTCTTCTGGTTCTTACAAAGTTTTTGTAAAATATCATATAACTGTTGCACCAATGGTATGTTGAGCTTGTTCCTGGTCATTCACTGGAAGCTCATCCCATTGGCATTTAAATCTAAACTGGACCCTTGACAGATTGTAATCTGCATCAGTTGTATGTTGCTTCAGACCAGAGCATCTAATAAATAAATAATTGTAAATATGTTGCCTGTTCCAGTCTCTCAAGCCAATTTACTTTAGCCAGATACTTTTATCCAGCATAGGACTAATTAGTTTCAATTAATAATATAGAAATTTACAACAGTCAGACCTCTCCTGGGAATGTGGATCTCCTCAGTGTCAAGCCCGACTACCTTCCCCGTGATGCTATTTGCTTCAGTGTTGATCTTGGTCTGCAACCGACCGTTTCAGGTTAAAGGAAACAGATGGTTGGGGAACGGTGTGGTTTGCATGTGGGAAACCCGTGTCTCACTTTGCACACGGATGAGCCTGTGTTACTATGTTGCTCCACAGCTAAGGACAAGGGGGAGAAAAAGCTGTTTGGCTTTGCTTTCACCCCGCTGATGAGAGAGGATGGTACCACCCTGTCGGACGAGAGCCATGAACTTTACGTCTACAAGGTCAAGAGTCACTTTCTTCCTCTCGTTCTTCAAGTTTTATTTTCAATTCTAGTAAAATGAAATTCCTGCCTGTATGTTTTCTTCATACTGGTGCTGATACTTCATGCTAGTGCCCTACTAGGCTTGGGCGGGATTACGGTGATGTGGTTTACTATGGTATTTTGCTGTTACCGTGGGACCCATGCCCCCAATCCCCTGTTAATCGAATTTTCTTGTGGGAAACCAACACATACTGGTGCTTTTCAAAATACCCCATACTGCAGTATACTGTCTGGATGGTCTGTAACCCTGTACCAATAAATGCAACAGAAGATTAGTGATAAACAGCAATAAGTAACACTGTAGGCAATATTACACTAAAACACAGTTCTGTGACTCCCTCACTCTCAAATACACACATAAACTCACAGGTTTTATCTAGCAGTGTTGCGTTCTTATTACTTGTATGTAGTAGACATACGTGTGAAAGCCGATGCATCTGTATCGATGGCCACAACATCGCATTCAGGATTCTCCTGCAACATCTGGCTGCTCTCTGCTCCTCAGTGCGACGAGAACACGACCTTCAGCAACCATGCACTTTACCTGGGTCTGCCGTGCTGCAAGGACGACTTCAACGGCTGCCCCAACATCCCCTCCAGCCTCATCTTCCAGCGCAGCACCAAGGAGACGCTCTGGATCTCCACACAACTATCATCCACCAAGCTGACCCAGAACGGTGTGTGTGTGTGTGTGTGTGTTGGGGGGGGCAGATCTCAAACACAAGGTCAGAGGCTCCAAGAAGAGGCACAGCCAATAAACGGGAGATGAATAAATGTCAGGTTTGTTATTTTTCATGGCTTTGGACCATGCAGATTAGTTATTTGAATTAATATCTTTTTGGAGACCTAAAGTTCAAGAGTCGAGACATTCAGAGGCTCAAGGAGACTGAGCAAGAAGCTGAAATGAGAGGGAGTCCTATTATATTTAATGGAGCTGCTGACCATGGGAGAACATCAGAATAAGGCACAGCCTTTCAGAGACTCTTTCAGAATAGATGATCGTCACACTGTCAAGCATACAGTTTGTTCCCCCTGCGTTCATGCAGGACGTGCGAGGCATGTAACATTAAAATGTGTTGCTTTTCCCAGTGGACCTCCTGGCCTTGCTGAAATGGAAGGCTCACCCAGACAGGGTGATGGACATCCTGGGAAGACTTCGCCACGTCAGTGGAGAGGAGATCGTTAAGGTGAGAGTCGTCCCCCAGCACTGTGTTCCTGTTGTGGTACAGAGCAGCTCACAGCTAAATTACAGTGGAGCAGCTTAGTCTGAAAAGGGCACAAAAACAATCCGGTAGAACCCGAAGCCGCTGTGCAGTTGGCATACAAGTGCCTGAGAAACCCAATTACAGTTCCAGTAGGAATGAAGAATGAAAACAAATACATATTTTTTTACTTTACATTTTGAAATATGCCTGAGAACTTTATAGACATCTGACTACCGCAATAACAATGCTCTCCTACGGTGTTAAAAATTACTGTTGTCTCCTGTCTCTTCCAATGCAGTTTCTGCAAGACATCTTGGACACCCTTTTCTCCATTTTGGATGATAATACTGACAAATACGGCCCTCTGGTATTTCAGTCATTGGTAAGGAGACAGCTTCATTATATTTTTCCTCATACGTTATATAGCCGCATGGGTTTTCGATATGCTTTATATCGAGTTATCAGATCCTGTGTGATTTTTGTGACCGGTGATGAATTTTTGGAGGAAAAAGACAAGGGGCTTTATCATCCATCTTGATGGCTTCAGAAACACAGGCATCTCTTTTTTCGAATGTCCTTGTCTTTATCGCGGTGACAGGCATTTAACTGCCATCGTGTCTTTGCACGTGTGCGTGCGCGTGTGTGTGCGTGCATGTGGACGCACACCCTGATTCGTGATGCTCTCTGCCTCCCTCGCAATCCCCATTAAACGGAGGCGATGTGGATTTTTAGGTCACCCCTGCTAGTGGAAGGATTCTGTAGCTTTTCCGCTGTCAGGCTCCCCGGGGAATGTTTAGCTGGCAGAGACCTCTTAAATAGAGTTGAGGAGTTATCTCCATTGTCTCACCTAAGATATCCATCACAATGTTCTGCAGAACTGCAGAGAAAAAATAGGCCTCTGTGGGAGTATTACAGGTCCTGTGTGTGTGTTCCTTTATACTCTGTCTCCCTAGAGTATTACAGTGCCCGTTTGTGTGTATGTGTGTGTGTGTGTTGCTTTACACTTCCTCTTCCTAGAGTATTACAGTACCTGTGTGTGTGTTCCTTTATACTCCATGCTCCTGGAGTATTACAGTACCTGTGTGAGTGTTCCTTTATACTCCATGCTCCTAGAGTATTACAGTACCTGTGTGAGTGTTCCTTTATACTCCATGCTCCTAGAGTATTACAGTACCTGTGTGTGTTCCTTTATACTCCATGCTCCTAGAGGATTACAGCACCTGTGTGTGTGTTCCTTTATATTCCATGCTCCTAGAGGATTACAGCACCTGTGTGTGTGTTCCTTTATACTCCATGCTCCTAGAGGATTACAGCACCTGTGTGTGTGTTCCTTTATACTCCATGCTCCTTGAGTATTACAGTACCTGTGTGTGTGTTCCTTTATATTCCATGCTCCTAGAGTATTACAGTACCTGTGTGTGTGTTCCTTTATACTCCATGCTCCTTGAGTATTACAGTACCTGTGTGTGTGTTCCTTTATATTCCATGCTCCTAGAGTATTACAGTACCTGTGTGTGTGTTCCTTTATACTCCATGCTCCTAGAGTATTACAGTACCTGTGTGTGAGTTCCTTTATACTCCATGCTCCTAGAGTATTACAGTACCTGTGTGTGAGTTCCTTTATACTCCATGCTCCTAGAGTATTACAGTACCTGTGTGTGTGTTCCTTTATACTTTCGCTTCTTAGAGTATTACAGTGATGCCCCTGGGACAGATCTGTGCATAATATATAGTTTTACTTTTACTTTACTTTAACGCCCCTGCCTCCCTTCCTCAGTCTGAGTTCTTCCCCTTGTGAAAAGCAAGGTAAAGTCTAACATAGATATCTGTAACCCTAGCAAGCGTTCACCATTGCAGTGCTCTAACCCCAATTATTCTCTGCTCCCTCTTCTCTCCACGCAAAGGTCTTCATCATTAATTTGCTTCGAGACAGCAAGTATTATCACTTCCGGCCCGTCATGGACACCTACATCCAGAAACATTTCGCCGGTGCCCTGGCTTACAAGTAGGTTTCGTGATAATCCCGACTCAAAGGAAAACGCAGTCTGTAATAACGGCAGGCGTCTGCGGAGGCAACGATTGCCCTGTATTCGCTGGCCACTGCAATTCTTGGTTATGAGAGTTGGGAATTTGGTTTATTATATTTATAATATGGGGAAGAAGTGCATCTGTGTCTTGTCATTTCCTTGCTTCCTAGAGAAATAGGGGAAAACAGACTTCATTATAGAAAGCATGCTTCTTATCTGAATGTCTTTAATGGATAGAATGACCTGATTAAGGCTAATTAGAGTTTTTTTTCCACAGGGAGTTGATTCGGTGCCTGAAGTGGTACATGGATCGCTCAGCTGAAGTAGTTCGCCAAGACCACATCCAGGAGGCCATGAGGGTACGGTGACATATCCAGCATCGAAGTCAGTGTGTCCCAGTCCGGTCCTTGGGGGCCCACAGTCAGTCCATGTTTTTGCTTCCTCCCAGCTCCTTGCTAGACAGTTCACATTTTTGCTCCCTTCCAGCTCCTGTGGACTGCCTGTGGGTCCCCAAGGATCGGATTAGGAACCACAGATCTAGTAATCACCATGTTCTAGGTTCACTAGGTACATACATAGTCTGATAGGTATGATTATGGCTGCAGCATCATTATTAATGTTAAAAATGATTTATAGTTACATTTTAGCTGAAATACTTCCTACTATGTTTCCTGAAGTAATAGGTAGAAAGCTTGGTCTTGAATTAAAAATAATTTGAATAATGAATTATGTATGTGTTTCTAAAGGCATATTTAAACTGTTTGCTTGTTCGTCATCCCATGGGTTTGTAGAGAGTGCAGTGATTGACATTCTGTAGTAGCTGTCATTGAAATGTCCTTGTGCCAGGCCCTGGAGTACCTGTTCAAGTTCATCGTGCAGAGCCGCATCCTCTACTCCCGCGCCACCTGTGGCATGGAGGAGGACCAGTTCCGGACCAGCATCCAGGAGCTCTTCCAGTCCATCCGCTTCGTGCTGAGCCTGGACAGCCGCAGCTCAGAAACGCTCATCTTCACCCAGGTGAGCAGATGAGGCCGGGGGACAGAAGGGGGGGTCACAGATGCGGCTACGCTGGTGCCAGGGGGCGTTGGCACCTCATGTGGTGACCGGGAGGATGCGGCCAGGGCCCAGTCCCGTGTGATCCGACCGTTTGGCATCTCCATCCCCGCTCCAGTTCTTCAGGACTGTTCTGAGCTCTTGGCCTCTCCCCTGGAAAGCATCCATTCACAAAATGTCCTGCAGTTCCATCGCTTTTCGGTGCAGCTCATTCATCATGTACAAATTGTAATTCTTGTGTCGCTGCCAAGTTGAATTTTGTTCAGTGAAACAAATAGCACTTAAAAGAGACGTAAAAATGTTGCATGTATGTATTTCGGTGATCCTCTGCCGCGCAGCTGGTTTGATGACACAAAATGGTTCGTTCTGCTGACGGGAAGCTGAGAAAGGTGTGAAAATCATACAACAAACTCACGAGAAAAAAATACCGAGAGAGAAATTATTATTAATGGGGCGCCGATTTTATATGAAATATCTGTTCGCTCCGTAGGATTTTTTCAGGATTGGGGCGCATCCTCCTACCGGATTCCAGTGCCACCTCTTTCCCATCCCATGTACCGTAGAAATCTTCTCGCTTGTTTATAACACCTGTTGTCTTTTCAGTGGGGGGGGGGGGGGGGGGTAAGGTAGGTAGCAGCCGTCAGCAATGGGCCTGCTGGCGGCTGATGATCTGAAGTCGACCCAGGGCACGCTCGGAATGGTCCTGCTAGATCTTCTCTAATCCTAACATCTCCTCCCAGTCTTCTCCTTCTCCCTGCGACTGACCCTCTGCCTCTGGATTCTGTCCTGCTTTAAATACACATATACGACTCGCTCGAGCTCGAGGACACTGTACTCTGTTATTCATCACAAATGTCATAGCAGGTATGATGTTCAGGATTAGTAGGAAACGCCCTTTTCAATCACAACGGGACACTGTAATTTCGGAAGATTTCTTATCCACATTTTCTTCATCAAAATGAAGAATCAGTAAAGACTCGTGGAAGCATTCCTCTCAATTTATTTCCATTCTCTGACCATAGGCAGTTTTCCGAAGTACTCCAGAGTCCAAAAAATGATAAATCCATTCGACAAATCAATATGTTCATTATCTCACCATTTAACATTCAGTTTTAGAAAGATTAGTGCAGTTCAGTGCAAAGCAGATGGCTGGTTATAGTTAAATAACTTGATTAAATTTATTCTTTTGGCTGCAAATTAATGACCAGTTGATTTATTGTTGAACACAGTTGACAGTGGTCTTTTTAAAGGCGTTAATTTAACTGGCCTTTTTCGTTTCCTACTGCAAACTGCGAGACAGCTGTTTTCAATCAAGCTTCAACACTTCCACCAATAAACTGTCTTTGGCTGTAATTCACGTGTCTGTTTTCCTTTTTCCCTCTTCAAATGCAGCTATTCCTTGTCAGTTTTAACTGGGTTTAGTTTCACTCAGTTCCCTGGGCTGAAAGTAATGCTTTGAACCGTTGAAAGTGATTCTGTCCAATAACTCTGTCACTAAAGCTAACATAGCAGAGCACATGAAACACCTAATTTTGGGAACTTTTGCCTCTTGCAGGCCACGGAGCTGAAAGATTATCCCAATACATTTTTTTTCCGGTTTTTAAATATGCATCCATTATTGATTTTGCGTTGTATTTCCGCCTTCCGGCATGGCTGCAGAAGGAACATCTCCAGTTCTCCTGATTTTCTGAATTGTCTGACTCTCGCTCGGGTTCATCACAAGCTCATCCTTCCATTGAGGAGTTTAAGAGGTCAGTGTGTTGAGGGAATAATAGCTTGTGGCCTCGTATTTTCCATTTTCCCCTTCAGAGGAAAAACCCCCCAAAGATAAATTTGGGGGGGGGTGCTTTTCGTTGATCTCCCTCTAAGTATCTTTCTCAGTTCTTCAGTTCTGTTTATATTTGTGTTGTGTATTTTCACAACATTGTCTCAAAGCACTTTACATGATCCCTGCCCAGCGCCCCCAGAGGGCAAGCCGGAGGCGACAGTGACAAGGAAAAACTGCCTTTGTAGGAAGAAACCCTGGGAGGAACCAGACTCAAAGGGGGAGCCCATCCTCCCTGGGCTGGCAGAGGAAGCTCAAAGTAACAAAGTCCTGATTTATGAAGTAAAAATGTGTGTAATCCAGGTATGAATGCAGAAGGTCCAGTGGAGGTACAGAAGCTGGGCTCTGGGGGGGCAGGTGAGGAATCGGCTTCCTCTGGCCAGACGGGGTGGAGGTGCAGCCCAGCAGCAACCTGTCGTTGACTTTTGTTTTAATATTTATTTTTATTTGCCCCCTTTTCACCTTCTACCCATGGTCCCTGATGTTTTTCTTGACTCCTCCGACCCCCCCTCGACTGTGTCCCAGGCCCCCCAGGCTCCTCCTGGACAAAATGGCGGCACGGCCATTTGTACGCCGCCGTGGAGTGCTGCTGTGCTCCGGCCCCTTTCGCTCTCTGTAAGTAGATGTGCACCCCCGCCCCCCCCCCCCCCCCCCCCCCCAACCCACGTTGCACATAGCACTGCAAAGGGCCTCTTCCGCTGACATTCTCCCCGTTCTTATGATCCGGCACCCTGCCTTCCTCGCCCTCCTGAATCCTCCAGCAACCAAGAGGAGAAATCCAACCCCAAGCCCCTTCTTTCCGATTTGATCTGGGTGCCAGTGTGATTTACGTTTCCTTTTTTTAAAATCTCCTCCCGCTGTCCCGCTTTCCCACGTGCTAACTCTTCCCCAGTGACTCACGGCATCGTCTGTGCAGCCCCGCTCGGAGGTCAGCATCGCTCTGCCAGGAATGAATCGTGTCACGTGACTCGTCAAACGGCGTCGCGGTTCTTGAATGCAAACCCATTGCTCACAGAAAGGCAATGGGAGCTAACAGAGGGCCATTATTAGCCGTGCAGAGGACTAACAGGGAACCTCGACATCTCCTGACATTCTATTAGTATCATTAAACAGATCACTGAAGTGGCAACGCCACCTAGTGGCTGTTTACCTAAATACCGTTTGCCTTTGTGTTATTCAGTTACTTTCCCATTCTTTCACAGATAATAATTGCTTCATATGCATTTTCTGATCTACATTCTGTGGGGCTGTGGTCTTTGGCTGTTTTTCCTTGCTCTTTGGATTTTGTGTAACCCCCCCCCCCCCCCCGACCGTGCCTGAGAGTCCACCTACACCTGTTTGACCCAGAGGCATGGTGCCCCCCCCCCCCCCCCCCCCCGTCCCCTTATCCCGTCCACACAAAAGCAGGGAAAAACCACTGAACATTTCTCCTCTCTGTGTGTCATACCCCTGTCTGGCCACAGGCGGCGCTGCTGAACTCCTTCCCTGCCATCTTCGATGAGCTGCTGCAGATGTTCACCGTGCAGGAGGGTGGCGGAGTTCGTGCGGGGCACCCTGGGCAGCATGCCCAGCACCGTGCACATCGGCCAGTCCATGGACGTGGTCAAGCTGCAGTCCATCGCTCGCACGGTGGACAGTAAGCTCTTCTCCTTCCCCGGTACGCTCCCCGACTTTCCCTTTCCAGCATCAAGATTTTACTGTCACATGTGCTGAGGAACACAGTGAGATTCTTGTACCACGGTTGCAGGAAACGGGACAGGTGCACAAGGGACAATAGGACAAAAATAGTGCAGTACAGGACAGACAGCAGTGTGATAAGAGATGAGACAATGCAAGTACAAAAAGACAGGATGTGCAATTTAGGGCATGAAACAATAAATATGTAATAAATATGTCATTAACCACAAGGGGTTACTGGAGAGATTTTGGTTTCTCTTCTGCATCGTCTTCTTGCACGCTGTCTTTCCCATTTCCCTGTTCTACTCACTATTTTGTACAAATGATGTCATAATGAGCTGCCACATGTTCTGGTCAAGCACCTTGGGGTGACTGTGTGCAGAAAGGCACTATATAATAATATATTGGATTGAACTCAAAACCTCACACTTCTCCCGCTGGGGAGGTAGCCTCCTTCGTGCTGTCTCTACCACTCCTCCCTCCCAGATCCACTCAGCTAATCCTGAATAACCTAAACCAGGTAACTGGTTCAGTTTGGACTAGCAAGGTACAATCAACTGGGTGATTGGGCGACATGATGACGCAAAAAAATCTCATAGATTAATCGTCGCGACGTCACTGTGTTCCTCATGTCGGCTTATAGGCATCTGAATGCTGTGTTTCTTTGTTGGATTGGACTTAATTTCACATTTAGTCTGTTTAGTTAACAGACAGAAAACACTAATAGGCCATTAAGATATTTCCCTCCTGAATGGTGTCAGTGAGCCCGTCTCTCCATTTATGTGATTTCTGACAGTTTAAATGGCCGTTACATTAATCACTGATGAAATTTTTCTGAGTCGGGAAATGAGAAATGATGCTAATTAGGCTCTCGCACTGCCGTCGATTATCTGCTGCCAGGAACAAGTCTACTGTCATCCCCTGGTAAAAAGCTGTTTGATTTGGCCCTTGTGTGGCACATGCTTCCACAGGCAGCTTTTCTGACATCTCTCGGTGACCCCCCCCCCCCCCTTCCTTCCGGGAAAAAGAGTCCCGCAGGATCCTGCTGCCCGTGGTCCTCCACCACATCCACCTGCACCTGCGACAGCAGAAGGAACTTCTTATCTGCTCCGGGATCCTCAGCAGCATCTTCTCCATCATCAAGGCCAGCTCTCTGGTAATCTGGGCTCTGATACCCCCCCCCCCTTCCCCAGCACTCCATGCTAAAGTGTTGTTAGCTTATCGCCGTGGTGCTAAATGCTGAGACAGCAACGATCATTTCAGATTAACACATTTATCAGGAGTTGTTATGACTGCCTTGCTGAAAATGACTTCATTTTAATTGGAGGCAATGGACTGATGTATGAGATAACCAGATAATTATGTAATTTGTCAAGCAGTAAACCAAGCAATAAGGCATTTTGTGCTGGGGTGGCATGCCACACACATCCAAGGTTGGAGGTTCGAGTTTCATGTTTTCTTTGCATGTACATGGAGTTTGTATGTCCTTTGAAGATGTACAGTTGGGCTAATGCACGGTGACCATGCATCCTGGAAAACCTGGACTTCTGAAACGCATTTTCCTGTCATGGAAAAGTCATGGAAAATGAACAAATTGTCGATATATGTCCTGATTTTTTTCATGCATGATAAAATTATAAACTAGTCATAGTTTGAAGTTGTAGGGTTTTATAAAACTTGACCACTTGGATTTAAGTATTGCCAAATCCAAATCCTGCTTTCGGTAGCAAATGCAAGTGTATCTGGTTGGGATTACCATATTTACCTGAATATAACGGGAGGTAACAAAAAATTAACAACAACTTTACCCACAAATTATTTTTAACTGTTTACCTAAATCATAATCACTAAGCAGGTAAATGTATTAGACATCCACGATGTTATTTTACTGACATATACGAAATGCACACCATTGTTGAGGAGCCTGGCATTGTTCTCATTTCCTTTCTGTTGTTACTTTGTAACAATGCAGATAAGTCATGTTCTCTTACCTACATTGCTTCTTTTAACAAGCTGCAGTTACGGTTCTTTAACAATGGTATCAGATGATGATTTGTGAAATTACTCAAATTTGGTGGTGCACATTTTCAAGTGACAATTTAAAGAAACAATCCTGCCTTTTATTCATACAAATCTGGGGTAATATCAAGTACAGAAATACCATATTCATCTTGAATAATGTTGTGTAGGTGAGTATTCAGCAGATGTGTAGTGTTTAGTGTGCTAACTTCACCTGTTCTAACTGGTCCCCAAAACTTTCATTGAAAAACACTTGCTGTTAAACACTACAAGATCTATACTTGCATAGACAGATTGAAAATATTTATTACAGGTAGTTTGGTTAGTTTAATGCTACTGACATAGCTACTTTGACTCAAGTGATGTATGGCTTCTACTGACTGACTAAATGATTTTGTTACACTTTAGTTTGGTCAATATATAGAATATGTCACTGAGGTGCTTAAGTTAACTGTATGTGTAACTGCAGGGATTCATTCATGCTGCAGGCAACAATTTTTACTCTGCTTCCCTGAATCATTTCACAATTTTTTGTACAATTTTTGCTACTCACTCTTGGAAATGAGTTAGAGCCAAATTTCCGGGGTGGGGAGGGTGTACTGAATGTACCATCATTTCAATGATGTTTCAGACGATGACAGCAAGGGAACCAACAATATTGGTAGAACTGTCGCAATGTAATCAAGATTATATGGCACAAGTGCGAAAATTACCGGGGATTTAGATGACAGGTGAAACATTCAGCTTTTCAGTACTTTACCGACACTTGTTTACATCGTGACATGATTGCGACAGCGTTAACTAAAACTGTAAAGGTAACTAATAATAGATCTATTTACTCACCTGGCTGCCACAGCGCAAAACCACTGAAGAGTTTCTACAGATCCATTTCTGTCATTTTGATATATTGGGCAAATATTTCCATTTCATGATTGCTGATCTTATTTAGTTTCAGTTTCTTATTGTGTACTCTGTGCTATTGAATTTTTTTTCATGAACCAATAAATTCATTGTACTGTATAGTTCGAATATGGAACACACCAATGCAAGATCTAAAAGTACTACATGATGAATGGATTGCTGATTATGAAGTATTTTATAGACAATGTTTAAAACAATAGCCATTTTGATTATACAGTTATTGTAGCATTAAACACATAATAGCTCTTTTCATCATGTCAGCATGTGTGGATTATCAGTAATGGGATATACTGTAGGAAATTGTGAGATAATTTAAGAGTTAAAGATATCAGGATATTTTATAGGTATTTTAAGTTTAGCTTTTGACTGCAAAGTCTCAAAGAAGCCCTCTTGGTGAGAGTGATGTAAAAATGAGTGAGTCGTAAAAACCTCCTGGAAACCCTGTAATGAGCATCTCCAAGTTGCTTATAGTGTATGATAGTATGTGTCCCGCAATGGCCTGACATGCTGTTACCCAGCCTTGTGCCCTTTCCTGCCAGGAATATGCTTCAGGTGACCAGGATGAGTGGTTACAAGATTGATCTATAATATTGAGTTATAGATACATGGTTCTTAGGTCCCAGGAAGCTATTAAAAATAGAGAATCAGTTTTATAGCCATCCCTAATATAATGTTCAACTTAGCCCTGATTCATTTCGTTTAGGTTCTTGCGTGTTCCTTACGCACTGTCTGCTGCTGGATACTCTGGAAGACTCTGCTTCATGAGGTCTTCTCGTGGTGCCATTATCATACTCATAAGTGCAGAGGGAGGTGCTGGAGTCTCCACAGTCTGAAGCTGCTCTAGCTACAGGCCTCTGTCGCCATACAACACTGTGCGACGCCTCGCCTAATACAGTAAAACGTGAATAAAACACCAGCATTAGATTTGTAGTCTACAGATCACTGTTCTGTACTCGGGATATTTCTCTAGTAAGCGTGTTGAATTAGAAATGACTGCGTTGTTTTTATAGGACTTCTGGGCCAGTTTTTCAAATGATATTTCAAAGTAGGAATGTTAACATCGCAAGTAAATTGTGGTTGGGGTTTTAAACAGACATGGCCAGTTTGTTCAAACCTAGCCTTCCAGATCTTACTCATGCGGCTCAGACTTCAGTGTAAACGATGTCGTGTCCCAGGTGTTTTTGGTGCTTTGGCCAGCGGGGGGGGTTTAGTTTGTGCAGGTTTTGTTAAGTGCCTGGTGCACCTGCGCTCTCTATAGGCCACTCGGGTACCTGCAGGTTGCTGGTTGACTGCAATTCATTCGTCTCTGGCTCTCTCATCCTGACACTCTTTCCGTTGAATATGAAAACACTTTTCAGAACGAAATCTGTTTTTTTCTATTATCCTCACATTCTGAACTTCCTCTGTCTTCTCTTCCCTTTCCCCTCTCTCTATATCTCTCCCTCTTTCTCCCCCCCCCCCACAGGAGATGTCGGTGCAGGAGGAGGTGGAGATGATGGTTGAAAGTCTCCTGGATGTTCTGCTTCAGACACTGCTTGCCATCATGAGCAAGTCTCAGTCTCAGGAGGCGGTAAGAGGCCAACGCTGCCCGCAGTGCACGGCTGAGATCACTGTTAGTAACTAACAATCTGGTTCTTCTTTATTCGTCCTACCCACCCTTCCCTTCCTGGCCATCAGCCACCCTTGCCCACCCCCCCCCCCCCCCCGCCTCTCACCCCATACACCGCTCGACCTCCACTTCTGCCCCAGCATGTTCGCCTCATTGCCATGCAGCCCCTGGACACTCAGCCCAGCCTTTTGCACCTCAGTGCTGATGCACTCGGCCACAGAACCATTCAGTCCTGCAGGTCATAAACTAAGCGCGCCGCTAAGCGCTAGGCGGAGTCTCAACGTTCACTCCTGCCCCTGGGAATTATTCCAGACCTTCAGTTGCTCATCCTTCACCGCATGATGTAATACATGCGGCGACAAACGCATTTCTCCCAATTCCTGTACTGGGAACTGAGAAAGTATCTGGCCAGTGAAGTTAATGGAACCCGACTGGGAAATCTGATTGACTAAATATAAGTGGCACCCAGATCAACAGATGCCTCATCTGATACGATAAACTCTAAATTATCAAGAAGAAGCAATTAAAATAGCAGCTAGCCTTAGCTTAGCTTGCCCTGTACAATGCTCAGCAGCTTTGGATTTGCTTTTATGATCGGCCGGCGTGAACTTATCAAGTTTCTTTTTGCTTGACTTATACAGCTTGATTGCGCTGCATATGATATACAGAAAGGCGCTGACTTGGCTAAGGCTAGGTATTCATTTTTAATTTAATTCATTGGACTACCAGACAGGCTACATGCTTGAATAGTAGAAACATACTTAAGGTATTCTGCTCTATGCTAGTGTTTCCCAATCCGGACCTCAGGGACCCACAGACAGTCTATTTTTTTGTTCCCTCCCAGCTCCCGGAGGGAGCAAAAATGTGCACTGTCTTGCAGGGATCATTGAGGGAGCAAAATGTGGAATGGCTGTGGCTCCCCGTGGACTGGATTGGGAAACAATGCTCTGTACAGCCCGGCATGGTTTTTGACAGTATTTTTACCATTCCACACTTCCTTCCACCCTTTCTCCCTGTTCCCCATATACATTTTGTAAATTTGCCAAGGCTTTTGCCAGCAGGCAGCTGGATTGACTGACGGGTACGTGTGTACCTGCTGTTTTTCTCGTGCCACAGGGCGAGTACGTCTCCTGCCTCCTCTCTCTGTTGCGCCAGATGTCAGACATACATTTCCAGCACCTCCTGGATAACTTCCAGAGCAAAGAGGAGCTGAAGGTGGGTCACTTGCCAGTACCTGGGTGCTGTTCCTTGTCGGATATCCTCGCCCTCTTGCCAGGCGTCCATTATGTCATCAAGTGAATAAATTGTGGAGAAGTATCTAAGTGTCGGGGTTCTCCGAGCTGAATGTAATGTATTTTCCGCACATTTGCATAAATGTATCTGCTGTAAAGTTTTCAGCCGTCCAAGGGATTAACACATCATCCGTAGGCCGCAGACAAACTAACTTCAGTAGGGGCCCGAGCCTGAACCTTGTGCTGTGATCTCTCCCAGGAGTTCCTGCTGAAGATCTTCTGCGTGTTCCGCAATCTCATGAAGTTGAGTATCTTTCCCAGAGACTGGAACGTGATGAGGCTGCTGACCAGCAAGTGAGTGCATCTTTCACGGTCCGTGATGTTTTCTGGTGCCAAGGAGAACAGGAAGCACAGTGTTCCTCGTGGAACCGAACTCTGTACATGTGGTCGGAATTGGGAGGGAGACCCTGCTCTGTTGTCCCCGGATGTTTGACGTTACTTTGGAAACACTAGTGTTTATTCCCAAACTATTAGATTTATTTTAATTAATTTAATTGAGAGAAATGGTAGGAAGTAGATTTTCCTCATTAACGGATATAAAACACTGGAACTGACTGAACTGATATGTTCTTTTTGAATTTGTTATCTTTGAGACTTAATCTCTGATGATTATTTTAAGTAAGGGTCTCTTTATAGATATCTTAGACAGTTCAGGGGGTTTCTGAAAATGGCCGTGTAAGTAATGATTTTTTTACTTCCATATTTTTCCATCTTTCCATCAGCATCATTGTGACCACCACCCAGTATTTGTCACCGGCTTTGCACAAAAACTTCACCGACGCCGACTTTGACTTCAAGGTGCGTGTGAAATTTCCGGAAGTTTATGTGTGACAACTTCATCAGTTGGCTTTGACACCAGTTTCCATATGGAAGACCAACTCCCTAGTAATCTGTAACACCTGAGTTAGACTTTTGTTTTGTCATTTTTGGAGCACTAGAATAAATGTCCTTTGAAGGTGAATGATTAATCATCATTACGGAAAAACCGTAACATGAAGTATAGCTTCAATTACACATTGACTTCCAATTTACAAGCAAATTCATCTTTTAAAGTAATATCGTAACTTCTGGAGTAAATAACTCAGGAAGAGTAAGGTCGATTGATCGTTGGATCTTCACGAAGGCCTGCTCTCTATCGCAGTAGTCCTCAAGCCATGAGAGATGATCATGCTGAACCCAGATTAGCTGGAAGGCAGGTGCAGGAGTCTGGCAGCTTCAAACTGATCCTCACCCTAATTACACAGTTGGGTCATTCTCAGGGTGATAGCTTGTCTCTGCAGAGCTCGCGACGTGCTTTAATGTCCATACGTACCAGCCCAGCTTCAGAGGCTCTGCCTAAGATGTCGCGCTTTCTATTCCTCCCCCACCATTTTAGGTGTGGAATTCCTACTTCAGTCTGGCCATCTTGTACATTAACCAGCCCAGCCTGCAGCTGGAGACCCTGACCCCAGCCAAACGGAAGAAAATTCTGGAAAAGTAAGACCATCGCACGTCACGTGACCATCGATGATCATGAATGAACGAAAGCGTGAAAGACAAGAGTCGTGCTTTAGCTTTATTGCTGTAATTTTTTTCCTTTAACAGAAGCTGAACCCTGTTTGCCTGAATGTGTTTTCGTTGGGTCATATAATGATTTTGCTTCTCTGTCTTTGAAATGTTTATATCACTTCATCTTTCCAGAATGATTTATTTAATAATTATTCGCTCATGCCATTTCTCCAATTCCAAGCTACCAACATTTTTTGTAATGTTTTCCTAAGGAGGATCAAAGGTTTTTCATTATAGTAACATGGGGGTGCATTACAAATATATTATACTGAATCCTGTGTTAGCAAGTTGCATTGTTTGGACTTGTAGCCTTAAAATAAGCTTCTTTGTCAGCGAGCTGGACTATATTCTATTAATATTTGTATCCTGGGAGCTCTGCTCCCCAGCACTGACACGAGAGCCGTAGTGAGTCATCCTGCATCACGCCGCATTGGCGCACGATGCACAGCAGCCTCGCATCTCGCACAGCCCACGATCTCGAGGCCGGTTTCCATGGGGAGACGGCATCGGAGCCCGTTTTTAGCGGAGGCGTGAGGTGCCGGGGGATGAGGAGAAGCACACGGAGCCGGGTGGGATGGATGAGCGGAGGGTTTGCAGGCGAGGCAGTGATACGGAGGATGAGGGGCGTCAGGAGGAGCGAGGGCCCTGTGGGGGGCTGCATGCTGGAGTGATACGGAGGATGAGGGGCGTCAGGAGGAGCGAGGGCCCTGTGGGGGGCTGCATGCTGGAGTGATACGGAGGATGAGGGGCGTCAGGAGGAGCGAGGGCCCTGTGGGGGGCTGCATGCTGGAGTGATACGGAGGATAAGGGGCGTCAGGAGGAGCGAGGGCCCTGTGGGGGGCTGCATGCTGGAGTGATACGGAGGATGAGGGGCAGCAGGAGGAGTGAGGGCCCTGTGGGGGGCTGCATGCTGGAGTGATACGGAGGATGAGGGGCGTCAGGAGGAGCGAGGGCCCTGTGGGGGGCTGCATGCTGGAGTGATACGGAGGATGAGGGGCAGCAGGAGGAGCGAGGGCCCTGTGGGGGGCTGCATGCTGGAGTGATACGGAGGATGAGGGGCAGCAGGAGGAGCGAGGGCCCTGTGGGGGGCTGCATGCTGGAGTGATACGGAGGATGAGGGGCAGCAGGAGGAGCGAGGGCCCTGTGGGGGGCTGCATGCTGGAGTGATACGGAGGATGAGGGGCGTCAGGAGAAGCGAGGGCCCTGTGGGGGGCTGCATGCTGGAGTGATACGGAGGATGAGGGGCGTCAGGAGGAGCGAGGGCCCTGTGGGGGGCTGCATGCTGGAGTGATACGGAGGATGAGGGGCGTCAGGAGGAGCGAGGGCCCTGTGGCGGCTGCATGCTGGAGTGATACGGAGGATGAGGGGCGTCAGGAGGAGCGAGGGCCCTGTGGGGGGCTGCATGCTGGAGTGATACGGAGGATGAGGGGCGTCAGGAGGAGCGAGGGCCCTGTGGGGGGCTGCATGCTGGAGTGATACGGAGGATGAGGGGCGTCAGGAGGAGCGAGGGCCCTGTGGGGGGCTGCATGCTGGAGTGCTGTGATGGTGACTCAGCATCCATGTGGACTGTCTATGGCGTTGCACCTTAGTCACAGTGCCCATTAAAGCTTGGTTAGCGACTGCAAGCCTGCTAGCCATCGCAGTCACAAAAAGAGGTTCAGACACAGCAGGGGTCGGGTTAATCCTTTTTCTCTCACTCTGTTTTCGTTTATTCTTGGGCTTGCACACAGAACACCAGAGAAGCAGATGAGCACATACTCACTGGGTTAGGTACACAGGAAGTGACGACCTCTTCCTGTCCACTACTCCCATCCTAAGAAGGTCTCGTCCCACTCAATGGCAGATCTTCTTCATCCCATTCGTTTCAGAGCCACTGAACATATGTTTGCCTGCAGCAATAATGGATAAAGTGAAAATTGCCTTTGCTAACTTTATAGTCAGAAGTCCCTGTTGCCAGATTCATCTTCTGCTGACCAAAGTCCTACCGCTTCCCCTGGCAGATACGGTGACATGAGGGTGATGATGGCCTATGAGCTCTTCAGCATGTGGCAGAATCTCGGTGAGCCCCGTCGGCGCACGCCCACGGCCGTACCTCAAACCCATCACATATTCACTGTTCATTTACTTGAGCAATGCTTGTATCCTAGGCAATGTAAGTATCTCTTATTCTGTGGCTTGTACCCTTCAGCACAAATTGCCTTTTTCTTCTTGTAGTAGTGCAGTACGGTTTGGTGAGACGGCTGCATGCTCAGCTACGGACAAAACACACGGCAGTAAAGTTCCACAAAGCACCACAGAAACTTTGTGCTGTTGATCTCTATAAATGTGACACACTGACACTACAAAAACACGCCTGCATTCATCCTGCTAGCATTAGCCTTTAAGCTTATTCTCTGCTTCTTTTTCTATTTTTTAGTGGACGGTATAAAGTTGTGGATAGTGGTGGAGTTTTCTTTATTAAAGAAGGATACAGCAGTACTGTGTCAAATCATTAAATTCTATCGTTGCCTCTTTGTCGAAGTCGTCTTTAAGCTTAAACAGAAAATTGAACTCTACTTCTTTACTCGTTTTACCTGGAGACGTAAGGGACCTTTGGGTCTGGAATTGCATATAAACAGGTGCTTCCAAAGTGTTGGAATCCAAAAAGAATCTTTTTAAACCGTTGTCGTCTTCTTGCTCCTCACAGGTGAGAACAAGATCCATTTCATCCCTGGCATGATCGGGCCCTTCCTGGGCGTGACGCTGGTTCCTCAAGCGGAGGTTCGCAACATCATGATACCCATCTTCCATGATATGATGGACTGGGAGCAGCGCAAGAATGGCAACTTCAAACAGGCCAGTCTTCTCCAAAGCTCCACATGACCCTCTGCATGTCACCCCCTGTGGTAGCGGGCCGACCCCTTTGGTGGCAGCGCCCCCTGTTGGCCATCTTCCTTACATTGCTTTTCTCTTCTCTCATGCCACTGCAGGTGGAGGCAGAGCTCATCGACAAGCTGGACAGCCTGGTGTCTGAGGGCAAGGGGGACGAGAACTACCGTGAGCTCTTCGGGCTGCTGTAAGCACACCCCCTCAACCCGGCACCCCCCCCTTGCAGACGCACACTTTCTGCACCCCCGCCCCCCTTCTCTCCTGCCCGTTTCCGAAGGGTGGTGTGAGTGTTAACCTGTCCCCAGCTCTCGCACATGGATGGTAACCCTCTTGTCTTTGCTTTGCTCTCTGCTACCTCGGCATTAGAACTCAGCTCTTTGGCCCTTACCCCAGGTAAGATAACACATTTCTACTGATCAAGCCTGTACTAATACCAGCGATGACCCCGCCCCACCGTGTGTATTGGCATGCATTCTGGGTGTGTTTTGCTATCAGCCCCTTCAGAATTGCGCTGACCTAATCTCCCTCCGATCTGCCGCCAGCCTCCTTGAGAAGATCGAGCAGGAGACCTGGCGCGAGACGGGGGTCTCCTTCGTCACCTCGGTCACCCGTCTCATGGAACGTCTGCTGGACTACAGGTGCGTGAGGCAGACGCGAGGGAGCAGAGCCACGCTCCCCAGATGGTCACCTGTGCTGATGCAAAAATGTTTCAGTTTTTGCTTCTCTTACCAGGGACTGCATGAAGGGAGACGAGACAGAAAACAAGAAGATTGGCTGCACTGTAAACCTTCTCGTAAGTTGAAGGACCTCTCCCGACATTTATAAACACAACTTCCGAAGTGGTATACATTGGCTTTCCATCGATCCGCAAGTTGGTGTCGGACTGAACCATAGTGGGCTATGTCTGATGTGCCTGACAGCGCTTCCCGGTTTCTGATTAGAGCCCAGTTAATCTGTGTGTGCCGTCTCTTCTAGAACTTCTACAAATCGGAGATAAATAAAGAGGAGATGTACATTCGCTACATTCACAAGCTGTGTGATATGCACCTGCAGGCAGAGAACTATACAGGTAGGACCGGCCTTTGTGAGGACACTTAGCAGCCGCCCTGCTCACAAAGCCCCGGGCAATCTTGTGTCTTTTCCTTTTTTCCCCTCTTCAAAACCACCCGAATCTGCAGAGGCAGCATTCACACTCCTGCTGTACTGGGAACTGCTCCACTGGGAGGACCGACCGCTCAGGGAGTTCTTGCACTATCCCTCCCAGAGCGAGTGGCACCGCAAGGAGGGTCTTTGCCGCAAGGTCATCCACTACTTCAACAAAGGGAAGGTAATGAACACACACGTGGGCATCAGTGAAGGGATGCAGAAATTTGTACAGTAGCCAAGATGGGCAGTTGTGGAACCAAGTGTAGATGCTTCAAGTAATGCATCAAGAAGCACATTCTCCTCCAGAAAATGTATTTTTTATTGACATAGTAGTTGTTTTACTGAGAGATAAAATTTATGATCTGCTTTTTACATTTATATACTATGCTTTCGTGCCAATACAAAACAGGGAGATTAACTGAAGTTGTATAATTTGCACAGTCGGGAACAGTTTCATATTATTCCCTCAGTAAGACTTCCCTAACTCGCTTTCTTGCAGTGTTGGGAATATGGTATCCCCTTGTGCCGGGAGCTAGCCTTCCAGTACGAAACACTCTATGATTATCAGAGTCTCAGCTGGATACGGGTGAGTGACAGCTCTGCCAGGGGCTATCGTTTTTCTTGTGTGTTTTCAGCGAGAATGAACAACACGTCGATGGAGGCCAGGGGTCCTCAAATAGGTTCCCCTAGGGCCAGATTTCATCAGCATCACAAAGCCGTGGTCCCCTGGCAATGTAGTCCCCCTAGCGATGTGGTCCCCTGTCGATGTGGTCCCCTGTCGATGTGGTCCCTCAGCGATGTGGTCCCCTGTCGATGTGGTCCCTCAGCGATGTGGTCCCCTGTCGATGTGGTCCCTCAGCGATGTGGTGCCCTGTCGATGTGGTCTACCGGCGATGTGGTCCCCTGTGGATGTCGTCCCCTAGTTATGTGGTCCCCTGGCGATGTGGTCCCCTATCGATGTGGTCCCTCAGCGATGTGGTCCCCTGTCGATGTGGTCTACCGGCGATGTGGTCCCCTGTCGATGTCGTCCCCTAGTTATGTGGTCCCCTGGCGATGTGGTCCCCTGACGATGTGGTCTCCTGGCGATGTGGTGCCCTGGCGATGTGGTCCCCTGTCGATGTGGTCCCCTGTCGATGTCGTCCCCTAGTTATGTGGTCCCCTGGCGATGTGGTGCCCTGGCGATGTGGTCCCCTGTCGATGTCGTCCCCTATCGATGTGGTCCCCTGTCGATGTGGTCTCCTGGCGATGTGGTCCCCTGCAGATAAAATTTGCTGACTGGTCCCCTCTGGGGTAGACTATGTAAATTTATAGCTGGGCATCATTCCTATACTTTTGTTCCTTCCTTTGTTCATTTGTTCCATCATTATAGTGAGCATTTGTCTCTATAAGAAATGAAAAGCAAGTCAGAAGCTTTCTTTTAACGACTGTGCTCTTTGGTAGAAAATGGAGGCGGCCTATTATGACAACATCATGGAGCAGCAACGGCTCGAACCCGAGTTCTTCAGGGTGGGGTTTTATGGCAGAAAATTCCCTTTTTTCCTCAGGGTGAGTTATAGTAGAACGTTTTTTACAGAGTCGCATACATGTGATACATGAAACGTTTATTTGCTCATTTTTTGCTTTCTTTAATTTTTCTTCTAGAACAAGGAGTTTGTTTGTAGGGGACATGATTATGAGAGGCTTGAAGCGTTCCAGCAGAGGATGCTGGGAGAATTCCCTCAAGCTATTGCCATGCAGCATCCCAACCAACCAGACGAGTCCATTTTACAGAGTGATGCCCAGTGTATCCTTAAATGTTAAGGAACATGCACAGTCTCTCTTATAATGACCACTTTGTTTACGTGTGTGTGTCATTTTGGTACAATGTGTCATTGTTCTCACCATGACACTCATAGTATTATCAAGAAATCGCAAAACAACCAACCTGGCAGTTGGGCTCACCACAAGTACTTTTTGATAGTTCATCTGGTTTCTGAAAGAAATAAAAGTTGTTATAAATGTCTTTTTGAATTTTGCTGAGTTGGCATCATTAATCACAGTAAGACACGAATCAGGTCAGTGTAAAGTTGATGTTCTTATAGTATTTACCTTGTGCGATGGCATTTCCTTGAGAAGCTGCCCTGCAGACCTCCAAATCTACGCCGTCACGGCAGTGCCTGAAAGTGCGGACGTCCTCCAGTTGGACCGTGTGCCGGACCGCATCAAGAGCTTCTACCGGGTCAACAACGTGCGGCGCTTCCGATACGACCGGCCCTTCCACAAGGGCCCTAAAGACAGAGACAATGAGTTCAAGGTTAACCAAGACTCACCTTTTTTCCACATTATCTGCTGTTTTTGGCAAGATGCTTAAGCCTAAGGCTTCTGAGGATAAAGGGGAACCATGCTTTGGGCTATTGTCTCCATCTTGTGTAGTTCATTACATTTTTAATTAGGAATTAAGGCCTACAGAGTTTGAGAGCTGTCAGAATAGATAGGAAAAGTCTTGGGGTGGCTAGCTTGCTCCTTTTTTTTGTGTGTCCAGAGCCTTTGGATTGAAAGGACCACCCTGATCCTAACACACCCTCTGCCCGGCATCTCGCGCTGGTTTGAGGTGGAGAAGCGAGAGCTGGTGAGTAGACGGGTCCAAGATCACACACAGAATAGTCCGATGGCTTCGTCCAGGTGACCTCGGTGTGACCCCACCCAGAATCACCAGGCTGCTGACAGCCTGTCATGTGTCTGTGGCAGGTGGAGGTGAGTCCCCTGGAGAATGCGATATACGTGGTGGAGAACAAGAACCAGGAGCTCCGTACGCTGATCACACAGTACCAACACAAGCAGCTCCACGGCAACATCAACTTGCTCAGCATGTGTCTCAACGGGGTCATCGACGCAGCCGTCAACGGGGGCGTTGCCAGGTACCAAGAGGTAGGTGGCCATCCTCTAATTCTTCTAAGGACATGCATGCCCTGGAGAGCTGTTCAAGAAGCCACAGGAAGTGACTTTGTATATTGGTCCAGGCATTTTTCGATAAGGAGTACATTAGCAGTCATCCGGAGGACACCGAGAAGATCGGGCAGCTCAAAGACCTCATGCAGGAGCAGGTGAGGCTCGTTCTCCTGGTGGCGTGGGAGTGGTACAGTGGAGTGACTGCTTTTGCCATCTGTGCTTCTTCATCCACGTGTGGTTTTTCATGCAGGTTCACATCTTGGGAGTGGGCCTGGCCGTCCACGAGAAGCTGGTGCACCCAGAAATGCGTCCCCTGCACAAGAAGCTGATAGATCAGTTCCAGATGATGAGGAGCAGCCTGTATCATGTGAGGGGTGTTTCTCGCAACCCGGAGTAGGATAAGCAGTTACAGTAAATGGACGGTTGGATGGTATTAGAGTGCCAGGTTCTTTAGCCTGAAGAAAGTAAGCATTACAAACAGTCCTAGCTGCAAGCGTTGATGTCACACCATGTTGTGACGTCCAGTGAATCAGCCACTGGGGCGGTCTCGATATTCAGAGCAGTGTTTCTACGTGATCCTACAGGGACTTCCCGGATTGGACAAGCTGAGCCCGGCCTACTCCGGAAACAGCGCCCCCCGGGGCTTCCTGGCACCCCACAGCCCCATGAGCCCCGAGAGCCTGAAGATCATGCACAGACACAGGTGAGTGAGGCCGGGGAGCTGGAAGAGGTCAAGTGTGGTGAGGACGGGGCATGCAGGCGTTCCGGTGCAGAGGTGGGCCCCCCCACCTAATGTCTGTCAAGCAGAGTGAGGCACACATGCCTGCAAAGACAACAGGCAGGTCATACCCAACGGCATGAGAAGATCTTAGCCACGTGCGTCAGAATCCTACTACCCAAAGTATACATCCCACATAAATAGTACAATAATGGTCCATTGCACTTCCAAAGAAATTACTATTATACAAATGCAATTATGTGCAATAACCTGCTATAACAGTCACTACTCACTTGTGCATTTTATGATATTGTTACATAGTCAACCTCAATATTTGCTACTTTGTATATTACTTACATCTGTTTTGTTTTATTTACTTCATATTTGTATTGCATCAGCTTCGGAAGTCACCAATATAATCTCATTGTGTGTATAAGACAATGGCAATAAAACTTTAGAATCTTGAATCAGTAGCTTAAAAACAAAGGGAGCTCATACTCAACATGGCATGTTACAAAAACCAGAAGTCAATGGTGTACTGGATGAATGGCTGAGGGGCTTATTAAAATCAGCTGGTAATTAACATGCAGTTGTAGCCTGTTGCACACACGCAAAGGACACTGACTGGTTACAAGACAATGGCTGCCCGAGTTCAGACATTAATGAAATGAAAACAGGTGTGATGTCATGGTGAAAATGCACATCCCACCTCCCACTGGAGCGGAACCCCTTCGCTCTCTGTCTCTGGAGTCCTGCTCAGCTTTCGCTGATGCACATTCGCTTCAATCCTCCACCTTTCTTTCTGGGCCTTGCTCACGCGCCCCCCCTGTCTGTCTTCTGCCTCCATCTTGTCTTGGCCTCCTCCCCCACCCACCCCATTGGTTCTGATGCTCTGCCCCCATCCCGCCGCCTTGCCCGGCCATCACCGTCCTCGTCTCTCGCTGTCTCTCTCTCTCCAGCCCGCTGAGCCTGCTGGGCTCTGTCCGCCAGTCCACGTCCTCACTGTCCTCTCACACCTCCAGCGAGACGGGCAACTTAGTCATCCTAACAGACGGCATGGTGTTGGAGCACCCAGAGGATGTGTACAGGATGCAGGTGAGTCCCCCAATGTCTCCCTGATATGTTTCCTAGCTGCTAATCACCACAGAGGAGTTAGATATCAGTTTTGGTGGCTATGGAGACATTTTGGGTCATTATAATCGTCCCCATGATCACTTTTATATTACACGTTTTGGTAATTATTGTATCTTAAAATACCTTTTTATGTTTCTTCCTTGCATTACGGGCTCTTCACATGGCACTTGTTCTTGAATGCAGCCCAGCCCCTCCTCCTCCAGTCTGAGTTCCACTCACTCCGCCCCCTCACAGATGATGAACTCCGCCCCCTCGAGCACCAGAGGTAGGTGACAGCCCCGGGCTCTGCGTAAATGAGCGCAGGTCTACACTGAGCTGGTGAAAGAACTTACTGCACAAAGCCCGTTAAAAGCCCGGGCGTTTTCAGCGGCTTAAGTCAAATTTGTGCAAGTCGTGAGATGGCAGAATGATATTTCATTTTTTAAAAATGACCCCATTAAATAAATGTTGTATCTTGATAACTGAAGTTAATGGAGAACAGCTGTGAGGAGTTCAGCAAGTGACTTCCTGCTTAAAACACAGCCTTTATTCCTCAGTTACAAATCACCGGAACTGTTTTTGACTTTACAACTCGACCACTGGTGGCCACACACACACGGCCGTGGTAAGAGGCCCAGTGGAGCCCTGGCCTGAGCGGACAGTACGACATCGTGGTCCGTCTGCGATGCCCCGGGACTCCCTGCTCCTTCTGTCTCCCCTGCGGCAGGTTCCCCGTCGCTGCCAGACAAATACAGGCACAGCAGGGAGATGGTGATGCTGCTGCCGCCGCACCGCGAGAGACCCAGCAGCGCCATGTATCCGGCCATGACGGAGAACGGCCAGGTGGGGGTGCTGCATCGCTCCCTTAACTGTGCTTCAAATCAGATCAAACTTTATTTGTCAATTGTGCAATAGTGGGGCGGCATGGTGGTGCAGTGGTTAGCACTGTTGCCTCACACCACTGGGACGTGGGTTCGAGACGCCGCCTGGGTTACATGTGTGTGGAGTTTGCATGTTCTCCCCATGTCGTCGTGGGGTTTCCTCCGGGTAGTCCGGTTTCCCCACACAGTCCAAAAACATGCTGAGGCTAATTGGAGTTGCTAAATTGCCCGTAGGAGTGAATGGTGTGTGAGTGTGCCCTGTGATGGGCTGGCCCCCCATCCTGGGTTATTCCCTGCCTCATGCCTATAGGCTCCGGACGCTCTGCAACCCAGAAGGATAAGTGGTTTGGAAAATGGATGGATGGATGTACAATGGATGGACTATATTAGTCCATACTAAAAATACCCTACAAAGGCAACGTACAGTACGCTACACTGAAACTGAGTAAAAGGCTGTTCTGCTTTCATTTTAGTATAGATTTTGTAGTTATTGGTACAGAGTCTGTCTGTGCATATACAGATTCTGTGATGGCAGGAGTTTGGGTTTGGTCTCGTCGCCGTTCTGCAGTCGCTCGTGCATGACTCTCGGCTCTTCCTCTGCCTGCAGCCAACCAACTTCCACCGTGCCCTGTTCCACCAGGTGATTGGCCCTTGCAAGCCGTGCAGCGACCCCAACCTTTCCGTGGCAGAGAAGGGTAATGTCTTCCTCTCAGTCCTTGTTGTTAATTCCTTTGTTAAATTTTCTCAGTAACTCAGACCTGCTTTCAGATCAGTCTCCAGATCGTTATTTTGAAATATCTTGCAAAACAAACAGAAAGTTTAATGCACATCCAGCCATAAATCTCACTGATCATGTCATCTTTTCAGACCATTGTCCAACGTTATATTATTATGGCCATGCTCTGCTTATTCAGCATCTCCAAGCCCCAAAATATTGTATTACATTCTAGCAAATGGTTGCTTTTTGTCCATAAAATAGTACCTTGGAGGTTATGGATTCCTTCACATATATATTGCATATCTCTTCGGTAAAAGATATTAAGAACTATGTAGGTTTTATTAAACATTGGAGCGCAGCAGCATAAAAAATGAAAAAAGCTATAAAACATGTAATAAGGCTGAATCATGAATAGTAAGAAAGGAACATGTGCTATAACAAATATTAATTTTTATAACTGCAAGATAGAAACACTACAATAGCCCTTGTACTGTTGTTGTTAGCAGTAAAATATTAGTACTATCATTGTTGTATTTGTGTGGTATTAGTGACACAGTAGCCTTGATCCATCTAATTGGATGTGATGTAATGTCTGTAACAGCAGTAATAATGACGATAAGCATGGTTTCCCATCGCGCTTGATCCATGATCCAGTATGAAGGCCATGCTTGTGTAAGTCCTCACAGGGGTGATGTTCCTTTGCTAGTCCTCGCAGCTCCCAGCAGCTGGAGTCTGGACAGCGGCACCAGGGAGGCTCTGCCCTTCCTGACGGCCCATGTGGGGAGCGTGATGTTGCCCCCAGTTCCACCACGCAGTCTGCCTCCCGGTAAGACTCCCTGTACCACTGTCAGCAGGCCCTGCTGTGGGACTGGAAAGCCTAGTCCCCCTGTGTGTAGTGGATGTGCATGTAGCCCATCTACGCACAAACACGTCTTTCATCTCACGTAGCCTGTCTGTGTACAACCATAAAGTCCATGTGACACGTGGCCCAACTGTGCACAAGCACTATAAGGGACTGCAGGTATCCCCTCCAAGAGAAAAACCCACCTTAGACCACAAGGGGCTCATGAGTCAATAAACAGTTGTGGAAAATCGATTTGAACATCTAGACACAGTGTTTTTGTTATCAGCAAACAAATTACGAAAAACACCATAAAATCCTTATGAACAAAGACGACCTTGAATGTAAGACCCTGTAGTAGTGAGCAGTGTTTCCTGTAAGTGATGAGAGAAAAGAAATCTGTACAAAAGACATTACAAAAATACCGGGTCTTCTCCGTTATTAAAAGAATACTCTGTGTGAAAAAGATTGAGCGATATAACAATTGAAAAGTGATCTTTACTAATCAGTGCATTTACCGTGGAGAATATGTCGGTATTCTCGGTACGTGTCTGGATCTCGGATCTTGGCCGTTTCCACACTTTGCCTCTCTCCTGTCTCTTTGTGTTTCCCAAAGTGATCATCTTACCCCACTGACCCATCCAAGGTCAAACGAACTTGCTGAAGGAACCTGCTGCCTGTTTCATATGTTCTGCTGGCCCTGTTGGCTTTGTTTTTCGAGTGCACTGTCCTGCTGTCTTCCCCTTTAGGGCACTTCTCGATGCACTTTGATGCTTTCCACCACCAGATCAGTGACCTACCCCCGGCTCTCCCTGCACGCTCTTTACGGAAGGTACCCCAGGAGGCTGTGCTCTCTGCCCCCGCCTTGCTCCGCTCCTCACTCAATCCCAAGTATCTCTCTGTCACGTCCACGTACCACACTGACTTGCAGATATGCAGAGAGTGTTTGTGTGTGCTTGCATGTATTCATCTGCGTGTGTGTGTGTGTGTCTATGTTTATAATTATTACATTGTGGGGACCAGATTTGCCCACAATGTGATAAAAACCTGTAACATTTTACCTTATGGGGACTTTTTATCTTTCAGTCCCCACAAAATGACCTCAATTTTATAAAAAATATGTGAATGCAATAAAAAAAATAAAAATGGCAAAAGTTTTGTATATAATTACAAATCTGTGTGTGCGTGTGTGTGTCTGTCTGTATATGTGTGAGTCTGTCTGTTTGTCTGTCTTTATGTGTGTGTGTGTGTGTGTGTGTGTGTGTGTGTGTGTGGGTTGGCACCATTGCTTTCATACCCTGAACTTTTTTTTCATTTGTTTTTTTTAGCATTAATGTACTGTACACGAAACATCTGGCTAGCCAGTATGTTCCAGTAATAAACTTGCTTGTTAAGAGTATGACTAAACATTCCCCATACAATAAACTATTTTAGTTATTTATAACTCTGAACGTACCAAGATTTGTATGGTGCTTTCATACTTCTATGTATTAGACCAGTGTTTCCCAACCCGGTCCTCGAGGAACTCCGGACAGACCACGCTTTTGCTTCCTTTCAGCTCCCAGCGCACCTATACCAGGTATTCGGTGTTCCTGATCGGCTGGGAGCTTGGAGGGATCAAAAATGTGGACGTGCATGCTTCTGTATTTCAGAGTAAAAGTGTCATGAACACTTAACGCCAGTTTCACCCCTTTACGGCTTCAGGAAGTTAATTGTAGCTGTGGCACCAACATCTTCTCAATGCACGTCTTTAAGACTTAAACTTTAGAGGACTCACTGATGCAATCCGTCTTGCTTTTGTTCCCATGATGCCGCTGCTTTGTCACCCCCGCAGTCGCCTCTGCACCCCATCCCTGCCTCCCCCACCAGTCCACAGTCCGGCCTGGATGGCAGTAACTCCACACTATCGGGCAGCGCCAGCAGCGGCGTCTCCTCCCTGAGCGAGAGCAACTTCGGGCAGTCCTCCGAGCAGCCTGCCCGCACAGACACCCTGGACTCCATGCCCAGCCAGGCCTGGACCACAGATGAGGACGTGGAGTCGTCTTACATTCCCGTCCGCTACAGCGTGTCCGAGCCCGACGTCCTCGACTCCGTCAAACCACCATGCCGCAGCCACTCCGCCCCCGGGGGAGTCATCCCCGCTGTCCAGGAAGGTCATACGCATCATCACGTCCACGCCCACGCCCACGCCCATGCCCACTACCACCACGAGCCACCCCCGGCCCTGCCACCCAAGCCCTACCTGAGGGAGGGCTGCATCCCTGAGGAGGACCTCCGACCTATGGCACGGCCCATCCCCATGCCGCGGAAGATCTCCCAGCCACTTCTCACCAACAAGGAGGAGCAGGCCAAAGTGGCGTGGGAGCATGGCATCAGTGAGGAGTAAGGTGGCCAGAACAGAGGCCAGGGGTTCTGGAGGGAGATCCGGGAAATGGATGAGCCCAAAGTCATAAATGGAGAGGGGATGAGGGTGGGTTTCATTCCAGTCCTCCAGCTCGGAATCTTGAGACTGCCCACCTACATTCCAGTTGTACGGAAACACAAAGAGATCTTAAACTTAACATCGCATTCTCACAGGCGGCAAATCCAAAAGGATGCCGGCGCCACATTTCCATGGGATCCATCTGCATGTGGAACAGTAACTCCTGTAGTGAACATCCCGGGAACACTGTACTCAACACTGGTCATTGGTTTACTCTTAGCTTGTGTTAGTAGTGGATCTGGATGTCCATTAGGAGACTCAAAATGTTGTGTTTTTCCATTGCGATCAATGGGTATGTCAGCCATTAGCTAAAACCCAAGCACAGCATCCTTTCGTAAATCAGAGTCGAGGTGTTTGAATGTTATTCTTTTGTGACACCTCTGGTTCTGTAAGAGTATTTCATTCTGTGATCTGTTAAATTTCAAGGCTAGTGTTTCTGCCATACTCAATACACAAGTAGCCTGCATTTCAGACAGAACGGTCAACCATAAATCTGTTTCAGAAAATATATAGTAAGCACTTAGTTATTTATTGTCCATACATATAATTTAAAAAGATTTATTAAATGAAAAAAAAATCTTTCAAGATACAAACATTACAAAAACCAAGTAATACTTAGAAAACGATTGCCTAGATCATCTCTAACTTTATAATATTAGTTACATGTTACACTTGTAATCTAAATTTAGAAGCTACGTGGAAATTATTTAAATTATTACAGAAGCATTAACAATCTGCAAAGCTATACATTTCCATCAAGCAACTGAGACGATCAGACCAGTTGTTTTTAAGTATCTAAGCTACACATAAAACAAGATCTCGCAATTCCGTTAGAGGCTGTATCATGTCGCAGTTACCCTCCTACCAAACATGTTATAATCCAATTAAATAAAATTTAAATAATAAAAAGGGACGACTAACTCAAAAGCTTTTTAAAGATGTCACTTTACAGTTTGGCTGAGTTTTATTTTGGGAATTTGAATTATTTTTCATTTAGCTGGTAAAAAATAAAATATATATTTTTTAAAAATTAAATCTAGTCCTCCGCAATTTATTATAGAAATAGATATATCGTATATTAATAAATCCCTATGTCATAGATTGAGGAGGACGGGTGGTTCTCTGTATGAAATATATGCAAGACAGGGCTGAATGTGCCCTTTAGCTGCTTGATGAAGTGCACTGGAATTCGGGGGGGGAGATATTTTCTGAAGGTTATTATTTAAATGAAAAAAAAAATAACTAACTGCTGTATATGTCATTTTTTTCTAACTTTTTTTCAATTTCAACTTTTTGTACAATTACTATGTGTGCATGTTCCTCTCCTAGTACAGAAATAAGTTATATTACTCAGACACCGCCCCCTTCCAGATCACATGACTTCACCAGACTAATGGCAGGTGGCAGCTGAGCCGGGGGCGGAGACTGTCACGGACCTCTTGTTTATAAGTAGTTGTTGCTGTTTGTTACACGATTCCTCTCCTCTGAATATCGGTACGTGGTCAGCTCTGCGGGCTGACGTCGGCACCCAGTGCCCCGCTTCGCCCCGGAGCCAGCAAGCTTGCGGTGACCCAGCTGTGAATCCGCTGTACAAGTGCTCCGTGATGCCTGTAAGCTACGTCAGTGGACGCTCCAGACTCTCTTCGTCTCGCTTCCATGAGCTCTTGGTTCTGCTGACACGTGTCGTGAACGTGGCTCTGCAAACTCTGCTAATGGATAACACAGCTGAGGACGGGAGGTGGGATCCTTCTGCCCCGTGCGTAAAGCTGTTCGGCTCGGGTCTCACCGCGTAGTTACATATGAGCTCGACGTCTGTGTAAATATCTCTTCTTCTGTTCTATATAATGCACCACATGCAACCTTGTTTGTCTTATCCGATTGTGAGTTGCTTATTTATTGGCGATGGATGGCAAGCCCTTGGTTGGCATTTGGAGTGGCAACAGCTTTTCAGTTTTTTGTCAGGGTCATTATTTCGAAATGGAGTGGTGAGGAATGTCAATGGTTTTGGTTTGGAAGAGTCCATCCACCTCCCCTTCCCCGATGCCTTTTAAAAGCTGTTTACTGGGGGGGGTTTAAAATACTTTGGCATTGCCATAAAATGCTCATGAGTAAAACTGCCTTTGCCTTTTTGCCCCCTTTGCTATATCTGCAACCACAGTTAATTACTTATGAGAGGTGTAACGAGGTTTATTTCCTTCAGGTGTCCTTCAGCACTAACATGCTGCAAGCTAACACTGAACACGTGATATGCATACATTTCATATACATCGTATCTAACCGATTACTATACTTGAAGATTGTCCTTTCCACTGAATAGGGGCTGTACGGTCTTTCCTACAGCTCAATGTCGCCTTTTCTTAGGATAACTGGGAAAGCACATGGAATCATTTCTGTAATAAACAAATTTCTCTAAGTAGACTTAAGTATAATGTGGCCGTAACTTGAGCTAACCCCGGGGGGGGGGGGACAATTCCGAAATCTTCATTAAACATTTTTTTTTTTTGATTCAATATATGCAATTGTCACTGCTATAAGTGATCATAGGTCCAAACGATCATAACATTTTAGGCTGTTTGGTTTAAAAAAATGTATCACTGACGCAGCACTTAATTTAATCACGTAATGCCGCTTGCAGTAAGGTTTCTGTTCCTCATTTATCCTAAAATATTTTGTATGCCTGTAGGTACTAATTACTATTGTGGCCTTTTGACTTGCTCTATCATACAGATATGTGACAAAATATAGTAAGGGATGAGTTGCTATGAAAAGGGCATGATTTCATTCACAACTATGGATTATAAAATGTCTGACAAGAAAATGGTAAACGGGGAAATATTACACTGTACAGATGAGAGATTTATGGAGAATATTTTGACTGATATATTGGCCAGTTGCAAAATTACTGATCTGGATTTGTTTTAAATGAAATTAAATTTTAAATGATTTTACAAACAGTACATTCTGTATGCAAAGAGTGAGGTTATGAGAAAGTCATTTTGATTTTCATATGCGTCCTCATGTTTTTGTTGACTAAAGGTGGAAAAGCCATTGTATTGACAAGGAACACTAACTTCTTTTGACTTTTAATTTTAATTTGTGTAATTGTATAAGGTTAGACAGAACTTTTACAGCCTAGTCAGGCTGAACTGTAACTTTGTACAGATTAATGACCGAGGAAGATAGGTTAAGATGTGAATCAGGTTTTCCAATAATATAGCAAACATTTTCTTGAACTACTGACTATTTATAGATCAATTATTATTAGTGGTAACAAGACAATACGTCTGTAAGTTTACATTTTTTAATTGAAGAGAATGGAAGCGTGTTTGGGTGGTTGGAGAAGGTATTTACAGGTCGGGTGTTGAGTGCGACAGGATTTTAAACTTGAGGTACACAAGGGTAGGAGTGTGGTTTAAACGGGAGCAGTTGTATTTTTTAGATGCCATTATAAGACTAGATTACCAGAGTATTGTGGGAAATGGGATACCTTTCTGAGTACCACTGCAGTTGCTAAAACCATTCAGTCTGGCTTTATTTTGTGTAAATAATCCTTCCAAAATCTGTCTATTTATAAGGTTTAAGAAGGGAAAACCATGTATAGACTGTGATTAATTGTCTGCATTGTACTTTATGATGTAAATGTGTTTAAAAGACGGTGACACTTTCAAACGCCTCCCGTTACTGTTATTTTGTGTATTTTGCGTTAAAGACAAATATGGTGGAGAAGCTGAAAACACACAAAAAAAAATCTTTGTATACGCATTCTGAAAGGTACTTTCTTGTATATATTGTGTTAGCATGAATAAACTGTGATGTGGATTTTAGATGTAAATACACACATTTTTTTCCTACTCACTTAACCGCGTTGATGTGGAATTCATTAATAATGCCTAACATTAAAAATTATGTTTTACCGACTCATTTGTACCACCGTGTATTATTGGAATTTGTTTATCGTTATCTGGCTATAAAGTTTAATTAAATTTGACAGGATAAAAAGTACCAAAAAGCTAATTACACAATTGGCATATTGATCAGCTATTGTGCTTCCTGTTTTCTAGGGAGCAGGAATGAACATTAACTTACTTTTTCTTGTTACAATTATTAAACAATGGGTATTTTTTCTTAATTACATTACAAACGCATTTATCAATTAAACTTTAAATGGGATAAAGCCTCTGTTTTTGTAATATACAATTGGGAGTGTAATTTTAATTATTTAAAAAGGGAAAATTATTAGAATAGAATAGAATAAACCTTTATTATCCCATGAATGAGAAATTTAGGTGTTACAGAGCTCTTGCACAAAAACGTAATATAGAACAATAGGAGCAGGTAGATACACAAAGATATAAATACAAATGTACAAAAGTTTTGGAAATAAATAAAGATGTACAGAGATATGTACAAAATGTACAGAGATATGTACACAAGTGCGGGGGTGGGGTGGGGTGTGAATGATCCTGGTTACAGCATGTGATATGTCAGTTAAACATATATGAGTAAAAAATACTCACGCTAAACTGTTATAATGTCTGACAGCCGCTGGTAAGAATGACCTGCGGTAGCGCTCCTTCCTACACTGTGGGTGTAGAAGTCTATTGCTGAATGAGCTGCTCAGAGCTCGTACAGTCTCATGCAGGGGGTGGGAGGTGTTGTCCATAATGGATGTTAGCTTAGACCGCATCCTCTCATCCCCAACCTGCTCGATGGATTTCAGTGGGCAGCCCAGGACAGAGCTGGCCCTCTTCACCAGTTTGTCCAATTTCCTCCTGTTCCTCTCTGCAATTCCACCACACCAGCAGACCACAGCATAAAAGATAGCAGATGCTACCACAGTGTCATAGAAGGACCTTAAGAGAGTCCTGTTCACCCCAAAGGATCTTAGCCGCCTAAGCAGGTGAAGACGACTTAGACCCTTTTTGTAAACTGCCTCAGTGTTTGTAGACCAGTCCAGTTTGTTGTTTAGGTGAACACCCAGGAATTTGTACTCCTTCACCGTTTCAATGTCCAGACCCTGGATGTTCACCGGTGTAGTAGGAGAAGACTTCTTGCTGAAGTCAATCACCAGTTCCTTCGTCTTGCTGGCATTAATATGAAGATGGTTCAGTTCACACCAGCTGACAAAGCGATCGATGACCCCCCTGTATTCCAGCTCGTTCCCCTCTGACACCCGACCAACAATGGCAGTGTCGTCTGAAAACTTCTGTAGATGGCAAGTGTCCGTGTTGTAATTGAAGTCCGCAGTGTATAGGGTGAAGAGAAAAGGGGCGAGTACTGTTCCTTGTGGGGCCCCCGTGCTACAGACTACCACCTCAGACACACAGTCCCGGAGTCTCACATACTGGGGTCTCCTGGTGAGGTAGTCCGTAATCCACGCAGACAACTGATGGTCCACTCCCGCTCCCTCTAACTTCCCCCTCAGCACTGAGGGCCGGATTGTATTGAAGGCACTTGAGAAGTCAAAGAACATGACTCTCACAGTGCTCCTAGCCGTCTCTAGGTGAGAGAAGGCCCGATGCAGCAGGTAGATGACAGCGTCATCCACCCCGATGTTCGGCTGGTAGGCAAATTGCAGCGGGTCCAGATCCCTCCTGACTAGCGGGCGAAGGTGGTGAAGTACAATCCTCTCCATGGTCTTCATCAGGTGTGAAGTCAGTCAATTTACTCGGAGTAATTATTTAAACAGGAAAAAATGAATAGAATATATTGGATGCAATCCATTCGAAGGCTAGTATCATAGACTACAGTTTTATTCTGTTATGGACTGTCTCTGTAACTTAGAAAACACAACCTATCAACATAGACCATTTATAAGCACACATTTACACTATATGGACGAAAGTATTGAGACACAAGTTCTTAAGCGTTGAATTTAGATGTTTCATTCAGACCCATTGCATGAAATCAAGCACCTAGCCATGCAGTCAGGTTTACAACATTTGTGAAAGAATGGGTCATTCTGAAGAGCTCAGTGAATTCAAGCATATAACACCTTTGGGATGAACTATAACAGATTGTGAGCCAGGCCTTCACATCCAGCATCAGTGCCTGACCTCACAAATGCTCTTCTTGATTAATTAGCAAAAACTCCCACAGATACACTCTGAAATCTTTTTTGAAAGTCTTCCCATAAAGAATGGCAGCCAGTTCAGCTGCAAAGGGGTGACCAACACCATATTGATGCTCAGTGGCATGAAATCATCATATTCGGCCCCGCAGTCCAGACCAACCCAGTTATTTTCCCAATTTTCTAAGTCCCCTGTCACTCAGGGGCCCTTGGAATCGTCCTAACTTTCCCCCACCTTGCAGTGCTTCTGTTGATTCCTAAGGATTTAGAATGGGATGCCATAAAAGTTCCTGCAAGTTAAACGACCAGTTATCCCAATACTTTTATCCATATAGTACATTCGGTGTTTACAAGCTGTACAAAGTCAAATAACACAGAACAAATTTAATGGATATTGAATACACTTGGATTTACCACACTCGAGGGCATCCCAAATGTTAAATTGTTACATTATATCTTTACATTCCATTACAGATATTACTCATATGGGAACTTTTTTCCCTTTTCCGCGATTACATACATTAATTTCTTCATTCTCTCTAGGTTACTAATGAAATATGTATATGCATATGATGCATAATATTGCTGTGTTTTTTTAAATAAAAGAAATTCTGTCTGCCATTCCGTCCGAAGAAGATGCCCTAATTATTCTCTGACTAGTCTGAAACCGAACAGTGATGCATTTCTCATGAATCTATCAAGAAGGGGCGGAGTTCAGATAAGTGAGCCGCGCTAGGCGCACGTCATCGAGCCTAAAATCGTGCCTTGATTTAACCAATTAAAGGGCGCCAACTGGACTCTGGCCCTGTAATAAACTAAATTCGTCCAATCGGCGTTCTGTTTCTGCTGTCTCTCAGAGAATGAGCAAATGGGATTGCGATGAGTTAAAGCCCTTCCCTGTTCAGCAGCGAATCGGAACGTTTTTGGGAGGCGCTCGAGACCGGAAGCTGTTGTTCAATCGAAACAGCTTGCGCTAGTTTCTCATATACCGGTGTCGTACCGGGTGTGCTCGGGTGAGAAATAAGTGAATAAGTAAGCCAAATATTTTTTTTTATACCCTAAACTAAAATATTATAGCTAGTAGATTTAAAATGTTGCGTTTAAGTGGCTTCTCTGTTGCTTTAGCTCTTGTACTTGTACCTAGCGGCAGTGATGCTTTGAAAGAGGGGGAATGTGAAGGTGAGTTTTTTTTCCCCTTAATTGCTGGATGTTAACCTAAACTGTTAACTAAATTAAACTGTTAGTTGCTGACATAGAAGGGTTAACCCAAGGTATATTTAAGAATCACCGAATACTCTGGGGGAGTCACAGCGGCTTCTCGGTAATCTTGTATTTGCATAGGTAGCGTTGACGTAGGCTTATTGAAATGATTTATTTCGTGACTGGATAAAATTGTATCAGTTAAATGGACGTGCGTGGTAAATTTTGTCAATTATAACTTATGAAATCGCCGACTTTAGGCACATTGTGCTAGACTGTTCTGCCATTAGCATGCTATTTTGCTAGCCACCCCAGTGAGCGATGTGATGACATGTTTAGTAGTTCTGTCTTGAAGTGACACCTATGTATAGACGTATGCAGAGTGCGCCAGCTGAAGGAAACTAGTGTATATCATTACTACATTAGTTGTACATTTTTTTCTCTGCTTTTATAGTCTATTTATAGTCTAATTATTCCATAGGTCTTTCTTGATTAATCAAAACCACGTATGAATTTGGGTTGAAGTCGCGTTGTCCAGTAGTTTCCTTCTTGAAAAGTTTGTATCCTCTTCTACAACTGAACACTTTTTAACAGAGGAGGGCCCAGAGTAATCTCTTTCTTTTACTGTTCCAGTGTGTGTGAACTTCCTGGGCAGGTTTTATCAATCTTTGAAAGACAGTGATGTCAAGTTTAACAATGAAGCCATAGAGAACGCCTTGGTCAAGGCTTGCAGTGATGCCAAGGGGAAGGAGAACCGGCTGGTGAGTCTTTTAGATGGTTATTCGGAGAAACTGCTGACACTTCTGAAGTGTTATCGGTTAAAACTTGTCAGCTGCGTTTTCTTTTCAGTGTTACTACATTGGAGCAACAAATGACGCGGCGACCAAAATAACGAATGAAGTCTCCAAGCCATTAAGCTATCATGTGCCTGTGGAGAAGATTTGTGAAAAGCTGAAGAAAAAGGACAGTCAGATATGTGAACTGAAATATGGTAAGTAAACTGAGAACCTCCTGTCTGTGACTGTTATGTGCATATAATTCGGTTCTGATGATGCCAGTATGTCTGAATGATAAAATAGTTGGTTATATTTAAGAAAACAAAAGTAATTTAATGAATCAAATTTATACACAAGACATTAACTGGTAGTTATTCTATATATCTATTCATGGAACGAGCCTGTGTTAATTCAATAAATACATGGCTTCTATGTTCATTTTATCGTTCTACATATCATACATCATACATATGCTGTTCATTATTATAAATAGCCTGCATACTGGGCTCATTGTATATATGCTTAAAACAATGGTTATTTGCTGTATTTCCTCAGTTTGCTTCCTTGTGTAAGGGTTTATGCCACCTAAGAGAAACTTGTCTGTTGACAGACAAACAAGTGGATCTGAGCTCAGTGGATCTAAAGAAGCTGAAGGTGAAGGACTTGAAGAAGATCCTGGAGGAGTGGGGTGAGGTGTGCAAAGGCTGCGTGGAGAAGTCGGACTTCATCCGCAAGATCAATGAATTGATGCCCAAGTACGCCCCCAGTGCGGCAAAAGTACGGACAGACCTGTAATGACTGCTCTGAAAGAGGGAGGGGGCCAGAGGCTTCAAGGGTGGGGAGAGGGTAACCTTTTTTCCAATGTGTGCTATGTGGACCACCCAATAGAATGGGATAGATTTTTTTTATATATATGTATAATCGTTTAAATCTTCACTTCAAACCAAGAAGAGAGAAGATGAATTCATGGAAAAATGAGCTCATTCTTCATTTATACTGGTCATAAATGCATACAATGTTATGAAAATTGGCAGAGTTTTTCATTAAAAAATGGGAAAAGATTGTTGTTTCAAGCTATGATCATATTGATATGACTTCCTGTTTCCTGAGTTATATGCGACTCCCAGTGTTTGCTGCACTGGGGGTGAGATTTTGCTAGTTTAAGACACTGCTTGTGATCTTAAACATCACAGAAGTGTTACAGCTTGCATGGCAACAAATTGAAACAATCTTGAGTATATTTTATGAATTAGACCAGGCTTAATTCTCATTCATGTTTAGATAATTTGTTTATAACAAATTAGCTTATTAAGGAGTGAGATGAACTAGATGGTGGATTCTTTATGATGGTCTGACAAATTTTTATAATGTATTTTAAAATAAGATACCACCTTAGCACTGCAGCATTGTCTTCAATATTTCATTTTCTGTGCATCTGTTGTGAAAGCAGGAGGCTCCAGTTTATGGTTAGTTATCTTCATTAAAGCAACATTTGTATGAGATTGTGACGGGTGCGGGTGGTACAAGATTTCACATATATTATTCTCACATTGAGCTGGGATCAATGGGTTACATGGCAGTCAAACATTAGTTTGATGCTAATAAAACGTCTCATTTCAACTTTGCACAATAGGCACAATGTGCATGTACCCTGGGATGGTGTGTAATACTTTTAAACTGCTTTATCTGCTGAAATGGTCACCTTTTTAGCTGGTGAACCTGCTGCACACGATTCCAGTCCTTGTAATGAGTCCCTCATGCCCATACTGACTGAAATAGAAATGCCTTGATTCCTGTCCAAGTGCTGATTCATCATAAATGATCCATTTAGTTTCAGAATTACCTGGCATCATGATTCTTACGTTAAGTGCTGCTGGTATTCTTCCGATAAACTATTTAATAAGGTTTGGTCAGGCTGTTGAATTATTAACTTGCACGCAGCACCTAGGGGTAGAGTAGGTCTTATTGGGAAGTACCATTGCCTGGGGTTTGAGTCCCACCTCTACTCTGTGTGACATGCAGTTGGGCTAATTGGTGTCTTTTAATTGCCTGTAATGGAAGGCTGATAGTTGGGTATCAAATTATATAAAAGGATCCATTTGAGTTAATAATTCATAATTTCTCAAATCATGTATGTTGAAAACATGCATCCAGGGTTCGACAACCACTGAAACGCGAGTATGAATGACTAATTTTGAACTTAACCAATGAAAATGCATTACACTGATTTATAATTTTTTTAGAAAGTATATAAAGCACCTGGGGAAAACAGTCTGCAGAAAATACAAAAAAAGGAAAAAATGGGTTTATTGTAAATATTTCTATGTCTGTCCCACTCCAAATATTTCTATGGTTTAAATTCCATGTCAGTCTTAGGTGTGACGTTATTTGTCTCATTTCCATCCATCCATTTTCCAAACCGCTTATCCTACTTTCAAATTTCTCATTTTTCTAAAAGCACTCTGAACTCTTCTGTAAACTTATTTTTCTATTTTTATTAGCATTTTTTAACTCAATAATAGTTACAGACGTAGCGAAAAGTCAGAAACTGGATTTAAAATATAAACTACTAAGTTTTTCCAGTACTGGGCACGTGAACTTAAGGCATTCGCTCAAGATACAGCCAGTTTACTATCAAACAGGTAACAAGACTACACGTAATACTTGACCATGACATCCTCCTGCCCAAACTTGGACGTACGACGTATGACGTCGGTCTCCACACGCTACGTCGAAACTAACCCCTCCCACAGGCGAAGCGCGCACATTCCTTTTGTCCAAGATGGCGGCCTAGGTGCGGGCTGACTGATGCTAGCTAGAATGTTTTAAAAAATATACTTTAAAACAAGCTCAAAAAAGCTTCTGATGTCTTAAACACCCGCTGCTGTTTGATCGTTTCTGCAGTTGAGTACCGTTTACGGAAATTATTGGAATTGCATTCGGAGCGGGTTGTTGTTTTTGTAGCCGCAAGAAAAAAGTTTGAGCATCATTTGAAAAAAGAAAAATGAAGAGGCAGGCCGAGCGGGACTCGAGTCCTGCTAGAGCTGTTGCTAAAAGAATGAGAGACAGAGATCGGGACCGAGATGGGAGTCGCCGAGAGGACGGCCCTCCTCCGCCGCTGGCCGTGCTGCTCGCTGAGAGCCGGAATTACCACAAGCATCAGGCTCGGAGTCGAAGCAGGGAGCGGGAGAAGCCCCGACTTCGGGAGGAGCGCGGCAGCGGGGACCCTCACCACCGACAGCACCTCCACGACCTCGGATTGATCGGCCGGCCGCCCTTGCGAACCACAGCCGTGCTACCCAAGAGTAAAGCGGCCGCGGAGCTGCTCAGCGCCCGAGGCATCGGGGGCTTGGAGTACAAGACACTACTTATCAGCAACCTGGGCTCGCAGCTGTCCGACGAGCATGTGGAGGACGGGCTCTTCCACGAGTTCAAGAAGTTCGGCGACGTGAGCGTCAAGCTCTCCCACACTCCAGAGCTCGGCCGGGTTGCCTATGTGAATTTCAGGCATCCAGACAACGCAAAGGAGGCGAGACACTCCAAAGCCAGGTTAGTCCTGTACGACCGGCCGCTTAAAGTGGAGCCCCTGTACCTGAGACGCCGGAGCTGCACGCCGCCTGACGTTGGGTATATGCCTTTACACGGGGCTTACCAGTACAGACAGCGGTCCCTTTCGCCTGGACCGGGAGTGAGTAACATTAGAGAGGGCAGGCTCCGACATTATGCCGTTGAGGGACTGGGACTGAGCCGGGAGCGGGAGAGGTCTTTAGATTACTACACTATGCTGGACGAGAGGGGGCGGTCCTATCCGTACCAGCTACCAGAAGAGGACTTGAAACCTGAGGATGACCAGAGAGCGACCAGGAACCTGTTCATAGGCAATCTGGACCACAACGTGTCCGAGGGAGAGCTGAGGAGGGGTTTTGACAAGTATGGCATCATTGAGGAGGTGGTGATCAAGCGGCCAGCTCGCGGGCAAGGTGGGGCATATGCCTTTCTGAAGTTCCAGAACCTAGACATGGCTCACAGGGCCAAGGTGGCCATGCAGGGCCGGGTCATCGGCGGCAATCCGGTGAAAATAGGCTATGGGAAGGCCAATCCCACCACAAGGCTCTGGGTGGGGGGGCTTGGCCCCAGCACGTCTCTGGCGGCCCTGGCCCGTGAGTTCGACCGCTTCGGCAGCATCAGGACCATCGACTACGTCAAGGGCGACAGCTTCGCCTACATCCAGTATGAGAGCTTGGACGCTGCGCAGGCTGCCTGTGCCCAGATGAGGGGTTTCCCCTTGGGTGGTCCCGAGCGGCGGCTGCGCGTGGACTTTGCCAAGGCAGAGGAAGTGCGCGGCTATCCTCCACAATACCAGTCGCCCGTGGTGCTGCCTGGCCACTACGACACGGTCTCCGATGGATACGGCCGGCACCACAGCCTGGAGCGAGAACTCAGGGCCCGTGACCGTACGCCGACCCATGGGGTCTTTAGTGACCGCGAGAGGGGCCTGTCGGACAGGGACTGGACCAGCCCACCCAAGGGACTGGAGCGGAGGAATAGCTCGGATGCCTTTGGCAGGGGCCGGGCCCGCAGCCGGAGCCGGGAGCGCTGGCCCCGTGAGCGGGAGGGCAAAGCTTGGGAGGAGCGGCGCAAGCGCAGAAGTGCCTCCAGCGACCGGCAGACGGAGGAGCGGGTGAGGCCCAAAGCCCGGGGCTCAGCGGCCGCCTCCCCCGATCACAGCCCCGACCGATCCAGGGGGAGGTCCTCAGAACCTGGTGCGGAGCCCAAGGAACTGACTCCGGACAGCAGCCGTCACTCCAGCGAGGACCGGCTGGTGCGGGGTGGGGCGGAGGGAGACCGCAACCACCGGATGGGGGAGAGTGAAGGGGAATCTCAGGGCAACGCGGAGCCTAAAACAGATGGCAAGAAGCCGAGCACGCTGTCAGAGTACGCGCAGACGCTGACGCAGGTGTGGCAGGGCGCTCTGGTGCTCAAGAACAGTTGCTTCCTCACCAACATGCACATGCTGGAAGGGGGGGCTGCCTTCCTCAGCTCCCTTATGAGAGACAACAACGCCCAGGGTGGCAAGATCCTCCAGCTGAAGATCGCCCAGCGCCTGCGCCTAGACCAGCCCAAGCTGGATGAGGTGACTCGGCGCATTAAACTGGGCAGTCCAGATGCATACGCTGTGCTGCTGGCCGTGCAGGGCCCCGTCGATAAGGACGCGCCCCCTCCGGAACCCGGCCTGCAAAGACGCCTGCTGCGCAACCTGGTTACATACCTCAGGAACAAGCAAGCTGCCGGCGTCATCGGCCTGCCCCTAGGGGGCGCCAAGGACCGTGAGATGAGTGGGATGCTGTATGCCTTCCCTCCTTGCGAATTCTCCCAGCAGTACCTCCAGGAGGCCCTGAGGACTTTGGGCAAGGTCGAGGAGGAGCATCTTGTGATTGTTATCGTCAGGGACTCGGTTTGAGAACCCACCCTCTATCGGATGTAGTTTTTTTTTTTGTACAGACATTTCCACTAAATAAGCTCATGGGTTTTTAGACTGAATGAAACAAGCAAGCCTGCATCACCTCCAAAAGGACTCCTGTGATTTATTGATGCTAAGAGGTGTGGGCTTATTCCTCCAAGCGAAATTGTGAAACTGACCTGACAGTTGTCTCCAGTCAAGTCTTGATTACTAATATAAAGTTTCACTTTATTCCCCCCCCCCCCCCCCCCATTATATTAACGCTAATACATTTCAGTTGATGTTCATTGTTCCAAAAATGGAATTTTTATGCAGACTGACTAGGGTTTTAACTCTGATTGTAGAAAGGGTGTTTCCTGTACTGAGGTCGATCTTATATTTTATTAACATCATTCCAGAAATTAATGTACAATCTTTAAAAAAAAAAAAACTTGTTTCAAGTACTGCATGCAGGAGGTTTTTGAATATTTTGGCCGACGATCCAGTTTAATGGATTCTTATTGGACAGAAGTGTAAGTGGTTACAGGGCTGTGGTTTTTAAAAAGCTGTTTTGTACTGTATCTCTACGTCTGTCTGTGCGTCAGTGTTTTTAACTGTTGTCCTGTATTTTTTTTTAATTCTGTGTGTTTTGTTTCTCTTCCACAAGATTATAGCAACCAGAATGTAACACTAAAGACTGCAGATCCCACTCATCTGGAAAGCAAATTGTTTATTTTTGTTTTTTTTTTTAATTATTTAAACCGGAGAAGCAATTCAGTGTGAGGATAAGTCAGCATTAAACTACCTCTACAGTGCTTATCAAATGTTACTCCTCAGTTATTATAAACACTACAGATAAGTTCTGTTCCCGTCCCTCCCAGAAACTTTCTAGTGCCGCGCCAGTAAGCCTAAATAGTCAGAGTGATTTATTATTGAAACACTATTGAATAAAGAAAGAGAACAGCATTTCTTTTTTTTTCCTCCCACTTAGGAATTAAAATGTTTATCGAACCCAAAGCAGATATGCGATCGTCTTGGCCAGCAGAGGTCACTGTTTAGTAATCATTTGCTTTTTGTTTTTAAATAAGGTTTTCCGTTCTCTCCTCCACAATCTGATGTTTCCTCCGGCTGTTTTCCATGCGGCCCCATTGCCAGTTAAATAGCCAACGTACTGAGGAAGATCGGAAGGTGCGGGTCCGTGCGGGCCTTTCTGCATCGGGACTGAAGACGTGAAGTTTCTCCTGGTGCGATCTCTGCTGTAGTCGCTGGCAGGTGGCGCTCTCTTCAGTTGCCAAGGGTTTTCGTGAAGTCCACCGTCCCCTTGTGCGTATTGCACAACACGGAGACTGCGTCCTTGTTAACAGCTTAATAATGTTACGTTTGACATTTTAGAACAACTAAAAGGTATCTTACACAATCTGTTTTTATATTTCAATTAGGTTTTTCTTTTGTATTTTAACTGTATGCTGTATGAAACTCAGTAAACATTTTAATGTTCCCATTTTTAATCCTTTTGCTGTTTTGTCTCATTTTTCTCCTCCAGGTATTATTTTCTCACGGAAGTTAAACTTGATGTGGTCACATAATGGGAGTTAGGAAAAGAATGTAAGGTTTTAATAGGCAAAGTGCAGTAGGTCTGTCTCCATAGTTACCTGTGAGGATTCAGGTTGTAGTATCCAGGCAACCAGACCTAGCTGCTGTTGGTTACTGTAAAGAGACTGGGAGATGCTGTGTCTCTTAGGGCTTTGTTTTGGCAAAGCCATGGCCACTAGGTGGTGCTGTAAGGCACATTTCTGTGGTGCTGTATTTGCCAGTGACTGTACAGACGTTGTAACCGGACGGTACCTGTGTGGTAGACTTATGGTAAAATTGTAAGGACAGTTGTTCCAGAAATCAATTTGTGGAAAGTTTAAATATAATCAGTAATGAGAATTGAATTTTGGGGTGGCCTTTTACAGATTACTGTGTTACCTTTGGGGAGTCTGTCTTCTATGATCTCGCGTTCAGTGTGGGATACACCGGGAGGCTGCAATGCTGCCGTCTCTTTCGTGCGTCTCCGGCATTCCTGCAGCGTGGCCACATGATTTACTTTCCTCGGTCTCTCGTCCGAGGAACAGGTGCTCTGGGGAGGGTTGGTGCCCTCTGTGACTAATTTGCCTTTAAGGACACCATACTGGATGGGGACGATTATTCTTTGCGGGGGGGTGGGGGGGGGGGGGTGTTCTTCTGTGGATGTCAGGAAGTTCAGTGGACATTTATTAATGGTGTTTTTTTTTCTGAGCTGAATGGAACAGGTTTGTATACCGTTATTGGAAATGTTATGCTTAAGTTTGTTTCTAAATGCACCAAAACCTCCCCGAGAAACTGTTGAAATTATTGTAATTAATGAGATTTTTTTTAAAGGAATAATTATGATAAAATAATTATAGCTAAATGCAACACCTCACCACATTACAATTTTAAAAAATTCTTTGTAGACATTTGTGGCTATTAGGTCAGCGATGGTACAAATGAAATGTTTTGCTTATTGATAATGGTTTATCAGAAAGACACAAAGCTGAGGTCAGTAAATATGAGGTTATGGAAAGGTTTGTCACGGAATCCTTTGCCTTCATTAGGAAATCTGGCCAGTGGCATCTTTGATATGCAAATGAACATCAGCATGGCAACTGGGAAATGACCCCTGATGGCAGGTGGCCTGCCTCACTTCTGGCTTTTTTTCCTGGGCCTGTTTGCTAGATGTAGTGTTTTCTGTGAAAGTTCGCACAGGTATGAAATTGCCTCTCCTATAGCCGCAGGCGTGAAAGACAGCCGTGGTTAAGCTCTGTTCGCGATCCAGCTGGCTGTACCGCTTGTCATGCTTTGTTTCGTTCGCTATGGGGCGTTTCTTTAGCAGTAAATGCATATGACGCCGTAACGGTTAAGGACACAGACTTTTGACCTGAAGGCGTCTGCTTAATTTCCCAGGGGTGGCACTGCTCTGCTGCCCTTCAGCACGGGTACTTAACGGAATCATTTAAGGAGATGTCATTGGGTAACCACTTCAGCGAAACAGTGAGATAGATACTGCATATATCACCTGTGTGGCTGTTTCTCTAGAGAATGTTCACCACTCCTGAGCCATGTGATTTAATGCAGCGTTTAAGTTTATGTGATTGGCCACTTATTAGTGATGGGGCCAGATTGTACATTTGCGAAAGAATTGCCATGATATCTTTAATGATCAGGGTAAGGATCAGGTTTAAAATCTCAAGGAGAGCAACCTCTTCTGGACAGGATCTTGTCTGTCGTGGAGGGGGAGAACAGGATCTGGTCTTATGATGAAAGTTACCATGCTTCCTGCAGAGGTCACACAGATCTGCTTGAATTAACTGTAGTCACATGGTGTGGAGCTGCTGGTAGCTAATTAAGGCTGATATTGGGGATGCAGGAGCTGAGCTTCCCTGTGATTGATGCAGTTTCCCATCCGTAAGGTGCGACCGGCTGTCATTCCCGAGGAAACGGCGGAGAGTTACGGTGATGAAAAATTCATGCAGAATCATCAGGTCTCCGGTGCCATCCATTAAAGAGGGATGTAGAGGGAACCTAGATGGTGCATTAGGCCCAAGTGGCGCGGTCCTGTGTCCTGAATAATCCTCCGTGAAACGGTGCGGAGGAATGAGTTTGGGGTCTGGATGCTGCGCTTCCTTGCATGACTGTTTTGGAAAGGCAGGCGCCCACAGAGAGTAGAGTGCGGAAAATACCTCTGGCGCGGATATATGGTGCGGATGACCCAACTCCACAGTGAGCCAGCAGATGTCGGTTGAGAGGGGAAGGCGGCAGTGATGGCTGGAGTCAGCTTCCTCTCTCACTCCCCTCTGGGCTTTGCTCGTCAGTTGGATACTTCCAGTCTCAGCTAATGTCGAGCTTAGGGTATTTTCAAGGGGCCGTAAAGGATGGACCCAATGCTTCATGATAAAGAGAAGTCTTGGCGTCCTGCTCAGTTTTTTTAGTTAAGTGTGCCGTGCTAGAGCTGTTTTCGTCTGATTGAAAAATGCCAATTATTTCCTAGGACGTGCAGAAATTTTACAGAACACAATGAAATAAACACAATGTTTAACTTCATTCCAAGTTCTAAATTAGCTGGCTCTCAAAAGAATGTGAGTTACATTTCTCAGGAATAAAAATTCTGTATTTAAACAAAATGAGAGCACCGTACAGTCTTGAAATTCACTCAAGGATGCTGGAAGGACCCTCATTTAGTTATTAAAATGATTTTTCTATACCGCGCATCTGGATTAGCCTGAGATGTGGAAGGGGCGGAGTTGACCTGGTGTGTTGTCATTGTCCTTGTCACACAGGGTGGCAAAGAATTTTACTTTTCTGGTAACAGCTGCGGAGTCTAACAAGTTGGCTCGAATTCTTTGCAGGATTTTTGGGGGAGGGTGGGGCTCCATGGATTTGGATATAGTATTTTTATTTATTGAATTTGTTATGATGGCCAGAGTGATGAATCCCTTTGCAAATGCTTGTCTTGTCAATTAAAATGGACATTAAGGAGCTGAAATATAAAATATAACATTTGCGTGTGTTTTTCCACAGGGAGTACAGAGAGACAAAAGTGAAAAGTCAGGATATGTTTCAATTGTCGTCCACCAAAAAGAAGAAAAGTAACAAAAAATTCCATGGCTTTGAGTATCCCGCTTTATGTGAAAATACTTGTCACTAGCCTTGTTCAATTCAACATAATATTACAGTCGTGGTTTTTTCAAACCTGGTTTCCCAGCAAAACAGAGCTGTGTTTTTCTCTTAAATAATTGTTTTTAACTGGTTACTAATTTAAATTGAAATACTTGGGGGGGGGGAAATAAAGCACTAGGATTTTTGGACTGGACAGACTGGGTCAGTAATGGGAGGAATGTGCTCACCGGCTGTGCTTCTGCTTTCCGAGAGCAAGGTTTGTGCGTGCAGGTTAATCACACGTGTTGAGCCAGATTGCCCTGAGCTGAACACACGATTGCGGTTTCATGTTTGCGCTGCTAATATAATTGTTGGTGTTTATTCTATGCAGCTATGAGACCTAAGCTCTATTTCATAGCCTTCATTAAAAACGATTTAATCTGACACTAAACACTGTACATTCATACATAACTGGTGTATGTAGTACAGAACAAGGTGCTTAATTATAACAACTTTTTATTTACAAGATAGTTGTATAAATGAAATGAGAATGAAATATAACAATCGCAAGTTAATCTGCATGAAATGAAAATCCTTGTTAAGCAAATAAAATGCACTACTGAGATGCCTCTTCCACCCCATATATACTCTTAATTGACGTTGCTTATCATACACATTCTTAATACCCCCATTTATAAATAGCTTTCCAAGGCGCATTTGATTAGTGTTTTTTCAGGGTTAGTTTATTTTTTTTAAGCTACTCATTATTAGCCGGCTGGCACTTTTCCTACTTTCAAAAATGTTTCCCTCCAGAGCCCTGTCAGCGGAAACAGTTTGAAAGTCATTGATATTCATTATTTAAGCCGTCCATATCAAATGAACCGAAGAACCACTTTGATCTGGCGAGCTTTTCTTGTCCTTACGTATTCGTTTAATCTCTCATTGAATTGCAAAGCACACAGGTCTCTGCTACATGCTACCGTGCTTCCCTGGGTCATTCACGGCAGACAGCTAGCTTGTAATACCGGCGTGTCTTTAGAGTACAATAGTAAAGCGTGGCCTATAATAACCCTCCTATTTCTCCCAAGACTTTGTTCCATTTTTATTAGTCTCGAATTCCGAATAGTATTTGTTGTTCATGCTAGACTGTGTTAGTACAAGACTGTGTGCCTCTGTTGCAGATTTAAAGCGAGCAATTCTAACTTATCTCCGGGTCTTCCGTTTCGGCATGTGACAACAGTGTGTCAGAGTTCCATGGGTAACTGGGAAAGTAGTGTTTAAAAATATGGAATCGTACCCTGAAGGTTTCCGGTTCAGGCACCGGCATGAGACATGATCACATTACCCTTGAGGAAGTTGCATAATCTGAATTCTCTAGTAAAAAATATCTGGCTGTGTGAATGTGTAATTAATGCGGGTCACTTTGCTCAAAAGCAGGGTCAGATAGTCCCTGGACGATCTGGAAGTTAAGGCCCTTACTCAAGGACCCAATAGGGAAGTCTCTGCAATCCCTAGGATTTGGGCCAGTGACCTTCTGATCACAGGGTTACTATTCTAACCCACTGAGCCACACACCTCTCTCTACTTAAATTCTTATAATTTATATTTATTGCGGTGTGAGTCAGAGCTATTGCCATCATTAACCTGTGCACTACGGCGCTTTGTATATCAGCAGCCTCTTCATCCCTTTTCAGCTTTGATGCCTGAAAGAATCTGTTTGTTTGGACAGCTGTTGGGGAGCACGTTTATTCATAGGCCGCTTTCATCCGGAAGCCTCCGTCTTTGTCTCTCAGGTACTGGGAAGAGGCCAGAGGAGGAGCATTGGGCCAGCTCTCAGGACCGCCGCTGTGGGATCGGCCGGTACAGCCAGTAGATGGACACGTTCCGCACCTGACACGCCTCAGCTCTCACACCCCAGTGCTCATCTATGTGATGACTGGGTAGCAAGACCCTTGACTTGGGCTTTAATTACTTGCTGATATGGCATCTTCAGGTAGTTCAATAAAGAAGCCATTTTGGGTTTAGCTACTGGTGCGAAAATGCTGTCGAATGTCTACAAAAGCGGCTGGGCCTTTTTCTGACATACGCCTGAAGTTTCACGTCGCCGACAAATACGACACATTTGGGGGCCTCGATCTGCATAATATTTATTTTTTATTTATGGCAAAATGGAGAACGGGAAACAAGAAGATAGACACGACAAAAGTCACGTGGACACAAAATGGCATTTTTTCGTATAAAAACTTATTTTAGAGAAATGAATTCTTTTGGCCGTTCGCTGCAACAAAAGAGCATAAAAGTCAAATGCAGATATTGAGAGACAAGCATATCTGTCATTACATATAACAATGGCGTATGTGAAGGGTACATGAAGCACATGACTAGCTGTTGATCTTTTGGTTCACAGAGCAGAAGGTTTTGAATCACACCTGCGACTCACCTTTTCGTACTTGTCTGAACAGCCCTTATCGGGTAGCCCCCTTTAGCTACCGATGTTGCATAAGGCAGAATTACCGTGGAACCGCAGGGGCGCGTGGTTTGCATAGACGTTAAATGAAGTTGTACGCATGCAAAATTCGCTCGAGTTAAAAAGAGGAGGCATCTTGTGAAACGGCAGGGCGAGCTCAGCAGGGAAAAGTCAGTGAGTCAGTGCTCAGGGACAAATTTACAGTTCCGTAACGCTGCAGACGCTCACCAGCTCGAAACGAAAATCTGTGAGGTTAGACAGAAGAGGGTCCGATCGTAGGAAACAACATCTCCCAGCAGATCATAATGCATGGTGTGCATTACTGAAGGGTTGTACCTGTGGTTTTGCTTGCATTACCAGTTTCTCTTTCTACATCACGAGAGCCAGCACCCCCGAAATTCATTATCCTGTCGTTCGCATAGCTTGTCATTAAAATCTCCCACTTATGTGACCCCACTGCGTGTGTGCGGGTGTGTGGGTGGGTGCAACAAGTCAACATGCAGCGTTATTTTCAGGGTGTAGGGCCAGTAACCATGCATCGCCTTTATCGTACGTCTAGCGGTTTCCCTCAGACGCCACACAGATTATTCAGCTTCTGCTATTTCCTAGCTACTTACATTAGAAATGAAAGAAGAACCTGACTTTAATTTCTTTTTCAGGGCTTTTAATTCTAATTACATTGCAGAGGTGGTCACACACTTTTTCTATTAAAAAAAATAATAATAAAATGTACTGTTAGGAAGCACTGAATCTGTAATTAGAGGCAAAGAAAATCTTTAGTTCTTTCATCATAATCCAGGGCGGGAAGGACAAGGTAATATTATGTGTATTTTACCTGGTGTCAATAAAAAAAAAATAGTATTAATAAAAGAAATAATCACAATAAATATAATAAATTACAGTTTTCAAATAAATGTGACAAAACTACGTAAAAACATACCACAAAGAGAGGTTTCGGTTGTCTTTTTTTAAAAACTTGCTTTTTTTTATACATCATTTATATATTAAAAAAAAAACCTTCAGGAAACTGTATAGAGGAGCATACACAGACAACATTGTATAAAAGCTGATACGTTTAGGGTCTAGCATCAGTAACCAGTGTTTAATTTATAAACTCTCAGGGAATAACTGTTAATAAATAAAAGTAGAGAACAGACAAGAGAGACAGCCTATGGCTTAAGAGGCTTGGCGAATTACATGATCTATATTGGCCAATGCCCTCTCATTTTTATGTGGTTAATGAAAAAAGCTACAAAACAAAAAGGAAAAAGGAATACAGTCTTACTATATAGCTACATCAGGTGGGGGAGGAGAAGAACATAGGGGCCCATCCCATATTTGTCTTAGGACAGATGTTGGGAATTTGGGGAAAAGATGGGAACATCAGTAGGGTGCAAACTTTTGCCTCTCAGGTTTCTTGATCCCGTTGGCGGAGGAGATTTTTGCGGTGTAGGAGGCCAGGGTCCCGTGGGCTGGGGCCGCCGCGGCCGTGGTGGCGGGGGCGGAGAGTGCTAGGAAGGGGACGGATTTCATTCCCAGGAGGCTGGAGAGGGGGAGGGCATAGGGAGCACCCAGCACAGGAGCATGGGGCAGGCCCCCCATCGCTGCCAAGGCTGCGGCTGAGGATGAGGCAGGGGAGGTGGGCTGGGTGAAGCTCATGTTGAGGTCAACAGGGGTCGACATGGAAGAGGACTGGGCGGTGGATTTGGCGGTCTCTAAACTGCACAGGGGGAAGGGAGAGGAGGGAGGAGGAGGAGGAGGAGGAGGTGGAGGGAGAGGGATAGGAAAGGGGTCCGGATGGAGAAGGGTTAGAAGGTTAAATAAAAGACATGTTAAAGAAAGAAATCAAACTTAAATAATAAAATAACGGAACGAACCAAAAAAATCATAAGAGAGGTGTGTTTTGCTGGAGGTTGCAACAGATTATTTGAGGGTGGGCCTTGGTACTCATGGGGGAGGTGTTGTTTAATTCAGGGAGATGGCTCGGGTGGGGGGTTTAGGGAGAGGAAACAAAATTATTTTTAATTAATTTAGATTGTTTTATTTCCTGAACCTTCAAAAAAATAAATAGGTCTAAGTGCATCATTTCCAAACTCTGTACAGCTAGAGAGAGTAATTTAAACGACACGTTTTCATATATCGTTAACGGCCGTACGCTGATTGAGTTCCCCTGTAGCTAATTTCCGAGCAGCAGGTAGAGCTGCGGGAGCCTTCAGCAGTCGACGGTTCGGATGGAGCATTTCCAGAAGAAAACTCCGACTCTCCACACCGAAACCCACTGACAGAGTGCTGCTCGATCTGCCGGTGGATATATTGCGTTGTGTTTCAGGAGAATCTCATTTCAGTAACGCTATTCTGACATCAACTGCTATTTGAATAATGGTCTTTTTATAGAAGTGCCTGCTAATGCTAGTAATACACAATAGTTTAATTAATACTGTGTTCACCTCTATGTCACATAAATATGACTAATGTCATAAAGTGGTTCTTGCAGTAGTTAAGAATGAAACTACGTCATCGGTTTAATATAATAATAATACTAATAACTGAATACTAATAATATGAAAAGAATTCTGGGATCTACCAGCACCCAAATGATGAAGTTAGGACAGCACATTATTTTATGTAAATATTGTTACTTTTTTAGACACAAATATTTTCTTTGGCATGAGAACATTTTGGAAGCACTTAGCGGGTTCCTGAAATAAAAATCATTAGAGAAAAATGCCCTGTACATTTAACTGTAACAAACTGGCCACGTGATTATGTTTGGGAAAATTGAAAAAAATTGTCATATTGCTGATTCTCACAATTTCAGTTGTGGGTATATGCTCATTAGTATTGTTAAAGAAGATAGTTTTTTTGCATTTAACCGAAAGAGACATAAATATTTGGAAATTGGTACATTTCTGATCAAAGGTTACTATTAAAATTGTACAAAAATACATCATTTAAGGTGAGGCACAGATTCCACAGTACTCATATTTCATACATTTCATTTTTCATAAAACATTTCAAGTATTTCATTTTTTGTATGATGCATTCTAAACCCAAAACCTAAAATAGGATCTATTGTATATAACAAGATAGTGTCTCTTAAATCTATAATCAGTGTTTTAATGTTTGTGTAGTTGAACTAGCTTAACTAGGATTTCAGGGGGGGTGTAATGTTGTGTATGAACACAAACAAACAAACCACCAAACAACAACCTAAGCATCTATGTGAGTCTCTGTACAGAATTGCCAATCATGTTGTCCACTTCTGAGTCCTGATGGCATGATGACCTCGCAGATGGGAAAAACAGGCTTTGCCCCCTCTCCGGGGCTAGCCATGAGGATGCCGCATTGCGTTACTCTGGGGTCTGGAGCTTACCAGGAGGTGATGAGGTACTGGGCGAGGTTGATGCTGATCGGGGTACCGGTGATGGTGACGTGCCGGTCACTAGTGCTGTCCAGCTGGCTGCCGATCTTGATCTGAGCGCCTGACACCTGCCGGATTTCGTTGATCTTGGTGCCCTGTCGGCCGATGATTGAACCGATGAGCTGCAAAAGGCAAGCAAAGACAGTCAGAGGGAAGAAGAGGCAGTTCAGGCGTAACTCAGTAATACAGGGTTATTTACTGTACATAAACATAGCCTGAAAAGGAAGCTTCGCAGTAGGGTTGGTACTCTTTGTTGATGACTAGCATTCTCTTAGCATGATTAGCATGATGGTAAATCCTGCTGTAATTATATCAGTATATATTTTCTGTGCATGTGCCCAAAGCCTGCGTTATATGGATACACACTCTGCATGTGTTATCGTCCTAATGTCTGTCTCGATGAAGCTATCAAGGTTCAGCCGGTCTACAGAGGTTAGCTAATACCCTCCGGCCAATTCCCTGGCCGGTTTTGCTTCTATCAGGTTCTGTAAAATGAGACAAACGACCGTGCATTTCCTTCTCGTCACTCCTTTTGGCTAAGTGGTTATTGATTGTCAGAGCTGGGTAACTTTGGAAAAGCATCGCTTCCTGAGCAAGGTTCTGGGAATTGCTTATTTCGGCCAGTTAATGGAGGACCACAGAAATAAAAGGCGATACACAAAAACATCACACAAACTTTGTCTTTTCTGATTTTACTGTAGACTTCTCTAATGTTTTTATGTAATGTATTTATTTATTTTCCCCAACTATTGTTATTCGAAAAATAAATTAAAACCCTTAATTCAGCTTCCTTGATCATTCAGATTAGTCTTAATGTTGTACAGTAGCGTTAAAAAAAAGACAAAATCATATAATGTATTTAAACCTTAGTTTTATCGGTGTTTCGTGCAGGTTACGCCTCGTTCTTGCCAGCCCATAGACGGAAAGCCGCTGCGGTCGCCAAAGCATGCAGGAGGCCCCTGCACCACGGTATCGGCACCAACGCGGACCTGGTGCCGGCAGGTCGACACTCGGGTGATGGACATATCCCCTTTTGTTCCCCTGGCCCCCTATCTGCCCCCCCCATTCTTTGCCCCCCCCCATGTTCTGCCATTGGGGCATTCCTTTCCCCACAAGTCAGCCGCCTGCTCAGCGCCTGATTCGTCACGCTGCCCATTCTGCGCAGCTATTAATGGCACCGCCGATTATTTAGGGGCGAGAAAAGACGCCAGACCTGACCGTCAAATAGAGGAGGAGGATCAATCTGGCTAACCCCCCCCCCGCCCACCCTGTTCCCTCCCCATCCATTCCTAGAATGATTACCCCCCCCCCCACCGCGTTTTGTTCCGATGTTCCTAATTTCACAGTAGCATTTAGCTTATTGGTGGTTTTGTTTAATTTCCTAATAACAATAATCACACAAGGAATTTAAATCTTCTACTTCACATGTCTCCTTATCATTCATTTCACTCCTTGATAGAGAGCTGTGCTCTGCTGCTCTATTTTTGGCATCCTCTGTAGCAGCAGTGATTTTGCAGGCTGCAAACATCGCTGTCTTCTGCGGACCAGGCTTCACCCAGGGAAACATTTGCTGAATCTTTGTTTGCAGCCGGGCTGATCTTCTCACCTAGCGGAACAATAGCTCCGCAGCACTCTGTTTACCTCGATCCTGTCCTGCCCCTCAGGGGTGACTGTGATACGGAGAAGGTGACATTGTACTATTTACATTCCTTGGTTCTGAGACTCCATCTAATGCTCAACTTTGTGGGCCCACAAGTGACTCCATGGAGTGGAAGTAACATTGTCGAAAAAGTAGTCATTTGCTCTGCATAATCATATTTTGACCTCAGTATTTGCAAATGAAATATTTATATTTAAATCATTTTCCTACATGCAAGTCAACCATATGACTTTTCTGCTTATAGAAATAACAGAATCACATGTAGTTTAGGGTGGGCGCCTGATCCATGTCAGTGGGGAGACTATGAGTTATAATCCTGCATGTTTATATGCGAATGTTCATGGGAAACAGCTGGACGAGTCCTGCAATCAAGGAAGCCAACCGGTCAAAGCATTATAAGAATTGCACTAATTAGCCAAGCACAAGAGCCTTTCAGTTTTAAAGTAGCTTGTAGTAGCTCATAGTGTGTCCCCCCCCCCCCCCCCCCCCCCCCCCGACATGGATTAGGTGGGGTCACCCTAATATGATCGCTTTTGAGGATCATGATCAGCAAATACAGATTCCTCTCTCAGCAACCTCTTCGTTTCATTCATTCATTCATTTATTTACCATTGTATTTATGGAATCTTTTTTTTTTTAGATGAAAGCCAGTTACATATCAGTTAAAATGGTCTTTCTTGATGGAATATACTTCATTATAATATACATTGATTATATATTAAGTTTATATAACATGCAATGATATTTTCATATGTATATGCCAGGCTGGTTCTGTCTCTCACAGGGCAGAAGGACTGATGGGATAAAAATAGTCCAACTATTGACTTAAAAAAACGGGCAGATTCTAGTGGTGTGGCCAAAAGCCAGCAGATTGATGTGTTCTCCAAAAGCGTCAGTGGTTTCAGAGGCAGTGCGACTTGGGCAGCCCCATACAGAAACCATGTGAGACATGCAAAGCTGTCCTGAGTGTCTGCGGGCTGCGCTGTGTAGAGAGGCACGCTGAAAGGCACTCCGCCTGTTTATTTACTGCTCTGTTTTGACAGCAGAGTAGTACTAAGTATGTCAGACATCATGCGGGGGTTTAATGGAGACTCTCAGAGGCCCCTGTGAGACTGCAGAACATGACAGAGCGAGAGAGAGGGTGCGAGAGGGACCTTGTGCAGAAATCCCTGCTGCCCTTGGCTGAATTGTGAGTCTCGCCATCAACCTGTTACTGGAGGCCTTAAAGATATTAGCGGCTGTTTCACCTGCTTCACCTGTTACAGTGTGACAGCCCACTGCGTTGCCAAAGAGTCTGTGACTCGGCACGTTTGCTTATCAAAGGCGTTAAAATGGACGAGGAGATCGCTTACATCGTTCGGAATGAGGAGTTCCTGGGACGTGGTCTGGGAATTGGACTCTATTCCTGAAGAAAAAAAGTAGAACATTATGATAAAAGCAATAAGTGTGTAGAGTTGTCAGTGTTTTGGGAAAAAAAATTAATAGTCAGCAATGATTTTTGTTGTTGTTGTACTTTTACGGCCAGGCATTTGCCCCCTCTGGCATCAGCGCTGCCCTCTGTGAACTGAACTCCACCCGGACATCAACACCTCCCTTCCTAATGACGCCGGCCGTGACGCCAACGGGCCCATGTCTACTGCTCTGGACCCACAAAGCGCAGTGGGGGGGCGCCACTGCGCCTCGCTCAGTGGGGTGGGAGAGCAGTCACGACTGACAAGCTTCTAGCTGCAACATAATCTAATCCCCCGCCATATCTCCAGTACAGTATTCCTGATTTAGCTGTCGTAGTCGTCTTGTATTTCTATTCCACGTTAATCCTTAAAACCCTTAAAAGCATTTAAAGTGCGACGCATATATTGACGCCAGAAACGCTTAAACTCTTCAACATGGGGTCATCATCTAACTCTTTACGTACCGATTCATCCATCTGTCTTTTTCCCCTTGCACTTAGCACTCAGCTATCGCTAATTTCCACATACATATTTCTAATGAGACGTCCGCAGACGCTGCAAAAAGGAAATTACTAAGGGAATATATGACTCATAGACTGCAGATGGCCCATCTTTGCTTCCTGTCAAGACCCTACGTCAACTTTGAAAGCCGTGGTGCAGGCTGGAAGACTGGCCCCGATTTGTTGGGCTAATCTACCCGCAACACATGCCTCTGTAAGAACAGGTGTGAGTCTCTGGTATTGTGCTTACGGGGCACTAGTAGGATCTTTAGTTAAGTTGCCTTTTCATGGGAGTCGCCTTGTCTAGGAAGCGGCCTGGCGTGCAGGATAAGCATCGCACACGTTTCTGTCGCATGGAGGGCGGCCACTGATTTTAACTAGATTTTTTCATATTGTTTTAGGGGGGGCATCCAAAACAAACCCAGTTTCTTAGCCGGGTGCATTTTCCAGGGTGTTTACCAGGCTTTGAAAATAAAATGGAAATTTTATTCTGAAGCTCAGGAAGCACTGATGTACGGGTGTGGACCTGTCTTTTGGGTGTGTGTGCATGCCGAAACATCCCCACGAATATATCTAAACCTGAAAAGAGAAATTCAGAGGAAGTACTGGTAAAACCACACTTCATATATGTATCGGACATTCAAGTAATTTATAAAAGTGAAAATACCATCAGTTTTTGTATTAACCGCTGTCTATTTTCTGAATTTGGGCAAGGAATTGGTCACTGCATGAAGCAGGGAGTCCCCATAAACATATCAGCACAATCTGAATGTGTGTGTGTGTGTGTCAGATCTCTTTTCTCCAGCTCACCAGTGGCCCCGGAATTAAGCTACCCCCCCCCCCCCCCCCCGCCCCCCCAAGGCCCTGGGCCAGGCGGACACATACCAGGAAGGACAGGGGTAGCTGGCTGGGCCATGGGAGCCAAACCTTGCTGCACCGACAACTGGTGAAGCTTGACCAGCTAGCAGGAAAAGGAAAGCAGCAGTTTGCATATGGAAAGGAGGCCTACGCCTCGTCATACAGCCCAGTCTTTTATTTTGAAATATCCGGGCTACTCACCTCTGAATGTGGAATGCCGTATTGGTTTTGTAGAGCATAGGCCTGGAAACGGAAGGAAAGCAGAACCTGTAAACACGGCCACTACCTCCGATATGACTTCAATGATAATGTCAGTAAATACCTCTGAAACTCATCTACTGAATTACAAAAGGAATAATATCCAGTTTATTTCATTATGTCATTAGTTGTAGAGGCGACCTTTCAGAGAGACAGATAGGCTCTAACTGACCATGTTTTAGGCACAGCAATGGGTAGATATGCTTAAAATGCATCGATGTATGGTCACATGACGCACAAGCTAAAATGCGCTACATTTACTTAAGCTAGCTTGGTTTTCAAGGACGACAAGAGCTTCATCTTGTAATCTCTCCTGACGTGGGGCACTAGCCCTTAGCACGTTAGCAGCCTTAGCGTGCCGCCGCGTCCCTCTCGGCCCAGCAGGAGGCAGTATGTGTGTAGGTTGCGATTAGGGGCGTTACTTCCATCCAAATCGCCTCACTTATTTGCTATCTCCTCTTCCGCTCTTTCCTTCTCCCGCACGTCCTCCACACGCTCGTAAATAATGCATAAAAGCATTAATCGCCTCGCAGAACCACTTAGCGTGCCGTAATATCCCCACACCCCAGCCCCCCCTTTCGCTCCCGGGACGGGCCGCCATTAGCAGCGGCCCATGTGATGATGATGGCGGTCCCTAGGCCCCTGCCAGGCATCGGATGTCCATTCTCAGGCCACCTAGAACCGTTCCCGGTGGTCCTGCATTGCCAGATGTGATGTGGGGCTGTAAGACTCGGGGAGCAGGGCCTGGGGGGGGAGGCGCGGGTGGAGTCAGTTCCACCCAATAGCCCAGCCCAGTTACCAGAGGTTGTTGAGAGCTTGTACTCCTTCTTTCCAGAAATAATTCACTTCCACGTCTACCAGAGATGCATTCTGCAGCATGGCATTACAAAAGAAAACTACCAACAGCCTGGCCACGGCCCGGTTTTTAACGTCAAATTATAACCTTGTTCTTTGTTCATCCTATAATGGCAACACAGCTTTCTCTCTGGCGGAAGGTGTTGTCTGCAGCGAAACTAAAAACAAGACTAAAGAACACAAAAGCATCCACATCCGCCCTCCCTCGGACATAGACCACGGCAGAGGGAGACAGTGTTAAATGGAATAGGGAGGTCTGTGCCTTTAAAATTACTCCACATCTCCAAATATACTCACTTGTTGCAGATCCAAGCCTCCCTGAGCCACTGAGAAAAGAGGGTGTGACCCAAACTCAGAGGCTTCGAAAACCTTGAGATGGGAGACAGAAAGAGAACAAATCAGGGCTTTATTTTCACTGTTTACACCTTGTTAGTGCCGCTGCATCAGTCCGTCATCAGTTTGGAGCTTAAAGGAGGCTAGAAAGGAGAATCTCATTTCTATCATTCAATCGTAAACTTAGAAAAACAGCTGACAAGTTCAAAAGAACATTAAAGCATTGGTTATAAAACGAAGACAAATCTTGTTAAAATTCGGCCAGGGTTCTCGCTCCTGTCGATCCCCCCTTCCTGAAGTTGAGAAGCTGAGAGAAAATTGAGAGATATTCACAAGGGGTGGGGGCGATTCAATCTTACCATCATGCACACATGATGGACTGTAACACTCTTTATCCATCTAGGTGAATTTAATGCACATCAAACCCATCAGATCCCAGTGTGCAGGTAGATTCTTCTGGGAGGGTGATGGTGATAGCCTTATCATCTGACTCTGCCACGCTTTATTAACAGGTGAAAAAAGCAAGTCGCTTTCGAACTAAAGCAGCTAAATGCAAAGGACTTTTAACTTCAATGGTCTCACCTGATTTCCAGACAGCAGAATGGCTCCTGGGGTGGGACTGGGTCGGTATGGAATAGTGGCACCTTTCGGGGGAGACTAGGGTTTGGGGGGAGGAGGGGGGGGGCAAGGACACGATAACATGGTGGGACCTATTAAGAAGAATGTTGCCCGAAACAGGAAGTAACTGCAGCTGACCAACATTTGAGTGACATGTGACCCTGTCATCAGGCATTATGTGCAGAGTATAAACAGAAATAATCAGGGTATATTTCAGTCACTGTGACTAACGTACAATGTGCTGTTGTCCTCTGACTCACATAAAAGCCCCAATCACACTTCTGTGTAACGTACCTAGTGTACATGTGTCGGTATGTCGGGACGCTAATAATGTTACACGATAGACGCTGCATAGCTGTAATGTGATATAATATAATAGCTTTACCGTCCATTTAATGCACGATATGGATCATTCGGGGAGTAAAGCAACTAATGATTTTAATGACAGCTTTCTTTCCATATTACTGCTTTTCTCAGTGGCTGTGGTACATTTCTCAAATCACACACATATATACATAAATACACACTGAAAATATGCATACATATGTCCTCCAGTATATGTCCAGTATGTAACGGTATAAAGGAAATGTACTACAGTATATACTATAAAATGCAGTGGAATACTGTAATATATGCATTGCAGTACATATACAATATTATAGTATAGGGCATGTTGTTGGATTACATGCCTGTTGTCTCTATGAAACGTTTTAATGACTGAGGACATGGTTGTTCTCCCAACATTCGGCTGCACCCTTTGACCAGCCTCAGCCATCGTAAGGCCATGACTGAGAATATGGTCCATATTATGGCCCTTATTTCATCAGGAACGCGCCTCTGCTCTTGGCCTCTTCTAACCCTGTTTCGCCTCCCTACCCTTCCACCAAGCAGCCTCACTCCTCTTATTCTCACTGGCTGTTGACCCTATTCATTTCCTTGTTGTTCTTCCACTGCCAAATTGTAACACTGTCAGTATACGCTGCCAACTGAAGGTTCATGAGATGCACCTCTGAGCTGTTTTAGAGACCTGGTCGATCTCTCTTTGACCTAATGCTTCAAACATTCCCCTCTGTTGGTGACAGTCAAGATTCAGCTGAGAGAAATTCATCAGTTCAGGACACATTTATAAAAAAAAAACTGTAATAGAAATGTACAGTGAATATGTTTAACTGATTATGACAGCTAGTTCAACCATTTTTCATGGAATGACTTATACAATGAATTGGGTGGGAGGGGGTAAGACTATTCTACAAAGTACCAGTATAATACATTTTGACCAACATGGCATAAACAATTGAAAATGTAGGAATCAGCAGATGATTATATATAATCATTTGCATGCCTGTACCTAAGCATTTGCAATTTGACCAAAAGACTGAGACTGTGCATTTATGATGCGCATAAGTGACTCTATAATGTGGAGGGTGTACAAGTAGTTATGAGAATTTTATTTCTGATCTGAGAAACGTACCAAAGCGACCAAGAAAAACTGTAAAGTATCCAGCAGGGGCGTCTCAGCTCAGTTAAGCCCACTTTGTCAAATAAAAAGCCCTCAGGTAGCCTCAAAGTTCCAATCGTCTTTACATCGTCGGCTGTGTCTCCCTAATTTCCCGGGCACCTGGGCGCCAACGGAGAATAGTACCATTCCGACAATCGGATAAAGTCTTCCTGGGGTAGATTACATGACCCCCCTCCCCCGGCCGGATCAGGTGTCCATTAGCTGGCAAGGATGTGCGTTAGACTAGCTATTTTCCGACCTTGCCGCTTCCTGGCTAGATGACTTTCAGGGGGCGGGTGTAGGTAGCTTAATTGGGGAAGTGAAAATGAATAAATAAAGAATACAGATGGACTCTCTTCTTCCATTTTCTGCATTTCAATTTGTCAAGCATTGATTATTGGGGATCTTCGAACTGGCGCCACCAGTTTATATAAGACAAAAAAAAATCATTTTGTAGTTACGGTTAAATATGACGGCACATGTACCTACAACAACATTAAGGAAAATGGGTTTAGTTTGTATATTTTCTGCATTCTGTTAAGTTGTCCTGCAATCAGAGCCTTGGGATGGTTCGCTGTCACTTTCTGGGGTGGTTGTGTTTTTGTATGCATGCGTAGTTTGTATGGTACCTCAAGGATGACGGTGCATATGAGCTTGATGCATTGAATGATGGCTTCCTGGGTCCCAGATATCGTCACCCCTCGCTCGGTAGAGTTGGGTAATAAATCTCCTGCTACTTGTACTTGTGCCCCTGTGCTCTGTGACAAGAAATGATGGAAACTCACTTCAGATAAATTACTCTCCTAGTTAGCTGAAAGTCAATCAGTTAAATGCATATGTATTTAGGTTGCTGCGTTTTTCATCCAATATTCAAGATGATGACATATTATAGCACGTTTTGATGAGAGATCATCACACTTGTTCTTTTAAGTTTGTTCAGTTCTTACGAGTGAAAATTTAAGTGAGACATATTGTACCCTTAGCTGGCGGGCCAAAGGATACAACAGCAGGATCTCTGTAGAATTTGATGCGTGGTGTGTTTCATGACCTCCATGTGCTACAACTCACCTCTCTGATCTCCTTGATTTTGGAGCCACCTTTGCCAATCAGGGAGCCGCACTGGCTGGCCGGAATGACGAGACGGAGGGTGACGGGCGGTTTGCTCGTGACGGTGCCATTGGCGACCAGAGCTGTGAGGTCCTGAAGAACCCAAAGGGATCGACAGTGAATGAGAGCAAGCAACAAAAAACCCATTAGCCACGTCTAGCCAGAGAACATCATTACAAAGGCTGATTAGCTGTACTTTTTTATATTAATAATGACCCAATACGATTGAACACTAGCCTGAAATCTTCTACACCAGGTAGCCATTTTCCTCTTCCATCGGCATTATGGGTAATATGTACTCCCATCACGCACGACTACTATCAGGACCTTGGGTGATTCGTGGAAGCCGAATTTGATGTTCATCATCACCAGACACACCCTTCCAGACCAGTCCAAAGCAGCTCATATCCCTTTAAAATTAAATTTGCTCTTCAGCAGAGGGCTAGAGCCTCGGCTTAATTCCTGCAGTTGTGGCCGAGGCTGCAGATTCAGGACGAGCTTCTTCTTTAATTAAATCTGGTAATAAATATTAGGTTCAGCCGTGTGCGGTGACTGGCGCAATCAATTAGTGAAAGTCCTGCAGCGTTTGAAATGTAAATCGCATGTGCAAACCCACTGCCCATACGCAGAGACCTGGCTCTGTGTAGCAGAGCAGAGCAGTCATCCCCTCAAGCCAATAAGACATAATGAGCAAATGAATTTGTACTGGCATAACTTATATTTTGACCAATTATATTAGCTGGGCAAACTTGTTTATACAGTACTTTGCAAAAGTCTTAGACAGTCAAACATAATGATGTTTAAATGATCTTCATGTCATGTCTGTCAAAGAGTATTATCTTAGCCTTTTCAAAACCTCTCCTGAAGTCACCTCAGTGTTTGCTGCAACCAACCAATACATTCATGTACTTTTTTAATCAAACACTAGCACACCTTTTTTGGCTAATCGATACTTCATTTCCTTATTTAACTTGTTAAATAAATTAAATTAGCTAGTGGTGAAATTTAACAAACACATGGGACGGCTGGGGTGCCCCTGAGGAGAGGTTTGGGAACTGAATCAGTGTTCATCTACCCATCCAATGAGATATCAGTAAGTTTTTCGAGAACAGAAGAAAGATCTTGTTATTTTTTTATTGTGTTACTGCTAATTTGCACATGTTGTGCAGTTGAATTGTATTTGTCTTCTGAGCTTTAAACATTTTCTGTGGTTGCCTAAAACTTTTGCACAGTACTGTGTATGTATTCCTGGAGCAGTTTAGTGGCAATACCTTACTGGATTAAAGACCGGTTTACAGTGGATTGTTAAACTGACACATTTATCCTCTTGTATCGACATTTTATTACCCTTATGTACAGGTAGATATTTTATTTCTTGGCTTGCAATTCTTGCTATAGAAGACAGAACAATTGGGACCAGACCCCTCAAATCGTTCCTCTGTCTGCCACCTTTCATACCGTTCTGTCCCTTTAAGTATCCTGTCTCAGTCCCTTGTTGGGTTGTTTTTCTGTGCTTTTTTTCAACGAATTTTCTTCAAAATGGATTTGCGCTTTTCGACTTTTCCCACTCCTTTGAGAAGTGGCACATCTCTCCTCGTCAGGATCTGAGAGCCTTACGCATCACCTACTGGATTTAATTTAAAAATATGCATTACATCTTAATAGCTGTGAACAGCATAATCCTCTCACTTCAGTAATGCTCTGAGCAAATCAGCAGAAATATTTCAGTGCGCTTTCGTACTCGCAGACACAGATATTCCCTTTTAAACTCTCTATTTACTCAATGGAGAGATGAAAAAATCAATAATTAATTGGCTAGGAATGTAAATGCTGTTATTTTTCATCTTCTAAAAAGGGTTTGTTTATATTTTTGCAATGACAGACTATTAAGTCTATTACGCAGGAATCCTTCAGGATTATCGAGCACAATGGTTTCAGAGCTCATTGATAGGACTGACACAGCTCATTCTGTCTTCCTCTTATTAAAGCACAAAATAATTAAGCGGCAACCATAAAACACAGATCAGATATCTGCCACAACATTTTGTTCTGGAACCAGCAGCTCCCCGATTCTGTCAGAAAGGGCAATTATTTAAATGTAGCCAGACAGCCCCTCAACAAAGTCTCTCATTGATTTTGGTGGTTAAATAGATGCATACACTTGGGGCAAGTGGAGCGGAATGCTGACCCCTGTGTTACTATGACAACTCTGCCCTTATGAGTTGAGAAAGGAGCAGGGTTAGGAGGAAGTGGCGGGGGGGGTGAGGTGGGTGCAGGGGGCTTTGAGCCAAAGAACGATGACAGATGTTTCATGCTTAACTGTTTGCTTGTAAAACACAACCCTACGAATTACTTAATTTGCTTTACATTGATCAGATGCTTCTTGTGGAATAACTATGATTTATTCCTTAATCTGGAGCATTTATCAACATACCGCACATCAATAACTGCTGTGTAGAGTAGTATCTATGGTTTTCATCTGACCGTTAGCAAAGAGTTGCATGAACCACACATGATTTACTCACTGCTGTACATTTGAGTATTGTGTATATGTTGTGGGCGGGGCTTGGGGGCGGGGCCATCTGTTACCTCCTCCAGTATTAATGTGATCAAGGTGATGGTTCAGAAGATGATGCGTAAGTTTGTGTATATGTGATGGGCGGGGCTTGGGGGCGGGGCCATCCATTACCTCCTCCAGTTTTAATGTGATCAAGGTGAAGGCTCTGAAGACGCACTCCGTCGGGCCCGTTATGGTGATGATGCGCTCGGGACAGGAGCCTTCAGAGATGTTTATCCGTGCGCTGCTCTGTGAGGGAGGAGAGAGCCATGAATACCATTGTGAGACACTGCTGAGCAAGACCGAACGGGCAGGCAGGTACTACACGGAACCATTTATCATCTAGCAAACCCCAAGCCTGCCGGCTCCGTGTGGCCAGGTTTTAGCCAAAGAGCTGTGTTGAGGGATCTTCCAACAGAGTCAGGTGTTATTTCTGTGATAGGTGCATCTACACATGGGCGACGGGCTGGCAGAGAGGAACTGAAACCACAAGAGGCCTGGAATTCATCCTGACAATAATATCACCCTCGGCCTTTTCACATGTGAGCCTTATTGCTCTCCAAGGCATCTCCAGCGACCCGTGGAGCCGGTAGGAAAATCTTTGGCTGTAACGCCAAGGATCTCACTTACAGCAATGCAACAAGGCCGTCATATACACACCCTCCCCCCCGATAAGGTTTCACTAATCTCTACATTTAAACACAACCCATGCATAGGCAGCATTGGGGAGGCCTGGCCTCACTCTTGTTGCAGATCTTCACTTTGAATCCCTACCAGGTTTCTCCATAGCCTCTAATTATATTAAAGTAAAACAGGAACTGCACATTGTGAGTGGGTTATTATGCTTTTGTAGCTGCATTTTCTGTTGTTGCCATGTTTAGCTTCATTCCACTTTGGTCGTCCAAGAGGTTCCTCCTAAATCCTGCCACGACGATGGCATGGTGACAAATTAATGGCTACACAGTCCCTCATGCACATAGTCCCCCCCCCTCCCCCGATATTAAATCTCAGATGAGGAGGGTGTGAACGGCTGAATCCTTCAAGATGCGTGTTCGGAATGTTAACGGGAACATCTGTGCCTCCGACAATATTTACACTTCCCCCGAACCGTGTGGAAAAACAAGATCTGATCCAAACCTTTGTGGACCTAAAATAAGGTTAATGCCATAAATTATTTCTTGAGTTACGCCCTCTAACTAGTGACATTGTGCTTTGTTCTTTGTTTATTATACAAGTGTGAGGAGTGAATAGAATAGGAAATATAGAGAACAAACTTGCCTCCTCTCGTATTCTTTTCACAGTTTCTCCTTTCTGGGGAAGTAAATAAGAAAAAAAAAAAACAGATGTTACATTTGCGTGAGCTTCAAACATACGTCCATTCAGAAAGCTATATTAATGCAAGTGGTCTTCGCAGCCTGCAGTATATGCTGGATGAATATTAATATTATGCATGGAACACGGCCTTTGTGCAAATGTGCCCCTCCGGAAACCAACGAGGACGGGATGAGCAGCGTATCCTGCCAAGTGCGCCGCTCGCTATGCTCTGCTCTGATCTGCTGGCCAGCTGAGCACAGGACAGTTTCTCCAAGTAGCGTATCCACCCCACCAAATCTACGGGGGGGGGACTCTGCCAGACGGGGGGGGGACTCTGCCAGGGAGGCTGTGAAACATGACCCCCAGCCCCAGGGGGGGTGGTATGGGGGGTGGCATGCAGGAGATACACGCTCACGTGGACTGACGATGCACGGCGAAGGCGACGGGTACGTGGAGCCAATCCCAGTGAGGTGCATTTATTATTTCACATTAATTTAATGTGTTACTTAAATAATTCCCAATACATACTGAGCTAATGTTGCATTATTCTGCATGTGGGCCATAGTGAAGGGGGGGTTTAGTTTCGCCCCCCTCCCCGGCCAATATCTACCACCAGCTAATATCCATTAAACAATTAATGACTCTGCAATCAACAGAGCACTTAGTGAATTACAGTAACCGTGGCAATGTGCGCTGCTATGATCCGCTGACTCCGCACTCGCTGGGTACTGATTTCCAGAAGCACTCCACTGCGAAAGCTTTACTCCCTCTATCGACACGGGAAAATAAAGGTAATATTCCTGCCAGGACGGCAGCATTAATTTAGTGCCAATCCAGCCATATGAAGCCTCCCAGGCACTGGACATGCAGCACTGCACCTCCGCAGGAAATGCGGCCCAGAGGTACATCGGAGGGGCGGCCCTGGACAGAGGGGGGTCTGGTGTCTAGGGGGGGTTCGAGTGAAGCCCAGCCGTTAGCCGGGGGGTCACGGTTTGCTGAGCCCCCCCCCCCCGGCTATATTGGTGCTGGGATTTCTCCAGCCGTGAAGATTCCGGGATGCTAGTTCGGATTCCTTATCGGGAATCTCGCTGCCTGTTATCAGACAGCTATTTCTAACTTCATTATATAACTTTTGGGATTGGACATTCCAGTGCGGGGGTCATCATGTGACCAGCACTCCCATTCAGCTCACCTGTTCCCCCCCCCCCCCCCCCAAAAATGCACTCAGATTCTAGCACCATGTCCATAGCCCCTTCCGTGACCTGCCAAAATGAAATCATCCTCCTAAATCGGCGCCCCTACAGTAAATGGTGCTCTAGGCAGCTGCCTACGTTACATATTGGCCACTGCCATGCGGCGCGCCTCCATTTCAGGCTGTGAAATCTCACGGTAACATTTAATCGGGACGATGGAATAGCTTTGGGCCAAAAAACCAAATGGCAGAGTGAAATTCACCGTTGTCTCCGTACAGATGTGATGATGTCGCCGTGGAGATTGAAAGCCACTCACCTTGCCTATGATGCTTCCCACCTCCTGCAAAGCAAAGAGAGTAAATGTCATGATATTGATCCCCCCCCCCATTCCAGCAGACGCTCCCAGTGGCCCTTGGGCGCAATGTGAATCCTGTCTTTATGAATGAGGCGCAGGAAGGTCATCCGGTCGGCCATGAGCTACGTGCTGATACGGTTCCTGATGTGTTGGCCGACCTTAGTGAGAGAGTCCAATCCCTACATGTTACCCTTCTCCACACTACTATGCCAGGAGAGTGTACTGGGGGGGGGGGCTGGGAGGGATAGGGACACTGGGCTGATTGGCGTCCTCCCCTGTCACTCACGAAGCCAAAAAATGCTATTGGCTAATGATAAGGTAGGTCACTCCGTATGAATTATCGCACCTCCAACGCCCCCCACTCCCACCCTGTGGCCTTACCTTGCCGTGCATGAGAAGCCTCAGGGTGAGCGTCACATTCATGCCCCCCTCCCCAAAGTCCTGCTCACAGTTCATTCTGGCGTGGGCGTCCGACGCGGGGAGACGCATGAAAGAGGCTCGTTGACGTCGGTGTGCACTCAGGGCAAAGTGGGTCTTATCCTGTCCCCTTCACGGCTGCGTGGGACACATAGAACAGAAATACACACAGGGCCGTCGCATTAAATGCACAAGCTGCCATACTTATCACATGCCTTGCATTTACTCCTCCCCGTCGTGTACCCTGTGTGCTGAATTCAGTACCGGTCGTAGCCCATGTGACGCCCAAAGCAAGCTTCACCACCAGTACCTCACCGCCCACTTCACCAACTAATTTCACTTTGTACTGGGGGGGGTTGGCAATGGTAAAAGTTGTCAACTTTCCACCCACAGAGTGCTAAGTTAGTGCCCTCGGCAATTGCCCATCTTCCACTTCCCAGGATCCTCCACTGCTTGTCCTAATACTCTGCCTGCCTTACGCCCTAATTGCTACTTGTCTATTATCATGGTATATTCAATGGTAGCAAGCTGCGGCAGCAGAAATTTCCACTGGCCTTGGTAGTGTTGCAATGGCGATTCTGATTCTAAAGCTCATATCCACCTTTCAGGGGGCAGGATGTGGCTCCGTGGGCTAAGCCTGTGTGCCTGTAATCAGAAGGTCACCGGTTCAAACCCAACCTCAGCCTGCGGGTCCTTGAGCAAGGCCCTTAACCCCCAGCTCCCTGGGTGCCACTACGGGTGGCAGCCCTTCGCAAAAACAACTTATTATTATTATTATGGGCCGCACACCCAGCTGCTCAAGCTACCCTCCCAGGATCGGCGATGGAACCACTTGAATCGTGTCTTTCTTTAGGCCGTTTCATGAGTTTATCAATTCTTTTTTTCTATAGTTATATCCTTCTATACTTGAAATAGTAACATAGGATTAGAAACACTGAGTTTGGAGAGTAGCTGTTTGCTCTCTGACGGCTGAGGTAATTGCAGGTTTCTTGCATGTGTCTCCACGTGTATCAAAGAGATCACGGGTTCTCAGTAGAACAGTCAGGCTGCTCCTGGAAGACTTTGATCCGAGGCATGCATGAAGCCGGCAGTCACAGAAAACATTACTTATGATCTGGAGAGTACGTACATATGATGTTCTCAGATCAGACCAAAAAAATAGCCAATCTATCCATCTGTCTATTTATCATCTTGTCCTTCGTGTTTGTTATTATAGGTTACATTAAATGTCGTATCGATTGCTGAGAAGCCGCACAGCATGGCATCGAAATCGGCGCCTTTGCGCATTAATTCATTTTGCCGCGTCAAAACGAGGCGGTGTAATCATTTTTTAATTCGGTTAAAAGCTGGAGGGTGAATTAAATAAGCTTTTCGCATGAAAGATCCGCTGCTGCGTAAATACTTTGAACAATCCGCCAAGAGAGCAACATACACGATGCGCGCAAAGCGATAAAACAAACCCAGAAGGTCTCGCAAGTATCTGGAGGGAGATGTTCAGACCATGGGTCCAGCAAAATCTGGATTCTAACGATGGCGTTTCAGTCCCCGTTGACAGATTAATTAGGGATTCTAGAGCCATGCTTGCGCAACTACAGCCTCACTTATACAGATATTTTCCATTGATTTATGATTACTTTTTTAGCAAATGCCTTTGTCCAAAGAAATATACATGTGAGGATCAGAGAGCAGGGTCTGGAGAGATGGAGAGTAATGGTCTTGCTTAAGGGTCACACACCACCACATCTAGTAGGGAAAGTGGGGAGACCAGCTATGTATAACCAAGTAAGATGTATGTGACACTGACCAAAGGTGCCATGCCAATAGTGGGTCAGGAGGTTGATTCTGCATCTCCATAATCAATATGTGTCACATTAACCAGACTGGTGGCGTATTTGCTGAAAAAGCCACGTGACTCACTCAGGTTGTGGCTGATAGTGTCATTAGTCCATGCAGTGGTGAGTTTCCTCTAAATCTTACGCCCACATCAATCTGGATTCATCTGAAAGCATGGAGATGGAGCTTTCAAGGGTAGCAGGTGGATGGACAGAACAGCGGCCCAAAGCAGGGATCGCACATCCCGGGACACCTCAATCCATCTCAGATTGATCCACAAAAATCCACCTCTCCTTGGCACCACGTTCTCCCTAATGAGGAGTAAATGACAGCGGATAAATGACTTCGCTGCTTCCTGCAGCGGCGCGGCTCATATTCTGTGGGGGCTCTGCGTAGCGGGTGACAGCGGCTCTGTGAGAGCCGTGGAGAACCTACCGTCAGCACCAAGGCTGAACACAGCCGGGGAGCCACACGTGGTTCCAGACTTCTTTGGCATTCATTGAGAACCTGCCTCTGATTTCCACATTAAAACAACAACTTCTCTCGCAAATGAACCATAATAGCATAATTCTCAGTCATCTCGTCTTGATTACATGTATACGTGTCCGGCTGTAGTTATGCATCATCACTAATTAGTAAGCTTGAGCATTGATTCATGGATGCGCATTTACATGTATTGATCTGAACACGGCGATGGAGAGACATCCTCAAAAGCCACAGAAATGTTGACATAAATATGAATGAGCCAACGGCTGCTCCGGCCTGCGGGTGTCATTGTACTCATGGGGCTTGGGAAGAAAAACCTGGATCAGGCGCATCGCACATCCCCCGCCGCAGCCAAACCTGTCTACCTGCTGCTTCGTTCACACACCATTCCCCTTTCAGTCCTGTGTATCAAAGCTTCAGCGTGTTTTATAACCGAGTCCCCTTCATCCTATGCCCCTACTTCAGGTATATGGTTGATTAGATAGATAGATAGATAGATAGATAGATAGATAGATAGATAGATAGATAGATCTAGATTGGCCTTTATCAGTGATAGATAGATAGATGATAGATAGATAGATAGGTATAGATTGGCCTTTATCAGTGATAGATAGATAGATAGATAGATCTAGATTGGCCTTTATCAGTGATAGATAGATAGATAGATAGATAGATAGATAGATAGATAGATAGATAGATAGATAGATAGATAGATAGATAGATAGATAGATAGATAGATAGATAGATAGATAGATAGATAGATAGATAGATAGATAGATAGATAGATCTAAATCGGCCATTGTCAGGAATATGGATGTCTACTCCCATTCCTCTGGAAGTGCTGGAAAGCATGACTTTCTATGCTCGGGCTTCCAAGAATGGGGCACATGCTCTAATGTCAGGTGTGCAGAAGGCGTCACACCTGCTCATGACCATCAACAGCCCTGTCTTCACCACCATGTGTTTTCCACCATCGTTCTGCCTCCAGAACTTCTCTCCGGTGTAACACAGGGATGTAACACACACATTGTGTGCCCAAGACTACTGTTGAGTCCACGTCACCCTGCGATGCACCTGTACCATCCATACTGATACCCCCCCCCCATTCTATATAAAATGAAAATGTCCAAATTCCTCACCCACCTTCACCTTCCCGGACGCCCCTCGGACAAGATGCTGAGAGGCATCATTGCTCTGTGCATTTTTTTATTACAGTACAGATCTTATTATTGTCCCAGTTACTCACCCAAATAGCAAATGAATAATTGAAAATCTTCAAAACGCTCAGCAGTACGGGATCGGCACTAAGCCCCCCCCGGCTCCTTAAGTGCCGACCCTATGGCTGACTGAGTCATAGCGACTCTGGGGTCCAGACATCATTGCTACTAATGGCCTGGCCTCCATTATGGCCAAGGGAGTGCTCTGGGAGAAGCGGGCTTGGGTTACTTAGCTCACACACGGCGTGGAGTTAAAGCCGCAGCTACGGCCAGTACCTGCTTAATGGTGGGATCCCACACAAAGCGTGCTTTTCCCAATCATCAGGCATGTCTCATATTCATCCAAAAGAAACTGCGCATGCACTGTGGTTTCCTCTTCATGTGTCTCAGGGAGAGTTTCTATGTACCTGCAATTGTATTAGCATATATGGATAATAAAATATCATATTATTATTAACAGATTAACCAGTAGATTATGTGAAATGACCCGCACCGTAAAAAGGCTCTTTTCTCTTCATACTTATTTACTCATTTTCACCACTAAGGCAGAATCTGCCCTGTAGCTCTATCCGATTAAAACGTGGGGATGAATGAATCACGTTTCAGCAGATCCGCACTTCAGGTTTAAACTTCAAAGCAGTTCACTATGAAACGCACGCCTCTCGCCTCTCAGCCCGCCGACAGTATGGGGAGCGACGATGCGCGTGTGGGTTTGTGAAAGGGGCGTTCTGGGGGGTGCCGTCATTCGAAAGCGGGTCTCGTCAGATTTCTGTCGCTGGCTTGGTGGCTCCCCCGCGATGATGTAATGGTTTGCTCCCAGACAATGGGGAGCCGCTTAGAAAGATGTGTGTGTCCACCCAGTGTGGGGGAGGGGGGGGCAGGATGACTCCCTCCTCTATTTAAAGTGGCGGTGGCGGGGCAGTAACCCGCTGTTGATCTGATGGAGCCGTGACAGGCGGAACGGCACCGGGTGGAGATGCCTCTACCCCCCCCCACCCGCACCCCCCACGTCTGGCTCTGTCACGATGGCAGGGGGGGATGATCACTGTAATCACGCTGATTATAAGCGTCAGGCTGCAGCCGGCAGTGCAGCTACTGTTTAAAAACGGTCGTCCTCTTGCGGGGGACATGGAACAATGTCCTTGGGGGGCCCGTGCCGCCCCCCCAGGCATTTCGCATTCGTCCCCCTAATGGATGCTCATTTACAGAAAGGCAATGTTGCATGTAGTTCATCATTAGTGATTCGCCGTAATGTGCCCAAAAGCTTGTTGTTGGTGCTTTATTCGTCATAACTGCTCAAATGGATTTAAACTGCCGGTGATGGAAAAAACACAGTTTTCTGTTTCAGTGTTCAGTGTTACACCGTGGCAGTGAAATGCATTTCTCCGATCCATGCTTTCAAAGTGAGTAAAACTTAACACACTGTTAACACCTTATAGAAAGGAACGGAGGTGAGCTGGGTCTGGAAACCAAGAAAAACCCGAAAGCCTAAGATGTGCAAAACTGGCCAGTGCCAGAGGTCAGAGGTCACATGCGGTGGTTAATTAAAGAGGTTCACTGGGTGAGGAACGATTCAGACGCGATGACATAAGCGGCCTGGGCGACTACGGCTGCTCGAGGGTCACATGAAGGGTGAAGGTGGATTTATGCTCGGATCTTTGGACATGCCAGGGGTGGGGATGGACTCGGAATGCCATCCGTGGCCTGGAGTATACAGTGTATCCAAGACAGATAGAACTCAATGCTGTGCAGACAGACCATGCAAGGCCTGAATTCACAAACACAGTCACACTACAAAAGCCAAAACACAGAGACCTTAATTTAATTTCAGTTAGTTTTAGATTTTTCTTTTAAGGATCATGAAGGGTTTCGTATCCATGAAGTCTCACACTACGGTTAAGTAGCTTGGAGTGGCTGAATGAACTGCATTTAAAAATCAGATAAACAGCAAACATATTTTAATGTTTTTGTTGATAAGAAATACATAGTGGTTTCAGAAATGGTAAATAATATAATTTGGATATAACATAATATATATTCTAATAGTAATGTTTACACCAGCTTATTTCTTTGGGGACATTCAATGTTAAGTGACTTTAAGTGCTATAAACTCAATACCAATGACAATAATCCTGCTGAATTCTCCCAGGTGAGCCTCACCTCTTTTGCTTTTTTTCCTTCACTGATTTGCGTGAATTTTGTATTCACTCTTTAGATCTCAGCACTTGGAAAAACATCTATGCTCAAATTCAGTGTGTTTTTATTTTTAAGGCATCGGTGCCAAACGTTGATCTCCAAAATGCATTCAAACTTGATACATTTTCGTATAAACATCAGAACATTAAAATGCCACCCAGGTACTGATCTCTTTAAAGGGACAGTATTTTTCTTGATAAAAGAAATTCAAGATGAGCATCCTTGGTGAGCAGATGTTAATCTCTGCAGTCATTAATCAGGACTGGTGTATTTTGGAAGAGGACAAATACTTTGTCTCAGCCAGATTTTTAAATAGATAATTATTTAAGGTCTTGCCTTTCGAAGAGCATTATTTAGAAAAGGCCATTAAAAATGACGCCGCCAATGACAGGCTGCCTCCCACTGCCCGTCCAGCTGGCATTCCTGATCTCAGCACCCACTTCCAGATGAAAACCCCAGCTTTGGAGAACGGCGGGCAGAGCCCAGCCCATTCCGCTACGCCCATCCTTCCTTCCTGCAGCCGATTCTTGTTCCGCCAACATCAGTACGCTGAATAATTCATTACACAGTTACACAAGCCCGTCATGTTATCTAACACCAAACACTGGGCATTTGTCGCAGTGGTGTTTGGGCCTGCTTCCTGCGGTTCTGGTTCTGAAGTGCGCGGAAGAGACCCAGTCGACTTACCTTTGAAGAACTAGAAAGAGGGTAGGCGCTTTTAAGACTTTGACTGGAAAAGACCCAGACAATATATCTCAAAGGAGAAGCATGAACGGCATCAGAAACATTTGGGTACCTTGTGTAGTACAAGGTGAGAGTAAATAGTAGAAGCACCATATCAAAAAGGATTCAGCATTTAAGTAACTAAATTTCAATCACAACAGCTACAATGCAGAGTCATGTTAGCTTGCATGCTAACTATAATCATCTATCAGCTATAAAAAAGATCTCACAATCAACACTTTGTTACCTGAGTTTTCAAAGTAACTCTGAGACACCAAAGAGCCGATGCCAGAATTATAGGAGCCTCAGTCACAAAAGCTGCAAAATTATGTACTAACAGACAAACCGCACCGATAAAGAGCTCACTGACAGGCAGAGGTGGACACTTTCTAGGACAGACGCTAAACACGACAAAAGTACAGCTTCAAGAATGACAACAAAACCAAAGCAGCGACTGCGTGACTTACTCTCAAGCGAATCTGTACATTGTGAACTTATGAATTCGGCAAGGCCTCCGTTTGAAAAGGGCTCGTTTACAAAGCCAACTCAGGAAAGACCAAGTGTCATTTCATAAACATGAGAAGGAAGTCACACACCTTCTGTGGCCTCCACAATCAACGTACATAAACATCGCGGGACTTTGATGGAAAGTTCCGGAGTGCAGAGTGTGAAGTCGAATATCTACCGCTTTTATCTTTTAAAGAAATGGAGGCTTTTTTTTTCTCCAAGAATGGTCCAATAATCCACTATGCACAGTTCAGGACTTACATCCTAGAATACCAATAAAGAATGAAACTGTTCTTTCGGTACAGGTTAAGCCTATTCCACATCCAATCGTCGACATTAATGAATTAGTAGACGTTTCTTATTTTGTTCACCCTATAAATGTATTTTTTTGTACATTTCAAAATTCACAGATAGGCATTGATCTTGACCTCAAGAATTACATATGGTTACCTCCATTGATAGTTTTACATGTTTGTTGTCAGAATTTGTGAAGAACTTATCGAGAAGTACAACATTTGTGAATTTGTGCAAAGTTTTTAAAACTCTTGAATAATTACCCTTTATTTTTTTGTTTGCATTTATTCACTTATATTTCTTTCCGGAATTGTTCGTGCACAGTATATAGTTCGTTTGCACTATGTTCACTCGTCTGCGCTGTGTTCTGTCTTTGCACTTTGTATCGTTTGGCACTACATGAAAATTCTGGAAACACCAAGAACTGTTGACATTTGCCTTTAAAACTTACTACACAAATATTGGCAGTAATGCTAATAAACAATCAAAGAATGTTTACAAATATTATAACCGAAGTGACTGGAATATAGTTCTGCAATCTCTAAAAACTGGAAGTCTTTCCACATTTTTAGCCACTAGTGTACCATGCTGAGTACGCACCAGGATTTCCCCACATCAGTGTTCATGTTATCTTAATTTCAAGTGACGGTGCTCTTCATGGCGTCCCCAGCATTGGCTTCAAAATTTGCCTGCCCAGTGCATTACCATATGGTTCTGTTGATACATTGTATGGGATACCCGCTGGACTGTATCACTTTTCACTTTCAATTGGGTATAGAAGATGGATGGATGGATCAAAGCTCACTCATCTGCTCTTTACATTAATGATTTACACCACAAGAAAGATATAATCAATAAAAATAATCTAATGCAATTAAAGACACCATAAAAACCTAATAGGACTGAGACAGAAATATAAATGAGAGGTTCTGAGAGACACTAATGCACCACTTGCTGGTTCTGCTTAATGGACATTTGTCAAACAAATCTCGTGAAGGGGTTGTTTCTCTCCGGGCATTTTTTTTCTTCTACAATCTAGAGCAGATGAACAGACCAGTCTTTTGTATCTTTGACTGAATTAGCATTCAGGCCTAAAGCTTAGGAATTACTTGGATAACTGTGACCTTGTTCGAGACGTGACTCAATCAGATTGGAAAGGGATTAATCAGAGGGATGAAAACAAAGGTATGAGTATGAGGTGTCCGCTGCTTCTTTCCGAAATTGCGTCTGGCGGACGATTTTCCTTCTCGGAAACCGACACAAACACACAAATCATTCTCTGAGCCGAACATACAGATCGATTACTGTTAAAAAGCACACGTGTGCATCATATATATTATGACAAAGACACGTCATTTTGGGGTTATAATGCAGTCCCAGATCTCAATTTCTTCACTAGTTCTACACTAATGTAGGAGTAGGGTCAGCATCCAACGAGCAAACGAAAACCTTTATTTAATTAGATGTTCCACAAAACCAGTGCAATGATTATACCTCATGAGCCTGACATTAAGCAGTAGGTTCTTTGTAAGAAGCCTGATTTTCTCACCCCTTCTCTCCTACCCCCTGACTACATTCCTCACTTTCTTATCTGCGGGCTGAGACGATCATTCTGTTGAATACTGAAGGAGGTGGAAAAACTCTTTCTTGTTTGATGTTCGAGTTCCCAACTGTACAGAGAGGCTCGGATATCAGCAAGCAATGCTGTGTTTTGCCCCGTTCTACCCCTAGAGAGTTAGGTGCTCTGAGACGGAACAAAAGAGAAGAGGAGAATGTAAAAGCTGAAAGAATATGGGCCATGTTTTCCTAACAAATCACCTGTTAGCGCAAAGACAGAGCTTCGAGTTAAATTATTTATATGAGGACATTAATATAATAGACTATTAATGTGGTTTTCCTTATTAGATATTCTGTAGTGACTTGGTATGGTGTGGTCTTCCCTAATAATTAGCATTAAAATCACTCTGTGCAATTCTGCCATTGCGTTACTTGAACCGAACATTGGTTTAGGAACAAGGATTTGCAGAATGTTTCCCTGGGTCTCTGGAGATCCAGAAATTGATTCCTCTGCCCAGAATATTTACATATAGCGTAAATAAGAATTCTTTGGTCACACATCTGAACTGTTTGGGCAGTAGAGTCAGGGAGACTTGGTATGCTAGATTTCGAAAATCCTATCAGTGGTGCGGTTGGAATGGGGGGGGGGGGGGGTGGGATTAGTACATCCTGATTTAAAATAAATACGCTGTCATTTCTAAAAATGACATGCTTTTGGCATGACTCCAGCATGCCGCACATGTGCAATACAGAAATGCATGTTTCAGACAATATCACGTATCAGATAATATCTAAGCATATTAATGTGTTTCATTACATGCATATGTATGCACACAAATGTACACAAATACTAGTGGTGAATTTTATTTACTATTAAATTTGCATTTTTATAACATTATGATGAAATTTTAAAATGCACTTAGCAGGATATTTTTTTTACATATAACTCCATCTGGGGGGGTTGTCATTCAGCACTTGAATTGCTAATTCGCTGTCAAGACTTTTAAAGCTCCCCTTAATTTCATGTCTTAGATTATAAACTGGAGCTTCTTGCTTAAAATCACTGCACATTTGGCTAACGGTATTTTATTTCTCCTCAGGGAGATAAAGTGAGTTAATGTGAGTCGCTGTAAGCAGGTGAACGACTTCATTAACAAAATAAACCTCTGCTTAGCTAACCAAGGATTACTTAACAAAAGACCGAATCTCCTTGCTTTGTTAACAAATCAGACAAGTCAGTAATATTCTGAGAAGGGTTTCTGCTCCATGTGAAATACTAGGTGAAATATCCTGGCCAGGCATTCACTGATAGGACCTGTGCCCTACAGCCAGTGTTTAGTGCTTGGCAACAACAAAAATATGTCAAACAAATAATACAGTTCTTATATTATGGGCAAAACTGAAGAAAGGAAGGATTCTCACTAACATAGTAAACATTATTTCAAAGCTGGACAATCAAAAATCTATTTGCGCCAACATGACATTTTTAGTTAACGACAGACAGTTTGAGAAGCAGTTCTGTATTTTTTCTCAAGCTTTCAGAAACTGACCTATATATATCCAAATGCCAGATATGTTATTCAAAAAGCATTTGCCTTTTAAGACATTAATTTTTCAGCAGAGAGCTTTAGATATTTAAGATATTTGCATGAGGAGCTCCTGGGCTTGTGTTTGCAAACACACTTGAGCCTAGGACTTGACGCCTTTGCGGTTCTGGCCAGAACCCTAAAACAGCAACACATGCTAGGCACCTCACAGGCAGATTCCACTGTCGGGACCCATAAAAGCCCAGAGACGCTTTGGACGCATAGCCGACCACAAGGGATGGAGGCTGCAAAGGACGGTCAGCTGTGATAACAGAGCGAGACAGGCATGTGCTTCACATCTATTGGGAAGTACTCAACTGCTGGGGGGTTGGGGGACAACCTGGTCTACAGGATAGCAAAACAGACCTTTGCCTCTTGGTTTTCTATAAGTTGCAATAAAAAAAAATCAAATTATCCTGTATTCTGAATTACGGTTTTTTTTTCCTTGAGGTCTCAAGTTCAACAAACTTTGAATATGAATTTTGCATAATTTATATCACAGTAATTGAAGGATTTCCTCCATCTCCACTTCGGGCGATGTGTAAGTGCATTCTAACCATAGACGGACATTCGTTTTCGCCTAGAGACTGAATATTTCTACAAGGAATTGCTCACGTTTTCGGGGTAAAAAACACATTGTATAAAAAATAAAGAACTCGCGCGTTAATCACATTGCAATATATTTTAAAAACTCCAAGAAGCATTGCGTTTAAAGCCTTCATTAAAATATCGTAATTCCTTATGACCTGGTCACTATATAATTCAATTTCATTTCATTTTTTTCTCATATGACTTTTCGCGTCCGCGTTTCTATTAGACCGCTGTGAAAATGATATGCTACGTCACTAACGCTTTAATTAGCCGATTTTTCGGTAGGCTACGTCAAATCGGTCCCGAGCGCATGATGCCCCCGTCCCCCTTCGGCGACCTTGGGTCCCGTCGGCCGCGTGCGGAAGAACCGAGCGCGTGCCTTTGTGTTTACGAGGCGCGTGCCGGCGAGGTGTAGTTAATTAACTGAAGGTGACTCATTCTATTTATCTGCATTGCAACAAAAACGGCGTCTATTCGCTGCGCTGTAATCAATCTTTTCGATGTTATTCTATTCCTGAAACAAAGCTTGATGCGTATGTAAATTAAGGAATGAAAATAGCAGCGCAAGTTTTTTTTTTTTTTTTAAATCAGGAGGTCAATTGCTTCCGTTAAATAAAAGAATTTTTTAGAACTGCGCTTTTCCTCAGTTTGTTGAGCAGTAACACGGCGGATAAGAATAAAAACAACATATGACTTTTTTTTTTTACATAAACGTAACTATGGGCCAAACAGGACAGAATTCACAGGCAAACAACATAATACATCGTGTGTCATGCACTATTACTCATTTAATGGAATGTTTGAGGCAAATCACATCTTATAAAAATGGGAGTTTTGTTTTCATGCTGTTGGAATATTCCTGTGGCATCAGGAAATGCCTGTTTGCATCAAAAGCTTGCCTCTGTTAGCCAAAACTGAGGTTTGTGAAGGTGTCATGGGTGTCATCTGAACTAGGCCTATCGACTAGTGGGAATTCCCCCCCCCAACACACACATACACAATGCTACCACTGATGCTGGTGTCGAGTTGAACCAGCCCCCATTTAACTGAGGTGTACATTCTTATTTGAACACCCTTGCCTCTGCGCAGTCGCTGGGGGGGGGGGGGTTGGCCTACACTGCACCCTGTCATCTGCCACCATGGCTAGTTTACTGTAGCAGTAAATTCTGTGAGTGCAGCTGTTGGGACACCCAGCCAATTGTTCTGTCCAGCTCCCCATTAACCCTCTCAGCATTTATTGATCCCTTATAGCAATGTGAGCAGCTTAGGTCCTGTATGTCCACTGAGTTAACCTGACTAGACAGTGCCCCTTTGATTATGGCCGGCAGCGTGTCCGAGTGCTAAGGAGCAGTGCAGCTGTTGTAGGGCTGAGAGAGGCGGTTAAAAGGGACTCCGGTGAATAATCTGACTTCAGAGGGTAAAATCGTAAATAGGTAAAACTCCTAATTGCTTTCAGATATCGCATCAGAAAAGTAAATGATCCTTTAAAAGCGATCTCATTAAGTTAGTTTGGATTCGAACCAAGCAAATGAAGAACTTGAAAACAGTAAATTGTTAAACTTACTGTAAAATTAAACAAGGAAGATAAATTTACCATTTATACAATATTTTCAATTCCCACATGTTCCAGTGGAAAAACAGGGTAATTTGTAAGTTAAATTCTAAAACATTAAATTAATAAGTGCAAAGGCTTACTGGAGACCCATTGTAAGAGTTTAAATTTAATGTTCCCCTTCAAAACGCCACCAAACCAAACAAGCAACAAAACAATGGGAATCTAATGGGGAAAACTGGAAAAGGAGCTGATTATAATAGTAGCTGAAAAAGATCCATCCAAAAGACAGTGGACTGGTTTTGTTAAAGGATGAGGGGCTTCATGGTTATGCATGTTTAAGCGATATATGAGCACCATGTTTTATTCAAAAAGAACTAGCTCTTAATGAGAGACCTTCCAATGGAGTGTGTTGCTGAACAGAGACTGATCAACGCCTTTAATGCTGACTATCATCCCTGGGGAGGGGACGCATCGCCACATATAAAAATAACTCGGTTCACCAGAATAACCCAAGTGCTTTAGCTTTTAGTGGTAGAATTTTTCTTACCGCTAAAAGTTAGCTCCCCAGCATCTGACATGTTGAGAACAACTGAGAAATCAAACGGTTGCGTAATAAAACAAATGTTACACAGGCGGTACACAAGAGGGGACCAAACTACAAGTGGACAAGACGTCTTTTATGGGGTGAGAGAACATTAGCACATTGCAGAAAGTTTATCATGTTAGCACCTAGAATTGTAGCTAAAGAAGGGCTTTTTCCTTGGTTTGGCTCCCTGCCCCAAACTCTCAGCTTCGTTCCCTCTCCCGAGACCTTCTCCAGCAGAGGGACATCTGGCTGACAATCACTTCTAATCTTTCTTCCTCGTTAAAATAAAGGACAATACCTTAAATGTTCTCCACCGTCTGGCTCTACACTGAGGTCAGCTAAACCACTTTGACAACTGCCGTGGCTAATAGTCCAAGCAGATTGACAAAAAACTGGATTTTTCCATTTCAGATGCCAGCGACCTCAATGCGGTTGTCGTCCCTATATCCTCATAGCCTTCACAAAGCAGTTGAACAGTAGACCATATGAAGTTTGCTTCTAAAATCACTTTTCATATACATAGTATATATTCATATGTTACACGTAGGAAATGTCAATACCCTTCTTCCCTTCTAGATAACAAGGGAGAGACAGTGATCCTAATCTGGATTTCTGGAGAAGGTATGCCATTAAAATGATTATTATTATGTTTGTTATTGTAGAACAGATTTCTCAAGTAGACTAAGTCTTCTGGCCAGAGATGAGATCGCTATAAAGTAACGGCATGCACACAAGAAGTAAGATTAAGATGGATTTCATTGATCCCAGAGGGAAATTCTGTTGCATACAGTAGAGGGAAGATAATGTATGGATGAACATACATATAGTGCCAAGCAGACAAAGCACAAAGACAGTATGTGTGCACACCAATTGAAAGTACACAGCAAATAAAATTAAGACACAGTACATGAATAGAAAGTCCTTAACAATAGAATGTTGTAGTATTACGGACATAAAAGATAATAAATTAGCGAATGGAAAAGTATGTCAAGACAGCTCTCTGTGTTACTCTTTAGCTAAAATTAATACTCTCACGAGGTCCTGCAAGATACAGGGTATGTAATGGACAGAAATGTTTAGTCTCCAGCTTTCTGCTGCAATCCAGGCCTAAGAGGGGGTTGACAGGCTGCCGTGACAGCTCCTTAGAGAGCAATAATCAGTTGGTTTCCATTGACAAATCCCTCTGGATTCGGTAATTATGTGATAAGAGCTGCTACCCTTGAGAGTCTGGGATTTTAAGTGTGCTCCTGTCCGACTTGATCGGGGGCAGCTTCGGCTTTGCAGCCGGGCTCCCAACAGCGCCACCCGCAGATGCCAGCACACTGCTGCACGTGGGCCTCCGCTCAGAGACACCCGTGCGTGTGCGATTGCACATGAATGTGCGAGCTACCGATGACCAGTCTGAACCCCACAGGCCCCGCGACCTTTCCCTGTCGAAGAAGGACACTCCTTCCTGTCTGCCATAGTAGTCCCCCGCCCCCCGCCTCTCTTTTTCCATTGAATAATGCGTCAGAGAACCTGAGACCCCACCAGAGAGGAGCCAGGGGGATGGGAGGTGGGGAGGGGGGGGTGGGCGGGCTGATCGATAGCTCTTAACAGCAAAGCAGCCCTGGACCTGGGTTTTTTTCATCCCACTTACGAGAATGCTCATGCTCTCAGACAGTTATAATAGCTCGTTCTCCATATGCACATGCGTAACAATATCCAAGCTAAGCCTCTTCCTATCACAGAAGGAACCTACAGCAATTAAAAGTGTTACTGAGAATACCTAGCTTGTTTATTGCTTTTGTTTATGGAAAGGTTGGTGCAAAACAAAAAAAATATGTTAATATAAGACAAATTGCAAAAAAAACTCCCTAAATCCTAATGTCAATAAATCTGGGAAACCTTTGATGATTTTCAAAAACTGATTTTCTGAGGGTCATGCTATGACCTCTTAGCTTCAATATCCTGCAGCATCAAGGAGGAGGACAAGGAGGACAAAGGTTCACAGAGCCACAAGCAGGAACAAAGAGCAAAATGAGAAACGCAAGAGCTTGAGGGCAATATCCAATTTTGAAGACAAACAAACAAACAAACAAACAGTTGGCACGCTTTAAGAAAAAAACAAACTGCAGTGTTTTCGTTGAAGTCTAGCTGGATATTTTGTCTTTGGGGCCTGACATTTGTTATTCTGTGGGTGAGACTGAATCCGTGTTGTCTTAATAAATTGGAAAGTAACAAAACAATTATTTTAAACATGCAAATAAATACACATCGTTTGTTCTACTGTCATAAATGGGATATCATAACAGTGACGCTTTATCCCCCACCCTTTCAATCTTGGATGAAGATCAGTTTGTGACTTCATCAGATTCATCTTATATAATGAAATGCAGCTCAGGGGGTTACTAAAGGGTGTAGCTTTGGTTTCAGCGTTGGTAGTGAGCAAATCAGCTCCAAAACTGCCGCTCCACTGAACACACTGTACCCCCACAGTATAGATAGGGACATGTCCTTACCATCTGTACCCAAATCTGTGCTGTTGGGTTCACTGCAGACTGGAAACAGTTGTGAAAGCAACGTGCTAATTCTTTTTGACGTGTCCTCAACAGTACATTCATTCATGATGGTATCAACCACACAACTGCCTTTAATTCAAGGATGCCGGTCTTCAAATGTTTAAATAGATGCTAGCTTGTTTTTATATTACACTTTTCTTGTTATTTCTTGCATTTTTTTCCACCCTTTCACTTGTTCTTTCGCCGTATGAACAATCTTGGTGTCGGCATCATAACAATTTCCTCTTCGAACCTGTAAGCACGGACACTCTTTCGTTCACCGAGATTCTCCATGTGAAGTTGCTCCAGAAATAAAAAGTAAATAGGCCTAATGATTTTCTATATTAAAAATCAGCCTGAGTCCATTGGCACATCCCCTGACACACAGGAGCCTACTCAAAGCATCAAATTGCTTAAAACCAAATGTGTCTAAATAAAACGTTTTTCACATAAAAAACCCCCCAAATGTTAATAACATTTTGTCGAAAAAAAATAACCTTGAATGAATAATCCCATTCATTCTGCATAAATGTGAGGTCCTTGTCTCTAGTGCTGCCTAGTGTTAGCTGCTAAATTAATAGATTGACCTTGAAATCCCCGAAAACCTAATGACGACTCTGCCTCCACACACACACACACACACACACACAAACCATTACAAAGCCCATATCTGGCAAATCATAGGAGAAGGAGTAAACACTTCTTGGCGGCATTGACTTTCTCCCTTAAATATCTTCTTTAGAACTGGAGTATATAGCGTAATCCATGCATCGATAGTCCGAGCAGGACTGTTCATTAACACAGTCTGGTCTTGTCCGTCAGCCAGGCTCCTAGGTCTGCTATTAACGCCTGGGAGGATAATCAATTATAAACAAAAAAAGGAACTGTATGTCTGAAACGGAACTGTAGGACATTTGCACACGCTGGGGGTTGTCGTCCGCATAATTTGTACGGTAGACAAATGAAATATTCAGGCACACATAAACAAGGCAGTTCTCATTCAACGCACGGCGCTGGTCTGCGCACAAGGGTTCGGTGACAATGACCGTCAGCGCGCATAGTGAGTGATAAAAAGACCTAATATAAGGTCCCGGGATCTCCGTTTGTATTAATTGCTTGCGCTCGACCTAAACCAGGTGTCTATTTATTATTATTATTATTATTATTATTATTATTATTGTGTGACTGACTCTTAAATAAGCATTTATACGAAATACGCCACAGCTGGTTTCAGGTTGCTGTCGTGTTGATGGACAGGTACGCGATTACAAAAAAAAAACTGCAACAACACTGATTATCATGCAGACTATCTATCTGAAACCTTGGTCGTGGGCTGCATGTATAAAGCGCTCCCCTCATTATCCCGAACCTTTAAACGCCCCCCCCCCACTCCGCCCCCCACCCCGTGATTAAACAAGTTTTTCACTTTGAGGTAAGGCTACAGGTAAACTCTCCACTTCAATCCGTAAGACTGACTGTTTGCATCGGGGCTGTGCCAAAAGACGTGGCGTGCAGTAAAGCTATTGCACCATAAGCTTAAAAAAAACGACTGAGCACAAATCCCAAAATAGCACGAGCCTTGTTAAATATTTCAGGCACTTCGCAGTGGAAGGGAGAGGAGGAACCTTTCCGCGCCATAAACAAAAACACAAAGAGACGGAATTATGAGCACAACCCGAATAAAATGGTGATACATTGATTATTCTCATCGTGGTGCTACATAAATACGTCGACCTCGACATTTAATGAGTGTGCGCTGTTTCGGGGGAGATGGCGCAAATGTAAAACGAGTACTGCTTTGGAATGGCAAAACTAAGTAAAATGACACAGCAGAAGCTCGCTTACTAAATCCCAGTGGCTCGTTTTTGAAGGTCTTACCCACCCATCTTTGCCCTTTTGAAAATGCAAATATGTCCCAGGTAAATTATATCTCTCTATGATTATCTGTTAATCACCTTACTTTGGATCCTCTGGGTCGTGGTGTAGCTCAGCCTGACCAAACGGAAAGAGTGGTCGGCTTGCGCTTTGTTCTTTTCACTCACTTATATATGATGTTTACTAATATTAATACAGGCCTACCCAAAAATGCACACATTATACTAGAAACAAACGCTAATGTTCAAATGCGTTCTGATGTTCAGCCAAGCTCTTAGAATCTTCCAAGTCGAAGCTGAGATTTCCTGGTGTCTGCAGAACACAAGGCTGTTTGTTCTGGTTAAAACCAAACACAGCGTATCGCTCTGGTATAAGAAGCCAAGACGTCGACTGGAAGGCAAGTATCATTTCAAAAAGTGACAGCGCTTGTAATGGAACTTTAAGTAGCTGAAGTGACAGCTTGTTTTCGCTCACTCTGTATGTGTATGCGGCCCGAACTAGGTCAGGCCAATCAATTCCTTTCACGGCAGCTATGATCTGTTAACGGACATATTTCAGCACCGGGAAGGAGAGGAACAAGGGAGCGTGATTATATCTTGAAATGGAAGCTTTCAGTTGCAGAACTCTTCACTCTTTCGCTGTTTAATACTGACAGTGCTACCCTCTCAGCCCGAGACCAGCTGAGATCAGCTGAACGGCCACAATTACGGACACGTGAGCGGAGGACTGGAAACCACAAGAACTCTCGGTTTTCCGAGCACCTCGCACAAGACTATTCAGCACCTTTTTTTTTTTGCTGCCTTCAACCTCCCACCGCTGTCTCTACGGTGTAAATGAGGAGGGGTGGGCAGGGGAAGCGCTGGGTATTGGGTTTTTTTTTTCCCCGAGTCTTCGGATGTGCAAGCGTCAGTCCTTGAGTCTGTAATTTATGAGTGTTCACCCCCTCCCTACCTCCCACCCAGCAATGAGCGACTTCCTTCGGCGTCCGGGTTGCTGGCTAGTTTTCATTATCGAAAGGACCCTTCCCTCTCTTATTAGATCTGCACATCCAGGAGCGCATTAGAAAAATTAAATACGGGATATGAGTCACCGTCTCCGCCTTGGCAGCTGCTGTGCTGTGAGTTCTCCCCATCTCTCTCTCTCTTTCTTGTTCCGTGCGCCCGACTCTGGACCCAAGTGGTTCGCAGGACACTGGTTTGGGCTAGCTGACAGTTCCTGTCCTCCATCTCCGTCCGAAGTGGGCCAGATCCGCGTGTCATTCTGTCGTGTCCTCCGTGGCTAGTGACGGCGACACAAAGCCCTTCCTTGTGTGCGGGGAGACGGACGCGGGGGCAAGCACAGTGGCACTCTGTTGGCGCGTGCATTCCGAGGCCGCGTCGGCGAATAAAGATCCAGATTCACATGCGCCCACGCAAAACCCCACCCCACCATCGCCGAACCACAGAAACATTCTTCATCGCCCGTGGCATTTAAGCATCTTCTGGGACGATTTCGTATGTAGAAATGTACTGTTTTGCTTCTTGCTGTAAGACCACGTAATTTTAAAACAGAAGTGCTGCTTTGTGATGAAATTGTAAAAACAAGGTTGTAATGAAATAATTAATCTGCCACAAAACTAAATATGCATTTATCAGTTTATATATAAAAAGAACAATATATTACTTGGTGAAAGTAATATATATATAGAATGCAATACAGACCACGGGCATTGTCACCATTAAATCTGAGGGGGATGTGCCCCCCTCACATTTCATAATTATTCATTTGGACTCCCCCACATTTAACATAAAATATTAGTTTTATGCCAGTACGTCCCCCCCCACATTCAAAATGCTTCTGACGCCCCGATACAGCCGATCCCCAGGATATGATGGTCTGTGTTACAATATTTAGAATTTACAGTGGGTAAATGGTTTTTTTCCCCACTTTCAGTACATTATTCAATAAGTTACATGAAATATTCAACACTTTATTGTAAAACAGGCTCTGTGTTACTGACTTTTCCCGACTGTAGGCTAATGTAAGTGTTCTAAGCATTTTCTAGGAAGGCTAGGCTAGGAAATTATGTAGGCCTATTTTAGGTTAGGTGTACTGTATTAAAATGCATTTTCCCCTTACGATATTTTTGCCTTACGACAGGTTTATTGGAACATAACCTCATCATAACATGGGGAGAGACTGTATTCATTTGTACAAATAGTGGAATTTTATACTTTTTTATCCAGCTCATCTGTAGGAACGTGAACACCTCACATGTTCAGCCTGGTGTCTTTAAAAAAACCTCTACATATCTTTTCATACGCGAAATGCACGGACAATTAAATTAGATGTAATGTCTGTTAGATGATGAAAATGCAAACTGGTAGGGACAGAGGTCAGGGGTGGGGCGATCAGCTGCATCTCCATGGTGATTGATCCCCCAGCCAGAGACTAGCGAGCACTTTGGGTAATGGAAGCCAGCTGACCCTGATTAGTGTGGATTCATTAAGGTTGAAATAAGGTCAGCTGAACTGCTTGGTAAAGCATATGTGCTAGCTTAGGTGGATTCTGGGCACCATGGTTTGCCAACAGTGCTTTGGGACCGTTTCAGTTTATCTTTGAGTGGGTCTATGCTAGTCCTTCTTAGAGGAAAAAAACGGAATTTTGCTCTTTTTGTTTGAAGATTCGGTCATCTAAGCTACAAGACTGATTGGAAATAAGCGTTAATATGACCTATACAACACTGCAGATCTTAGGTGAAATAGAACGATCAGTTTAATGGTAGTAAATAGTCTTAACCAACTATGCGAACTGAATTAGGACAAAAGGCACCAGAAAGCTGTCAAAATGCTTAATATTATTATAGATTATAACTAGAATATGATGGTGAGTTTCAAAGATTCTGAGAGTCAATGGACCATGTGTTCTGGAGATCGTACCAGCCATAGTGAATCGCCCGATAGACTATCGTTAAACAATGAGGAATTATTTCGGTGTAATGAGTAACGCTATAGCACAGTAATGTATGACTTGGTCGCTTTGCTGCCCAAGCGCAAAGCATTTAACTCCGTCACCCGAACATCCAAGGAAGGGGAGGAACAGATGTAAGTATCTGTGGGAGCACCCCGTTCATTAGTCACAGATGCCACAAAGTCTCCAGAGATAAAGCTGTCACCTCCCCCCAGCAACACTACCTGTGAGATGTGCAATCGCACGATGGATGAGTGTATGGGTGTATAGAGACAGAGTTAAAGGTAGCTCAAAGCGATCTGTCAGCTGCCATCTGCATGACAATGAAGGACAGAAGCTTGTCCTGATTCTGTACTGCATGAAATAATTGTGAAGTCGTGCCTAAGGACGGAAGGACAGATAGAGGGACGGCACTGACTTTTGTTTTTCCTCGGCAAATGACCTGATTTCGCCAGTGCCCGACCACGAAGCCCCCCTCCCACTTAAAGGGGGGGGGGGGTGCCATTTGACCCAGACCCTCTGCGGAGCTGCACATTAGAGATGAAGAAACACAGCTCGTGCAAAATTCAATTATGGGCTAGTTGGCAGCATGTTGGTTTGTACACTGTAATACTGGGATGTGGGTTTTATTTTTTTTTCCAAACCAATTTCCTTGGAAAATTGGCCCTAAGCTTCTTATGGAACCATTTTTTTTTTAAGCTTAATTGTTTAATTTTTTTTTAATAGCTAAAGAAGCAGGTGATTGATTACTTCTTAAAATTTTCAGGGCAACTACAACATGAGAGCGTTATTGTTGTTTTAAACACGTCGGTTTGCCTAATGGGAAATTTACACTTCTGAGTTCATAAGGATTAAATCTGATTTTTCTTTTTAACCATATTGCGTTTGTGGAAAATGCAAAAACTATATGTGACGTGTATACAGAACATGACAAATGGCACATATTAAATAACACAAAGCCCCATCTTTTTAAAGCCTTTTTGAGGGAAGGTTTTGACTTGTAATTAAACTGACAAGTATAGCGGACACCTGTCTGCAAATAGATTACCTGTCATTTCTAATTTCAGAAATGCAATGGGAATATGTCAGTTCGCACCTGGAAGAAATAAAGCAGGCATTACCTTAACAAAGGCGTCTTAATTTGGTTTAGTTATGTACCACGCTACTGTTGAAGTGTAGAACTGCAGTGAGGAAGACAGATGTTTTGCATGGAGACTTTTAAGAAACTTTACATTTTTAATTTTCATTGCTGAGCATGCCTGCAGTTATATAATCCATACGCATTACTGAATTATAGTCTTCTGCCGTTTGTCTTGATTGTTACCGAATTTATGTGCCCTGGCTATATTGACCAAACCACAGAGGTGAACTAATAATGAGTGAAAGCTGGGAGAGCATTAACTTCAGAGCACTTTGAGCTCTCTAAGGTATAAACGCTAGGAGGACAAGGCTAGAGGTTACAAGCTAGTAACTCACAGGTTAGCAACTAACATTTGGGAACAAGAAGCAAAATTTGCGCTTATACAGCAAGCAAGATATTTTGCATTAAAAATCTGTCAAGTGCAGTGCAAAGGATGAGCTATGAAAAGGCCTGTTCTGTGAGGTAATGACGTAAGCGACGGGTCTCTGGTAAACTACAGGTCATTGTCTTTTTTTTTTTACGATAGTTTGGTGCTGATTTCCACAGATTAGCAGCATGGCTGAAGCCTGAACCATGAGGATCTAGGCAGTCGTCAGAAAGAAGAGAAGGTGTAAATTTAAGCACGTTATTGGAAGCTGGGAAAGGCCTTCTGGGAATTACGCAGCGCTGAAGTTTTCAATTAAAGAGTAGCCTGAAAGTGCCATAAGGAAGGAGAGAAAACACTGATGTATATTTCATAGGACCATGTAGTCATAGAACCTAGACTGGGGAAATGCCAGCTGGTCATGGTTTTTGTGGACAAACCACAGCAGCATCACCCCCAGTTACCCTTAATTATCCTGACTCAATCAATCCATATTAGTCTAATATACAGTAAGTCTGGAGTGCTAGATCATTTTCCATCTTCTTCTCTTGCAGACACATTTAAAACTGGCGGCTCCAGAGTATTGTATATAAAGTATCGCGTTTCCTTTCACTGTTTAGCCAAGCCCGTAACTGATCCAAAGGACATTTGCGTAACTTAATTCTAATTCCCCAATATTTCAGTGATCTAATTTGACATCTTCCTAATCTGCTTCATGGAAAACTGAAATCCGTATACATCTCTAGATTTACACGATAGCACAGCTGATCCAGGAGTGGCGGCAAGTTCCGCAGTTAATAAAATTAACAGTTTTAATAAACAAGTCCGCAGCGCCTGTAATGCGTTGGAAGTGGGAATCCAAGTCAGATGCTAAAATATATTTTTAATTAGAAGAATTCAGCAGCAGATGCAGAAATGTTAAACATAAATTCAAATTAGCAGTACAATTCGCGCTTAATGAGAAAATGCTTTATTTTGATTTCAGATAGTTTGTGGTCCAGCAGTACATTGCATGGCATATTATTTTTACGATAATATTACCATTATGCTAATATCAGACATTGAGCGCGTGTGGTGAATCATTATGTGCTACCATAATGCATAGTGTAATGACCATATGCGATTGTCACCCTTCCTTTTGGCGCTGGTGTGCTAGTGGAAAGTTGTCTGAAATGCTTTCGAGTTTCCCGAAAAGATGCAAATACGGGGGCGACTCTGGTAGGGGGCGGCAGGGTTCGAGGTGCGCAGTGTCTCCTAAAGCAGATCGCGGACTGACAGGGGAGCGAAAAAGGGATGGCGGAGAAGGGAAGGGGAAAAAAAAACAACTTGCCAACTCCGAGGGGTGGGTGAAAGGAGAGGTGGGGAGGGAGGCAGGAGTGGCAAGGCTGACAGTGATGGGTGAAGGATCCCAAGTGAAGCAGACGCGAGAGACTAAAAACAACCCGCAGAAATCAGCTCTATGTATAGACCCAGATAAAAAAAGTGAAAAAATATCTCCCATAAAACGATAACATGCTGATAGCAGGTCAGAAGGGACAAGCACAGCTACTGGCGAGTGAGATACAGTGAGTTTCTGGGAACTGTGGGTGTCATTTCCCTGCACCTTTACCAATGCAGTGTAAAAGAAACAGGCTGTTTCTTTTTTTGTTAATCGTGTTTTTTAATTAAAATGCATGTAGGTGAACAACACGATCTATCGACCCTGAGGCCAGTGGGACAGGCAGCCGATCTGATCCGCCGCTTATGGCAACTAAATCAACGAGTCTGATAGTTTACTCAATGCAATATTCACGGTAGATGGCAATTTCCCCAGCAAAAGCACTGCCTTAGGGGAAATGGCTTAGAATGGTACGTGACTTTATAGCCACAGGCCCATCGCGTCGAATTTACCATGGTATCCCTTCCATGCAGCAATGAAGGAAACGAACGAGAGGGAAGGATCCTGAGCTACAGCATGCAGTGAACAGTGAAATTATCTTAGGAATACTTATTTTGAGATTTTTTGATATTCAGAAGTGGTCTCTGTCTTCTACAAGATAATTTCATCGAGATACAGGTACGTCAGATATGGTTTTAATTTTACATAAGTAATGTCTGGTGGCATAGTTGCTTTTCTAATCTTAAAAAAAAAACAGGGCCTGGAACATGAAACTAATTCACTAAACATTTAACACGACTAGACTAGCTGAAACAGGACTAGACTACCTGAGATTTTGCCTATATAACTACAATATGGGAATCATACAGTAAGAAAACTAAGGAGAAATAAAGCAATCTGCTCGCAGTTCTATGCTTCTGTATATAAAAAAAATGATCATATACTTTTAAATTATTTAAAGACTACTGTTTACTACTGATCAGTAGTACTTTGCCACAACGGTAAACAGATGTAAACATTGGTAATGCATCTAACTTTGAATCACAAAACATAAGGTATCACCAAACAAGAAAACAAACAAATATCAAGAAGAATATTAGCATTAATGATATGATTTACCATGAGTCATGAATCAAAACAAATAAGTGACAGTCTTTGGAAGCCGCATGCGCCCATGACTCAAAGCTCACTGTAACCCAGAATCCCTTTCTTTGTTGTCCTGATGTACTAAAAATAGGACAGCACTTTGAAATCTAAGTATACACCAAAAGAGATTAAACTTTTGTTATAATCTCTGATCTAGGATCAGAAAACGTCCGCTGCTTTTGTGTCTTATAAATCGGGTCTCCGTCAAAACCTATCGTGTAGTCTATCGATGCATCCGTAGTCTTGATTTTACCGAAATCTTGATCTTTATTTGCTTATGCTCAGCCCACCCTTTTCGGCGTGTATCACTCTCAGAGACATCCCTCGTGCTTTTTACATCTTACAGAGAAGATTCCACGATGTTCAGTTTTATTCTAATATGGTGGACGTTATTATCACTGGGAAGCTACAGTATGTATAGATCATGTAATACATATTAATTTGATGACAATTTCACACAAACAAAATTAACCACAGGGACCTATATTAACATACTAGGCATATAGCCTACATACTATAAAACAACTAATTGGATTATCATACTTTGGTTAAATTTATCATAGACAAAACGTCACTGATAAATAGATATTAAATCAAAGATAGCACACTTACTCCGTATTCCTCGGCTGCCCTAACCTGAGCAACGCACTGTTAACCAGCAACGATTGGGTCACGATATGTTATCATATCCTGTATTATATGGTGCCATTTAAAACTGTATTTACCCTTTGCCTTTCCACGTTTTATTATACTGTATTGTACATTCTAAAGATGTTATCCCAATAAATAAGAGACAGAGGTTATGTAGATGGTATCTGGATTAACAGTTTTGATAAGACATCTGAAAAAGATAGAGATCTTTCTATAAATCAGTGTTGTTATTTTAGTTAACATTTCTTCAGTAATGCATAGCTGAGGATCGTAAAAAAGCATAGCACATGGTACACTGTATAACATTTATCGAAACATCACTGTTCTCTTATTTCCCTAGAGCCGGACACAAATCACACTAAAAGTCTGTCACTTTTGTAATCAGAGATGTGCAAGTATTTCAAAGTTGATCCTTTTTTATTATTTTAATTATGCCAAAGGAATTAGGATTTACTGTGAAATAACAGTTGTAAGTCGTTAGAAATATTCGCAGCCTATATTTTATTTCATCATTCAGCGTAATCTAGTCGGGATTTCGGGTGCAAAATACAAATTGGTTTGTCTGAATAACCAACGCCGCCAGAAAGACTTTAAGTACGGTTCGCTTGCATGAAGTCCAGTTCTATCTCTGTTGTTCAAAGCGACACGCCAGCGAAGCAAGATAATATTCAATTAACATAAAGATCCCCAGAAAAAAACAAAGTGACTGTTCGGCCTAATAAACCATTGTATTCCGAGAACATCTGTCGAGATGGAGCCATATGCCCGGAGAATCAGAGCACAGCTTATCCCCGATGCAGACTGCTTTGCATCTGCTAAGCAAACGCAGAGAGCCGTCCGAGCCTCTCTTAGTTTCCCTTAAGCGAAATATAAAGCAAAGGATAAAAACGCTCCAAAACGCCGCGCTGGACTAGATGCATGTCTGCATGAAATGCTGGTTAAAGGGTAATACTATAGCTAAGGCATGTCAGCATCCATCTCCAGTTCTTGAAAGTTCAGCGGAGAAGAGGCTACTGGGACACAGGCGATGACGCTCCGGAGACCGGGATGTGCGCTCACAAAAGTGGGCTAACGACGGCATAAATCCGACACTCTCAGTTACCATCTACATCGGACTATTAATAATAATAATAATAATGATAATGATAATAATAATAAAGACAAACGTTTTGTTGCATGACTGGCGAGTGAAAATAAGACATCTACAAACTGCGTTATTATCAGTTTTTACGTGAATAATGCGATCTTACCTGTTTACATGCGGAGTATAACACGGCAGGGACGACAAACAACCAGAGATATATATAAATATATTTATATATACGTATTATATATCCTTAGCTGATGTCCACATTGTCAGTAAGAGGCTTTCACTGTAACAAATAATCCTGATGCTACTGTGTAACAATAAACCCCAGCAGACAGAGGGGGGGAGAGAGAGAGAGCGAGAGAGAGAGAGAGATGGGGGAGGGAGGAGGGGGGAGGGCAAGGCTGTGGAACTGTCCTATCCAATTACAGCAGACAAATGAGAAGCTAAATGAAACATTCTGGGCAGGACCGTCCACCAAATTGTCATGTAAAAAACCTGAGTCCCAGCGTATGCCGAAAACAGCCGGTGGGGAGTCACTCACAGGTCCGACGCTTCCCATCAGCGTAGCCTCTACTCTGCCACCTATCTTACAAATTGCCACAGAAAGGATGAGTCAAGCATTTCCATGTCACTGCCGTCTACATTAGCCTTTATGAAGTATACTTGAATATCATTGAATTTTACCACATGGATGCCTGTTGGTCTTTTAACTGTGTTGTGTTTCTTTTGACGTTTGCAAAGCATAAAATACTAATCAGCTGATCATGTAGGCGCTTAATCACCAAATCTGCGAATCGCCAACGCTATTTAAGTGTATAAGGTATAAGCAATCAAACCACAGTTGTCAAACCAATCTGAAGTGACAGTTTGCATGACTAACAAAGTCATTCCGTATTTGTCAGTATTGAATGATTGTGTTACACTGAAGTACATTTGTAACCATACAGCTGAAGTGTTTTTTCGCAGCGTTAGCGAATCCGGTAGCAATCCTTGGTATGTGCTGCCATCTAGTGACCATAAATTATTTAAACATTAAGAGAAGAAAATTAATGATTCTTACGATACAGGTATCCCTGCTGTGCCTATCATTTACCGTAAAACAGCTATGGAATAATTCTCACACTAAGGATAACTATAATTGCAACCGAAAGCTGTATGTTTTATAGGAGTAGATGTACTGAATGCAAGTCAGGTTCGTTTTTCGTAATATTTTTTGTTATTTTTACTAACTGTTATTGGCAGTATTGTCTTCAAATGGTTCAGTTTTCCTTCTGATTTATGTATATTAGTTTCATGCCTTTAAATGGAAGCTGAAGGAGATATTGATGGGCAGCCCAGACACTACTGTCAGTACAAGATTAAGTCAACAGTTAATTATGCAAGTCAAATTATACCTGCAATAGCTAAGCAAAGTGTACTGCAAGCACATACGAGTCCCATGACTGTCAAAAATGTCTCTTCCAGTGACAGCGATGTTTACATGGGCATCTTGATACCATTCCGGTTGTTAGAGGCACTCCTGTGAAAGGAGACCTCAACGTTTCTGAGTGGCAGGTATCTGCTGTTGGCAGGTCCTTCACAATGTTCTTGACGTCGGGGCTCATGTGTATGAAGTGGCAGCCTTAGGCCAAGTATCTAGTCAAGGGGGAATTGGGCATTTCCAAAGTGGGGGGGGGGGGGGGGAGGGGAGAGGGGGGGGGGGTTCTGTCATAGTCTGGGTACAATTAGAAGATTGATGTCCTGCTGTGGCCTGTATCCCATGATGCAGCGCTCATCGCATTTGGGGCTTAGGGGCTGTGTCCCTGGTTGCTTCACTCAACACGTTGCCGGTCTGCTTCATCGCCCCATCGTCCATATCCTACAGAGTGCCCCCAGGCCCATCGGCCGAGGTTGCCATGCCAGCAGTCGTCAAAGAAACTGGTGTGAACCACAGGAAACTCTTCGAAAGACGCCTCCAGATTTCAGCTGAATAGTTCCGGGGCCGTTATTGACCCTCCTGTACAGAGTATAGTATTGATTTGCTGCTTCCGATGGACGCATCGGCCCGGCAGAATATACGGAGTCAATTTTTCATGCTGTACCTTCATTTGATAAATTGCCGTTAGGTTACAAAATGTATTTGATTTCCATTTACTTGTTAATATCCGTTCTCAAATATCTATGTAGAACACATAATTGTATATATATATCGCCGTATGACGTAAACATCAAGCTATCTCGTATTTGTACCTTTGTCACACATCAGATGGTTGTGATGGTGATTTGCAAACAAGATATAGGGGATTGTTTTTTGTTTTTTCTTTTCCCCCACAAGGATTTGCATTGTGGTCACTGCACACCGGTCCCTCGCAGGTGCAGGACGGGCTGGTGTTAGGTTACGATCTGCGAATCACTCCTCTCAGCGAGGCCTTTTGCACAGGATCAATAAAAGCCAGACAAAGAGCTGCATTTCCAAAGAGGCTTCTGATATTTCCCAGGAGACCATAAAAAAAAGATAAAAAGTCGGAGCGTGCTTAGCTCTGAATGGTTATCCACGTTGTTTTTGTCCCAACAAGGCTAACATGACACTCGATTAAAGCGTCAGCAGTGACAGACTGGCCAACAGCTGGCCCGTGTGGGAGGAGCTGCCGGGGAGGCCGAGGAATAAGGTTTCAGGCCTGAAGGCGTGGTATCAAACATGAGCCGCAATAAGAGCTCTCTGAGCCCTTGTGGAATGAATGCCTGGTCCTTATGCCTTTTGTAATGCACCCTAAACATAGCAGAACAAGAAAGGGTGTGTAAATAGCAAAGACAAAGGGTAAGAGAGAACAGAAATGTTGGGAAGGTGGCGTCCCCACAAAACAGGCTATGAACCACACACACAGCAATGGAAGGTGTCTGACTTAAATATAAAACTAGCATGCTTGCCCTGGAGTACGATGCCCTCCGTTGGTCAGTAGAAGATTTGCAAGCCATACTATCAAACGGAGAAGAAGATAACTGGTCACTTGTCTGTCTGTTGCTTTGCATCTTTATAATTATGCAGTTGTGACATGATTAGAATCTTGGTTTTTACATACAACTGTGGTCATCAGAGTCGATATCAACCTTCAGGAGGTCAAGATTAGGATTCAGACACTTATGGAAAGAGGGAACATATTTCTCCTCCTCTACTGAGCCACTGATTTCTTCAGAAACTCCTCGAACAAACCCTGGAATGCTCCTCGAAACTTGCGGTCACAGCCGCTACTGGTACACGGCTAATCTAGAGGTGGCCACTTTGATGACACGCAAATTAGTGCGTCTGAGGTCCTGCCGACACTCTGCTCGGTTGCGCTTTGCGTGACACCGGCGTGTAGCAGCCACCACCCCTGTCTGAGCACATGCTGGAAGCTGAATAATTCAGGGCCAGCTGAGTGTCTGAGTGCCGTGGTCTGAATGCTGTAGGTGAAGTACAAAGAGTGCCACGGATGAAAGTGCAGGGAGGTAGGGGGACGCGTGAAAAATTTGAAAGAGTCAGTGCTGCAGTGTTAAGCTCCATTGCATCTTTATATGTTTTGTAGGGGTGTAGATGACTATAATCTCTTCATAATTATGATGATGTGTACAGAAGGGTTGCAGTAAGATTTTACCAGTGAGATCCAATGCCTTTTAACACCTCAACAAAGACTAAATGGTGCTATTATATGTGTGAGGAGGAATATATCAAGCATGATATCTGTCCATGTGCAACAGCCACACTCCTCTTAGGAAAACCTAAGTCTCACGTTTTGCCCAGAATTACTAGGTTCAAATATTCATTTAAAAATCAGGGGAGAGGGGTTTCTAATGGGGTGAGCCTGTAGGTTGTACTGCTGGGAGATATCAACAGCTTTCAGCCTTCGTTTTGAAATTTAAAACAGAAGGAGAGTGTTTGAGATGGAAAAGAAGAATTGAGGAGGGAGTGCAGATTAAAGGAGGAGGTGTAAATTTCAGTGGATTCAGCTCCCTTGTTCCTGAAACATGCCTTTTAAAGGCAGCGGCTGCAAACTGGGATGTTCTTATTTTCTAAGTCCAAGTCCTGGGAATAGAAAATCATGAAAAAATACAAAGTACAGTTGATTTGTGGTGAAAGAATGCAGTGTTCTTTTGATGTACCATGCAATTGGTAAATGAAGATTTTTTTTGTGAATCCCAGTCAGCCTGCATGTTATGTGGTTTTTGATAGAGCAGTTTTAAACAATCATGGTTTGGAAAAACACACACACACAAACACACGCACACACACGGATGTAGGGTATACCTATCCTTATGGGGTCCGACCGTTCACTTCTACGGGAAAAATGCTAACGCTAACTATGACAACCTTAACCCTCCCCCTGCCCTAACCATAACCATAAGTAACCAAGCAAAATACAAGAGTTTTTGCATTTTTAGTTTTTTCATAGCAGTCACTGATTTTTATAAAATAGAGTTTTCCCTTATGGGGACCAAGAAATGGGGCGGCATGGTGGTGCAGTGGTTAGCACTGTCGCCTCACACCTCTGGGACCCGGGTTCGAGTCTCCGCCTGGGTCACATGTGTGCGGAGTTTGCATGTTCTCCCCGTGTCGTCGTGGGGTTTCCTCCGGGTACTCTGGTTTCCCCCCACAGTCCAAAAACATGCTGAGGCTAATTGGAGTTGCTGAATTGCCCATAGGTGTGCATGTGTGAGTGAATGGTGTGTGAGTGTGCCCTGCGATGGGCTGGCCCCCCATCCTGGGTTGTTCCCTGCCTCGTGCCCATTGATTCCGGGATAGGCTCCAGACCCCCCGCGACCCAATAGGATAAGTGGTTTGGAAAATGGATGGATGGATGGGACCAAGAAACCGGTCCCCATAAGGGAAAAAAAAAACGGATATTTATCACATTATGGGGACATTGTGTCCCCATAAGGACAGGTATACCTGCTCGCGCGCACACACACACACACACACAGAGGTTTGTAATTATATATTTGTGGGGACTTCCCATTAATTTCTATGGGGAAAAAACTCATCCCAACATGAAGACCTTAACCCCTACCCAGCCCTAACCTTAACCATAGCCAGACAAAATACTTTACTGTTGGCATTTTTACTTTTTTGAATGCATTTGATTGTCATGACCTGAAAAATGGGCCCCACAACTTTAAAAAAACAGTTTTTTATTACATTGTGGCACACAATGTAATCCCCACAATGTAATATAAACCTAATCCACACACACACACGTGGAACTGATTGACCACATTAGATGCGACAGCATTGCAACATTTCTTCTCAAGGGCCTGCACTCCAAATTTGGTTTTGCTCCTATTTCCATGGCAGTGGGAGTTTGTCTGAATTCCAGGCGGTTCAAGATGAAACCACAGAGCAAGAATATAATTAGAAAATTGTTCTGGCAAAATATGTTATTATTATTAAACCATATATTGGCCCTCTGAATCGCACTTGGTGAAAAACTATAGAACACTGAACTTGATTGAGTACTTGTTGTGATTGCTTCTGTATTGCATGCTATTGAGGTCCAGTAGGAGCAACAGATGAATAGATTTAATTTGAGAATTGAGTGCCTTAATCCTCATTGAACCTAGTTTGAATGTCTTTCAACATGTTTTGCATCTAGCCTCAAGCAATTGCTTGTCGATGCCAAGCAGCCTCTTATTCATCCACCAGACGCTACATTTGCATTTGCCAATTTTCACGGGCTGCTCCCCAACCGCAAAATTAGACGACCGAGTTGGAACATACTTAAGAATTGTAAGGAATGCAAACCTGCAAAAACTGAAGAAATTCTATGAATTATATTCTGGTTGTATACGTAGTATGCTTACTCAATAAGGCTTCAGACACAATGTAATACCTAATTGCAAAAAAAAAAACAGACATTATAAAGCATTTTGTGACCTTATATTTTGAAAAGATTTTTTTTCCATGAGTTACAGGAGCACGTCTGGAGAGAGGAAATCGTGTGAATCTGAAATACCCCCTAGTGCCAGTGAGCTGCTAATAAAGAGTCCATTAGCAAAGCAGAGGGCAGGTCAACACTCCTCGACAATGGAGGATAACCTTGAGCCCATGCATGTACTGCAGGACGAGCTCTGCATGCATCAAACCAACACATGTTCCGACATAAACACATTTGCTGGTTTTCATTGACAAAAAACAAAGCAGATTAGGCTTCTGTTTCTGGTTATTTTGCTGATGTTGATGTCTAACCTTTCTGCTGGTACATTGGAAAAAAAGGAAAAAATAGAGAAAATCAGTTCAGCTGTAAGGATGGTTTCATTGTGCCCCAAGCTAAGTGCAGTGCAGACCTTCTGTAGGAACTGTGAGAGAAAAACTCCTAGTACATAATCCTTATTGGGGGGCGTTTCTGGTGTGTTTGGGTCCATAGGGGGGGCTTCTTGAATGACATCCATTATTTCCCATCTGGCCACAAACCCAGAAGGAAGATATCTGGCATAAAAACTGTGAAAGGTGAGTAAGTCGTTCAAATTGTTGAGATGAAGCATTAGCCGTGATGTTTTTTGAGCCCGGACTATGTGTGACCCTGAACCAAATCTTATAAGCAAATGGGTGAACCGCTCCTTCCAACAAATCCATCTACAGGAAATCCCTGGGTTAAGAAAGTCTGACTTACAGACAACTTGTACTTACAAATAGATTGTGATAAAACTTGATACATTCAAAATTAGAGTGAGATACAATGGATCATAATAACAAACGCACTTTGGGATGTACGTGAGAATATTGCACAGCGTCAGTCATTTCTCGGCTTGACGTACAGTACGGCACCACAGTATTTCCCAGCCCAGGCCTTGAGGACCCCCCCAGACAGTCCATATTTTTGTTCCCTCCCAGCTGCCAACACACCCATGCCAGGGATTCGGAGTTCATTGGCTGAAATTGCAGGGGGAGCAAAATTATGTACGGTCTGGGGTTCCCTGGGAAACACTGCAGTACCATATGTAGTTACTTTTATTATTACTGTATAATAATTATTATTTTGTACTGCATTATTATTTTTATGACTTAACTACAAAATCTACTTTACAAAGACAGACTTAAGACATGTATCTCGTTCGTAACATGGGGGCTGCTATGTCACAATTCCTCTCCTGGCTGTAATTTACATGAGAATACGACACAGGGTAGAGTTTAGGTGGGGACTCATGAATTTAGGTTAGACCTCCTTTTCCCCCCCATCGCAGAGGCACCTACCTTTTTGACAAAAGGCCGGGACGGATCGGGTTGCTTTACAAGGAGTGGAGAACGAAACAGGTTTGTTAAACGCTGAACGACATCACAGACAGGTCACCCTACAACACTGTCTTTCTGTTCTTATAAATCAGGATGGTTTGTGGAGCAGCTACCGAGCTGAATTTCCTGGTAAAGCAAGTAGAGAAATTAACAAGGCATAGGAATTATTGCTTGTTTTTCCTGGATTCTGGCAAGTCCTGAACTGCTGCCACACTGTAATCACTCATATATACTCACTCTGGTCTTAAAGCATCCCCAGGAGCGAAATACTTAATATACTTGGTTGACATGCTCAGCATGATCAGTAGACCACATGATAAAATAACTAGTTTACCATCTCATTCATGAATGACTGAAGGTGCATTCTCAAGACCAAAAGGCATAAATAAATGTTCATAGTGCCCTCTGGTGGTAATAAAAGCAATCTTCTTCACAGGGAAGATTATATGCATTGTGTAGGTTAAGACAATCACCTTGTAAACTTGTTTTCGAGCCACTGGGATCAATGGGAGTGGATACCTGAGTTTGACAGTGATGTCATTCAAAGCATGATAATCTATACAGGGACTTTGTTATGATCGGCACAGGGAAGCAGGCGAAGGGAGCGAAAAATACAAATAAACGGGGTTTTATTCTGACTCAAACCGAACACAGGAACAACATAACATCAATGACAGGACTGGGGAAACATACTCTGACTCTAGGCTTTACACTAATCTAATCGCAAACATAAAAGAGCTGGCAAACATGGGGAATCCACATGAGGTAGATGAGGGGGCGTGGCCACATGGGAGGATTGGACGAGCGGGTCATGATAAACTTAGGTCGCCATCATTAGGTCACCACCATTGGTCTCTACAAAGAAATAACCTGGATGCTGCAGGCAATTTTGAAAGTCAATGAATTTTTGACTAAGATCCTTCTCAATATATTGGCCCATGGCCACAGATTCAGAGAACGACAGTGGATAAACATTCCAGTGGCACAGAGGTACCTGCAATAAGCTATGACACAGTCTCATGCATTATGCTGTAGAATAGTCTCCATAATTTTGCTGAATACATTCCAGAATTCCCCAGGATCTTCACAGTGTTGGTAACCAGGGGACTCTCAATCGATAAACTTGGAGCAACTAGAGAAAGTTATACATGCAAAAATACTCCAGGAAACAAGCTGTTCCTTTTTTTCCATGATATTATTGGGTCATGCTGTTCTATGTAGGAGTGGCTCAACACCAGGGGACCTCTAGAAGAATATGTGACAAGTAATTGCATGTCTTCAGAATGCAGTATCCCAGTCTATAAGAGATGGGGTTCAGTCTGATGAGTGATCTGACCTTTCCCCAAGGGTTGTTTATTCAAAGCCCTCACGTGGAGTGGACGATTGATAGTCTTACATGGCACTTTTAATTGTTCTGGCAGCTTTTCATTGGTGAAACCCCCTGCCTTGCCAGTGGTGGAAAATCCATGGGAGACTAGGACAGGAAGGGTGAACTGACTGGGTTACGTTAACTAGAGCTGAAATCCCCACATGTACCTCAAAGGGTGTCCTCTCTCTCTCTCTCTCTCTCTCTCTCTCATGGGACAGAACAGATAACTTGCCTGCAGATGTCCAGCTGCTCTGCAGTATAGACACAGACAGGTTGATATACATTGGGCACAGTCCTCTCAAGGCATAGGGGATTGATCCAGTAACTCAGGTTCCGGGTCCAATGTAGTGAAGGGTAAGAAAGTTGAAGAAGAGAATAATACAACAGCCATAGGGTTTAGCTGAGAGTCCAGACTACTCCTCTTCTCTCTTATTGATTAAGACGGACATGTGGATACACAGGTCCAGACTGGTGGTATCTGCTTGACAGGATAATTCGGATTGCTAAATCGACCGTAACCCATGTCGATACATAGTGAGAGAAGCAGATTCATTCCAGCCACTCCCGGCTGTTAGAAGCAGGACATGCAGTACTGAATCCCAGGACATAATTAGCAGCAGTCTAATCTCCTTGTTGGAGTTCACATAACTGAGAACCAGTGTCTCTTTAGGCAGCAGAGTAGTCAAAAACTTTCTGGAAGAGTACGTGGGATTCTTCTTCAGAGTTTAGAACAGCCCAGTTCTGATGCCAGAGTGCTATTTCCCACTCCAGGGCTCTGCCTGTAAGCGAAGAGATAACTATTGAAATCTTGACTGCGTCGGACTGAAATTGTCCTGGGTAATGGATCAGTAAAATGAAGGAGGAGCGACTGTACAACCGTGGAAACAGCACAAATGGCTGATCGTGACAAACACGCATCATCGTCAACTTTTCTTCCTGGTTATTTCAAATTGCCCGCAACTCTACAAGATCTGCTGTGATCATGAGGCATTCTGTAATTAAACAGTCCAAAGATACTTGTGGGAGTTTCACTTACATAAAAATGTTCTAAGGGCAGAACGAAAAATTATGTTTTTCAGAGAGATAACCAATGAGATTGTAGAGGAGGTGAGTCCAATCAACTACAGGAGGTGCGAAGAAGACGTGTGATTGGTTGGTCCTGGCTGCTCTAGAAGCTTGGACCCAGCTCCTCTACAATATGATTGGTTATCCCTCTAAACCAATAATTTTTGTGTAAGTAAAACTCCCATTAGTTTCAAAGATCCAAATGGAACACAATCGGTTTTAGTGATTCCCAGCAAGGAATGTCAGACACCAATAGGTAATCCAAAATTCGAGGTCAGAACAGGGCAGAAAAGACCAAGTCCATTTCACATCCCACACACAAGGTCAGAAAAACAGGCCAGAGTTCAGAAACTAAATGCATAAAGAAGCACAACAAGTCAAATTTTCAGTAAGGAGCTCAATACCTCACAGAAAAAGCTGATTCAGAGAACGTCCTTATAGCAAACAATGGGGTGCTTGGTATTCTGGCGAGGCAGGATGAGGTCTGGCTTGGCGTGGCTGCAGGGCCTGTAGACTGGAGACAAGTGGTACATCCTCTAAGTAACCAAGAATTTGTGTTAACCTACAGGTATTAAGTACTTAGATGAAAATCCAGTTAGAATTCTGTCAATTCCCTCTCTTTTCAAGTAAATCTCTGACGCAAATTGGGTATCGCAAAAAAAAAGGAATATAATATTTGTTGTTTAATTTAAGGGATATAATATCAGACTTGGCTGGTAATGTAATGTTTAATCTATTAAATCGATAAATGCCCGAGAAGCTCTGTCACCTACATGTTCATGCCATCATGAGAGTGCAGTCATGTTACACTCAGCGGTGGCTATTTAGAATTCCGGGGGCCGAGTTCGTCAGGCCCTAAAGACGAAATCCACAGAACTGAATCTGAAGCCTGTGACAGAAACAGTGGAAGGCTCTGTAATTTTGACAGTCATCAGAATGTTACCCTGGCACTTGGGGTTAATGGTAGAAAAAGAAGCAGGACATGCAGGATGATCTTCGCGGGTGGGGTTGCTAGTGGGGAGAGTTGTTGGAAGTCGCAGAGTGGGTGGCTAAGGCATCCTGAAAGGGCTTTCTTGAGTGACGGTACTGCGAAGGAGCAAGAGTCTTTGTTACACGGCGGTGTGAGCGTGTGTGTCAACTTTGGGGATTATGCTAAGCAAAAAAATTTCAAGTTGTCATATACATTCACAATGGTTGACTGTGTTTGAGCTTATGTGGGTAGGGAGGGGAAGCAGAATGTATTGGTACAGAAGGCAGAGAAGTTTAATGGAAATATAGTAATGTTCATTGCCTGCTTATTTATAACAGAGTCAATAAAATCTGAAGAACACAAAAATGCGTCTCACCAATAAAGATCTTAAGGAAAACATCTACAGATGATGCCCTCTAAACTAAAGTAACACACCATCATCAGGTACAACGATTACTGCGACCTGGCAAAACAAAAAGGTTGAAAAGATAAAATGAAAATAGGTTAAACTCAAGGCCAGCACATTTGGGTTTGAGGATTTGATAAAATAGTTATGTTACCACCACGTACGGAGCAGAAGAAGATAAACAGCAACAGGTGCAGTAGGTTCACAGGGGTTTTAATGTTTGATTTCTGTGTGCACAGTAAAAACAGAAAGAACTATATATAACCTACATTTCTTTTTCTTTGAACTGGCCTCATTATTTCACGAGTTTCAAATAATCCTTTAATGTAGAGTTTTTCAACTTCTCTTAAACCAGGGATTGCTGAATTTAATGCGGGTGTTTAATATTTTTGCCTATATTTGCTAGTACCCAGTAATGTGTGAGAGCATTGACAAGTCTTACAAAACATTTCTGCGGACTCCCTTCAACTGCTCTGCAGATGTCGCTGGGTTGAAATCCTGTTTATATGTTCAAATGGGTAATTAATAAATAATTTAGACTTTTGATGAAGACACTTTGGTTCTTCTGTTTGTTCCACAAGTTTTTACATAAAAAAATCAGGTGTCATTTGAATAAAATAGCAGATGTGAAAACATCTTATTAATAATAAGGAAGTTAGTGGCTTTAGTGCTCAACTGGTTGGGCAATTTGTGATTCTACATGATATATTATTTTGCAATTCACAATGTGTCCCAGAGTAGCATGTATACAGAGTGGATACCTCTGTGGGTTTATACTTCCTGGCTGTGGGTTTGGATCTTGGCCCAAGTCAGAGGAGGCTTGCATGCTCTCCATGTGTCTGTGTCTATTTCCTCTGGGTATTCCTCCGACAATTCAGCATGCAGCATAGTTGGATTGTCACAACGCGGACCGGGGAGACGGAGAATCGGGAATGGAGGGATTTATTATGAATCAATTCTACACAGGACACTGGATGCATGCAACGTCAATGACAGGACTAGGGAAACATACTCAAACGCTGACTGAAATACACAGGACTAATTAACAGCAAAAAGAAACAGCTGGTAAACACAGGGATTCCACACGGGGTAGATGAGGGGGCGTGGCACACGTGAAGATCGGACGAGTGGGGCATGACAGGTATTCTGAAATCGTGAATGAATGAGCCTATGTCTTGCGATGGACTGTGACCCCATACTGGGTGACCCCTGCCTTGTAGTCTGTGGTTCCTGCCATGAATTACAACATCACTACAATCCCATCGATATATTGGGCTTCATAGAAATGCATTGGACTGGCAATGGTTTCTTCAGTTCCAGTGAACACACGACATATTACTCTGGCAATGACATCACCAGACGATGAGGAGTGGGCCTTTTCGTGAGCAAGAAGATTGCAAAAGCCACTGAGAGCTGCCAAACAGTCAGCAACCAAATTTTGGCTATCCGAATCAGAGGGAAACCTTGTGATGTCATGGTCCTGCAGATATACGCCCCAACAGCAGACGCACATGAAAAGGAAGTGGAAGAGTTTTATGGGGAACTTCAGGACGTCCTACGTCAAACACACAATGTTATCTATAATATTGGTGATTTCAACTCCAAAGTGGGAACTTTGGCAGATCCCAAAATCAAGGGAAGATTCGGTTTAGGACAGGAGATCGGCTGGCTGAATTTTGCCAAGAACATCAGCTAATTATTGCCAACACTTGGTTCGAACCAAATGAGGATTGTACACCAGGACATCACCAAGTGGAGAATATAGAAACCAAATCGATTACATCCTATGTGAAAAGAAGTGGCAGAGTTCGATCTCGGCAGTGAAGACATATTCTGGTGCGGATTGTGGGTCAGATTACCAACTGCTGGTAGCCACAGTCAAACTTTCTGCAACACAAATCAAACAGCAGCAGCTAAGAAATTTGACACTGATAAGATCAGCCCCAGCTACACTGTGGAAGTAAAAAACAGATTCAACCTCCTCTTAATGGAAGAAAGGCACCCAGACGAGCTATGGGAAGAAGTGAAAACATGCATTATTGAAACAGCCTTAGAACATGTCCCATCCAATAAATTATCAAAATCAGCCCGTTGGATCTCTGATTTGATTATCAGCATCGCAGAAGAGAGACGGAAGGCCAAAGCTATGTTGGACTGAGAAGATTTCAGAAGGTTGGATGCAGAATTCCATAGACAGGCCAGAAAGGACAAAGACAATTATCGGAAGGAACAGTGCCAGAAGATGAAGCAGGCGAGACCTCTGTGCTTACATGAAGAGGGCATGGCCAACATTCATGGCTCGGAATGCAACAGCTTGTGGATGCAATGGCCAGGAGTTGCATGACCAGCAAACAATATGCAATCGGTGGAAAAGATATACAGAAAAGTAATACAAAGGTGAACATCAGAATTTCACAGTGAGGGAGAATGAGACACTGAAATTGGAGTCAGATGTTCTGGAGGAGAATGCTGTATGGCAATGAAGCAATTAGCCAAGCAAAAAGCCCCAGGAATCGATGGCATACCCGTAGAATTGCTAAAGCCCATACCAGCGGCAGCATTAATAACGTTATATCAACGAACGTGGAGGACGTGTGAGTGGCTGAAAGAATGGAAAAGATCAGTATTTATTCCAATTCTGAAGAAGGGAGACAGAAAGGAACCTAGCAGTTCTGGAAGAGATCAAACTGAAACGCTCATTAGAGGCTAAGATAACAAAACAAACGTTGGTCACATCATGCAAGGCAAATGACTGGAGAAGGAGCTCATGCTTGGAATGGTTAGTGGCAAAAGAGGAGGAGGATGCCCAAGAACTTGCAGGCTAAACACCATCAAGGAAGATACTAGTCTTAACATAGCAGAACTGAAAGAAGTTGCGAAAGATCGGAAGACATGGAAAGCATTGATCCATTGAGTGACCGAGAATCATGCTCGACTGAACGGATGATATATGTATGATGTCCAATCCCCATAGCTACTTATACATAGCGGTCGAGATGTATAAATATTTCAAGGGGGATGGTGAGAACTTGGGGGGGGGGGGGGGGGCAGGAGAAATTCATAATCTGGATTAAATTGTGTTTCAGTCCAGAGTCCAATGGTTGAGTATCCCTGCAGTATTGTTAAAAAACAATTACAATTAAATTACAATTAAAATTACAATTAAAATAGGTTAATTACAATTACAATTTAAAAAAACAATTGGGGTATTGGGGTATGACACGGGCTGAGGGGAGGGGATTGAATATTTTCAAAGGGGATGGATTATGTCGATTTTTTCCCCATAGGGTGGATGGCATCCATGCGCATCCCATGCCAACTGCAGCCCTGCTTATACCCCAGTGTGATAGTCAAGGAAACGATAAGCAGATATGGCCAGATGTCATTTTTTAATTAAACCTATTTCACGATGTGTTGTGTCACATGAGAGGATCAGAGACCATTGGCTATCAATTAATTTGGCAAAGAGGCAGCCAAATTAGGTAGGAAAGATCCCAAAGATTATAATACTTAGCTCTCAAACCGAAAAGGCATTGCTATAAAAAGAATGCAATACTATGACAAATGCCACACACACAAAAACTGAAATTAAACAATAAACACGGAACAAAGAGCAAAAATATTTTCTGTCACTTGTGGGCGAAGAAAACCATCTCCAAACTCTCCAAAAGACTTTTGCTTCTGCTCTCATCCTTGTTTTCTTAGTTTGCCTCGCTGAAAGATTAAAAGTTTAGCTGCTAGCATCCTTAAACACATCCGTGAGATGGAAAATACTGTGATGTGTGTCCTTCTGCAAGCACAGAGTTTCTCCTCCATTAGTCTCTTACTTCTGGAACACATTGTGACCAGAGTGGGCGGCAATGTTGAACGAGGTCAGCGGGGGTTCAAGTCCCAAGACGGCAGGCCACTTGATCTATTAGAGCATGCCAGGGTTCTGGGAGGTGCCACTCTCCCCCTCGGGCTTAGACCACAGTGAGCTTTAATCACATCGTTAAAAGAACAGGTCAGAACACATACTCTATGAAGGAAAATTCCCCAACGCTGTAAAACTTTAATTAGGAAAGATGACTGTATACCCCTTCAAAGTTAGTTCGGATCACATAGGACATTGCATGCTTATGGATGCACTGTGACTGAGATTTAAGTTAGGATTTGGAAGTAGAGTGTGAAATACCAAGGGACACTACTGTCTTAGATTTCCATATTACATTTTAAGTATTCTTTGAAAGCTCACTTATAATGCACGTCTCAGCATTTCAGAATGCATATGCCTTCCATGCATAAGTCCCAGACGCGAGATAAAATGGTGATTATAATATAAAAGAGATATAATCTTAGCGCAGGAACGCAGGGCCTCTCTCCCAGTGTATGAATGCTTTTACTGTAGATGAGTATTGATTCTGAAAATCCAAAAGTCAGCCAGAAGCGGCGATGCACACGCTGGAAGGGTGCCCAGGAAAACAGGCGCCACGCAAGAATGCAAATAATATACTTGCGCGGGCCACGGACATTTAGGCCGTGTTTAATTATTCACAAAGCTGACCTTAACAGCTAGTTTGACTTGGGGTAATGGCAGAATACGATATATATTTTTTTCTGCAGTAATGGACAAATCAAGGAAACAGATGAGCAGAATCACTCCCAGAATTTAACCTGAAGCCATGCCTTTACGTAAAATAGAATTTGCAGACATTTAAGTGTATATACAGCAAAAATATGCTTCCTGGGATTGAATTTGAGTCTCACAATTAAACCAACAGAATGTCACGTTATTCTGTACTTATAAAAAACCATAGATAAACACAACGTAGCCAAAAGGACAGGCTGTGACTTATCTGGAGATATTTGTTCAGTTATATATACCCCATATACACATTCCCCGGAATAAAAATAGGTCACTCGTAATGTCCCTGTGCACGAAGAGCAAACATAGGCAGCAGATAGCTATTTCAGGAGATGTTATATAACGTTTAGGCCTATCTACGATTGAAGGGTAAACCAAGCCTCCCTGACAGATTGAGAGCATGCAGTAAATTCATCCCGATGTCTCCAGATTATAACTTAAAAATATACAATAATAAGGAGTAAACGGAACGACGTTGGCGATAACCTATTTCAGTCACGATTTGCATTGGTAATTATTTTATTGTTGATGCTGCTGTAACGTTTTCCATTTCCCCGAAAGGTCTCAAGTTATGGAAAATAGCGATGCCGTTTTCACTGTTTAACATAAATTTTACCGATGCCGTACGTCAGTAAAAATGTTAATTAAAGTTACGAATGATATATATTCAATTGCCATTGGCACTAAGTGTAAGTAATTAAGTCAGCTCATCTTTAATTAAAACATCAAAATCAAGGTATTTGAGTTTTACAGTTTGACATTAATTTGTTAACAGTTGAAGATACATTTGTATGGGGGTTTTTGCTGCAAGTAAAGTAATTCTGCTGTTTTGTTTTGCTTGTAACACCTGAGACTAATAACGGAAGATGTACGATGTGGTTATTTGCATAGAACCCTTTTTCTTCCTGTATGACGCTATCATTTGTTTGGTATGTAGCTGACATTTCATACGGAACTGCTTGCATGAAAAAGGGCCAAACCCTGAAGTAATGGATTTAGTCCAGTCCTATTATTATTGCTATTGATTTTATTTCATATATATAAAATATATGAAATATAAGTCTTAAAGGAAAGTCCTGTTATACTTCGTATTTTATCACCAGTGTAGACGTAATGCTGGAATACATACGAAACTTCCAAAAATAACTTTCCCATCCTCATCTGTGATTAAAAATGAAAATGTGCTGGATGCATGCCTCGTAATTACAGATGTTTGAATGAATTATTTCTATTCAAGAGCATAAATTACCCCGAAGAACTCAGTGCCGATATTACATCACACGCCATTTAGTACAGGTGGTGACACAAGGACAATTTGATATCAGTCCCATTCATGCATTTATTTACACAGTTTGATGAGTCACTCGCTCGTTTTTAAGAGCCATTAAGGTGGAGAACAAAAAATGAACGAACACACACACACACACACATACCCGCAAATACACACACACACAAGCACATACACAGACTGATTTACAGATTATAATTACAGTTCCAGTATCGAGAGGGAGTCTAACAGCCCTTTCTTACTGAAGATTTATCATTCTGGAACTTAATTATCAGCATCAGCTTGGCTAGAGCTTCCTTGCTGGCAGCAGGTTTTTGTCTAATCTGGGAATTGCTGGTGTGTTGATTACATCCTGTCCCCCCCCCCCATTTCAACACTCACATAAAGGTGTAATTATTTTGATATTGACCTAGTTAGAATCGCTCCACATTATCTGCCGATGAACTCTGATACCTCCGGTAGACAATGCACACAGGTGATCTCACAGTGAAGCCTATCGCCTGGGCTGTGGTCAGAACCAGCGAAGGATGCTGTGCAAAGGACACGTTTTCTTTATTACTTTACTGTTTAAAGTTCTTCTATCCCTAGAACTAGACTCATTCTCTGATATTGACTTCATAGTATTGGTTTACTTTACTTAATTTCAGTCTGGCCTTCATGGAAACACTTTAATATGCAGTCATTTTCAGGGTGTTTTGAGTGAAGCACGTTGGTTATCCTACACAAACATGTAAAATGTAAGAAATTATATAAAAAAATGAGAAAATCAATGGTATAGCGAACCTGCATAGGTGCAGCTACACTGATCTTTTCTGCGATGTTGTATATCATTAAAATAATTTCATTTTATAAGTGGGCTTTTAAATGTACTGCGTTATCCTAATGTAGCATACCGAATTATGTATATTACTAATTATATATGTTTCTGACACAAGCTGCAAATTAAATTATCGGCAACTAATTAAATGTACTATGGGTTAAGTAACTGGCGCCTGAAATCTAACAGAAGGTTTTGATTGACCTTAACTTCAGTCCCACCCACCTTCTGCGCCTGCTTGTTCTTTGGTAGCTTCTATTGACCTGAAAATGTTTTTGGCTTGTGGGGGGGGGGGGGGGGGGAACTGAAGTACCTGGTAGAAACTCCAGAACAACACAGTAAAATCAAGCAAACTTACCCAGCCAGAGACTCGAACCGTGGTCCTAGAGGTGGGAGGCAACAGGCGCTAATGCTTGGGCCACCATACCTCAGTTTGTGGGCTTTGATTGTCTAAATGAATAAATAATGCTAATCATTTAAACGTTTTCCCCAGCAATTCTGAAATACATGAATATAAAATGATATATAAAATTCTCGACTGGCTTTTAGCGGAATATTTACAGTGTGTTGTATGCCATGGTCCCTGTATATAACTGGCTTATAACATCAACTTAAGCAAAATATGCTACCTTCAGATCTACCTGGCATATTCTATAAACACCCTGCATGTTGGGTGACTGCTTTGACTATATGATTATGCTTCAGTAAAAAAAATAAATAAATAAAAAAATTAATTAGCAGCAAGTAGCTTTAACGGTGAAACTCACAAATGCCAACAGCTTGTTTGATACCTTAATTAGGAAGCATATCATTAAAATACAGTTGCGTATTGTGAATTTAGTGGTAAATTACATTAATAGCCCATGAACATTAAAAAGCAGCTGTTTAGGTATTGGGCACCCTATTTTCAACTATTTGAGCGAGAGCCATAACGTGCCCTTGGGGGTTGTAGCTTTGAAGCCTGTGTTTGTTGAGCGAATATACTGCCGTCGGCAACAAACATGACGTGAGGAGCATCGCAGTTATGACGGCAAACGGGGCCACGTGACGACGGCATTGGGGAGGGACAGAATCCATTTCAGGAACAATGTGGTCCTGGGCAGAGAAGCGTCGGCATAACAGACCGGAACATAAAAAATAAATGAGCATTTTTGGAATACATAAAAAGAAAAGACAACTCTGTTTGGTGTATGGATGATGAAACAAATAAACCGGCTGGCCAGCCCTCAGGAGGGGCATCTAGGTCTAACCTGGGTCACCGTGGGAAGAATGAATCCGAGCAAGGCAATTTAAACCTTATACAGGGAACAAGGGCCAGGTGAAACTAATCAGCACCACGAACCCCCAACACCTGACCCCACCCTCCTGAGATGACCTTGCCCTCCCTTGCCTCCACCCCACACAAAATCTACAGAACTTTACCATAAATTTTAGGCAGATACATAAAGTTTGTAGGTCATTTTTAAAGGGCACCGTAATGCTCATTCATCTCGCTGCCGCTGTTATGAAGCCATTTCCTTAGATTCAACGTTGCTTGTTCTACACAGATAAATAGTGTGTATCCCTTTCCCCAAGAAGCTCTATCCCGGTCTACAGTTACTGACCAGCCGTGTAGTGCAGTGTGCCTGGGTCAGCGTGCCGAGCCTCCCGCCCTCACTGGCTCGCAGGTGCCACTGAATCCGTGCAGCTTATCAATCGCTGCGTTTGAAAGGAATCGATTCACTGCTTTTCATGCACGTTCCTTTGTTTGTCTGACTGTATCAGGGTGCTTTGGGAGCCTCCATGCCTGAAACAGAATATCATAGCCCACCTCTTATGCCTCTGAGAATGCAGTCAGCAGCTTTAATTAAAATATACATATATCACACAATAAAGAAAAATGAAAGCAGGGAACTCAGGGACCTGGGAACAGAAAGGAACAAATTCACATCTTCCTGGTATAGTAGGTTATGTAAGTGCAGTTAATGCTGGATCTCAGAGTTAGCTGCCCAAGTGATTAATGCGTTTCACAGAAATTTGTCAGCTAGGGCATAGTTTTAATTTTTACTTTTTTTTATCTCTTCTTTTCTCTTCATAGGGTAGTGAAATATAAACATTGCCTTTAGTAAGATTTGTTGTCGGTTGGTTTGTGATTTTAGTTTTCTGGATGGGGTGTAATTCATTAGTGAAACTCCAGGGGGAGCTCTGTAATTATGAATCTTACTAGATGTTTCTATGCCCAAAGCTGGGAGGCTAAAAGCACGGACTTCAGTCTACCTATAGATCTATTACAATCAGGCTATGCCATACTTTCAGTTTATAGCACTTTGGCTCTGAAAGGCTGGTTGGCTACATTATAAAAATGTACATAAAATGTTTTCACAGAAGGATTTATGACTTAATTATGTTTGGAGAAAAAATACTTTAACTTTAATTAGCTACTGTAGCAATACATAGTATATAACGTATGATAAGGTAATAAGCTCAATCTTCACAACTAATTGGCGTTTTACTAAAAAATTACAGACTTTAGAATACTGACTCCTGCATTACTTTACAGAGCTTAATTGCCATCAAGATATAGGAAAGCTAGGTGTGACAACATGGAGGACTATTTCCCTACCCACCCAATGCTCATATTCTGTAGAACAAAGTACCTATTGCTAGGAGCATTTTAAAAGAGCCAGCAGCTGAGTACATGTTATGACAATTTTTCATAAACAGCTCCTGGTTGTGGGTAACTGACAGGGTGATGATGGTTTGCGCCTCAGCTTCTCTTCCAAGCTGCCTTTACGCCTGTTGAGACAGTGGCCATATATGTGGAATGTTAAAAAATATAAAATAAATAAAAACCTGCAGTACTGTAGTTTAATTGCCCGTTGTTTGCATTTCTCATATTTAATTTGCTGCGATGGAGAAATATGCAAAAACCTGAGGGTGCCTTGTATTACATGTAAAACCAGCAAATGGGATGAGGAAGACATGCAATTATACTTGCAGTGTTTTTTTTTTTTTTTATGAAATGCAAAAGTAATTCTCCTGTGAAAGCGGCAGAAATTGCCCAAACAGAATTATTATATGACAATCATGGAGGAAGAAGTATGAAATTGCTAGGATGTTAATCATGAATAGCTCCTGCAAGAGGCTTAACAATTTAAGATAATTAAAACTATTTCTGAAAACTAGGTTTCTGTTGGGATGTCAAAGCATTACATTTCCCATATTCCCCTGACACGTTCCATACCAACACATTCTTAAAAATTAAACCGCAAAACATTCTGAAGGAAATTAATGACTCCTATCTTCAGCAACAAAGTATTTTATTGTCCATTGCTGACGCGTGGGAGGCAGGGTTCAGGATGGGCTACTCCATGACTGCATAGCTTATTCTTCAAAAAGACACAAGAGAGCCCTTGGTTATAAAGTTTTCAGCAGTCGCTGAGGTTCCAAGAACACTGGAAGCAGGGACCTCTGTGGAAATAAAATAAGGAATAGAGACTTCAGTAGAAGACCTGCCTCATACTCAATGGCAGAATTTTTAAATATCCTAATTTCCAAAATGACAACCACTTGTCCAACTAACCCCCCCCCCCCGAATGATCAAAAGAGACTATGTCAGATTTTACTGTGAAAAGAGGAAACCTTATTTCTGTTGATGTCATCAACAGCTGCTAAATCTTGTGCATGCTTGTTTGAAGGCATAATTGACTGACTACTTCAAGGGAACTTGCAATCATACCTGCAGTCTTGAACAAAATGCAGACTGAATTGTATATGACTCAGAACTGTGATTTGTATTCATATTCCATATTTTTAGGAACAGTGATTTGTATTTATTTCTTTTCGTACTATTTATCATTTTATTACTTTATTTTCTTCCTTATTTTTTATTATTATATTGTGCTTGTATTGTCCCTATATGCATGCGCCAACTCCACCAGGACAAATTCAGATTCAATGATTCAGATTCTAATCTCAAACCTTTGGACAACAGAAATATTTTTCCCCCTTGAATGTACTTTTGGTCTTCCAACAGTACCTTTTCACATTGAGAGGTTTTTTCCTCACTGAATTTGAATTTCATTATTCATCAAGAGATCAGGTGGCGCAGTTGTCTTTCACCCCTGAGTGAATTTAGATCAAATTAGAGGTGACTTGAACCTTTGGATTACACTCAGTGGAGGCCCGTATGATGAAACTTCTCGGTTGATGCGGCAGTGTTGCTTGGAAGCGCAAAAAGTGAAATTCACCTTTCCCCAAACAGAACTGCAATAGGCAGAACTGGCTGAGTAAGAGAATGTCACCTAAATATATAACGGATAAACTAAAATATTCTGCGTTGTATAAGAATGTGTCATTAGGTTCACTGTTCTGCTGCCTTCTGATTTAACCTCCGACATTCTTCTTTTTCGAGTTTAGAAAGGGCAAAGTTTAAGAATTAGCATGTCTGAGCAAACTGTCACAGTTTAATTAGAGGGGTTTCTTAGCTTAATAACCTTAAGGAAATCATCCAATCTGAATGGAACCTTTTGAAAACTGACATGTGGTTCTATAAATAGAGAGCCTTACAGGCTTAATAAAATAAATGAATGTGGTTAAAGGTGTTTCCTGAGGATGAGAAACCTGTATAGGGCTGAGAGAGTTCAGAAGGTCAGGGCGGAAAACCCAGCAATGTAAGCTTTTAGTTCTCTTTATGCTGGGTTCTAAGAGTTGTGGTGGGGGGATAGTGATCGTTATTGATGTTTAACTCTGGCTTGTGCTTTTTCTCTCTGGTCCTGGCTTTGGACTCTCATACCTTTCACTTTTGTTGGCAGTTTCACGCTGCTGCCTGGTTCCATCTTTTATTATTATATTTTCTTAACCAACCCGGTGCTGCCTGGTCCCACACAGAGCCGGGTCTTCGGCTGGGACACTTACCTTCGATCTGATTTAACATCGTGATGCTGCAAAAATACATCAGCGCTGTAGTAAGGAAGAATCCAAGAGCACCTCACATCTCAACACTGTCGAGGTGCAGTTTTGATCATTCGAGAAGCCTAATACCACAGAAGTATTTATAGGGCCATATTTTATTGCTGTGCCCGTAGGTGTGTGTGTCAGTTAGAGGAACATCAGATTCTATGTACTAAAACAGTAGATTTAGTCTCCTGTTCCAAGGGTACAGTACGGTATGGTACGGTACGGTACAGTACGGTATGGTATGGTAGGGTACAGTGCGGTAGGGTATGGTATGGTACGGTACGGTACAGTACAGTAAGGTATGGTATGGTACGGTACGGTACAGTACAGTATGTATGGTATGGTATGGTAGGGTACAGTATGGTACGGTACAGTACAGTACAGTATGGTATGGTATGGTACTGAGTGAGACACTGGGGACACAAGAGGTTTGCATGTGTCCCTCAAAATCTTATCTTCTAACACAAACAAAAAAAATAAGCAAAAAATTATGAAAACAAATGTCCAGCCTGACGTTTGAAGAAAGTTCATTCCAGTACTTAGCAAAAGCATGAGACCTCATCTCTCCACTGGACCCTAGCAAGGTAACGTCCACAGAGTGCACCTTCTGAAAATCTACCTGAGATGGTCAGATCGGGATTGACTGCTTGGGCAGCAGGAAACAAGGTATTGAAATGAATATGAAGGTGGTTCCTGAGATGTACAGGTCAGAAGATCAGAAAATTTCGTATCAGAAATAAAGTTTTGTGGGGAGAACGAATGCGTGTGTTGAGAAAGGAGCATGTTGATTTAAGTTTAGGTGGGTTAGTTGCATCAGCATTGCTGTTAAATCTATAGATCTGGGGGCTATTTGTCACAGAGACCACAAAGAGAGCTGTGGTAGGTATTCTCGAGAATGTCGAAAACAGAAAACAGTTTTCTTTCACTTCCTGTGGGCTCTTCTTAATTTTTTGTTTAGCATGCAGAATTTCTGACAGCTATAAAGAAGAGGACACAGTAGAGGTAGACAAATGAGGGTAGAATGAATGAAAGGATGGGGCGAGGAATTTCACCAGCCTGGTGGAGTCAGTACCGTGAGAATGCGATGGGAAGTCGTAGAGAGAGAGAGTGTAAAAGCAGTTCTGGAAGGTCAACCTGGGTGAAGAGGTTAGCAGTGGGATGTAAAAGGACAAAAGAGAGATTTAAGGCAGCTGGAGTAAATTGGCTGTCAATTCAAAGTCTCTGAGTAATTCCCATTGAATGCAAGATCCAAATTGTTTTTCTGCTTTGTGTGTAAGTGGAGATGTAAAAACGAGTGGAAACGAATCCAGTGGTCGAACAAGTAGAACCAGTGTAAAGCAATTTATTCTGGTTCTATGTGATGCTCTCCTTAGGAAGGGCATGAAAAGAAATTGTAAAAAGGAGACCGCAAGGACGAGGAGTATAAGACCATGGTAATATTTGTCAACAAAAAAAATTATAATATTTAAATGAAACAGAGAATTGTGGGCAAAAGGAACCATGGGCAAAGCTGCATGGAGAGAGGAGGAGTTTAGCAGGATTTCTGCGGCCAAACAATTGAGGAATAAGCTGTAAAAAAAGCAGATGGATTTATGGGTATCTGGGGATGGAGGGGGGGGGTTCACATCTCTGCAGACCCCAAAATCTGGAGGCAGTTGAGTGAGGCAGCAGAGCAAAACATTGGCGATTTTCGGGTAGTGTAGGTAAGTAGGTCAGACTGGTACAGAAGTGGGAACTTGGTGGACGCTGCATTGGTTCTAGCTGTTAGGTGAACGGCCAGTGATACAAGCTGCTCACATAAATAATAGAATTCGGCACTGCCAACTTTTAAAAATAGCTTAGCGTGAGACTTAGCATCTCAGGAGGCACAGGGGTGGGAGGGGTGGCACCAGGATTGGTTTAGTGCGGACAGGTATTTTCTGCTTCATTTAAACACTTGTACTGTCTAGATGCACGACACAAACCATTACACTATAGTTGCTGCAGGATGTGGCCCTGGAAGAGGTTCATCCCCTGCATGAGAAATTAGAGTCCTGCAGTCAGAGTTGGCTGGGGAGGAGTTTCAACTCTGCATGCGAGAGCTGAAGGCTGTCAAACTATAACACAGAACGGGCAAGTAGCGGGACCAGGTGCGATTCTAGGATTTTCTTAAGGTGGGGAAGGCACAAGACGGGCCATAAGTCATACAGAGGGGCCAATGTTATCATTAGCCAATGATTTGTTTTGAATCGATGAGTGACAGGGGAAGGGGCATTCCAGAGGCCAATCAGCTTTCAGCTGGGGCGGGCACCCGGTGACCCTGTCTCCTTACGGGACTGCATCACCCAGTACATCTCTGAACCCCTGCTCTGTGTTCCCAGGTACAAATTCTTTGTACCTTTGTACCTTCTCAAAATCTGGATAATTTACCCTGACTAGAATCTACACCACACAGAGATCATTTATATTTCACTTCCAAAGTAATTACTCAATTCAGTTCTATTTATTTTTAGGAAGATGCAATCATCCAGACTGCTTCTTCGATTTTAGAGTATCATGTAAATATCATCACACAGGAACATGTTTTTAATACATTAAACACATCAATTACCAGAAGAAAAACATAAATCTTTACCAACTTCCTGTGCGAACTGGGAAATAGATGTCCCTCGATGACAAGGTGATATTTTTCCGGTAAACACAGGGATCTGTACTTTGGATAAGCTGGTGGCGTACACAGCAGTTTGATGAGGGACAAAACAAGCTTAGTAACAACATTTAGTTGTTGGAAAAAAGGGTCGTGTGAAATGTGCATTTCAATAAAGTCATTAGATCTAAGGATGACTGACGCTACCAGCCAAAAGGTTCTGCACAGCGCAGGTTTCTACCACTTTTTAATTTATTTCATAAAATGCTGATTTTTTAAAATTCTTGCTAAACACTGGAAAGAGCGAACAACTCTAAATGAAAATGTAAGTCAAACAAAACAAGTTTCCTTTATAACATGGAAAGAGTATGTAACGGCATAGTCAAATTCTATATTGCCCTTTAACTTTAAATGCACTAGATTCATCCCATGAAACAGAGCAGCATTTAATGTCCCTTGTAGAAAAAATGCCTCAAATTTTCTCTGCCGTTATGACTGCTAGAGGAGGTCACTTTGATTAATCAAAGATATGACATTTTCTTGCTAATAAAGGTACTCAAATGGTGAACATACTATGAATTTTTCATTAGCAAGGAATACAGAGTGTATTTTTAGTAAATGTTATTCGAGTAACATGCAAATGTATAAAATCTTAGTGTGCAAAAACTTTTCACTGGTACCGTATATAAGAAGAGATATTAAAACAGAAGTATCAAATAATGAGCAGCATGGTGGATGGCGGGCTGTGACCCACACTCATAGTGGGGAGGGTTCAAATATCAATTCTGCATGGAGCCTATATGGAGTTTTCACATACACTCTGCTGTTTCCTCCAGGTGCCCTGATTTCTTCCTGCATGGTCAAAACTTGCATTTAGGCAGACTGGTGTCTGCAAATTGGATGCCCTGTGATGGACTGACATCCCATCCGGCGTGTACTCCAGCCTCGTCCCATACGCTTCCAATGATAGACTCCAGGCTCATCACGGCCTTGTACTGTTACGGGATAAGCAGTTATAAAAGATAGATGGTTATATGAAAAAAAGTAAACTTCTGCATTTTATGGACCGAGAATGACTTCCAGTTTAACCCAGTGCTACAATCACTCAAAATTATTATGGAGAAGGTGTCTTCATTACCATGGGTCTCTGATTAAAGGAAATTTGCAGTGAGTATTGTCCTTGGGCTACCCACATGCTACATTTGTCAGCATTAACATGAATTGTACATATCCCTGAGCGTGCTCTGGTGCTAATTAAAAATGATAGGCAGTAGACAATACCGCTAATCCTCATAGACAAGCTAAACACACCTTCTTGCAAGAAACACGTGTGCATTCGGCTCCGGCCTCGTGCGGCTCTCATCTTTTCCTCCTGGTACCATCCGGAATCTCTCCGATTTCCTTTCATGCCATTTCTTCTTGCTCTGTGGCCTTAATTTCAAGGGAGACTCGACTGCTGAGCATAACACAATGAGCCCAGATGGTTTATGGGAACTTTATTTTTTTTTGTGGCTTAACCAGTTGTAAATTGACGTCAGCTTCTTTGGGAACGAGATCCCTGAATCAGTAACTGAATTTAATGGCCTGCCAACCGCATCAACCAGAAAAAAAAAAAAAAAAAATTCGATCTCAGAATCTCACAGCTCAACCAAGTCACACATAAGTCATATCTTTTATGTGTTAAAGGTGAAAGTACTTTTTTTTTTTTTTTTAATGCCCTGCCATTCAAAGCCGGCTAAGGGGGTGTGGATTCTTCCGGAAGCAGGCTACGAGTTCTCACCTCGTATAAAAGGTAAGACTTCTGCGGGCGACTCCATTATACTCCAGCAGTGAAAGATAAACACTGATTGAAATTTACTGGGCATGCAACGTATATGATTTATTCATTTTTTTCTGCTTTCTGTATATAAAAAGGATTGCTAAATAACTCAAGTGTGTGCATTTTTAACGGCACTGTGACTCTGTAGCCGTCGCTATTATTCTGTGTCCGAGAGAAAAAGCTGTGTAATTTATCCAGTGGTGATTAATAAACATGATGTTGGGATCTTCGAAAGGGCCCTTTATATCCAAATAGAAGAGGAGGGCTATTGTCTTGGGTGGTAGCTGCTGTCAGTCAGTGTGAGGTGGGGAAATGGAGGTAATGTAATGGAATTAGCTCTTGCTGCCTCCCCACTTGGGCTGCTAAGGTCCAGCAGTTTGGTGTCCTGGTGGGGGGGACAGTGACAGACAGGGCAGGTGACATTAAAAGATGCAAGGAGGCAGCGGTTGTCAGCTGGGCAGCACCTCTCGCTGTGGTCGAATGTGAGGCGCCTCCTAGTCGGAGCCCCGTCGGTGAGAGAGAGGCGCTGACATTTAAACCGTAGACTTCATAAAGCTGGGTTACCTTCTCCAGATCTGGCGTTGAATTATCTGGCAGGGGTGCTGGGGAGACTCTAGGGGGATGAGGATGTTTTATGCAATCGCTCCCTGCATTCTTACATGCAGCAAATTAAAGAGTGTTGTACTGCCAATGCCAGCCAGAATAGCCTGCCAAGGAGTCTTTAGGTTTTATTATTATTATTATTGTATCAAAAATCCTAATTTACAATTATACTACCTGGCTTGGAGTTTCAGCAACATTAATCTTTTTTAGGCTTCATGCGAACGGCTAAAAGCCAATTCGATAACAGTGACAATGCTGTGATGTACATAATGGAAGGCTGAGTGGAACATTTTTAAATGGCTGTCTGAATATATGCCTGAAGGTGGACATGTCTATTTTATGTATGTATGCTATGTATCTACTGTTATTTGGTATTTATGTTTTATCTAGAAAGTTTAAATCATTCATTCTTTCCATTCATACATATGTCTGTCTGTCCATCCATCCATCCATCCATGCATCCATCCATCCAAGCACTAACCCTTACAGCACTCTTTCACATTGCCATTGCTTCTCTTTCCTTGACCCGCAGGTCGGCTTGGAATCAGCCCGGTCTACAAACCATAAGAGGGCATCAAACTGTGCATAAGCAGACCTACTGAAGCTGTAAATGAATGAAATGCCATTCAGTTTCATAGCTGCTCAGCAGAACTTGGTTATTATAATAGTTTTGGATGCAGTTATCTAAGTATTTTAGGTTCTTCTCCTTTCACTGTGAGCACGGTCGTCTTTCACAGAAGGATGGATTTTCTAGGATGGAGAAACTGCTTCTTAAATAGGCGAAAATAATTGCGTTACAGAAACTGACAACAAAATGCCGTGGTTTTCTCCATCTGATACAGATTATTGTAACTGCTCAGGAACAGCTGAATGTAGGACAGGCACGAGTTTCCTTGTACGCACTAATGAGCTGCTGAGCACTCGAAAATAAGAGCGGAATTGTAGATTAGTGTAATTGTAATCAAGGTGAAATTAAATGAGTCTACTGGAACAGAATGCACAATGTTCAATCCGTAGGTACACCTGGGGACTTCCCCACATGCAGACCACAGTGTTGACATGTGTAATTTAATGACAGAGAGTGTAACATAATAACACAGAGACAAACTGTAAGTTGAGGAACGACTATAATCACAGAGAGAAAGGCAGAGGGTAATATAATGATAAAAAGACATGCGGGATATAATTTTTGGACAAATGGACAGGCAATTTATGGACGGAGAGACGGAGTATGATTCTGATGAGGGACAGACTGTGCAATGTAATGACAGAAAGGGAGAGAGACCGTCATTTGATGAGACACAGACCATAACATTTACTGACAGAACCAGACAGTGTAATTTAAGGACAGAGAGACCACAGACAGTGCAATTATGATAAGAGAAAGTAAAATTTAATGAAATACATAAATTATGATTCTGATAAAAGAGAGACAGACATCCATCCATCTTCCATACACTTATCCTGGTTGCTAGGGGGCTGGAATCCAACCATGGCAACATAGGGCACAAGGCTGGGATACACCCAGGACAGAAAGCCAATCAAATGCAGGGCACACACATACGAACTCAGTCACACAATATAAGCAATTTAGAGACGTCAATTAACTAAGAGCATGGCTTTGGACTGCGGGAGAAATCCCACGTGACATGGAGAGGGTTTGCTTTCTGCACACATACACAGATTCAAACCCCCAGCTTTGGACATGTGAGGCAGCGGTGCTACCCACAGTGTGGATATATAGTGACATAATGATATAGACAGGCATAAGAAATTTGATGAATGAACAGATGAAAGGAAAACCTACAGCACATTGTATATTCCAGAGGTAAGATGAATTCCTTGACACCTTAGATAAATGGATGGTTCAGGGTAGCAGGGAAGGGGGTGACATATTCAGTGAATGGATTTCTTGGGAACCAGATCTGGGTTTGTTTTTGCTTATCAGCATTAACAATAGGCTGCAAAAAGGCCCATTGAAACCTAATTTATCTTGCCTGCCTAAGATCCAAGCAAAAATGATTTCGAATGATATTGTCTCAGGGTGAGGCTTTCTGTCCATCCCTTATAGTGTACAATTTTAATTACAATAGCTCTTTTATTGTGAAAATTTGGATAGACATGATGAAAAAACTATCAGTATATACAGAATGCGTCTATGGTTTTAGTGAAAACTTATTTCACAGCTTAGTAGCCAAAGGGCACCGTGGATTTTTCTTAATCAATCAGCTTCAAGATATGCTTGAATTCTTTGAGTTATTGCTGCATTTTGCCGCAGTTTTTTACTGTCATGTTACCCTGTCCTTGAACTGATGCGACGTGAAATTTCTGCTCCCATTTAGATGTGGTTTATAGAATTCTTTCTGTTAAACAAAACTCAGCAAAGTCTTTATTAGTTTGTATATAAATGCAAAGAGGTCTGCAGCTTATGTTCCTAGAATCGACAAGACGAAAATGTGAAAGTGTTCACGTCAGATTAAAGCATGATTAAATTCAATTCAATTTTATTTACGTGGTGCTTTTAGCGTGTGGAATTATCGTATAGCACTTTACAATGTCTGGGCCCAGAGGTTTTCAGGCAACAACACCAAGGAAAAAAATTGCCCTCAGAACCAAAGACCCCCTTTGGTCAGCAAGGGCCACTAAAGATTTATTTAACTTAGTGCGATGTAAATTCAGGCAGGTTGTACGTTACGGAGCAGACAGGCAGATTTGCAGGTGGGGTAGCGTAGCCAAGTTTGGGGGGGGGGGGGGGGCACAGGCAAGCCGGCAGAAATGCCAGCAGGCCGGTGGATAGGTAGCAGAAAAATAACAATGTACGGCAGAGTGTGATAAAGAAGGTCCAGCAGGACTAGTTATGACAGCATCATTAGAGGGGAGACACACACATCATAAGGAGGGTGTGAAGAAAGACAAGAGGAGCCCCTGAATGCCGGAACTCCAGCGCATGGCCACACACAAAGCAGGATAGTCACCACTGACAGTATAGTTTATTGAAAATCAATGACAGGAATCCCTATCCAGCTCTACCCCCTCACACTACAACCCCAGCTGGAGGTGAGTAGCTACCGAGAGTTAGTGTCCCCCTATAGTTAAACTACACAAGTGTGGTCTAACCTCGGCTTATAGAGTGAGCCCGAAACCCACACGTCTGATGAAAGGAGAATACTCTGCTACTCAAAATAGCCCCCCACTCTGGGAGCTAATAGGTAGCCGTACTCCTTGAGCAAAGCAAACGAGGGAGGTTGTATGGAACTAAAGGATTGCACACATACTCTAGGGTAAAGTAATAGTAGCTTAAAATCAACAGCAAAGGTTATCTGGAAGCTAATGTAGGGACAACAGGACTAATATGGCCAAATTTGCCTGAAGTCTGATGTCCGTTTAATGATCCAGAGGTACACCCAGAAAGCACGTTGCGACTGCGGGGGAGACCGGGGACAATTGTTGAATTGAATCTATTACCTATTTACTCATCAATCTGTGTAATTTCATTGTGACATGTGTCATAAGCGTCTGAGATGTTCCTAGCACCTTTAAATTAGCAGAAGATAAGAGACATGTAGCTGGGGTTAGTTGACGTGTTAAAAGTCCGCTTAACAACTGATCCCATTCAACAATTGTTGCTGGTGTCCCTTATTGCAGTCTGGACCTTCTGAAGGTTGGAGAGCATCTTCTCTGTATTCCTCAGATGGAAGAACGTTGTTCTAGCAACATGTGGCAATAAAAGACAGGTCTGATTCAACTATGCCACTAAGATCTTTAACCACAACAAGTTTAACAGAAAAACCATCAAGTTGTGTTATCAAGCACACCTGGAGCTGCCCTAGGGCCAAGGAAAAATACTGTAATTTTATCTGAGTTTAGTAGCAGGAAGTTACTGGCCATCCTGCTCCTCACTTCTAATAAACAGTCTTCAGTCTTTGACAGCTGTGACAGCTCACCTGGTTTGAATGATATGTGTAGATGTGTTACCCTCAGCATAACAGCGGAAGCCGACAATATGTTTTATAATAATGTCACAGAGTGGAAACACATGCGCAGTGAACTATAATGGGCCCATCGCTGGCTCTTGTGAGACCTCATACCTCACCTGGGTGGATGCACAGGATTTGTCGTTAACATTAACAAACATGGGGGGTGGCAAAAGTGTTGACTGTCCGGGGGTCCATGAGGACTGGGTTGAGAAACACCAGTCTAAAGTATTGAATCCTGCACTTTGATCTAACAGCACTTGCAAGGACATACATCCATGATCATAGTTACCATAAGTAACTCGTCCGTTATCTTCAGTAATCCAATTAACAATATGATGCGGTTGTAACACTGAAATAATTCATTAATGTTATTTCACTGTTGAAAGAAAAACAGTTGACATACTACTAAACATAAATTAAAGTGTCAGAGGTAGGTGTGTAATTTGCTAGGTCACTAGGATCAAGATTTGGGTTCTTAAGGACAAGTTGGATAAAAGCTATTTTATTTAATGTTGGACATACGCAAGTTTTACAGATGAGTTTATGATATTTACTAACGTGCTACTGATTGCTGGTGCAATCTCTTTCCCAAGCTTTGCAGAAACAGGGCCTGGCATGAGTGTAGCTAATTTAAAGGAACAAGTACAAAGCTGAGGTTCTTCTGTGGAAATAAAAAAACAAAAAAAACATCACGCTTCATTATTGGTTTCATCTAAGACAGGAAAACCAGACTAGGGCTGATAGCAATTTCTAACTGATAAACTGTTACTTTAAGCTTGGGTATTTTCCGACTGGAGAAGCATCAAAAAGTCAATGCTCCTACGAGTTGCTGGAACCTGTGACTCTAGCGTTGTGTGATTCCTTGTTAACCTTGACACAGAATCAAAGAAGAACACAGTGTTACTTTTGTTGTTTTCTATTGGCCCGGAGAGACTTGTAGACCTAGCCATGACTTGGGCTTGTTTGTAAATTAAAGGGCTTTCTTTCCAGGCAACCTTGAAAACCTCGGACTATAGGGACCATCACGTACCTTCCAGTTTGAGTGGAGCTTGTTTAAGTAGGACCAGTATGCCACGATGTGAATTCCCTTTCTTTATGGCTTGTATTTTCCAGTGGAGCCTCCAGGTCAAGGGCAACACCTGTTTAAGTTCAGTTTCACTAGAGATCACTCTAATTAGGTTGAATGAATGTGGGAGTCATGTCATCAAAGACTGCTGTAGCCAATGCAATAAGGGAACAACCGACACTGTATACTAGGGAGCTGATATAGCAGCAGACCTTAGTCGTACCTCAAGTTTTAAGAGAGAATCATCCGAGATTGCTGGATTTAGATTAAGAACACATACATGTTCCACAAAAACACCATGACTAAAGATCAAAGTTATGATTACGGCAAATAGCCCTATTACATGCTGAAATGAAGGGAGTGCAGTTCTCACAGGGTCACAGCCATCTCCACATGTACATTAAAATCCCCAACAAACACAGCTTTACCTGTGCTAACAACCTGATACGTCAGGAATTCTGCTAACAACTCGGACAAGGGGCCTGTATCACAAAATCGGATTTCTTGCATAGCCAGATAACTTGTCGGATTTAAGGTATCCCAAGTTACACTGACTTTATGTTTGTTCTCTCACATTTAACACCAACTACTTTAAATCTTACCAAGTTACCCAGCTAAGCAAGAAATCTTGCTTTGTGAAAAAGGCCCCAGGAGGTCTGTAAACAATACCATCAGTAAATGATGACGAAAATTAAAAGTGGTCGACTCAGCAGCATTAACCAAGATTTCAAATGAGTTAAATCTGTGACCCAACTTATACGAAATTTTAAGATTTAACTCAAATACAGCAGCAACATTGCTTCAGTCATCATATTCAGGGTAATGTTTTTAAGTATACCAGAGAGGATAGAGTCATTTAGTGCCATGAAGTCATTTCTTTGGAGCTTGTGATCTTACATTCCAAAATTCCTTTCCAGCTTGACATCACAGTTGTGTTATGACAGAGTTTTTAACTGCACTTCTAAGTTATCATGGGAGATGTTTTGGCACAATATACCTCTGTGATCAACAGTGTTTTAAACAGACACATCTCAATTGGAAAGAACCCTAAGTATTGACTCAAAACAGCTGGTAGGTGGTTAAAAACGTAGGTGTTTAGTCATCTCTTTGCATTGAGACTATCAGGTATGTTTTTTTGATAGATGATTGGCAGCAGCCTGTGTACAGTAAATACTGTCTCTCTTGAACAGCCCAGGCCTACATCAAGAAGTCGCCCAATTTTAACTGAGCCCCATTCAGACAGCCAATGATGCAGCAATGACAATCTGCTGTACAGATTATTGCCACATCGAGCAGGGATTGATCCAGAACATATTAGTGACATCTTCTATTGAAACATGTGCCCTAGACTTCTGTCATTTGTGAACAGATCTTTTAAGTGAACATTTTAATCTTGCTCACTGCACCGATTTGTTCCATTCATTCAAGTGATAGATCATTCAGTTCATAGAACGATTCTTCATTTAGTTCGTTCACTGAGTGATTCCTTGTTCAGCACTCTCACCAAGTAATTCTTTGTATGGTTCCTTCTCTGAATGCTTCATCATTCGTTCCGTTAGTTTACTAAGCAATGCTTTGTCCATGACCAAGATAACCTATTTCTCCACCCACTGGTGTAATAATATATGCGTGTGAATCAGAATGGTGAAATTATTTAATTAACATTTAATTATACAATGCATGCATTGTATGCATATGAGATATGTATATACTGTAGTAATATACAGCAATTTAAATTATTTTGAACATCCATCCATCCATCGATTTTCCAAACCGCTTATCCTACTGGGTCGTGGGGGGTCCGGAGCCTATCCCGGAAGCAATGGGCACGAGGCAGGAAACAACCCAGGATGGGGGGCCAGCCCATCGCAGGGCACACTCACACACCATTCACTCACACACACTCCTACGGGCAATTTAGCAAGTCCAATTAGCCTCAGCATGTTTTTGGACTGGGGGGGGAAACCGGAGTACCAGGAGGAAACCCCACGATGACATGGGGAGAACATGCAAACTCCGCACACATGTAACCCAAGCGGAGACTCGAACCCGGGTCCCAGAGGTGTGAGGCAACAGTGCTAACCACTGCACCATTATTTCGAACATACGTAATTAATTTAAAGTACGCGTAAAAGGGACATGCCTAATCTGGGACCGAAAGGTTCTCAACGGGTACATATTAGAAATGAGCAAATCAATGAATGATTCTAAATGAAACTTTAATTTAAGAAAACTGGAAAGAACTGATTCACTTAAAAGAATCATGATTTCTTTTTTTATTACCCACCTCTGATTGCTTTTACCGGGCACCATTAATGCCAGCATTGGAAAATGGGGGAGAATTTACGTCTCCTTTTAGAAGGTACTTTTAAATTGGCAGAGATATCAGTCACTCTGACATCTGGAAGCCAATTCATTATGGTTGCTGAAATTGCTATTTTCATGTTGCTTACCATGGAATCAACCATTACCAGAACACAACAGATGTTTCGGGGGGCGTTTCCCAGTGCAGGGAACCTTCTGGAAACTGGAACAGCGGAACGGTGCTTATATGGGTTTGGTTTGGGATTTACGGCTTAAGTCACCGTTCTGGAGTAGGGAAAGTTTGGAAAACTAGCGTGGACTTATCTGGAGTCCCTGAAAGTGAATTAATGAAACTCTGCCTCTAACTCTGCAATCCCCTAAGAACTAGCCTTCTCTACCAACTAACCCTCTCATAACTAAACTTACTGCCAATGACAACAGAGGAACAATAACTAAACATAAGGTGAACAGGAACCATGTGTTCTTGCAGGGCAGTGTATATATAAGTTAATTTAGTGGGGGGGGGGGGGGTGTACAATATTTAAAAATAGACCAAAGCTGAATTAACTGCATAACGAAGCCTTTCCATTTATAGGTGTGATTTGTTGATAATATTTCACTGTACTCTATATCACTCTCTATATTTAGAGAGATATGTATGTTTTATCCATAACCTGACATTAGTTCTGCAATTTGTCTGCATTCACATTACATTATTTATTTAAGGACATTTCTAATGGTTGACGTGAAACAAGTGCAAGGTAGCTGTGGGAAAACAAATCTAGCTATAGAAATCTCGCATTTGTAATCAGAAGTGCTATAAACATGTCATTAAGTGGGTAGGCTCAGATACAACTTGCAATCAACACGCAAATATCTTCTAAGAGAGAGCCTAGCAAGTTTGAGTGAAACACAGAAGAGAATCTAGTAGTTTCAAGCGATTAAAAATCTGTGGTAGGGGATGGGATTAGGTAAGGGACAAAAATGAGGCTTAAGTCATTTCTAGAAGGTTATGGGCATACAGTATGGATTTATTGACTTTTCATACTGTGATGCTGAGATCAAGCATTTTCGTCTGTCTCTGTTTTAGGACAAAACGTTCTTCTTCATAACTGTCATACTACATAATGTACTTTTTCCAAGTCCTGTTGTCTCTTAAAGAGGACAGTTAGGACTTTAAGATGACAGCACATATGTGGGGCGTGCTTTGTACCATCCCGACCCTTTATATATGTAACAGATGGATGGATGGATGGATGGATACTTACTTACTTACTTACTTTACCCCCTGGGTCTCAGTAGGATAAAGAACACTGTATATGCGATTGATTGGGGTCAGTAGGGGAGAGCCATGGATGACAGAACATGGCATGGACTGGCTTTTGTTCCACCGCTAGACCTGTCATTTTCAACTTGTATACTTTAGTGCTATGATCTTGCATGGTCACGCCATGTATTGTTGTCAAGCAATTCGTTTTCTCCACCTTATCTGCCCCTTAATCAAAACAGCATCCTTAATTGCTAGGGAAGAGCTCCAGGTGAGTTATGTAGGATCATGGATCTTAGTATTCCAAGAGCAGATGACTATTCATCTTTGGACCAGAACATTTATCTTGCCATTGATTTCCAGATTCTCTTTATCGAGGGACAGCCCAAGCTTTCCTTCGGCTTTGACTTGGTCACAATGGAACTCCATCACTGTCCTGTTTCACACAGACGTCTCACACTCCTGAACACAACCTGGGAGCTTTTTCACTGTTTCTTTTGACATTTCCAACAAGCTTGTCAGCCTGAGAATTGCACTGCTATTTGTCGCTCGTGATGCCGATTCCTGCGGCAATATGCAGGTCAAGACTTTTATACAGCTGAATATTTAACTATCAAATCAAGTACCTGGTGATACAAGGGAGGGAGGAGCTCTGCTATCGACTGCGAAATGGCCTTAATAAGGTAGTTTCTATATGCTTGCAATTGAACTTTAATGCCAAATACAGACAATAGGTAAGGGTTGTGTACTTATTTGTTTCAACAGTTTTGCAAAAAACAGTAAAGGTCTGCATTTCTTGTGCAGGAAATTAGTCATATGCTCAGACATCATGAATACTTTGGTTAATAAAAAAACATTTCTGCGTTTCAAACATAATTATTAGCACTTAGACATGATATTTTGTTTTCAATTTGCATATTTTTATGACCAGATGACATCCATTTAGTGTTTATTTTTTTGCAAGCTAAAAAATAGTAATGAAGGAAGAACCTTTAATCAAGCAAAGGTCATGGAAATTTGACAATGCTGCCTTGATGCATATAAATACACAAAGGCTAATTATAAGACCCTTCACTGTTGGAAGAGTGCTATTTTATTTTGCAAACGCTAATGACTGTGACACTCTTTTTTCCCACTTGGTATTTTTTTTTGTCCATTACAGAAATGTTTTATGACAGAATTAATTGACCAAATTAAACATTTTAAAGATTAATTTACCTGGTAGTGATGTACAGATGTACTTTTTCGCAGAATGCAAAAGGGGTGAAAAGGATAATGACTGATATGTGTTTTTTTGTGCCTTTGCTTGTCTATTTTAGCAATGAACACATTGCTCTGGTCAACTGTCTTTCAGATATACAATTAGACTAAGACCTTCGTTTGACCTTAATTTGTTCTTAGTTTAATTTGACCTGAGGTACAATTTTTAGCTGTCAGCAAGACAGCAGTGCGATGCAATGCAGTAATTCTTTAGGGCAGTGTTATTAGTATAAAGTACGTCGTAATGTAATCATCTTGTTAATGAAACTGTAGTTGAAAACTAATAAAAGAAGGTATTTTTATACAATGAATATGATACTATGAAATTATCTGCTTAACCCACAATATAGCGTATGGTTATGTATCAAGTCTGGATTATCAAATATTAGAAACTGATTTTATCTGAAAGAACTACATTTCTGAATTTTAATCAAGTGAGTATCAAGAAAAATAAGTATTAGAAATGCTTTATTATGGAGTAAAATCATGCAAATGATCATAATCACAGCAATGATTTTGAATATTTATATGTGAATGTACATTATATTCAATGTTTATAGTGTTCTTGTGCACTATTAACATGCTTCATAAAATTCAATTTATTTAAATTATAATATAACAAACTAAATCTATAACCTCTTCTAGTGGCTTAACAGAGCCCACACTGACACACACAATCACATTATGGGCAATTTAAAGATTCCCAGTCACCTGATTGTGTAGCTCTGTGTGTGGCTCAGCGTGGTAGGACCCTCTGCCCATGTGGGAGCTGCTGGCTGGAGGGGTAGTCATGTCACGATTGGGCTATGGGCAAGGCCCTCAACTAGGGCTGCTTCTGCTCTTTGACCAGGCACTTAAGTTCTGGTAGCATGAGTTTGGACCCCCCCGCATTCAGCAGAATCTACAGAGGGGGAGCTATCAGAAGGGGTGCCGGACACCGCATGAAATTTGATTCTGGCTACGGGCCTGTGTGTAACCCTAAGCTTTCGTTATTTGTATGTTGCTCTGGAAAAAGGTGAAAGAATGTCAGTAAAAAGAAAGTAAAAGTCTAAGTAAAAGAATGTAAGTAAAATTAACTGGATGTATGCAGAAAGAAATCAGAAAGTCTATGTAGGTTTTCCCCCGCTTTACGAAAGTAGAGCTGTCCTGTGAGATCTTCCGTAAGATGAAATGGCGTAAAGCAAAAGGACAATTACCCTTCATACGGATGGGAAAAAGTTTTGAGCAAAAGTAACCAATCAAATCATACAAAATCAAGCATATAAAAATAAAATTACATTAATGAATGATATAATAAATGTACAGCCTATAAAAAGTATAACCAATGTATGTACAGTGTAGTTTCACTTACCAGAATCAAGACGGTCATGCGTTATTTACAACAGGGATACTTCCTGAAAAATGCCATTTTTGGCGATTTTGCAGTTGTGCGAACATCACAGGCTTACACAAACCTAGATGCTATAGCCAACTACACACCGAAGCTAAATAGTATAGCACAATTAAATAACAATATAAAGTATAGCTTAGTAAATACATAACCCAATAATACAGTTATCATCATTATCAAGTATTATCTCCTGTAGATAACTGTGTGTGCTGTACTTTCAGTTAGCGAAAACAGTTGCTAATGTAGGTTTTTTGTGAAAGCAAAGTCAGGTAAAGCGAACATTTATAATGTTGGGCGAATATTCGCAATGTGATACCTGTATTTAAAAAAAAAAAAAATAAGCGTCTCATGTTTTTGTTGCATTATGTGTAAATACTTGTTGGTTAATATATTACTGCAAGGTAAAATAAGTACTTGTGTTAAAAACTAAATAAACTCAAGGTTATATTATTATTAAACTTAAACTCTTTAAATCTTTAGCTAATCTGATGACTGATAAGGGACTGAGTCTGCCTCTTTTGGGCAGTGTATTAATGATTAGGTGTGTGTGTGTGTGAGAGAGAGAGAGAGAGAGGGAGAGCGAGCTTCTTTGAAGCCTTTGAAAATTTTAGAAAATGACAGAAAATTAGTGTTTTATATTCTGTTTCCATCTGCTAGATACAACAACAAGCAATGTCTACTTGAAAACAAATTGAGTTTTAATGTAAAGGCACATTTATTCAAACATGATGATGAGAGGTATATTTCTTAAGCTGTTTATGTTGCTTGGGAAAAGAGCACCGTCAGAAATAATACCGTACAACCGCCTCTGATAAGAAGGGGGTTATCGGAGCATGGCTGTCATATTAATTCAAGCTTTAAAGCGAAATTAACGTAGATCAAATGCGGCACAAATTAAGCAATTTTAAACCAATTTGCTTGATATCCTTTGGTATTCTCTCATATTTTGAAGTTTAGTTCTCCTCTGTGCTCTGCCCAGCTATCGTCATGACATCGCTATTAAAAAAGAAAAAAAAAACATGTTTTTAGCAAAAAATAAGACGGACGTGCAAAGAGCTTTGATATTCCCATAATTTCATATTTTAGAGAGGTGTGGGAGGAATAAAAACAAATTTGAACACGCAGCTCCCAGATACTGTTTCAGGCTGCTGTTGTTGAGGTGACCACCAGGCACTGTTGACTATCCGTGTCCTTTTTGTACTGTGGCTGTGCTGTGGTTTAGTTTGATCTCCGCTCCCTCCACACCCAAGTGAAGCTGGGGGAAGCTGTGCGTCACTACTGTTCCCAGAGATGACATATAGCCTTTGATTCCTCGCGGTCACAACGAATATTCCAAGTAGGACGGATGGATGAGAAGATGCAGATTGCCTTTAGAAGAGGCACTTCCAACTCCCCGAAAGGCCATCCGCTGTGCTATTTAGCTACCAAAAAAAAAAAACGCAAACTTTTTTAGTCATAGGATTGACCACGATGGCTTTTTAAAAATCATTAAAGAAAAAGAAAAAGAAAAGAAAAATCATTCAACGAGCCCTTGCATTGTTCTGGTAATTGATTGCGCTGGTGTCAAATCAAAAGTACCTGACAAGCCCTTTTAAGTGCTACTATTTTTGACGTAGCATTTGTGACAATCGAGCCATTATTGATGTACTGCGAAGAAGAAAACTGAACACAAACACACACAGGAGAAACCTATCAATGGGGTTAGTCCCATCTCCTTCCAAGTTCTCACTCTGCGGTTGACATTGATGGAGCGTAGTGACACTCTTTCATGACAAGCTATTTCTGCCGTGTTGTAATATAAACGGCTCCAGACTAATGTGGAATAGCTAATATGACGGCATAAGTAGTGTGAAAAATAGTTTTTGCTTCATTTGCTAGAACATTCCACATCTCCAACAGAACATTTATTTTTTTTTGCTGGTATAAAAGTTATGCCAGGCCTGGTGTCTCAAAGATTAATGATACGAACGGTGGCTTTTAGGTGTTCCTTGAAGGACCTCGTTCAGGGATTTTAAATCAAGTATAAACAACTTTCCATAAATGTCGACCAGATTTAATTATGTAGTAAAATTTCTGCTGCGTTACCAAACTGGTGGGATTTACAGACGCTACAGTTTTGTACTGTTATGCTGAGTTCATAACATTACAGCTAAAAGTTCATCCAGATCCTTCAGGGCTACATTAATCTGCTTATACACTATTTCTGTGACTCTGCTCTCCTGTTTCAAATACCCTCAGATGTCCTCAAGGCAGGACAAAACCTCACATGGCTCCTGACATTAAAAAACATTCAGATGTGGCCAAAAATCATTAGATAAACAATGGAATTATGGATTCTGGCACAAGCTCTGTAGTTTTCTGTAAGTTAAGGCTTTATCTTTACTTACCCTTATTGGACGTGTCACATAAACCTATTTCATGTGAGTCGTGTCTTTGCTTTTTTCTTCAGAAGTCCTGATGTCACATTAGGTCGACAGTTTTGAAAGATTTTTTTTTGGATTGAATACAGAGCAAATTTAATTTGCATTCAAGAAACACCATGTGGAAAAATGAAGGCATAACAAAATTAATATGTATTGATTTTAAACCAGTGGGAAATACAAGGCAAGCCACAGGATGAATATTAGATTATGATTATTTGCCCTGAGTCACTGGGGGCTGGTTTGTTTGTGAAGTAGATGCATCTTGTGGAAAATTTGGGGTGGTTTTGCTCAAAATATAATAAATTAAGATATCCGGCCATCAAGCAGGGCACACACTCATACAACCTGGAGCTGTCAGGTTGTCTAACTGGACATTTTTCGATTAGGTAATGAAAACAGAAGCAGCCGAAGTGGAAACCATCACGCATCCCTGGAGGTGTGAGGTCACAGTTACCCATTTGCTGCTCTAGTTCTAGTGCTATAATTCTATATGCCCTACTGCTGTAGTTCTATATTTAGCAAGATATACAGCCAGTAAACTCTATGACTGCCAAGTTACAGAAAAAGGATCAATTTCAGGGAAATTGTCTTTTGGAGTTTTGGAGCGGTGGAATTTTCACTCTGAGTGCTGTAAGCGATAAAGTGACGACTGTTCATATCAAAGCTCTGGTCACATTGATTTTACAATGGCATCCGAGAAGCTGTACACCTATTTATACATTTAATGTGGCTTTGCGAGAAAAAAATAATCCTTTCTACCGAGACGACATGTGTCCAATTTCTAATGTCAGTCTAAGTTGACGTCTAGTTTCTGCAACATCTGCACTCCTGTGCAATGTTTAAAGCATTTAATCTTAAAATGTAAATGTTTTAAATACTATATCCCACTAAGAACTTTTCCCAGAACGCCGTTTTGAAATGAATTCCCATAAGGGTGTGGCAGATCGTCCTCTGCAGAATATCACTGTACATGTATCACAAGCTGGTTGCCAGTAAACAGCTATTAAAGCAGATACGAGTGGGTATGTTTCAGTAGGAACTTCACCTATTTGCCTTCTTGAACAAGAACACTAGGCATTAAATTTCTTAGCGAAAACACATTTAAAAAGCCCCTCCAGCATAGCAAGATAAGGATTTCTCATGTGGAAAATTATTAAGGCTGATTTAGACAATATTTCCTGTCTGGGATACTTAGTTTTTGCTGAATTTGCATACTGGACAATGGTGAAAATTAGCACTTTCGGATATGGGTCTCTAATAGAAGAGTAGGACGTAAAGGATACTGACTGCCTATAGTGAAGGATTTCAAGTATCCTGGCTTTTCCACACAGCAAGGAAAAGGAACATATGATTTATTATTGAGATTGTGAGGCTTTATGGGCTCGTCCCAATGGAAGTACGTCAACAGACCCATGACTGACTGGGAAAGTAGGATCCCCCAGATGGAATCCTAGTGTGTGAACCTGATCTTTATCCAAGTAGGAGGTCAGGTCTGGCTTTGCTGAACTTAAACTGTGCCCAAATACAATCCTCTACTGCATACATAGGAAAACCGAAAGTATGAGTAATTGTATATATGTATGGATACCGGGTAACCTGGGAAATAGCAACCTGTGGCCTCTTCGTCCTGTTAAAATACTCATTAAGATGCATGGTAAGAAAAGGTTACATGTTATATTAATCTGAATTCCTTACAGAGCCTTCTCAGTGGGAACCAGGAGGTCATCAGTGAATAATAATTTCACTGTAATTATCATATTAGGGTACTAATTACCTGGATAAAAAGCTACTTACTAAGCAACAGAGGATCCGGTCAGATTCATCAAGAAGGATGCAGGTATAACTATTATTTTATAGATTATTATTTAGCAGATACCTTTATGCGAAATGACATATGTTTCAGAGAAAAAGCAGGATCAGTGAGTGTCTGGAACATTTGGTTGTGAAGGACCTTGCTTAGGTACTCAATGGTGAAATCACTCTGCTGAGTATGGGATTTGAACTGACGACCTTCCAATCACAGGTATAGCATCCAAACCTGCTGGGCCACACCCGGCAGAGCTTGGCATTTGGTGATGTGAAATCTAATATCTTGTGACAGAGGTAGTTTAATAGGAAGTCACACAACCATTCAAAGTCAATGGGCAGTTTTTCATAATGTAATTGATTTTTTATTCAACAAGAACGTCCCGTTGTCATTGACTGAGTTATTGAATGTGATTAACTTTTTCTCTTCACAGGAACTTTAAAAAGTTCACTCGCCGTTACAGTCTTGTTAAGGAGCACATCAGAGATTTTTTTTGCCTAAAGGCAAATAGCTTGAGCCCCTAGTAATGATTTTTTTTTGGGCAATCTTAGCCTGTTTTTTCACTGGAATTATTATTTGTTAGGCATACCAGACTTACCCCAAAGCTAAATTATAGAAATAGCACAGAGTGGATTTCAATATTGATTTCAGAATTTCTTTAAAGCAGAATACTCTGCAAAATTAGTCACAGAAGGGGAAATGCAGACATTTAATACTGCTCAAGGAGAAACTATTTCAATCAGTTCATTTCCAATAGTTAATAAAAAAAATTGAATGATATATCCCTGGTTTCAGTTAAGACCACACTCGAAATCCCAGACAAATTCTTCGTAAATAAACTGTCCAATAACTGAGCAAACGCTTAAATGTCATACCACATTAAAATGATAATAAAACAGAATTTTAAGTTTGCCCTGATCATTTTCAGTTATACTCATGAAAAGGTGAACAGAAGTCATTCTATTATATTAGGTTTTGCATCTATGACAAGAGACGAAACTGGATGAAGCCAACATGAAAATGAGAAAATTGTGGAGAAACAATACAAACTGTGTCTTTACTTTCAACACACAGATGCAACGAATGCAAACAGATTCGATTCCATGTTGACATCTTATTTAGTCATATAACAGGCCAATGACATTCAGCTTCTCTATTAACCTGTCTCCCCGCGATCTTTATTACCCTTTTACTGAGACGGCAGAAGCCTCACTGAATAATCACAGGCCGCTTTCTGTGGTTTATGTGTAGGTATCAGGTGTAAATTAGGCCATTTTGACCACACGGAGGACGAATCCCCCTCCCCCAGCCACAGCTGAATACTCCTGAAAGATGTAAAGACCAAGATACGAGAATGTGTGTGTGTGTGTGTGTGTGTGTGTGCGTGTGTGTGTGGGTGGGGAGGTTAATCAGAAATCAAAGACAGAAGCAGTGGACCCTGATGGGGGAATGGACAACAATGTTACACAAGTGTGGGCACACCTGGGCAATAATCAGGGGCAGGGGTGTCGGGGGGGGTATGGATATCTTGGCAGGATACCAGTCCATCTACCATGGGGACCAAAATGGGGGCATTTTGATGGGTCTGCCTTTATCTCGTTCTCTGCGTTGGCAGCCTTGACCTCCATTCAGGGCTACAGAGCTTAGAAGGTTGTGGTGTGTTTGACAGGCTGAACCAGGAAAATGGCATCTGAAATGTCTCTCCGTGTGCCCAGATTACCTGTGAAGCGTGCTGGCTACGCTGCAGACGAGCCGATCGCCCGTGTGATATAACGGAGCAGTCAAATCACGTTTGAATTTTGAGAAATTATAACTGGCATTTTAGTCCCAGCACTCTGACATGCAAGCTGTCTTACAACGCATTAAATGATAATGTGGTTTGCTGATTATTTGGGGTTCTGAATTCTCTGCAGTTCCCTAAAATCTGCATTAGCGCAATTTCCAGTATTGTAGATAAACTAGATTGAAAATGGACTCTGCCTATATTTGTAGGTAGAATTAACAGAATATTTCAGCCATCTGATGGAAATTAGCTGAAATTTTCCATTCATCTTTCTTCTCCCAAACTCTTTTTCATTACAGGCTAATGGGCAGACTAGACGATATAATAACAACAAGAACAACAATAATAATCCATCCATCCATTTTCCAAACCGCTTATCCTACTGGGTTGCGGGGGGATTCCGGAGCCTATCCCGGAAGCAATGGGCACGAGGCAGGGAACAACCCAGGATGGGGGGCCAGCCCATCACAGCTCATGAAGTCCATCTCTTGAATTTAGGGCTACCAAGAGGGTGTGATGGCTCACTTGATGGATAAAGTCCTCCATAGTATATAAGCAATGCCAAGGAGGACAATCTACTACACCACTTATATCTTGATATGAGCAGGGATTTCGTTGGTGTGATTTTTCATCTCTTATTATTGTTATTATTCCTCTATTGTTATTATTATTATTAATGCTACTGTAAGTGGCTCAGCAGGCTGCCTGTGATCAGAAGGTCGCCGGTTCGAGCCTCGGCAGAATAGTCACATGTCCATGGGTCCTTGAGCAAGGCCCCTTAACCCCCCCAGCCCCAGAGACGCTGGATGACCCTGTGCTGTGACCCCCCAAGCTTGCTCTCAGCTGCATGTGTGTCTCATGGAGAGCGAGATGGGGGCAGGTGAAGAGAGAATCTTCACACCGGGATTAATAATGTATCACTATTGAAGTAGTAATTGTAATGTTATATATATATATATTTACACACAGACTTTAAAAGTTTAACTTTCAGAAGAGATGAACTGCATCATGTCAGACTGTATACTTTTGTATCTATCTGCTGAGAGGCTGGCATGAGAATAATGATTAGTGTTTTGGGCACTTTTTCTTTTCACCTTGGCAGAACAGCCATCAACTTGCCTGTATTTTAGTAGTGTTGCTATATCTGAAACACGGCATGCATCCATAATTAAATACAGGATGCATGAGCCTGGATCTTATCCCTGAAAACGAAGTGAGGAACCTGGAAATCACTGAGAACTTAAATATGGTGAGAACATACGTTTAGTCAGGAGAGAAAATCAAACCCGCAACCCTAACCCTACAGTTACCCACAGAGCCAACAGGCCGGTCATATGTCACATACATGTAATTCGCCTTGTGCTGATCGATAGAAGTCTGTTATCTTTAAGAAATTGGAGGTATGTGAATTATATATGAAAATTTTTCTTGGAACGCTGCAGTTGAAAGCTATTGTAAGAGTCAAGCAATGGCTCAGATAAAAACCACAGAGACCCCCAATGTTTTGAAAATACAATTTCTAATGTGGAGTACAGCTTTCACAAGGTACTTTCATTAGCTTTTAAAATTGATTTTTCATTTTGGAAGAGATCACTGTATTCAGTCAGATAACTGTTCTTGGGAGCCTGCTATGGATATGTTATCTTGGGTTTGTGGTCAGCCCATCAAGCCGAACGTGCCGGCTTCTACAGCTCTTTCCTCACCTCCGGACCGAAACAGGTCGCTAAAGTTGACCTCATCATCTTCATCACTTTCATTTAAGTTATGCGTTGGCCTCGCACGCTTGCTCTTCTGACATCTGTGGAGGTGATTATTCTTTCTCTCGGACTCTCGGTTTTAGTTAAAGGACCCCTGAAATTGAAAACTCTCAGAAAAAAATCTATCTATCGTAGTCACATGTTACTTCCATCCATCCATCTTCTGTAAGTACTGGAACGTGGGGAGCCTGGAGTCTTTTCCAGGGAAGCATGGGCCAAAGTAGGGCACACCCCGCATGGGATGCTGATCGATTTCAGGGCACACAGTCATATAAGGGGAAACCTCTATATACACAGGACTGAGTCTGGGTGTGTGAATCGATAATACTATCCCCTGGGTCACTGTACCACATTCACATTGCTTCTATCCTGTTTATTTTTTTAAATAATCAAATAAATGAAACATGTTTGGCTTATGTGTCAGTGTTCATAATTATATTGCACATTAACAGTGAAAAAATAACTTTTATGAATATCTGAAATGTGAAGTTCAAACACAGTAACTCCTCCCTCTCCTTCAAAGTTCACATATTCCACCAAGCTGGCCCATCGTCTGATTCAGAATATACCATCGGTCTGGGATCTGATGAAGATCTCACCTTCCTCAAATAAAAATAAGTTTACAAGCACATGAACATAGTCCATATAGGAAACATACTACCAAGATGCATAGGTAATTTATGCATAGATATTTGCAATGCAGACATATCATTTAATATGTACAGGTAAATTCAATGGGACAGGCAGTTCAGCACGTTCAAAAATTAGATTCTTGTGTGAAGGCACTTGAAGGTATGAGCATTTAAATGTTATAGTCAACAGAGTAATACATATATACTTAGATGACCTCCTGCCAAGTTACGTTTTGCATGTGAAGGAAAGCCTTCCAGGTATCCTTACTGAGATAGACACAATCTCCAAGATTACCGCAGTGAGATCTGCTAATGAGCTTCGAAACAAACACATTAGTCAGATTAATTTTGGCCTACTGACCATTTTCCAAAGACAGAATTCATCAATGAGGAAAAAAAACGATGTAGGAACTCATTATGCATGAAATAAATATCAAATTCATGATAAAAACAACAACAATGAAGACATTAAAAAATGTATCAGGACATCAAATAGCGAATAAGGGAGAAGATAACGTCCATCATCATTGCGCACTGTAGTCACATTACAAAAAATTAAATATATAACATTAAAGAATTATCAAGTTCTTCCACGACATAAAATGCCATTTTGAAAGATTAAGCTTTTATGAACAGATGCAGGTTACCTAATAATAATAATAATAATAATAATAATAATAATAATAGTAAAAGAGTCTTGCTTCGTTAATATGCATGTATTGTAAAATTCAGTTATGTGTTTTTATTTTGGCATTTGTGATTGATAAAGTTAAGTGTGTGTGTGTGTGTGTGTGTGTGTGTGTGTTCTATTGTTCTGATAATACTAAGAAAATGAGCTGGAAAGATTCTTTTTGCTATGTAGAATTTGGTCTCTGTATGATTCCTACTAGATATTAAATTGTCATCATTCACCTAGATTTATGTCAGCATTCTGCCCATTTCTCCTTTTCTTACTGCCCATTTTGAGAATTTCAAGCGGGATCCGAGCTGACGTTTCACAAAGTTAGTGATTCAGTTGTAAACTAATGGTATCACTACCTTCTCCTTTGATCATGAAAATATTGAATTTTTTTTTTTTTATTATCCAGAGCCATATTAACAGTACAGTAAAGACTCTACATTGAGTTGGCCTTAGATTAATGTTAACATTGTTCTCTAACCATAACCAGATCATTAACATCTATTATAAAGCAATAATGTTCTCATTTTCCCTCCGAGGCTTGTGACCTTAGTATGGTGGAGGGAATTGCATGCCTTAGCGATCCAAAGAGCTCTGTTACTTTTTGGAGTCACCATCCTCAAGATCAAAGGTGGGGGTCAGATGTAGTATCAACTGGGCAACAAGCTTGAATGGGAGGGATCCAATTGGATCAGACCTTGTCAATAGACCCTGGCTTTGAGAATGTTGAATGTTACCTCTCTGGTATGGAAGGAGCCTGAACTAAGGTGTGAGATTACAGGTATCAGCTAGACTTAGAGGATGCAATACAGTGGCAGTTCTTGCTTATATGGTGCCCTGGGCAAACCCCGACTTTAGTGCCCCCCACCCCCTCAGCCGAAAAAAAGTGCCATGTGGCGCTGTCATGGTTATTAAGACATTTGGAATAATACAAATGAATAATGATGAAATTTTAAAATTTGTATATATTGTATATATACACTGTATTGCCTAAAATACTGGGACACCCCTCCAAATCATTGAATTCAGGTGTTCCAATCACTTCCGTAGCCACAGGTGTATAAAATCAAGCACCTAGGCATGCAGACTGCTTCTACCAACATTTGCGAAAGAATGGGTCACTCTCAGGAACTCAGTGAGTTCAAGCGTGGTAGGATGCTACCTGTCTAATAAGTCCTTTCGTGAAATTTCCTTGCTAATACATAAAGTGCAATGCAAAGCGTCAGATGCAGTGGTGTAAAACATGCCACCACTGGATTCTAGAGCAGTGGAGACGTGTTCCCTGGAGTGACAAATCATGCATCTCTGTCTGGCAATCTATTGAACGAGTCTGGGTTTGGTGGTTGCCAGGAGAACGGTACCTGCCTGACTGCATTGTGCCAAGTTTGGTGGAGGGGGTATTATGGTGTGGGGCTGTTTTTCAGGGGTTGGATGAGTGAGTCTGGTGTGGAGGAACTCGACTGTCCTGCACAGTCCCTGGGGGGCTGTCAATGTTGGCCATACCTAAATCCGGCAGTGCTACCATACTTTCATGTTGCGTTGGTTTTAGAACCAGATCATTTGACTGCTGATGGGGTATCCTCTACTTATGGTGTTTTCCATGATGTAGAAGGAACAAAAGACATACAAAAGATGGATATCGGTTAAATGCAGTCGAGCATACCTCCCATCCACAGCGTTGGCTCTGGAACCAGGTGTTGGGATACTCATAGGATACCCTCAGGCTGAGAACTGTGCAGTTGAAATTCTGCCCTCTATGAGGTGTAGAGAAGAAAACTCTGACCGTTGTTTTGCATATGGGAGACTTCAGCGATCACATGGGGAACCAGGGTGATACCAGGATGAGAGTGATTGGGAAGAATGGCCTCCCAGATCTAAACCCAAGTGGTGAATAATTATCAGCTTACAAGTACAAACACTATGTCTAAATACAAGAATGTTCATGACTATGCATGGTATCAGAATGTCCAAAGCCAAAGGTCAAAAATTGACATCATAATTTTGCCTTCTGAATTGAGGTGGTGTGTTTTAAATACTCAGACAAAGAGGGGGCCAGAGCCATCAACCTGTCATCAAGTGGCGATGAGATGAACCTGGTGTATGGGAGGGGGACCAGATGGGCTGGGAGGAGCCAAGTGTCTGGGTTTGTTGGAAATATCCTACTGAAACTTCAGCTCAGCAAAAATAAGAAACAAACAAACCAGCAAAAAACAAATAGAAACTTTATATTTAGTAACCGAATATTTAGTAATAGATATATGAGCTATACCTAAGACAGAAAAAACACCTAATATGAAATGAAAATGCATTATTGATATATTCATTTAATATTTATTAGTATCATTGATGTGCATGTAAACAAAAGATCAGATGGAGGCCAGATATTGTATCAAATCTCGGATGACAAATTTAACATGGTTTTTGTACGTTGCATTATTTGTGTGTAACAGGTTCTGGTAATAAAGTAAATCTTTACAGCTTTAAATTATTTTGTACCATTTCTTAAGAATTTATGAAGACATTTTTTTTTCCCCCAAATCGTAACTACACAAACATTCCTTGAAGGTCACAGGACATTAAATATCAGCTTTGAGATATGTTACTTTATCATTCTTTCTATCTGTACACCTGGCCTGTTAAAATTCAAATATAAATCACTCGCTCAGGTTTTAATTTGTCATTTTGTTTTAATGAATATTTTCTTTACCCTTGAGTCAGCAGTCAGAAAAAAAAACAGGAAGAGAAATGGGATTGTCAATTTTCACAATGAACGGACTTTTAGGTAGGTGTTACTTTTTGGGTAATAAAAAATGTTTGCCTTGGAGTTGACCTTGATGATGAGCTTAACGCCAACATGCCGTTTTTACCTTGACTGAATTTTGTAAGTCCTCATGGTCAATTTCTCAGGTCTCAAAGCCTTCTAAAAACTGGAGATGCAGTTCATTCACTGTAGACCAGCTGTGTCACCCTGTAGTACACTGCCAGTCAAAAGTCTTTGCACTCACTGAGATTTTCTACATTTGCATGTTACTCACTTAACGTTTGCTAAAAATACACTCAATATTCTTTGCTAGCAAATGAATTTACAGTATTTTCAGCATTTGAGTACCTTTATTAGCAAGAAAATGTCGTATCTTTGATTCATCGAAGTAACCTCCTCTACAGTCATAACGGCAGAGAAAATCTGAGGCATTTTTTCAGCAAGGGACATTAAATACTGCTCTGTTTCATGGAATGAAACAGTTAAAAGTTAAAGACTAGCCTAGAATTTAACTATACCACACAACCAGTAAATAGGATGTCGGACATACCCTGTTAAAGTCTCTTACCATGCTATAAGGGAAACTCGTTTTATTTGACTGCTATATTCATTCATAGTAGTCCACTCAGATTTTCAGTGCTTAGCAAGAATAAAAAATCTGCAGTTTATGAAATAATTGGAAAAACGGTAAAAACCCGTGGTGTGCAGAAACTTTTGACTGGTAGTGCATATGGGGGCCAGTAGCGATGAAGAAATGTGTGGTCAACCTCGCTTTACTGGACGCTTTACCTCAGAGTGAATCAATGGCAAGTGGGTTAGACCAGTTGGTGATTGACAGTGCGAGATAATGCCACCCACTGTGGACTTTGAGGGCTCATTTCTGCCTTCAGTGGGTGGTAGTCCACTTATAAGGTTAATGCAATTAATAAAGGATCAGTATGTGCTTGGGTAATGAGTTTTTGATTAAGGAACTCTGGGGTGACTCATTGGGTGATTTAGCTTGAACTGACCTGCCTCTGAATTGAACACAACAGAACCCATTCATTACCTCTGTATATGTTTATTAGAGAATAAGACAGGCTGTTTGGGTTATACAAGAATTGCGATTTTCGTACTACTTTATGTATGCTACAGTTTTTCTGTGTACATGTGCTGAGAAGGATTGAACTTCTTGTGTTAAATTGAAAGTTAATAAGTTTGTACATTGATTTATTGATTTGCTGTTAAGGGTGCCCTCATTTTTTGTTTCATGTCATCTTCAGCACTAGCTGTAGGGTATCGCCAATCGTGTTCCATTCTGCATTTTTCAGCTGTCTGTGTGACAAACGCACAAACTTGGTTGAAATCGATTAGTCAAATGCAGGTTTGCGACGGCAGAGAAGCTGTCATTCACTGTTTATGCAGTCTGATTACTCATGTTTGCTGGCTTTGAAAGTAAATCCAGTATTTTTCATACTTTTCATTTCCTAAAATCTTGTTAGGAGATGAAGGATTCAGGTGGGGTTTTCACATAATCTGCGGTTTAATTTAAAGTGAAGTCCTTTTACCGTTTTTTTCACCTTGTAAATTCATGTAATCTTTCTTATGACTGTTATTGTAACATCTATCTGACAAGAAGACATTCAAGGAAAGAAAAAGATCACTACATTCATTATTTATTATCGCCATTGTGGGGGGAAAAAACCAATCATTCTACGTAGATCTTTATGTTTTATGTATCATGAATCTATAGCAGTCTTTGTAAATAATGGAAAACAACCCTGCCTTTATAATGGATTATTTCCTGGTACGAGAATCTCTGTCTGTAGTTGAGTTTTTATGAATTCCCAAAGACGATTTTTGGCCATATAAGACTTTTCTATACCCTTTCATAAGGCAAGGATGCTCTGTAAAGTGTCAGGCGGCTGATGGGGCTTTGGTGACCCCCTTTTTTCAATATAAATATCACAGAGGACAACAACCCTTGTTTACGCCGTGTATTGAAATGAGAAATGAGCATTTTACAGAGCGTATAAATTCTGCGAAGAACCGGAAGGCAAATGCCTCTTGATGATGCAAGTGTGATTTTTTTACATAATACCCCGGGGGGGTTTCCTTGTTAAGGTGTGCATAATACAATTTACTTTGGATGTGTTGAAAATTGTCCTATGATGATTAAATACACAATGTACTATTTTTGTTTTTTTTGTACAATGTACTTTCAGGATGTTTTTCCAGACATCCTATGAAAGAAGGTCTGTCCTAAGCAGTCAGTTGGAACATTTTGTCGTTACAGTAGAATTTTAATTAATAAGAATTGCAATCTGAGCGTGCATATGATTAAGTTCATATGATTAGCAGCAACATTATTTGCATTGAAAATGTCATATTAAGCAATTGTACTGTTGACAACAAGAATCTGCACATAGAATAAAATTAAATCCAAACTAAACTATACGTCTATATTGTGTAGCTCAATCAAATCTGAGGACTTTTAATAACAAACTAGTTAAATGTAATGTACATTCAAAATAATATGAACTCTTTGAAGATTACTATGATGTTATCTCTACATTGGGGCGACCTGTAACAGGTGCTGACAGACGACCTATGGAGACTGCATAGACAGTAGTACAAGCAATGTCAAAAAGGTCACCCTTGCATGCATCAGTTGGTACAATCCATGACTATTGCAAGGGTCTGTATTTGGGACATACATACAGATGGAAATGGTAGCATTATGCAAAAGAAATTCGCAAACAATGAATTACTGTGCTGTGCCCCTCTCTTGGAAAATATGGGCCCGGAGTGGGAATGGAACAGCCCTAAGGGAAAAGCTGCAGCAGCATTTCAGAAGAAATTCTGGTTTGATGTTACTGCTTCAATGAAAACAGAAACTGCTGTGGTAGACTATTCTCCAGACAGGCACACAATTGCTCAGTTGACTTACAACTGGAGTTAGTGGCTGGGAAGGTCATAAAAGTTAGGAAACTTTACTTTACGCCCCAAAATGCTTGTCCCCTGTCCTCTGCAGATGACCAGAGAAGAAACTCTCTTATAAATGCTGTAGAATAGAAATTGTACGAGTTTGAGTATCACGATAATCTTCCTCTTAATGAGTGAACCCAGGCAAGATAAAAGGCACGAAACGAAATTACTGAATGGTCAGAAACTAATAAGCTTTGTTGTAGAGATTCTTGGACTGTCATCGTCCAGGCACACGTTCATTCATCAACTATATGTTGAAGGATGACTTGTCAGCCTACACTGCAGCCCTCTATTGCTCTGCAATCCATTATCTGGCCTGCTTGCTACTGAAAAAAATGTTGTCGTTTCTGTGCAATTTGGATAAATATTATAGCCTTTAAATCGGCAAGATGTTTTTGTAGTATATTTTTACCGGTTGTCCATTTCTACTCCAGGATACAGTTTTGAGTGTTCAGCTCGGCACATTATTGCCCTTTAATAAAACTCCCTGTCATTTCTGGGCTCTGTATAGGAATGTAGGTTTGCCATTGTATGAATGATTGTAGATTTTGGAACTACTCTTTAATTAATCAAAGACGAGGACAGATTTTTTTTCAGTGGTGTGGAAGCAACAGCTTACAAATGTCGAGCATAATTCTGGTGTGTCGATTTAAGATAAACAGCTTGTGAGATAAACGTGTGGTGATATGGATTCTGTTCCTGTTGTGGCTGGTTGCCAAGTCATAATGATGGCTATGATTTCCACTTGGGCCCTTGTCCTATGCTGCCTCCACTCGTCTCACAGCTGGCGTACACTAACACGTAGCTGCTTTCGCCGTCCATAAATTCAAATTTGGAAAACAAAGCAAGAGTCTCTAAAGAGTGATGCAACTAATGACCTTTGCATGTGTACACATTTGTTTGTCAGGGTGTATAAATTCATTACCCCTGACATAAAGGGACAGATCATTCTCCGTGATTGTCTGAGATGTCAAAATGAAGGAATATCGCTGGATTTTACTGGTCTTTCCCTCAGAAAGAGATCAATGCTCCTGTGTCACAGTGGACCCCGAGGCTGAAATGTTTGGACTCTGAGGATTTTAGGCCTGGTTTCTCCACGCAGACAAAAACATCACTAGTAAACGGCACTCTGATTGCTCGATACTGATCTGCACAGTATCTCTGATAGCCAGTGTATGCTCTAGGCACAAGGAAATTTGTTTTAAACAAAGTCCATTTAGGATAATGACTGAATTGTATGAATAAGTAAACACAGCTTTGACATTTTTACACAAATTAAGTCCATGCATGCAACTTTAATGTATTTAGTACAGTAGTATATTCTGAGCAACAAACAAAATAATTAATACATGAAAACTGTGACCACAGATGATCTTAAACAAAAGGTTAGCGTGGGACACAGGAAGAAACTATTTGATGGGCTGCATTGTATGTTAACTTGGCAACGTTAGTGACGGTAGTTCCCGAAATTGCTTTCCTTGGTACAACAATATGCAGTTGAACTTGGGCTTCAAACGATGCCAACTTTGAGCTGTAAAGGACAGAGATGCAGAACATTTCAGTAGCTTTCCTGGATCAATAGTTATGAAATGTTGCTTTGTTGTAATACAATTTCGAAACTGCTGTCATCAAGCAGAGGGTCAGAGACAGGTAATGGCCCACAATGGGTACTGAAAGAAAGAAAAATGAAACTATCAGTTAAACGTTTTGGTAACAACTTAATTTTCTAATTTGTTGACCTTGTTTTCTTTATATAAAGCAGTATCTCAGTTTTTCTGTTCTTTGGGGATATGACCATTATCTGTTAACCTGTGGGTCGTTCTGATTCAGGGTGGCATGTAGCCCTCAGCTTGTCAAGCAAAAAGTGGTATGTACTGTACTAGAAAAATCCACCCCAGTAAAATAATCACCTCAATGTAGAAATTCTATGTGCAAAATTCAGTACATCTACAGCTTTGAGTACAAAACCGACACCTTTGTTGTTAGAATCACATGGTCCGTGAGAAATGACCCCTTCATGCTTTTCTTAGAAATGGGCTTGCAGTGTGAAATGGTCCCAGAAGTTACGTGCGATTAAACCTGATTTGGAAGAATAGAAATCAAAATAAGTCTAAAATAGAAGGTAATATGGGTTTTCTGGAAGGACCGGCCAATATAATCAAGGGTTCCTGGATTAGCCTGCTGCCCCCCTCTGGTGGTCTCTCTGGACTATTAGTGCTTGATACAGAGAGGAATCAAACAACTAACGAGAACCAGCTGTCTGCAATTACACTAATTAGCGATTGTCTCCCTAGGAGAAGCTGCCTAGTACAATGGCAGTTCCTGGCCAGGAATTGGGGGGGTGCCGTCTTTGATTCATCTCATCTTCTGCTGCTACATTCAAAGCCAATTCCTGGACTCCCGCTCCAAAGAATAACAGGTGGCAACAACTGCAGAGGCTTTACGTTCTTTTGAGTTCATTATGAAGATCGCTGTGAAGTCATGGTTCACTGGGGCGCCCAGTCCAATCTGTCATTCCTGGGTTAATCCACCATTTTACTTTAGCAGTGGGAAGTGTTTAACAAAAATAAAAGGCTCTGAGGATGTCTCTGGGCATGGATATTATAAGCAAAGGGTTTTTGCTCGCCAAAGGAAAATTTTTTGTTTTTCTTCCTTATTTTCATCATTCATCTCAAGTTTTTAAAAATGCAGCCATTTATCAAGATGATGGGGGAAAAAACAGATTAGAGTCAGGATTATAGTGAGGCACTGCACCAGTTTCACTCTTACATAACGGCCCTAGAGAGTTCAAAATCCAGTACCGATTGTCCCTGACTTGTGGCTGGGTTTCGTTCCAGCAGAAAGGTCGTACGCCGAAATGGACGTATGTTGGAATAGGATCACTGGACTGACTTCTAGGTGTAACAATGAGACTGGGATGATCATGTTGCCATGCCGTAGAATATTTTACCGTAGCGACAATGTACAGTGTGCAGTGAACACTAGGTAGCATAATGTTTATGGGTGTATGGCCGTTCAAAAATAATTTTTTATATAAATTTGCTAGATCGTTTTTTTTTTAGCAAGTCGTCGTAAATCGCATATGTTGTGTGTTGGGGCCAGTCTGTGATGCTCTTCCCTTCTGTCTTCTGCAAATACATTTTGTTTCTATTATTAAATGATATTATTGCTTCAACCAGACCCCATAGAAACCTCATGACAACATGAAGAACACATGCGAAGTCCACATACAGAGCAGACACTCGAACCCTGGTCCCAGTGGTGTGAGGTAGCTGAGCTAGCCACTGCACCACAAAGCCTCCCTATGGATTAGTTATTAGTTATACTGGTATTAGTTATACCAGTGCATACAGTCCCCGGGGAGGGAACACCCGGCTTACGGACAACTCATCCTTATGGACGCACTGCTGTAAACCCTGCTATATGAAACTCAGTTTAAATACAATCGTTCGTAATAAATAACAGTTTGTGAAGTATGTGAAAACTGCGTGGTTTCAATAATTCGTCAGCTTGAGGTACAGTACAGCACAATGCTGTATGTAGCTACTATCACTATTACTGCATTACTATTCTTCTGACTTACGTACAAATTCGAAAATGATCTTGTTCATAACCTGCAGACCGTCTGTACCATGTACTACTGTAATGTAACAGTCAGACACGTTGAATATGTGTCTGTAGTATTTAAACATGTTAACGTTTATGTTTTATTCTTTTATTTTTTTTTAGCAGTTTCGTACAATAATGGTCTAAAACAGGCCAGTTTGATTTGGAGAGAGGTTGGGGCCTTGGTCTAAGTGGGTTATGTAAAGAAACTGTACACTGGTATTATTTAAATGCACAAAGGAAAGTGCTGTGGTAATAGAGAGAAGGGCAGCTGGGCAGAGTTCACTGTCCAAAAGTCTGGAAGGATGGACTTTTATTTAGCTGACCGTGTGCTCAATGCATGCTGGTTTCCATGCTGGGGACCATTGTGGAAGTTCAGGTTATTAGTGGGGGAGCTTGGAGAGGGATACAGAGGATTAATAATCTCATTGGAACCAGCTGACAATGAAGAGCGCCGGCCAGAGTCGACCCAGCGCAGACAAGCACAGGAAATCTCTCACATTATGAAGGTTTCTGGCCAGCTGCCGGACTAAATACCTGCTATGCATGTAAGCTCAACATGCACTGATTGTGTTTGCGGAAGAGATTCTACTTAAGCTGTTTTGATTCCACTGTGGTCTAATGCACACTCTTCCTTAGAAGTGCTGTCATAACCATGTAGCAAAGAGGCTTAATAAATTGTCCTCTGTTCACCTAGCAACATGTTTTATGTACATTCATTTTTACAAATCATTAACAACCAGTTACATATGACAGACCATTTAAAGTAATAAAATTTCATCTAAATTCCAGTTTCCTTTTTCTTTTATTTTATCGCAAGCGAATAAATATATTATGCACCTAATTTGTGTTTTTGTGGTCATTGAGGTAAAGTTACCTAGATATTGTGCGTATTGCTAAGCTGTGTTCTTTCTCTTCATTTATTTTCCATCCCTGTACCACCTTCATCTTCCTTCTCACACTCAAAGCCAATTCTTCGAAGGTTGTAACTCACTGGGTCAAGGAGGACCTGCATGTGTATTCTGGAAAACAAACAATTGAGACCTTCTCAATTTGTTGTAATAGTACTTTATAATGATACTATGGTGAACAAGCTCGGCTCACTAGAGTTGATTTCTGATAGCCTACCTGCCGTGAATCAGACACTTCAGCAGGGCCAGTGACCCCATGCATCATTTCAAGCACTGATTTACATGCATTTTCATGCTATGCTCCACAATGCAGAGTTATGGCCAGGGTCTGATTTTCTTGAATCGGCTTTCCTGGAGTGTTTTTTTTTTCCTTTTTCCCCAGCTGCAAAAGAAGGTATTCTTATATTCCTGCCTCTGGTACCTCATCAGTTCCAACCTGTTTACTATGACTGGCTTTGTTGGCCTTGTTTGTAATGAGTCTGTGTTTGCCTGATTGCTGCATTTTCTCACGGTCTCTTAGGATAGCTTGGGGATTTAGCTAATGATCATTTCAGTCACGCTGATTTGATCATTCCAATTTCCTCACGTCGTGGTCAAGCATTAGGGGCTGAGCCGAAAACATTTGATGATTGACCGCCTGAATTAATGGCAAATGGCCATTAATGTTCTTCGTTACTTGTTGGAGTTTATCGAATTTTGGCCCCTTTGTTATTAAACCGTCCCAACCACTGGTTATACAGACCTTTTGCATAAATGAGTTTTGCACAAGCTCTGCGAGAACATCATCTGCACCAATCAATGCCCCTACCTATTCTGTTTATCCGCACCTAGCCAACCTCCGAGCAAACAGCACCTTGTCAAAAGCCATCTCCATCTCATTCACTCACAGGTAACAGCCCAAATCTCCGCAGGAGACATTTCCGTAACAACCATATCACATTTTCGTTTATTTTTCCAGACCTGTTGAAAGTAAGATAATTGGACAGGTGAAATGAAACAGCACGTTTTGTGTTTCTTTGTATAATCCCGTGAAAGAGGTCGTGCGAAATTGTGTCACTATAAACATTGGCCAGAAAATTTGTATACGTTTTGTCAATAATTACGCAAAAGACATGGGGGAGATGAAGGACATTCCGTGCCAGGTTCAGTAGTGTGTGAAAAGCCATTTTGTAACTGATTACTGGTCGGTGATAACGCTAGCAAATCATGTGGTCTTGTTTTAGAATGTGTCTCTGCTCGTTTGACTGATCCTCGTCGCAAACTTTCCAATTATCACCCAGGGGGAAGAATGACTGTCTCCTCCCCATTGTTACTCTTTGCTGTGCTTCCTGTGTTTTTTGTTTTTTTTAAATAATACTTCTTTTCATTTGGAATCAGAAATCTGCAAAACATGGCTTATTTAAGCTGGTATAACAATTTGTCCTTTATACCATCTCCTTATGCTTAATATGTACTGACATTCGCTGCTCACTTAATGTCTTCTGACTGTTCTGGGGCGGAGCATGTTAAACATGAATAGATTAACATTTATGTACTAGGGAACGAATTCTCTGTGTGTACTTGCTTTGAATTGATCATTGGTTCTTTTCTGAGTCAGCTATGTAAACAGATCACTTAATATCCGGCAAAACGGCATTCTTAAGCCTGTAACTCATGTAGTCTTTTTCTATTAGATTTGTTGAACAGACAAGATGAATGTTCATCTATTACGGCAATAAAAGAAATCAATTGGGGAAATTGTAAGTGGAATACAATTTACAAAATGACAAGGAGTTATTTGGATGACGATGTCTGAAACTTGAGGGAGAAATTACTTCTGTTTAGAGAAGGTGGCATTTCATTGTCTTAAACAGGCAGCCTCTTACGTGGGAACGTGCATGTTCCCAAACAGCCGTTGGGAGGCCCTTGTCTATCAAGGGCAATTTCGATGCTTGTTTTTTGCTTTACCTCAGCCTGCAATTGCTTTATTGAACTTGTTATTAACAAACAGTCCTAGGGCTCCAGGAATTAATCTATGACCACCCCCACCCCCCACCCCCACCTGAAGGATGTGGGTTTAACGTCTTATCCAAAGGGTAGCATTCTCAGCAGTGAAAAGCAGACTAAGTGGCTTGGGAACTGGGAGGGGGGAATTGCCATTTGTTGGGGAGGGGGACTTGGGGGTGGAGTCTGGCAGGAACGGATTTACCAAAGCACAACATGTAAACACAAAAAGCGAAGAAGCCATTTAGGCAAGAAAATGACAAAAGAAGGACTTAACAAGCAGAAGGCTGCGGTGGGGGCTGGTGTTGTGATCAGCTGTTTTTGGGATAGTGGGGCTGGCATCAAAAAAAAAAAACACACACAAAACACAAGATTTTCTACGTTTCGCAAGAAGAAGGGACAGGTGGAATGTGTCAGCATGACTAATCCCAGTCACCTGACTCTGCCTCCCATGAAGCCCCCCCACACACACACTGTTAGTTCCAGAAAGGACAGCACCCCTGCTAACTAACCAATACTGGAACCCGAAGTGACCAGGAGACCTGATATAGTGTGTGTGCATTTGTGTGTGTGTGTGTGCGCGTGTGTGCATGCACGCACGCATGTGTGTGTGTGTGGGTATGCACTATGACATCACGCACCATTTAATTTTACCATCCTGTGAAAATCAGTGAGGCACCAATATGTGAGCTGGACTTGGCAGCTAAAGGCTAAATTGCTAATTCCAGCATACCCACTGCTCTTAGATGCCGGCCATATTTATAGTATATCCTGCAAAATCAATAACCTGTCATCTAAGTTAAACTTTTCTGCTGCTCTTGAAAGTCTAAGCATGCAGGTTTGAGGTGTGGAGAATATCTTTCAACTGACACATCTTTCCTTTTCTCATCGATTTTAAATGGTATGAGAGGACAGAGATGGCGCCCAGAGTTGTGAGACGTGCAGCCGCTTGTCGCTATTAAGCGATCCTTGTCCTGACTTATCTTGAGAGTCGTTTTACCCTTTTGGAGTTTGTATGATCCCAGTATGTAATTATTTAGGATCCCTGTTTTCACCTCGTAATAAACTACCCCAAAGTCCACTTTACGTCACGATTCACAGCCTCGAGGCGATCCTGTTATCGACATAAAAATCAATGGCTCTACCTGCAAGCGAGGAGACGTCAGAATGTCCTTACTTAAGCTTTGGGATAGCGAAGTTTCAGAGCAGCACTTCAGCTTAATAATCCCTGGAGCTGGAAAAAGAGCCCAACAGATTTCTCAAGGAGGTCAGTGAGCCGAATCTGAGACTTGCGTGATGGGGGCCCTGATGCCGGAAGATTCGCTAAACTGCTCAGAGCCCATACAGTAAGCAGATTTATTTCAATATATTTCCATGCAGAAATGAAAATACATTCAAATTACCTCGTTCATTGTACTTTTCTGGTAATTATGCTTGTACTCCTACTGATGATGATTATCGTTGTCATTTATAAAAATGACCGTTTCCACATAATTACATTTTTAATTTGATCATCGTAATGATGACTGCTGAAGAAAAATAAAATTTGTAATTTTATTGTAAATTTGGCTATTGAAACATTGTCGCGTTCATGTTATCAAAAGCAGACTGAAGGGCTTGTTTTCGGCCAAAGAATTGCTTGCATTGTTTTTTTTTTTTAAGTTACAGCAGAAACGGCAAGACAGATTTTATCGTTATATGCAGGATGCAGCGTGTGACCTGACATTTGTCGATGCTTGAGATGCAGCAAAGGTGCTGGGCTGACCACCTCCGTTCTGGAAAACACGAACATCTTATCAAATGTGTATGAGGTTCCAAGGTTTACTGATTTCTGGCTGTAGGCCAGTAATCATGGGGAGGGGGGGATGAGGGGGGGGATAATAATTTTGCCATAATTGATTTTTTTTTTTTATTGCAGTGTCAGCTGAAATATTAGGGCTGTTCCCATAGTTACACAAAATGAGACCTTTCTGCATTTGAAACTATCAACTGAGCCTATATAAACGTACATTATATATTAAACACCAATGCGTAAATCTGTAATGCTAATGTTTGCCTGCAAACATTTATTTTATTTATTTACCTGCAATTATATGCATTGAAAGTGGGGAATGAGGATTAGTAGAGCCTACCCGCTTCATCCGTTACCATCTGCCTAACAGCTATTCTCCATTAATGCGCAGTGGTGGCTTTACTGAAGGTTTTGTTTGCTCCCGGCAAGGTTTGTGCGATGAAGGAGTGGTACCATGGCAGTGACCTGGGGAATTATCATCTATCCCAAGCAGTAACTTCTGGGTAATAGAGGCCTAATCATGCTCAATTACCTGCTGCCTCCAAGCTGGCATAGACAACGGACAGTCGAGCAATAATGCGAGGTAGGAAAATTTGCCTCTTGTCAATTGCTATTTGTTTCTACCAAGCGAGTGTTCCTTTTGTGACAAGGAAAGGGGGAGTGTGTGAATCGGGGCAGAAGTGAGCGTGTGTCAAAATCGGATTAATAAAACTTTCTCATGATCATCCTTGTCTGAAGCTTAACCAGAGGTATGTTAGACAGCATCTGTGGTCTCAAAACCCCTCACGCCTCAGGGAAGGTGAGCACGGTAACGTCGAGCGAGATCTGTAGGAATGGGAGCTGTTAAGAATTACTGAGTGTCTGAATTGGGAGGTTGGGGGTAGCTGGTATGTCGGCACGACCATTGTTTTTGCTCTTTTAAGGTGCAAAAATTTAGCTGCTTGGTTCCCTTTCATGCTGATCGTCCGTCTCACTCTCCCGACGGCGAGACCCCCCATCGCTGCTGTTTGCAGGGGCGCCGACCCTGCGACCTTCAGGTTTGGGTTCTGTGCAGCCACGGTCTTGCCTATAGGCCGCTCCCAACAGCATATCAGACGCCTGTTGCTGCCAGTCTGCGATTGACAGGTCCGGTGTGCCTCTCTATCCTGGGTGGTCACTCCACAGCCCCTCCCCCACAACCCCCCCCCAGTGCTCACGGACAGCAGTAGCCCTGAGGGGGGGTCAGCAGTTGTGTGGTCTCCAAGGAATGGTAATGTTACCATGTTCTGGGATGATGGGGGGGCATGTTACCAGAGTGCACTGTTGTTCACGCCCAGAAGCTGCTGCTCTTCCCTTCTGTCCTCTTCTTCTGTTCTTCTTCGATCCCGGGATCACAGAGTCTGGCACCCGGAGGCCTCCAGTAGTGGACATATTGGGACTTTAGCACACACGTAATCCACAGGCTTATAGAGCGGAAATACGATAACAGCGCCATCAGGTGGGCTGAACTCCGTTTCTGTAATATCCATATACGCGTCCACATTTTACAAGGCATTTGCAATAGGCAGTCCATTCAGGATGCAGTTCATCTGTTTTTATAAAAGAAAATATAAGCAGTTTCTTCAGAATCCTGACAAATTCCATTTTGAGACTCTCAGTGTGAATTGACTCCTTTTTATATCATAATCTGTGAGAGTCTCACAGGCGCCATGGTACCCTCGCAGGGAAAGGTGCCCACAGTCGACCACTTTGTGTGACAACGCGTGAGATTCGGGACACACACTGAACTCACGGCCACAGTCATGCATGACGTCAGTCTTAATTGCAGCCGAGAACATGAAACGGACGGGGAATCTCTCCATCAATTCACAGTGCATTGTGTTGTTGTGAGTAATTTGCTGGAGGGTGACCAGTCTGGTGCTGATTGTCATCTGCCCTGCCTGTGGGTACCCCAGAAGGCGGCGGGGAGGGCGGGGGGAGGGGGGGGATTTATCTCCTCCGTCCTGCTTCTGTTTCAGCTAAGGACTCAGCCATTTTTTTTGTTGTATTAATCTCCCTGACAATGCTCGCATTTGATGGATTTTTTTGGCCAGCGGCGTTGAGGGAAGGTAATAGATCCACTGCAGCGCTGTGTCATGGCGCTCCTTCCTGGCAATTAACGGTGTTTATCTATCCTCGGTTCTCTTAACTGGCAGCCTGACAACCACCATCCACTTTATATGAAAATCTATACCGTGCACATAAACGTAACTGCTGGGAATGATCCGTGAGTAATTCCAGATTTATGCCGATTGTATAATTCTGCATTAATGCCGACACATTCTGATGGTTATTTTTTTTTTGCTCGCCTAGCTTCTGCAAGGACTGAACTCGAGGACCTCTCTCCCACACGCCTGTCTTCTGTCTCATACATTAGGATCATCCAGATGTTTGCCTTTTAACGTGATCCAGGAGCCCTGGATCCCTTTTCACGACTTTGGATGTGCAGCAGAACTTCCGGGTCATGTCTTCGCAGGGAATAAGTCATCACGAATAACGAATATTTGCCATGTGGCGTTCCGCACTCTTGGGGCGTGTGCGGCAGTGCCCCGCTCGTTTGCTGAAGTGTAAACTGGTGTGAGGGTGATTTCTTCTGTTATCAGCATTTCAGGACTTGGGAATATAATCTGCCTTGTGTCAAACTGGTGACCACACACAGAGCAGAAGCCCTACCTTTAGCTTGTTATGCTAATACTGCTTTAAAAAAAAAAAGCAAAAAACACTTAAATCTGATTGGTTAAATATGCTCTTCGCAGCTCTGCCAGGAAACGGTACGGCTCCTCATTTAATAAAATTATACTTCATTTCCCTTTTTTTAATCAATGCTCAAGATGTGCCTTCCAAAGGCTTTTCATGGTTGCCCCATTCTGTTAAAAAACTATCTAACTAATGAGGTTACCTCACTCCCATTATGACGTCTTGCCTGCATAAAGTCAAAACGGAAACATCAAACATGCAAGAATTATAATATATCACTAGTTATCAAAGGCCTGTACATTTTTAACTTTGCAATGCCTAAGCAAGAAAGTCATTAACAAGTCAGATGCATTGTTATATTGCCAGCCTGCTATGGTGCGGTATTTGCAGTTGGTACAGTCTGTTCCTTCTTCACGCCTTGTCTCTGTGGTAAATTGTGTGGGTTGACCCTGCTTATGGCCTGTTGCCTGCCAGGATGTTGGTATTAATTGCAAACCAAGTTTCCTCCGTCTCATATCTGCCCATAAATTACAATGCCTTTACATTACCTACCAGACAGATACCGCATGCCCCCTGACTAATGTTGCGATTAAAATTAATGCAGTTACTGTTTCCGCACTGATAACCTCACCTGCTTTGGCTACTTTGAAGAGAGAAGCGGGGTAGAGGGGTGTCCGGAACAGCAGAGAGCAGTATTCCCTCTTGCTGATCCCCATCGCAGCAATTCTGGTTCATTAGGCCGTTTTTTTTTGTCCCATTTGTCTGCCCCGATGAAGATGTCATAGCTCATTCCGAATTTGCGTTTTATTGGACGTTCGCTTGGAGTGAGCGAGAGCGCTTGTACGGAATTAGAGGTGTGATCCGGCTGCACAATGAGATTTTCACTCTCTTGTCCCACCTGTCAGACACCCCGGGGTGTTTTTTATTTCCATCCTTGGTGAGAACTTCTCGGCGATCCCTTTCTGAAGATCCGCCATGTTAAAGAAGCGTCCCTTTTATGTCAAATGATTCTTGACAGGAGTGACTAGGAGTGCGGCCCTTTAAGGTGAGACCTAATTCCCGAGCTAGAACACCTTTGACTGCTGCATTTTGTTTTCCATTATGCCCGTTCCTTGCTATCCTATTTGAAAGTCCAATGAACTGGCACTGAAAGAACATCGCTCTCTGTTTAATATTTCAGGTATGCTGGTAAAATATATAATATATGTGTGTGCGCCTGGCGATTATCAATAAACGATTTTATTTTGACAGACGTCTGCTCGTCGTCTTCAGATTCTTTTTTTTTTTTCACGTCTTGTCAAATGTTCTTGTTTCCTTGCATTTGTCAGCTGTGGAGGGATAACGGATAAGATGCCAGTCTTTGCCGCGCGGCATTTGTGTTGTCTGTTTCAGTATGTCAAAACGCATCTTGTCCACTGGGCCTCGTCGTTAAGCCTCAAAGTGGCCTGAAAACAAACAAGAGCACCTTGAACAAAAACAAATAAATAAATAAACAAGCAAACGAATAAAGAAACAAATGTACAGCACAGAGACTTTGTTTTTAAGTTCATGTACTGATTATTCAAAGTCTGTTACTGATCAGCTTGGGATTTGTTTTGGTTCAGTAAAATATGTTTGCATTCAGGAAATTAAAATGGATCGCGCTTCCTATGAAAAACCCTTGATCTGTCGCTGTTCTGCTTGATCGCCACACACCTTTCTGCTTCAAAACATTTTTATATCATACCACATGCATTTTAAAATAAACATCCTATAAGACACGTTTCTTGCAGAAATGAAAAAGAATGTTGTGTATATGTTAATTTTAATTGAAAATATATTTATTCCTCAGATGGTAAGCCTCCCATTCAAAGTCAGTGGGCCTATTTAATTTGTCATTTATTTTAGATGATTTTAATAAGTTGGTTAGGAAGATTTTAATAAGTTGGTATTTAGTGTGGAGTGTTTTTAATCCTCCTTCATTATGTACCATTCTAGCTACCATTCACTTTTTCACTCCTCAATGAAAAAAGGGCCATTCTGTAAATAACGGTAAAATCCCAATGGTTGTGTTGCAGTCTTGTGTGGCCATATTGTGACGTAAATAAACAGAGTTGTGAGACGGAAGATGGAAGTTGTCAGTGAGGGTGAAATGTTGCATTTGGCCAGAAAGGGAACTTGCGTAATCATTAGTCCCGCAGGGATCTGCTCGGGTGCATTTTGTCCAAACCCGATTTTCCATTCCGTAGATGGAAGCTGCCATTGTTTGGTGTCACATTCCGGTGCAACCAAATTTTCGGACAGTGTTCTTAAAATAGCATTTTAGCTCTGATACAAAGGAAAAAAAGGCTAATGCACACAACCCCAAATGTTAACCTTAACAATCAAAAAATAAAGATTTTAAAGCGTTATGTTCAGAAACCACATTGGAGAAACAAAAACGCATACATGAATATTGCAGGTTTTTGAAAGTCAATTTTTTTTATTTTACTGAGGACATAATATATATTCATGATACCCCCAGTGTAACCTGAGAAGCTCTTAGGAATTCCTTCAGCTGGTCTTGTAAACAAAGCCAAAGCATAACACATCTGTTCACAAAATAAGTCAAAATGTTTGTGTCCCTCCGGTTTGTCTCCTTCCCCCTGACAGTCAAACGTCAACCCATGCAAACTTCCTACACCTCTGTTTCCAAGCTTGATGAGAATTCTCGACGCTTCGGAAACAAATATTTGTACTGAGAGAAGGGAAAAATGGGGGGGGGGGGATTGTGGGGATTGTGCTAATAGACAGATTTCCTTTATTCCTGTTTGTGGGCTGGCTCAGTTCTGCCCGGGCAAGTTTGGAATTCCGATCACATTCTGCCTCTTCGGAAGGTCAGGATGGAGAAGGCTCGACATGCCAGTGCTGCTCCTTTGAAAGAAAAAAAAGTCAGGATTTTGCCGGGGTAGGGGGTTGTGTGTATGTGTCTGAAGTGGGAGGGGGCAAGCTGTTAGGTATGCAAGAGTCACTGGATCAGAATGAGGGAAGGAAAGACGTGATTTTTAAGCACAGAACATAATAGACCACGTTATGTCAATGTGTTCCCGGAAATCGTCATCACCAACCTTACCGTTTGGCTGCCTTGCAAAACCCAGGGGTCAGATTTGCTGCTTCCAAGAATGAGAAGCGTGGTGTGCAAAGACGTTTTCCGAGGGTAACGCCGGCTCCGGGAAAACAGGCCAGGTACGGCTCAGCTTTTGCTCAGAGGGGGTTGAAATTCGTTGTGACAGAGGTGAGCCAGATTTGTAGCTGTTCATTGGGTTATCGTGCAGGGTTACTGTGCGCCTTTGCCTCCCGTTGCATCAACGCTGAAACCACATATTAAAATTGTTTTTTTGTTCTGCTTTCACAAAACCAAACAAAAAAAAAATGATAAAGCCCCGTCTGGCCCAATTTTTCTCAAACAAAAAGCCCTTTATTTTCATTTTTAGATTGTTTTTTATCATTGCAACCATAGCGTCACAGAGCATTCCGGCATTTTTACGTGTAGCGAGTGGCGAGGTAGAGATATGGCGTGCTGAATTCGGTTTGTTTCCTTCGTTCGTCAAACGCACATGCAAAGAGAAGGGCATGAATCGCTTAACTGGAGTGAATTCAGCCCATGACAAGATAACGGGGTTGTCACATCAATTGGACATAGTGTTCACAGAGCTCAGTGCATACAGATCCAGCCATTATGGTGCAGCAGCCCCTTAAAAAACGGAAAAAAAGAGAAAGGAGAGAAAAAAGCTCATACTTTGCAGATTTTTTCCCCCATAGTTTAAAGAATATCTCTGATGAGTTCTCTTGGCTACACAGGCATTATTAGAGCCGTGAGCTCATTGCTCCTGCAATCTAGCCAGTCTTCATTCACAGCCATGTCCTTCCCTGTCTTCTCATTGTACACCCTGGCCGGTTAAGAGGAACATCTCTCTAGGAGGGAAGGACTTTAAGTGGATTCAACTAATTACATTTGCATATTATCAATCCTTGCACGACTTAACCAGACAGTTTTCCTTCCACAAAAGATGGTCGCTTTTCCTTAGACCTCTGTTTAGATTTGCCCGCTGAATGCCAGATTCTCTTCTCCAACCGCAAGTGAAAAAACTATTTACTTGTACACACACCATTAATGTTATGTTACTTAACTTCAAAGAGGTTAAATAACTGTGCATTTTGTCTTCATCCTCTGTTCCAAAGGTTGAATTCAGCCGGCGTTATCATGTCTTCTTCATGGCTGTTAATGGGATATACTTGACATAATTTGTTCATGACATGAGCGTGCTGTAACCACACATCACGAAAGACTACACCAGCAGCCAGGAGAGCTGTTGTGAAGGCATGTAGGGTTAGCTGTTAGCCACTGTTGATGATGGTATTATTTTATCGAAAGCCACTTAGTTCAACCTGTTCATACAACAGGATATTTGACTAGGGTGCTTCAAGTAAAGTACCTTCCTCATATGATATCACACCAGAATGCCATGGGTACTTGAGCTAGCAATGCTGAGTGTCCTTAACCACGATGCTAGCGATTATATACGGACATCTACACTGCTTAGGGTTTATCTTATTATTATTGACATAGTTCAGGAAAAATGTTGCTTATTGGTTTTATAATAAAAATTATTACTTTGTTCATTTGCTTACAAAGAAATACATTTTTCATTACAAACAACCAGCAGTCCGTGCCTCATGCCCATAGCTTCCGGGATAGGCTCCGGACCCCCCGCGACCCAGTAGGATAAGCGGTTTGGAAAATGGATGGATGGACGGACAACCAGCAGTTTTAAGTAAAATATTCATTTAAAGTGGTAATAAAGTAAGACCTAAATTATATGTCAAAGATATAAAAAGTTAATTGGGTCATTGGGTGCTTTTTAATTAGTAACACTTTTCTAATAACATGAAACACCAAACATCTGCAAATTCCCATCTTCATCCTATATGAAACCTACTCCAAACGTTAGCTTTTCATTAGAACTGCAATGGCATGTAACCTATTCAAGAACTGGACAAGCAGGGTGGACAAAGGATGGATGGGTGAATGGATGGATGGATGGATGGATGGAGGAATACAAGCACTGTCCATTTAAAGATAAAATCAATGGAGTCCATCTGATTTGCTAATAGCTATGAGTTCTAAACATGGCTATATTTTGCTAATCAGATGCAATATTTTTTTCTATTCTAAACAGGCATCAGGAATGTCCATCAATTCTTTTTTATGGACATTCCATAAATTCTTTTTTTTTTTTTGGAGGGTGATTTAGGTCTCATGCCGTTAAATTGCTTGATGCATTCCTTCTAGCTACGCCGAAATGGGAGACCAGGTCCATTCCTCATATTTGAAAGTCTAAGGAGGCCCTCGGCGAAATCGTAGATTACAGATGGCTATTCAAAAAAAAAAAAAAATGAAAAAAATCTTTGCCAGCACACAGGGGATGATTTAAATTCCTCTCTGCAGCTAGGAGCAGCAGGTTTTGTAATTTTTGTTGCCGCTTCTCCACCATTTTTCTTCCTCCTGTGGCTTCATTCCCATGGCGACGTAGCCAACACTACGGTTATGATGTCACTCGCCGGCGCGGACTGAAGCCATATATCAGTGAAGGAATAAACCCAAAAAACTCTCTTTAGCCAATTCATGAGCGTTGAGGCTGAGCCCAAAACTCTGCCGTCGCTTTAATTATGAGATACGCCTTTTCTTTTGAGATGACCGAAGGTGCGAATGCATTCGAATGACGAAATGAAGTCACGTTAGTTGCAATGTAAGACTCGGTTTACATCAGAGTCCTGAATGCAGTTTTCGCTGAAGGAGTCGTGTTTTTACTGTATACAGCAGATGTACGAAATACTCATGATCCAGAGACTTGGGCAGGATGGTGGCCAAAGTCCTTGAGGCTCCTCACACTCTGTTCCTTAAGCCAGACTGGGATAATGAACTGGCAATGACTGTCAGTCCCCCAGTGTCCCCACCACGACATCAGCAGCTCAAAGTGCTTCTCACGCTTCTTAGGGTATTTTTTTATTTTTATTTCAAGAGAGCAAGCAGCAATTTGATAAAGTGAGAACTGCCACTATGTCTTTTTTTTTCCTTGGCAGCTTCTGAAGAGTTTGCACAGTCTTGTGAGACAGTCATCTTTAGCGGCGATAATTTGAGAGGAACATCTCTCATGGTGTCTGCGACTAAAAGGGCTAAATTTTTTTTTTTTTTAATACTGCCGGGCATTCTAAGCGAAAGGGATGTGTTAAACAGTCTATGAGTTTAGGTGTGCATGTTAACAGCAGGTTTTTCCTGAATCTCTCCAGCTGGAGTTGCCGCGTCCTTGGCATTGAAATCGTTCTAGGCATATTCTGAAATTTCATCACCTCTACAGCACAACCCTTAGGACTCATTTTCTTGATTAGTGCGACGGGCTGGAGGCGTCCGGCTATTTTTTAAACAAAAGAGAAAGAGAGATGATGAAGTGTAGCAGTCCACGGCTGGAGACAACCAGTGAGAGACAGAATACAGGCAGAATACATTATATAAATACATTAAAAACGTTATTGTTTTTGCACATGAGGAGATGGAGAATCCAGGGATACTGAGTGAATGAGGAAGGTACGAGGCATAGGATCCACCATACCGACTGCATGACGGTTACTGGAGAAACGAAGACCATTTAAAATTAATAGTCTGTGCCATTCGTATGACCTGCATTGTTTTTTTTCTTTAATCACCATAATTTGAGGCCCAATAGATCTTATTTTGTGCTTATACAGCGATAGATATGTAATATAATCTCCAAGTGGGAGTGACAGTGAATTCTCTTTCTTTCTTAAATCTGATTTTGGCCTAAAGGAAGATATTTTGACAGCTTCCCAAAGGTGAAATATTCTCTGTCACTGATGTGAATTGATCTACCTGCTAAACCGCATCAGAAGAAAATGGCTAATGTGCTGGCTAATGGTACTGAAGCCACTTTAAAAAGATACACATCACCTCCCTGCAAGTGTTCTGCCGCTCTGCCTTTGTTGTATTCAGTTTGCGACTTTTGCTAATTTAAGGAAATGGGGAACGTGGGAATTCAACTCCCCTTGGGTGTACTTGTATTTTTAATAATTTTATTCATTCATAATATGAGCGGAGCTGGTAAAAAACAGTTAAAAGAAAAGAAAAATGCTTTAAAAAATGAGGAGAACAAATGCAAGTGACAATGACTGAAATCGAAACTTATTTTACCCCCAAAACTGGCTGAAGTGAATGTTTAACTTTTTCAAGTGGAAATGCGCAAAGTGTTAATTACACAGTCACATCCATTGAGTGTTTTCATGCGCGCATGTGTGTGCGTGTGTGTGTGTGTGTGTAGTAAGTTCGACTCCCTTTCATCTTGCTTCAGGCTGGTGGAGAGACAGATAATAGTCTGTAGTCAGGGAGAAAAAAATGCCTTTTTGTCTCAGGGGATGAAACATGATTCAGTTGCTTTATCTATGCGTGTCTGTCTCTCTGTTGGTGTGTCTGTGTCTGTCGGAATGATCCGTTCACATTTCATGGGTTTACCCTTGATGAAATTGCCTCTGTCACTGCAAGATGATACCTGTGGATAAGACCTTAGATCCACTTCTACTGCCTTGGCCAACAATCAAAAACCTGGAGCGTCTTTGTGGATTTTTTATGGATTTTTTTTTCTACCCCAAAGGCTATCATTTAAGTAATGAATCCAGACTTTCATTTCCACTCAAATTGCTTGGTTGACAAACTTCTCCGAACACCTGGGAAAATACAGAAGAATCTATTTTAACTGCATATGCGGACTGTTATTTATTTATTTTTTTTGTATGTTTAATTTCTCGTATGCGTGTAAATCGCAGGTTGGGTCTGATTTTTAGAGGAACACCATTAACACCTGTATGGAATGTTTTCTAATTTGTGGGACAGGAACAAAAATAATGTGGCCTGCCTTGCTGTCCCCTCTGTGGGGGAGCAGCAGTGTGGCAGTATGTTAATTTGTTGTGTAAATGATGCATTAGCATCTTTGGGAGGTGGAGGCGGAGCTGGGTGGGGGTAGTTGCCAGTCTCTCAAAGGGAAGAAATCTGGACTGGGCCATGCTGTGCTTTGAGGGGGGTGCCTGGGCAGTGAGACCTGTGACACATCTGGCAGGGAGGGATTGTCGCAGGTGTGCAGTGCAGAGAGGACTTCCGTCCGACTGCTTAACATAAGCTAAACGCCTCGGAAAGCCAGCTGGAAGGAGCTGACACTTGCTTTTAACCTATTGTTCCTTTCCGGCGCTGAAGCGTACCCACGACTCAGCCAATCAGCAGCTGGGCTTGTTTTTCTATTAAGGTTACATATTCCCAGTCTGTATCTGACTGTACTGAGTGAAACGTCTGTGCACCTCTCACAATGGAGCTCAGCGAGGGATGAGAGCCGGTGAGTTTTTATGCATACGTACGTGACAGTACACCCCCCCCCCCCCCCCCACCACCCCACCACCCCTGCGGGAGGTTTCCCTTCACATGCAAGCAACACAATGACGTCAAAAGCTTCAAAAGGCCAGCACGAGAGAGAGCATGCTGGTTGCCACAAAGGGGTCAGAATTCAAATGGATATGTTTAGGATTAAAAATAGGACTTCTTTGGCGGGGGGGGGGGGGGACTTTCCCTCTTTTTTTTTTGGCTTTAAGGATTAGTGTAACAGTGTCCTCACACAATGGCTACCGCCATGCACTCAAGGCTAGCCAGCTAGCAGCTGTAAAAAAAATGACGAAATTATGGATTATCATGTCTTTATTTTCCACTTTGTTTATAATCATTTTATTTATTTATTTAAATCTTTCAACGCAAAATATTTGCCAAAAGTCGGGCCAAGGACGTGTGAAGATGGAAGAACTGCAATGTTGCTGTGGAGAGAGCAGCTTGGTGTGCCTATTAAGAAAGGGGGCGGGGTCAGTTTTCCCCCTTTATACTCTTCTCATGTACATTTACATGTTTTTATCCAGCAGGAGGTCGTCCGCCGTATCCGATGGCTACCGAAGCCGCGTAGATCGTGGCGCAGGAGCTGGCCCAGTTTCCTTTATGCTAATGTAATTAAATACTTACAGAAATAATTGAAGAGGCTTGCTGATGAGCAGATGGGAGAGCGTTACAGTGAGGAGAAGGGAACGAAAAAAATAACTGCAGAAAATGGAGCGCGGTGGGGGCATGATAATACCCCCCACTCCATCAATACGACCATTTGTTTAATCTAGTTAAGCTAAATTAGCGTACAGAGAAACCAAAACTGGAGAAAAAACGCATTGTATTCTCAGAAGGCATATTTTGGCTGTATTGTGCAACTGTTAAAATTAGCCTATTTGTGTCTGTAATGATTTAGCAAATAGTATCGTGGTGGGAACAACTCAAAGGCTGCCATTTTCCACGGTGATTTTGAATGGCGAGAAAATTCAGCCGAGATCCCTTCGAATTCATTTGTCAATCCATATAAATGGAGTTTTTTTTTCTCCACCTCACCAGTGGTGAGATCACTTCTTCACAGGGAACAATCAAGTGTGGCAGTTCAGCGCACGACTCCCCCAGAGGAATATTCGCGGCCTCACACGAGCTGTTTGTTTGGGAGGTTTCAAAGCACACCGTGAAGTTTGTACCTGAACAAAGTGAGCTGCTTACCTTTAAGATTTAATGTGCAGATACCGCAGTGTGTCTGTAATCCCTTCATTGAAGCCTTATTAGGGAGCTTTGCAGCACTAATAAATGTTTTAATCACAGATAGGCATTCTCGCTGTTCCGTGCTCCCTGGACATACATATCTTATATGTGCTGCACAGCATTTAGCGTTACTAAAAATATTCCTCATTTTAGGGGTCTGCTGACTTCTCTCTGCAGTTTAGTCAAGTCAAATTGGCTTTATTGTCGTACCATCTGTATACAGGGGCACTAAATAATGCTCCCCCAGGACCACGATGCAAATTACTGGAATGGGGGAAGCAGAGGGGCTGGACATAAGGGTTTATAAACATAGTGCAGGGTTTATGTGTATGTGTTGTATAATGCAATAGGATAAAGGGGTGGAATAAATGTAGTGAATTGAATAAACAGGCAAATAATCATTTAATCGTTCAGTTCCTTAAAGAATATGTAGAAATGGGCACAGTGGAAAATGATAGGCTACAGGAACAAACTGGCACATTACACAAACACATGCATGCTACAGCAATATTGGATACATATGTGTCTCCGCTGAGTGGCAGCTTCTGTTGTAACGGCTAACATACCGAACTCGCAGAGCTGTCCGTCTACTGATGCAGAAGGCAATTCACTCTTTCCTGAAGATGATAAAATGTCAGAACGGACAGTCCCGAAGGTGATGTCTGGCTGGGAATAAGGGGGAGAGTCGTCGTCATTAATGAGAAAAAAAATGGACAGAGGATCCCGGAATTGGCCCTGACTGGACGTCAACGTAGACGTGAAATGGAAAACAGGAGCAGAAATACCCAACTTCACAAGGCTGGGTTTTGTAAGCCTCTGGGTGGTATAACTCAATATAACAACAAAAGGCTGCAAATGTGTTTATAACAATTGGTCTGTTTGAGGAGTAAGAAACTGCAAACCCTGAACACTGGGGATTTGAAGAAAATGATGTCTGAGAAGTCGCCCCTCAAAAGTGTAAGTGTAAATGAGTAATGACAGACCAAGGGGCTCGATGATGCATGATTACTACAGGTGTGCAGGGTGTCCTCCTCTGTGGAGTTTTTCCCTGACGCCGCCGACGGTGAGATGAGTGAAAAGCTCTGCCATTAAAGAAATGCTGAGGAAATAATGAGGCCTACCCAAAAATCAGACCATTAATCCTCAGGAAATTGAGGGTATTAGTCAGAAAAGAACATAAACATTGTCTTTAAGAATGTTTTGTAGTATTGTGGAAGAACCGTGCTGGTTTCTGAAAATCTAAATTCGGCACATTAAGGTATATTAACAGTAAAATCCATTTAACTGATACAAATTAATCTTCTCAATGTCTAATTCTTAACTAGGGGAAGTAATCATCAGAAAGTAACATTGCTAACAGAAAGAAACTAGTTTGAGCTGAATAAACTTTTGTAGGCTGCCGAGCAGCACCGAATAGATATTCAAAGTCTGATGTCAACAGGACCGCTACACAAATACTTAAGTAAAACTTAAAAAGTTATTGTTAAACTTAATTGCGCTCTCCGCAGGAAGGATGTGAATGTTTGAAAGGAATACACTGCCATTCTCAATTCCTAATCTCCTCCTCTCCTACTGGGCGCAGTCAGCCATTGTGCTCAATTGCATCGGCAGAATTCTCCTTCCCGACGACCTGTTGCAAACAGCTACAGGTCAGCAAATGTTCAGGGGGCTAATTCCATTAAAGGGATTATCCCAATATGCACCGTGATATTCTGTCCATTGCTTTCACTCACTTTGGCTTTTTCCCCCTCAAAAAAGACTGACCATACTTCCATGCTTTCGTTCCTTACCTCCTTCCATCGCTTCTGCCCATAATAGATTTTTTGGGAGCCCCGGGGAGTCTTTCAGAAATCCCCCCTATGGGGGTGGGCGGGGTGGAGGAGGGGGGGTAGGACTTGCTGGGCCATGCAGGGACATTACTTACAATTATGGTGCAGGGGGGTTAGGGGTGTTTGTCTGTAGTCTGGCATAGGGGACCGGCTCCATGCTCCATGTCGTCAGGCCTAGAGGCGGTTACCGTGGCGCTACGCAGCGAAGGCGCCATCAATCTCGGGCACACAGTAGGCGCCGCTGCTCAGCCTGCTGCGAAATGGAGGCGGGGACGCATGCTGGAGCGGCGCGGCCAATGCTTCTGAAATGAAATACGCGTGGTTTCCAAGCACCACGAGCACTCAGGGATATTAGTTCCGCTTGTAGATCTGTATTTTTTCCTTCCTCCTTTTCCCACTTGGGAATGCTGCCATTGGCATTGATCATGACCATTTTTTTCCCCCAAGAGTAAGTAAATCCTGTTTCCGTGGCATACTGCTCTACAAATGCCAGATTTTCACCTCTTTACCTGTCTGGTGCACATCTCACTTCTAACTCCCATGATGACAGCAGAAAAATATTAGCAAACGGAGACTCACAATACAGTACCAGGTGGTCTGGTGTGGGTAGAGGCATAAACTGAATATTATAGATGTTTTGGATTACTCAGAAGACTATTTATGTGAGATTGTTTTTGCATATACACAATAATCGCCCTGTATGGCAGCTGTGAGAAGTTGTGCAGTCGCTGTCTTGGGAAATTTTTTATCGTTAATCCATTCCATCTTTCCCTCGTTTGTGATTAACGTATAATTTGATGCACTTTGCTCCTTCACTAAGCCTGAGCAGATCCCGACATCCACAAATTTCAGCCATTCGCCAAACAAAAGGTGCTTTGCTGGTTCGTCGTATCTTCCGACGTAAATGTAACCCCTGAAAAACTGCGTTTCCAGTACACTTCTGATCCATCCATCCATTTTCCAAACCGCTTATCCTACTGGGTCGCGGGGGGTCCGGAGCCTATCCTGGAAGCAATGGGCACGAGGCAGGGAACAACCCAGGATGGGGAGTCAGCCCATCACAGAGCACACTCACACACCATTCTATATATATATATATATATATAAAACTAGAAAAATCATCTGCTCATCATTCACACCTCTGATACAAACAATCCAACATACAAACAATAAACAATAAAATCCACCCATCTATCCATTTGCCAGCCGCTTATCCTTCTGGGTCGCGGGGGGTCTGGAGTCTATCCCAGAAGCTATGGGCACGAGGCAGGGAACAACCCATCGCAGAAACAATAAAATATTTAGTACAAATAAACAATATATACACTTCTGCATATGCACGCAGCGTAGCCATACAGATTATGTATATACATAAACACATATGTACATGCATACATGATGCATAAGACAAGAACATGTTCAATTAGCAGCACCAGCAGGAATGGCGAACAAACTGCACTTCGACTGTCAAATTATTGGTATGGTGCTGACATTGCTGACATACACCAACCTATCCCTCCGATTCACTGTTTGCCCAGTTTGGGGTCACGGTGATGCAGATCCTATCCCTGTAATCGCAGGGCGCATGCGGGGCGGCAGTCAGTCACATGGCTTTCTCACACATATTAAGTCACAGTTACATTCTAAGGGGGTCAGGAGACACCAGCTGATCTGAGCTGCATGCAGCTGAACTGCAGGAGGAAACTGGAGTGTGTGGAGAATTCCCACATATACACAGAAATCCGAAACATATAACTCAAGTGCACAAATGGATTTTGGGGCGTCAGGTATGGGAATCAGCATCCTGCAGCCTTGGGGTAACAGCATCACCCTTCTGAAGAAAATACCACGCAAAATAAACAGATACTGTAGATGAACAACTTCCAGCAGCTTTTGTTATATTTTATACTAGGATAAACATTAGACTTTAGAAACAAATGATGACAACATCACTTTCGTTCCAAATGCATGATTTTGCTTAAAGTATGTTGTACTTATTTTAGGAACTGTGCGACGTGATGAATAATGCAGGAATTGTTTGCCGAATCGGAATTCCAAGGCACAGGTCACTCTGTAAGTCTGGAAGTCAATCTTGGAATGTTCTAATGAGAAGAATTATTTATGTTGCTTATATTCTCTGCATTTAACTGCCGTTAGCACTGATGGGGAAAACGAGCCTTTGAAACCCGCAGCTCTCCTCGGAGGTTTTATTGGTGTGTGACTGGGTTACGCTCGGCAGTAAATGACAGCTGGTGGCAGCCATGCTCACCTCCGCTTTCGGAGCCTCCTTCCTTCCATCGGTAACATTTATGTTGCTAGTATGATTATGTACGTCTAAATCAGCTGGAGGTTAAACAGTCCTGGCCTGGTTCAAGATGATATTTCACATCACCATGGTGGCAGATCACCAGCATTATGGAAACTGACGCTATTGCTGGATTCATAAGATTTTTAGGTTTTTTTTTTTCAGTGTTAGGCTTCATTTGAGCATTTTTGTTCTTATTTTAGGTTGGGTTAAAATTCTCATGCCCATATACTGTTTTGTGGATTTTCTTGATGTCCTTTGTTTGCTTGAACCTTACTTCCTGTGTGGCAGAAGTCAATGTATTTTTCCCCTGAAAATTTCGCTAGTTTTCTCGAAGATTGCGTGTCATTATTGATCGTTTTACGTCCACACATCTGCTAGAACAATGTAAATGGTTGGAACAGAAGGTACAGAACAGAACTAGCGGTAAGCTTCTCCTTTTTTAAATGCCGTCAACACGGTTCATGGAAG